>NC_140593.1:411831920-413031920 GCF_964204655.1 Triturus cristatus
AAGAGGCTGCAGGTTTTGACTGGGAGGCCATTAGGCTTGAACCAACAGGAGGGTTCAAGTCTTGGAAGGCTAGGGGACATGGGGACACCGGTGGTCCTCTTCTCCATGGGCCGGTGCGACCGGGGACAGAGGGTCTTTGAGAGGTCGGGTTGTTTCTTCATCCAGGAGCACTCGTGGTTGAGGTGGCCTTCAAAGACTCCAGGCGATGTCGGGGAGTTCATAAAGGGTGTTCTTCTTCAGTCTTCTGCTTTCATGGCTCTTCAGTGTCCTCCTTCATTGTAGGTCATCAGAATCTGATTTCTGGTACTAGATGCTTGTCTAAATACTGAATTTATGGGTGTTAGGGGAGTTTAGGGTTGTAGTCAATGGGCTGCTTACCCCTGGGATCACTCTAAATGACCACTTCCTGTGGGAAGTGGGCATAACACTGCCCAGAATTCCTAAGTCTGCCATCATCAAAATGACAAACTCTGAAAGGTCGCCTCCACTTCAGGTAGCCCACCTTCAGGGTGGTACTGTCCTGAGGGTGGATATGCCTATCGGACTAGCTAGTTTTCCCACCTGTCCAAGTGCCAATGAGCTGTGGACAAAGGGTATTGGCTTCTTCTCCTGTGTGAGAAGCCAAATTTGCATACCAACGGCGAAGGGCTCTTTGAAGCTCCCCTGCCTTGGAATGTTAATCTGTAGGTCATTCGAGAGTGTATGCGCCCTCTGCCAGAGCAGGTTTGATTTCTGGCCTCCTGAGAGCAAAGGCCCTCACCCTTGGGGTCTGAAACTTGTCTTTGGTGGCAGGCTGGTGGAAACCAGTCAGTCAGCATGCCAGTAGCTAGTAGGTTTTCAGGGGGCATATATCAATAAATCCAGAACTGGCATCAATGTGGGTTTATTAATATGAGATGTTTAATATGAAGCATCCCTATTTTCAGTGAATCCATCAGGTTGCTGGGGAACCAGTTTAAAGCACATGTACTCAAAATGGCTTCCCTGTTCACTAGACCTGACAGCAATACAGCTGACCAGCACCAGGGCATACCTGCTTGTGCAGATAGGCCCGCACATGTCGTATAGTGCACCCTACCTTAGGGCTGTAAAGCCTGCTGTAGGGGTAACTTACCTATACTGAATGCAGTGTCTGTGGGCATGTGTTGGACTTGGCCCTTTTGCAGGGCTATCCCCAAACTTTTTTCTTCTTCCTCCTAATTTTTCGTGACCTGTGTTTGTTGGCTATAGGACTCTGAGCACTTTGCCACCTCTGATCAGTGCTAAAGTTCATATTCTCTCTGTGTAAATTGTTATCATGATTGGTTATCCATAATTGGCATATTTGATTTACTGGTAAGCCCCTAGTAAAGTGCACTGAGTGTGCCAGAGACTGTAAATTAAATGCTACTAGTGGGCCTCCAGCACCAATACTGACACCCACATGAGTAGCCCAGAAAAGGTATCAGACCTGCCAGTGCAGTGTCTGTGCAGTTTGTTAACTGCCATATAGGCCTGGTAAGTGTACCCACTTGCCAGGCCCTAACCTTCCCTATTCTTACATGTAAGGCACCCCTATGGTAGGCCCAAGGTACCACCCTGGGCAGGGTGCAGTGTATGTAAAGGTAAGACATGTACTGCTGTGTGTGAGATATTTCCTGATAGTGGAATACTGCCAATTTTGTTTATCACTATAGGATAGAAGGGGAAAAGCTTTGTACCATCTTACCAGTATAACTTCCCATTGGGACAAGATGTAGAAATAAAGTTTAGGCTCTCTGAACTCAGAATTTAATAATACGTCTATTAGTAAAGATGGTTTTTAAATTGTGTGTTTGAAAATGCCACTTTTAGAAAGTAAAAGTAAAAGTAGTACCCAGATATGTATCTGGGAATACCCAATGCACTACAAAAAACACTATCCAGTGTGAATTTCTAACGTTAATTGACGTTGAGTTGACGTACAGTTCAAATGAAACACATTTAACAATAGAGAACCAACAAATGTGCGCTGAATCACAAAGAATCCAATCGATGTCGTATGTTGATTGAGAACAATTCTTCTTTAATGTTGAAGAATACCAAAGTTCAAGGTTGCTGTAGGCAAAAACAGCTTTTTACAAGTGGAAATCAAAAGCAAAACTATCGTCTCGATATGCAAAAAATAAAGAATAAAAAATAAGCGAGATGAAGTAGAAATGTATCTCAAGAATACCCAGTGTTGATACAGGAACAGCCATCACCCGAAACTCTGGTCACCTATACACCTATCAGTGTGAAAATTCTAACTATCGTACCTTGGAGTGATCTCAATATCAATGTCGGGTATGACTGGACGTATACCAGACGACTAACGGGTTGAGAAACCTAGGTAATAGACCAAAGGCACCATTAGTAACCAAACCAGTAATCATAGCTAAAGGCAAAAAATGGCCGCGTATCAGGCTGCAAGCCTTACCGCGTATAGTAGTGTAGAACGCGACACTGGCCAAAGGAGAGGAGATGTCGAAGAGACTTCTGGAAATTATAAAACATAGAACAAAATTCAAGTGAGCATTGAGGACTAGTCTCAGAAAGAGGGGAAATGCTGCTAGACACCCAAACCGCTTACCCGTAGAGTTGAAACAACCGCTTCTCAAACCCCAGCGCCGGCTCCCGCATATGGGAAGTGTGAGCCAGCGGATATATGAACGTGCTCTCTTCAGAAAATTCACTGAAGTGAAGGAAGGACTACGTGAGAAAGATGACGAAGGTGGCGGCCATGATAGAAAGTGCATATTAGAACCAAAAGTGCGTGAAACATTAGGAAATAAAGAAAACAGAACAAGATGAGTGTAAGATAACATAAATATGTCCATCGCGTGATCAAAAGCATCTTAAAAAGCAATACAATAATCCACAAAAATAAAGCAATATACTAAATACAGCGATACAAAGATGGACAAATGTACAATGTGTGGAAATCATTCACAATAGAGCACCAAGCAGAGAGATTCTAAGTTAACAGAGATAATGACAAAAGACAACAAACAAGATTGCTATAAAAAACATGATAATTCGAATTTATCATTCAACCCCAATGGGGACAGTGATTGCATGAACCATATCCAGTGAGATTCGCGTTGTGATAACATTTTCGACATATTTCTCCCAGGGATAACCTCAACGATTTCAAGAACCCCAAATTTAAGCTGAGCAATGGTGTGTCTAGCAGCTGCCCAATGTTGCGCAAGCGGAGAACTGATGGTCTTGGTCCGAATCCGACTCTTGTGCTCAGTAATCCTAGTTCGAAGGACACGTTCAGTTTTGCCCACATGACATAAATCGCACGGACATTTGATAATGTAAATTACATGATGACTATTACAATTCGCATTAAAATACAAATTGATCTTTTTACCAGTGCGAGGATGTGGTAAGCTTTTGCCTACCATTACATTGTTACAGTGAGAACAATTCATGCATTTAGACATGCCCTTGTACACCATGTTGGGTTTGTTGTAAGGTTTATTCAAAATTTATTTTAAATTCAAGGATCTCTTGTAAGCAAAAAGCGGAACATCAGAAAACAGTCCTCGGAAATCTGAGTAAATCCCATCTCTGTAATATGCTCTTTTTTAACAAATGGGAATCAGTAGAAAATGTTGAAACAAAAACCTCTCTCTTTTTGTCAGTGGGTGATGTTTTCTTTTTAAGCAAATCTTCAAGATTAAAGGATATGGCCCTTGTAGCTGCCTGATCTACAATGTGCGCGGGATAACCCCTGTTCAGAAACTTATTTTTAGAAACTTCAATCGTCCGCAGGCCAACCACTGGGTCTGAAGTGATGCGTTTGATCCTCAGAAACTGTGAGTAAGGGAGGTGGCGTTTTAGAGGCCAAGGATGAAAACTTTGGAACAACAGAGAATTATTGCGATCCGTGGATTTGGTGAACACGGTGGTGTGTATAGAAGACCCAGATAAAGTTAGTAATACATCCAGAAATGCTATGCTGGAGGGTTCTATCTGGTGTGTAAATTGAATGCGAGGATTAACGTGATTGAGTGACAGGATCTGAGTTTCCAGGTCAAGACGTGACCCCTGCCAGATGATAAGTATATCGTCGATGTAACAACGATATAGTTTAAGACTTGAGGTCCATGCACTGTCAGCAAAGATGTGTTCTGTTTCAAATTTTAACATAAAGATGTGAGCGTAGCTGGGGGCTCCAGAAAAGCCCATTGATGTACCATTGGCTTGCAGAAAAAATTGACCCTTCCATTGGAAGTAACTGTGAAACAGACAAAAATTAAGAATTTCAACAAGAAAAACTTTATTGGCTCTGACACCATCTTGACGAAGTAGAGCCCATTCAATGGCTTCAATGCCGTCCATGTGAGGAATAGACGTATATAGAGAGACAACGTCTATAGTGCATAACCAAAGTAACTCAGTCTCAGGAATGTGAGTGTTTTGTAGTATGGTTAATAGGTGTGTCGTATCTTGAACATACGATGGACTGTTCTGAACAATGGGTTGAAGAAAAGTGTCAAGATAATGACCAAGGGGGTCATGGATAGAACCACATCCGGAGACAATCGGTCTCAACGGGGGATCATTCAAGTTTTTGTGAATTTTTGGGAGCATATATAGACTCGGTCTACGAGGAAATCGAGTGAATAAATACTCCCTAGTTTTCATGGTTATCCATTGCATTTCGATGGCATGAGACAAAATAGAGTCCAAAGTGGTAGAAAATTCATCCGTGGGATCTTTATCTAGTGGTAAATAAGTGGAACGATCTTGTAGCATCTGATCAATCTTTTGTTCATATTTGATGCGATCCATGACCACTAGTGCGCCACCTTTGTCAGCTTTGGTGAAGTGTAAAGTGTCATTGGTTTGCAAAGATTTTAGAGCAAACCTTTCGCTTTTGGATAGGTTGGGGGAATTTGAAGACACAGATGGAAACTTAGCAATGTCCTGTTTGACCAGGGTTTCGATTAAGTCAATGGCCTTGTGTGTAATGGGAGATAAAAAGGTGCTGCGTGGTTTAAACTCAAGGTATTCGACATCAGTGCCTGATAGAGGTTCGGTGTCAATGGTTGAGAAACAATATCTCAAGCGTAATTTCCTGGTGAACTTGTATAGGGCAACCAGAGAATCTAAACTTCTGGACTGGAAAGTAGGTACAAATGAGCACCCTTTATTCAGTACAGCCACCTGTTTATCAGTCAAGATCTTGGAGGAGATGATAACAACTAGTGTTTCTTTGTCCGATGAGCTGTCCCTGTTTTTACTGAATCGGTGACCTCTACGGGTCTGGCTAATTCTGTGGTTGACTGCGTGGGTGGTTGATTTGCAGCCGGGCTGGTGGCCAAAAAAGAAACCTTAGATGTACTGGGGGCTATCACACTAGTATCACTCACAAGTGGTGAACCATCGAGGGTACAGGTGGCCGAGATAGCTGAGTTTCGCTAGCTGAAGCTAAACGTTCTTCAGATGCGGTGGTAGCTGGCTTCTGCCAATTGCGTCTCTGAGCATAAACTTCAGCCCATGAATAAACTTCATCAAGCTTATAGTCTATTGTGTCACGATGGGATTTTCTCACTTTACGCTCGTGGATTTCTTTGGCATATGCATCTAGTTTCAGATTAATATCAGTGAGAGTGCTAGACCATGCTTCAGTTTCCATACGTGCCACAAGGCTTGCCTGCAAATCTTTAATCTCAGTTTCTAGGCCACTAAGTACTTGGGACAGTTCTTCAACTATAAGTAGGATCAAATCTAGGGAGCATTTATTCAAGATTGCATACCACCTATCCATAAACTTTTTATTCATCTTAAATAGCATGGGCTTGATGGCGAGACGTAACCCCCTAGGAATACAACTTGCTTTATGGTATTGGATGAGTGTGGTTGCGTGCAGACTCTGGTTAATCTCTCTGCGCATGAGGTACTCTAACTGTCGGATTTGTTGTTGAATGGGACCTGAAGTGATGTCAAAAGTCCTGACCTCTTTAATGAGTCCATAAATGTCAGCCGCTTCGGCAGCGGAATATGCTTTTGTGTGTGCTCTGTTTTCAGTGAGATGTAAAATGTCGTCAAACGACACGACTACGAAAAAATGAAACAGATAAATGGGTGGTGCAACTGTAGCTGCAGGGCAGAAAAATTAAACAACTGTGTGAAAAAAGCAGCTGTGATGCACTCAAAGGAATCTAATTTAAACCAGTCAGTGAAACTCTCAGTAGTAATCTAGCTAATCATGGTCGTGTGTGCACCAGGATTAAGGGGCTCTGCAGGCCACCATATACAACAAGTGAAAGTAGTACCCAGTCTCCTCTCCTTTGGCCAGTGTCACGTTCTACACTACTATACGCGGTAAGGCTTGCAGCCTGATACGCGGCCATTTTTTGCCTTTAGCTATGATTACTGGTTTGGTTACTAATGGTGCCTTTGGTTTATTACCTAGGTTTCTTAACCCGTTAGTCGTCTGGTATACACCCATTCATAGTTTTTTATGGACCCTGTTGCTTGAAACTTTTTAAAGTCATATTCTTATGACAGGTATGTTGGATGTTTTTCGTTTTGGTCTTGTTGAGTTTAGATAAAGATACTTTATTTTCCCCAACTGGTGTGGTACTATCACTGTATTACTGTGTGTTTTGAGTACAAATACTTTACACATTGCCTTTGGGATGTCTGTCTGCTCGTGCCAAGCTACCCAGGGGGGAGCAGGGGTTATCTAAAGTTTGGGTCCCCCTTACCCTGACTAAAAGCAAGGGTCCCTATTTGGACAAAGGTACCTACCTCTGCCAATTAGAAACCTCCATTTCTAACAACGTGGCACACAGGGATGTGTGTCATGTGGTGTTTTCCCTTTTGTCTGCACCAAGACACATAGCCTGCAGTGGCAGTCTGTACGTGTTTGGTGAGGGGTCCTTTAGGATGGCACAATTCGTACTGCAACCCTTAAGTCCCTCTTTAGCCTCCTTGCCCTAAGTACCTGGAGTACCACTTACTAGGGACTTACAGGAAGTTCGAAAGGTATTGCTGATTGGGGTAAAATTGCACAGTTTATGGGAAAGAGATCTGTCCCTGGGGATCTGGTTAGCAGGAATCCACTACACTTCTAATTGAAATCAAATCAAATACCAGGCAAAAGGTGTGGGTGACCACACCAAAAAAGGGCACTTTCCTACAAGTGTTATCACACTTAGACATTATTGTTTTCATTTGAAAAATTAAGGATGCTCCATTCTTCATACTTCTTTCTATATTGTATATGTTAATAAACAGATGTGCTGGTTACAAAACCAAATATTGTAAGTGTGTATTTATTTATCAATGTGATTTGTACTAGTCTTGCCTTAAAAGGAGTTCCTCAGCTTGCTTAGTCTTCCTTTCACAGCTCTGTTGAATGTTGTGGTTGAAAGGGGAAGGGGTAGGGACTTCATCTTCATCAGAGCTGTTGTTATTTTGTTCAATGGGAAGTCCTTTTCTTGTGGCAATGTTATGTAACACAGCACAACAGCCAACAATCAAGCATGATGTTTCAGGAGAATACTGCAGTGCACCCCACTTTTTATGTAGGAATTCGAACCTGCTCTTTAGATGTTAAAACGTATATTCCACTGTTGCACGTTGTATCTCTGTGCAATTTTGCAACACCCTTCTCTGGGTATTACTGCATTCAGGTG
This sequence comes from Triturus cristatus, assembly GCF_964204655.1. NCBI lineage: Eukaryota > Metazoa > Chordata > Amphibia > Caudata > Salamandridae > Triturus > Triturus cristatus. The sequence continues at coordinate 411,839,582 of NC_140593.1, forward strand.
CGGGGTTAAGTATCCAAAGATGTAAAGCAAAAGCTTTGTTACCTACAGTAGTAAAGTAAAGTAAGTCTAATGCAATGTTAATACATTTTTGATGTAGAAACGTGAGTAATTGTTTGGCTCTGGCTAGATAGTTGAAGCGTCAAAATTGGCATAAAATATAAGAACACCTAGGATATCTATTCACACATTTAGTGGTCAGGTTATAAACAATGTGTATCTTTAAGAAGTGTTGATTATTACAATTCATATAAAGAAGTTCTGTCGGAGAGGGAGGGTAAAAAAGTTTTCCACCCACACATCCTATCATAAATGTGAACTTCTATGAAAATCAAACTTGTTTTTTTCTAATACCTGTGGTGTACTGGGAAATAAATACAGCTTTTAATCATAGACAACATTGCATTAACAGATTATCTAAAAACCTGGAAATGTTTCTTTGTAACACACCTCCCACTGTTGATACAATCCCCTGAAAGGTTTCTGAATCAGTGAGGTGCAATAAATAAAGGACCAGCACATGTGTGCTTATAGCGCACCTCTTTGGGTGTTTCTATGGAATACTAGGTCTCACTTCACAATGAAGTCATATATCATCAATCTTATCAGCCTGTACTTAGCATAAGTATTGTCCTCAGTTTGATCTAGCATTGTTATCCTGTCCTATATATTCTCTAATTCTGGCATCTCTTCTTCTTCTGCAATGCCTAAAGCCTCAACCTTTCTTGCCATCACATAAAGTGCAGCCACTCTAAAGCAAAAAATATAAAACAACATCTCCTTTTATATTTTGTGATGGTTACCACTTGTTTGCACTTAGCGTTATTTAGCACATAGAAACATATGAGCAAGCTTAGAAAATATCAATTGAGATTCGCAAATAAGCAATCACTGGTAGAGAATCACAAAAAATATGTTGATTTTAAATTCAATTGATTTACTACACAATATTTCACACATGGCTTTTGTTTTGTTTCACCTGCCATCCTTTGGGGGGTTTTCCCCCAGACTTTTTGCCTTTTGCCTCTGTGTTTTTCTGATTCTTTTCGTTGACCTTAGGACTCTGAGCACTTTACCACTGCTAACCAGTGCAAGTGGGTCAAAATGCGGCGGCTAGACTAGTTCTCAATCTCACCCAGAGAACTTGTCTGTCCCCACACATAGATGCTGTGTACTGGCTGCCTGTGAAAAAGAGGATCCTATTGAAAGCACTGGTCCTAGCGCATAAAGCTCTGCATGGAAATCGCGCAGTCTACCTTAGGAGAAGGCTGTCTACCTATGTCTCTCCTAGGTCATTACGGTCGTCCTCAGGTCACCTAGCCACCAACCCTAAAATCCACCTGGCTAGAATCGGTGGAAGATCTTTCTCTTATCTCGTGCCATAAACTGGAATCAAATTCAGCTGACACTTTGGGTCACCTCGGAACTACCTGGCTTTTTAGCAAATGAAGCAATTTGTCCAATCTTAGTGTACAGACAACGTTTTAGCACTAGGACACTCCTCTGAGTAGACGTGTGCTCTACAAATGCCATTTCATTAATTCGTTCATTCATTCAAGTGCACATGCTTCTCCCCTAAACATGATGAAATTGGTGTATACCTGATTGTCATATTTGATGTACTAGTAAGTCCCTTGTAAAGTGGTATAACATAAACCCAGGGCCTATACTTCAAATGCTGGTAGTGGGCCTGTAGCACTAATTGTGCCACCCACATAAGTAGCCTTTTCAAACATGTCTCAGGCCTGCCAGGCCTGCCACTGCAGTGGCTGTGTGTGTAGTTTACTGCCACTTTGACTTTGCATTTAAAACCACTTGCCAAGCCTTGAACTCCTCTTTTATTACATATGTCAACCCTAAGGTAGGCCCTAAGTAACCCTAAGCACTGGGTGCCAGGTAATTAAAAGGTAGGACGTGTGTTTATGTTTAACAAGCCCAGGTAGTGACAAGCAACCTATTTCATTTTTCACTACTGTGAGGCTTGAAGGCTAGCATTGGGAATTACTCTAAAAGGCTAGCATTGGGAATTACTTAATACACTTTTAAGCTGTAATTCCTGATCAGAGACGAGTAGCTTTTTCATGTTTCATATGTTTAGAATGGTATTGAGAAATCCTCCTTACTGGCGAAGTTGGATTTACCATTATTGTTTTAGAAATGCCACTTTTGGAAAGTGGACATTTCTCTGCACTTACTGCTCTGTGTGCCTAACATGCCTGTCTGGGGTGGGTGACAGCTACACCTTGTGCATTCCCTACAGACAGCAATAATACAGGAATGATATGTGTGTCTGAGTACCCTTCTACATACATCTGCATTCTGGGGCAGTGGCGGTTCGCCCGCTAAGGCGGAGGAGCGTCGCCCCACTGCTCTGTGAGCAGTAATTAAAGAAAACTAAAATGATATTAACTAGCGATATTATCATTTCAGTTTTTCAGTCCTGGTGCGGGCGGGTCTGGGCTGCCAGAGCAGGGCAGGAGAGGAGTGGTTTGCCCACTCCAAAGTGCGCAAATCAGACATGCGCACTTTGCCTGTTCTGCACACAGGCTGCATTGCCCCAGGCTCCCGTTCCGTATCTCAGTGCCGATCCACGGCACACAGACCAATCACAGCCCTGCATTGCAGTGCTGTGATGGGCTAGGCGAGTCAGGAGCTTGAGTGCTTCCTGTTCCTGCGACCAGGAGCAAGTGGTGGCGGCGAGCAGACCAAGAGGCGGCAGCCAGCCAGGTGGCCGGCCTGATAGTAAGTGTTTTTTTTCTTCATTTTTTCAATTTAGAACCCTCTCCATCCTCCTATGTCTACATTAGCTAAGGAGTTGTGCGGGGTGGGACCAGCGGCTAGGCTGAGCTGGTCACAACTTACATGCACGCAAATTCACAAATGTTCCTCTTCTGGAACGGATCATCCGGACGGTGTTTAGAGTCACTCTCATGTTTAAAGGCACCATATACAGTGCAAGTATTCTGGAATATACCTCTACATAGTGGTGTGTGCTCCTTATTAGACTCTGATTTTAAATCATCAAGACATTCGACAGCGATGACTTTGCCTTCATCATGGCTACAGGAATAGGGTTTGCCTGCCTCGACAGCAGCTGAAATCTTAGCAAGTGTTCTGGTCAGCAAGGGCATCTGAAACTAACATAGTATATAAGAGCAAATGAGACATTTGCATCCTGGTGTAACTACTGACGCAATGGCATACGCAGTTAGAACAAGGGAGCAGTCCGACAGGCATCTCAGCATCCAAAGAAAGGGTGGTTAATTCACACCTACTGTAGGAGCATTAGCACAAGCACAGCACAGACTCACTCACAAAGTAGGAACACCAACATGTGCCATTCCCCAGCGATGAGGCTTTTAAAGAGAGAATTAAACTGTCTTCATCACAGGGACATAAACACCAAGTCATACACACAATTTAAAGAAGCATCAAACTACATTGTCCCCCTTGCCTGCAGTGCAGAATGTGTGGGTTCCCATCGCCTTCTTTGCAGGTGTCTTGTTGTTCTTACAATAAATAGTTTTTAAAAAATCTTTATTTACCAGTTTCACAATGAAAAACAATATAGTACACCAGCTCCATTTCAATGTCAGTTATGGCAGTACAAATGCGTATTTTGTTTAATACATGATATTCATCTCCGCAGTGTGTTAGATAGTCAGTTCCCTGGGATTATCATTCACATATTATACATTCTCGTAAACCATAGAAATAGTGTCTTTGTCCGCAATGCAGTTAATGCGCAATACGGGAAATATTTACAATTGACATATCACAGTTCTGTATGTATTGTGCAGGTGACAGCAGATCAACCTATTCCCGCAGGTACCAGCCCATTTTCCATCCGAGTGGAAGGTTGCCAGTGTGCCATTGCAGTGTATTGTTTGAGAGGGCCCCAAATGTCTTGTGGTCGGGATGTGTTGGGCAAAGTAGAGGCGTATACATGTTAGTTGAGGTTGCAATATGCCAAACTTTTTAGCCAGTCTCTGCGCGTCGGTGCAGCCTTTTGCCCCCATTTTAGCGCTATTTCCCTTTTGACCAGTAGTAAACCCAGGGCTGTAAACTTCCTGACTGCCTTTGGAATGTTTTTCACATACCCTAATAAGGCCACTTCCGGAGTGGGGACTAGGTCTAGGCCTATCATTTCCCCTAGTGAGTGGTGTATTTCGGTCCAATACATGCTGATTTTGCAGCAGGTCCAAGCCAGGTGCGCAAAATCTGTGTGTGGGGATTTACATTTTAAGCAACAGTGGAGTCTATCTGGGTCTATTTTGTGTGTCCTCTCAGGTGTAATGTAAATTCTGCGGATGAACTTAAAGTGGATGAGTTTGTGGCGCCTATTCAGGGAGACCTCCTTGGTTTGTTGGCAGCACGCGGTCCATTCGTCATCAGTAATTGGGTGGCCTAGATATGCCTCCCAGTCAGCCGGTATTTTAGCATCGCTGACAGGAATTATCTCTGTGCAGGACCTGTATAGTTCGGAAATCAGATGGGCCCCAGTGACGCTATTAATAACTGTGGACAAGGGAGTGAACGGGCTAGGTTCGACGGGGAAGCCAGGGAGCTTGGCTCACAAGGTGGCACATAGTCGACTAAGCACAAATTTGTCCATAAATGTTGCCTCGTTGAACTTATCTCCATCGGAGACAGAAAAAGCTTGGCCATCTATGTAAAGGTCCCCTATAGTGGTCATGTCAAACCGAGAGAGGGTGCGTTGCACTATCTTCTCCCCGGTAATGGGTATCCAGCGTTGGTTTGGCATCGGTAGGCTCGGGGAGTACAGAAGCGGAGATCCCAATCCCATGACCAATTTTAGCCAGGCCCTGCTGGTAGTGGAGACCGTCTGGATGTCTTATAATAAATAGTTCATGTCATTGCACTACTAGCTTGCAGCAACGCTGGCTGATGTCTTCAAAGGCTCTTTATGCACTTGATAAAAAGAATCTTTTTAATAGTGCTATGTACCACTCTTCTGCCATTTCCAAGCTTAATAAATAACAGATATTTTACCTATTTTATGGTAGTCAGTTTACTGACCTCATAATGATTCAATGCCGTGCCTGACCTGCCAAGCTTGACACATGACCTTCAGAACACTTCATTTTCTCAGCTGTAAACGTCCAGCTCAAGGAGCTATCCCGCCGTCTTAATTAAGCACTTCTTAAAGCAACGCAGCGATGGAGTTGTGTGAACTTCCATTCAGCTGGGATTGTATCTGTGACAAACACATTGGCAGTACATGCTCCCATTCAAGTTGAATTCCTGAGCTTTTCCTGCGTGTTTGTGAAGGGCTGCAGAACTACCTGGTGCAAAAGAATCTTTTTTTTCCACTGCTCTGGAATTTAGTCACTATCAGGCGCACTTCGCCACATGGTATCCAAGTTGGTACTGTCAGTCCACCCTCGAGACAGTTGCTGGTATTATGGAAGCTGTACAAGTATGGGAGTCTAAGCATAAAAAAAGGGAAAAAGAGTGGCTCACCTTATTTAACATTTGCAAGATTTTCAAAAGAAATTATCCAAGGAAGTTCTGGGCTTATATAAACTCAAAACATAATGGCTATGCCTTTAAAACAAGGCAATAGTATGTAATTATGCACCTGGGAAGCACACGTTTCAGCTCTCTACCACCAAGTTCAGAAAGAAAACACAGTCATCGAGTCTCCTAGAAAAAAATAGTTGTGTCGTGTGTGTCCCGGGTGCATTGTAATTCCGGCCGAATGAGTAATTACCCTCTATGGGCCACATAACAACATTGGTAGTTCAGATGTTGTAATGACTGGGAAATTAGCGGGGGTTTATAGAAGACATTCTCTACGTGCACTGGGCAGATATGTAGACTCCATGTACATTAGAGACAGTGACTGCACACTGTGTACAGCACACAGAGATGGCATGTTAGGGTCTCAGGTCACTCTGTATTGTACCGTATGGACATGCACATGTGCAGGTGTATACTACAGAAGGTGCAAAAGCCTGCACCTGCTCCTGCTGATGAACGCCACATGTGCCCTACAAGGGTCCCACAGCCACGCATGACAAGCTGTAGAGAGATCCACTGACCCACTCTCGTTCATCTCAGTAGTGTCTCAAATGGGGTTCTTTGCACACATTTTGCTTCCTGCTCTGCTTACACCATGCACCCCCACTTTCAACTGAAAGGAAGCTTCCCTAACACCCCTTGCGTTATCAATACACTCTTGCTTAACACATCTCCTCCTGTAAGGAAGCTCCTCCTACCCCGTTCCACGGTCAGAAAGGAAACTGTTCTCCTAATCCCGTAGCCACCACTTCCAACTTTCAGGAAATGCATTGCCAAGTCCTCGACTTCCCACTGCCAGGATACGTTTTCCCTAACTCCATCCCCCACATCTGCACTGGCAGGGAGCTCCTCTCCTAACCCCCTGCACCCAACTCCTACTGTCCAGGAGCTCCTCTCCTGACTTCTTTGAGGATGTGGCCTGGTGAGTACTAGTCACTGTGAAGCAAATGTTGCCAGCTTTGTGCCAGCTGCCACATTTTGCCATCGGCACAGTTAGAGGTGTTGCTTTTTAGCATTATGATGCCCCATGGATTGCCTGCCAGCTGTGCTGGAGGTAAGAGAGGGGCTGTATTACATGTATTTATTTATATCATGACGTGTACTGTTGATATTATTTATTTCATTTTCACATTTATTTATTTGTATGTACTCTATTCTGCACTGTGGCTTTTTTGTTCTTGGTGCAGCAGAAATGTATCATGATTCATGACTGAGCTGAGGCCAGAACCGTGATGTTGCAGGATTTTTATTTTTACCTAGTGTAGCGATGGTGCTGCTGCTGTAGGTGGTATGAACCTGTAGTTAGTAGTTTATGACTGAACTTCACAATCACAAATCAGGTCATGTAAACATATGTATCACTAAACAGCACTATCAATAAAGAAATCTGTGAGGTACTCAACATTGTTATCTCAAATACTGTTATGAAGTTCTCTGGTTATACTGAATAAGCAGTTCCCTACGTCATTATCATATAACATCCCTTAATTGATGCCATAACTACACTTTAACAATTGCTTTATTAACCTACTTGTTTTTTTCAAATATACTTGAAGATGCACCATTTGGCCACAATTTTTTCACAACTTTTCTGGGGGAGAGCCCCCTGTCCCTCATTTATGACAGTCGGGCTCGCTCACTATGGTTGCTCAACACCTGACACTCACCACAAACGTTTACGCCGCACCACTTTCAAATGTCCATAGCCGCCACTGAGAAGGGGTAACACTTCACTTAAATAGGCTGTGTCCTATTCCCACACAAATGACTGATTAACCCCCACAGATAGCTTGGCAGACAGGACTGGGTTGAAAGGGATCCTTGTGCATGTCCGAGAGCTGCTTTGAAGTCACCCCCAACATCAAAGGCAATTTTGGTTATAAGTACTGGGTCTCTGACCCCTCAAATCAGACACTTCTGGATCTTGAACTGAACCTCTGTCAGTAGGACTGCTGTGCTGCTTAAAGGACTCACCTTTGGACTACAGACTTGTACTTGAAAGGCCTGCTTTTGTCTTATGTTGCCCTGCTGCCTACTGCTCCCTGACTCTGCTGACGGAGAGCTGGACTCTGCCTTCTCTACAAGTGATCTCCAAGAGCTTGTTGGCTTTTCTCCTGTTTTCTGAAGTCTCAGGGAGACAAAAGATTTCTTGCAATGCTGCTGTTGCTGCCGGACTCTGCCATCTGTGAGTCCTACCCTAGCCTGAGGTGCCCTCTCTAGTTCTGGGCCTCAGTAGTGAATTCTGCAGCTATTTTACTATAAAATCACCACTGCACCGATCGGAACTGATGCAGTGCCCTTTGATGCCGATGCAGTGCCAATCCAGAGACAGCCCTGTGCAGTTCGATGTCTACGTGGGACCCAACTGTGAGATTAGATGATGATGCAGCACTGATCCGAGGTCCCAACCGCAAAGCTCAACTTTAACAAATCGACTCAACTGCATGATTTGGAACTGATGCATCACCTTTACTGTGTGGAGAAGATCGACACATTTTGTTGCTTGCGGCCACGAAAGGTACTTCGTTTACTGGGGCCTGTATGTGTCCTGTAGCCAGCCTGCGCTTCAACGAGGTCAGCCCGAACTTTGATTTATCCTGGTCCAGTGCGACCTATAGTAACTTTTGTAGTGCTACTTGCTTCTAAGCGCTTTACTGCATTTATTCCTTTAAAATTCAATATCTCAACTTCTATACATTTAATTTTTGTTCTTTTGGTCTTGTTTTGTTTATAATATAATAACCTAGTTTCATAAACCTGTGTGGAGTCTTTTGTGTTACTGTGTGTGTTGCACAAATACTTTACACATTGCCTCTTGAAATAAGCATGACTGCTCGGTGCCAAGCTACCAGAGGGTGAGCACAGGTTATCTTTCAGTGTGTACTTAGCTTACCCTGACTACAGTGGTGGTTTCTGCCTGGCCTGGGTGCATACCTCAGCCAACCAAGAATCCCATTAGTAACAGCTTTGACCCCTGTTGAAGGTTGCATCTCTCTGTTTTGCAAGTCACAATCCTTTTTGTACCTGCAATGTGATTCGCAAAACTATGGTGCATCTGACCCTGAATAAGAAATACTTCCTCTCTAAAGCATAAGATGTGAAAGTTAGTTTACTGTTCAGCAGACAACAGGTGACCAATACACTAGCTGCTACCATTACTGAGCTTTCCCCTCTTACTTTATGGCAACAAAGGGAGAGCAGCAATCCAATCAAACGTGTGCAGAGAACTAAGAAGAAAAATGTCAACAATTTAAAAATATTGCGAACTGTAACTGGTGACAAGACAACTGATTGAGTCTTTAGACCAACTCTGCAATTTTTTTCCAACAACAAATGATTGATATTCAATATGAATGTGTTTCGTAATTTTGCTGTTTTTACAAAGTAATGTGAAAACCTGAATCTGTTCTTTACTCAATTCAAAACATCTTCGCTGTTTAAGATGTCTTCCTTTTTTTCAGGTTCACCTATGAGATTGCTCCAGTTTTTGTACTTTTGGAATACGTCACGCTAAAGAAAATGAGAGAAATGATTGGCTGGCCAGGAGGCTCCGGCGATGGAATATTTTCACCCGGTACTTTTTTAATAATGTTATTTGTTTTAAACTGGCCTTTGAAACTAGAGGTTGCTGCTCTTGCAGATAGGAAAACACACCAGCTAGTAGGGGATTAGGAAATCAAGTAGAGAGAATGATGAGTTCAGAATGGCTCAGCAATTCTGGCATCCATGGGCAGTGAATGTAATGACAGCACCTCATTGTGGTGGATAACCCAAGTCACGATAATGTTCTTCCAACTGTTGGTCATTGGGTTGATGTTTTACACTATTGATAAAGCTATAATCAGTGTTGTTAAAAAAAAAAGTGGTAAATTGGAGCTACCACCCTCATTCTGAGCTCAATGGAAATATAGGTTACACCCAATCACTGATCTGAGTAATGTGGTAATACCATACAAGGTGCTCCATACATGATATTCTGAGGGCAGGACCGGACTGGCTACTCTGCCACTCTGCCTGTTCCCCAGAAGCCTGCAGGTCAGGGGCTGCTTTCCACCATGGATGGGCTGCTATGACCCAGCCACCACCCTACGACCAGTTCCAGTCACTGCCTTGTGCAGTGTGGGTCTGGTTTGAACGTTTTAGCCGGGGCTGAGTTTGTCCTCCAGTCCAGCCCTAATGAAGTGGGACATGCAGATGCTGAGACTTTAAAAAGAGAGATTTTGGTGAAAAAGCATGTGAGTGATTAAGGCATAGTGCAAGATTGCAGGCGGAAGTGATGTCAATCAATCAATTAAGTTTATTTGTAAAGCGCAGCTAATCACCCGTTAGGGTCTCAAGGTGATGGGGTGGGGGGAGGTTTCTGCAGTTCAGTCGAAGAGCCAGGATTTGGGGTCCTTCCTCGATTGAGGCGATGTAAGGAGGAGAATGAAAGCGATTGAAACTCTCAAAAGGACTTCCTATCTTCCATAGACCTTCCTGAAGTTTAAGTCCCAATCTAATATTTTCTGATTATTTTCACACTTACACTTTCAGAACTGTAACAGTACTGTAAAATGTTGAATCTAATGGTTCAACACAATACTGTTGTTTCTAATTCATCTGATAGTGAATGAAAATCACGTTTGACATGCATTGATAAAGAGAATTTGTCTGGTGTATTTTAGCTGTATGCATTAAAAAAAAAAAAAAACATATATTGGATGTACTAACGAAAAATACTCATACTGGCACCCAAATACTAGTTAAATGATATGCTAAGTCAAGCATTGAATTTTATATGCAGTGTTTTAGGCCACACCTTTATTTTAATAGGCCTCGCCTAGAAAGAGTTCCTAGTTATGCTTCTTTGACAATGCCACTTTCATAACAAATCACCCCCACACACACCACCACCACCTTTTTCATCTTAATTAAGCACTGAACAACGCTAATTTCCCAAGTATTTCGTTTTCCAAACGGGAAAACTCGGAAGAGGAGAGTTTTTCTGCATCACACAATTAGCACTCGCCTCAATAAAAGTAATTTTCCATCCAAAATTACTGAATGGTTATTACTGCTGAACCTGGAAGGATGGCCCAAGTAGTTTCCATACCTTGAAAAAATGTTCACGATTTACGAAATTCCTGGACATGATTCGCAGTGACGTTAGTTTCTAACATTGCCGTTGAACCTACAAGCACAGCAATGCGGTTCCCCAAAAATGTAATGCAAGCGGACATGATGTCTGTATGCTACTTCAATCTGCTCACTCCTTTCACGTTGGAAGCAATTACAGTGGGCAGCATTGCTCATACACCAGGAACACTAATGTGCTTTGTAGGAATGTGACAGTGTTCACTGAGTGGGAAACAGTGCCTCAGCTGTATATGGCATTTCTTCTTTCAGGAAACATTAAAAGACAAAATGCCTGATTTAGAGAAAGCTGGTAATGCAGATTCTTCCATGTTCCAGAAGTAGGGTTCTGCTCAGGCACATAGTGTGTCTTTATCTAAATCATTGACAGAGGTCGCCTTCTGATGAAGACCAAAGACCAGTGTTTCCCAAACTTAGGGTCCCCCTACCAATGGTAGATCATGACCTGATGTTTGGTGGGTCGTGAAAGACAGAAGAATAAATAAAGATGCCTTTAAATTCTGTGTTTCCATTGTCACACCTGCCAGTTATTCAAAGACAGAGGTCTAATGCCAGGCTGCTTTATTCTTTTAACATGAGGATTGGTGTTTACTTTTTTTTTCCTGACTGCAAAGTGAGAGAAGTTTTAAAGTGAATTATTCTATGATGTAGGATGTTGTCTCAAATGTGCTGGAGACAGAGATGTTAATAGGATCAAAATATATCAAGACACTTACTTGTGATGCAAAAATAATATTCACAGAAAACCGATTTACAAACATTATCATTTGTGTCCTATGTAGTTTTCTCAGTAAAACTGTGTCTGTGCAAATTTAGTTGCCATTGCAATTACAAAAATGTGCTGTCTACAAATAACAATGCGCAGCCACACAATGCTTTAGTTACATTGAAAAATCACCCGCCTCTTGTCCATTAAAGGTCGGTGGTTTGTGAAAGTTTGCTGTTCTAAAAAGTGGGTCATGGTTCTAACAAGTTTGGGAGCCACTGCCATATACAGTTTCATACACACCTTCGCCAGTTCCATACCTGATATAACTGTCAAACCAAGCGTTTGAGTTTGTTTGTATTTTTTGGTATTCATATTGAAAACCCTAAGCTGGAATCTACATTAACTGGGGTTTTTGGGAGATGTGGGGGATTACAGATTTAAATTCAGATTCACAATCAGATTTAGATGTTTACCCAAAACTGGGCTCAGAACTTATAGGTTGTGGGGTTCCAAAAACAGAATATTAGACCTTAGACAACACTGACAGCCACTTTCTGGCATCAACAACAATCAGCTGCACAACCTAAGGGGGGGGGGGGGCACATGACCATGCTACTCTGATGGCAACTGAAAGTGTACTCCCCAAGGACTGTGTTTAGGGAGTGATCCCACTGGATCAATCAAATTGTCACTTCTAGAGTGATCTTTCTCCTATTCAGCTTGCTTCTTGACTTATATGATTCAACTTGTTTTAAAGGTGTTACAGATTAACACATAAGTCAACAGGCTAACATTTTACGAAAAACAACTTTGGCCTTGGGATCGGACTTCATATAATTAATATTTTAGGACGACAGTAATATTTGAAACTGAAATGTTATACAAAAGGACCACCGTAACGATAGTTCATAGTGAGTTACAGGGGTACTCTAGCGTTTATTTTGCAGATAGAAAGTGAAAACAGAATATTACTCAAGCTGCATTGTTCAGTTTTCAGAATCAACAAATTTACAATGTTTGGGGTTTGAATTGCATTAGTTGGTCTTTTGCTTATTATATCAGTTGATGGCACCTTAGGGTAATTTTAAACTCTGTCAAATTGCAGCCAGTGAAAGAAAAATAATCAAGAGAGATAAAATGATAGGTAGTGTAGGGTGGTGAAACAAAGAGGGATTCAGCAGTTCAAGTGGTGTACTCCTAAGAACAACTTGCATGTATTTATTTATTTATTTATACCAATTAAACAATGAGTGACAATAACTCCATTCTGTTTGCAGAATCAATCCTCATATCCTAATTCAAATTGTATTAAATTTACAATCGTTAGAACAAGTTACAACACACAAGTAAAAGCAGAGGAAGTTATTATCAAGTTAGTTTCTAACTCTTTATGGGCGTTGATCTGTATGGAGGATTTGTGATCACAAGGGTGGTCACAAATCAAATCTGTATATTGCTTACCTTTTTTACTGGCTCTATAAATAGTCATAATTGTGACCATATTAACCCCCTGACTGACCAATATATGTATGTCATAAAAATGTGCACAGTATTCCCTAATAAGGTACTCATATGGCATGGATATGAGGCACAAAATGTCAAGGAAAATGACCCTACAATGTTTGCATGAGATCTGAGCAAACTTTGGAGAAAGTGTGTCTGGCAAAGGAGTGCACAGATAGTTGCGCAGTCAAAAGGTTAATTCACCATCTGTAAAAGTGGGGGCTTACTGTTCTGTGTAGACCACAATCATAGGTGAAATATCTACAGCTAAACCATAGAGGTACACTGCAGTCCCATTTTAACCATATTCACTAGAAGGGGCACAAATATACACCTATTCTAGATTTTACGAGCATAGATAGTGGTGATTTTCTAAATGCTGGGTAGGTTCATTCAGCACATGGAAAGCCATGTTGCCTGATCCAGGATTGTGGCTGTGATTCCTTGTGCTGGGTCACAGTGGTGGCAAGTGTGACTGTCGGTCTACTGATAATAGTTAATTCTTGGCTCCAACTTTGCTGGCTTCACCAAAAAATCCTCTTCAGCAACTAAAGCAGCCGGAAACAGATTGGAAGCCCCTATTTTCTATTTGGTTATTAGCACCCATAATTAAACGATAGTTTCTATATTTAAGCCTAGTTAAAAGAAACACACAAAAACCCAAACCCTGTATTCTCTAGATGCTTTAAATAAACAACATGTGTGTTATGGGACACATGGTTAAGCGATATTTGTAGAGGTCCAAACCGTGGTGCAATTTTCACCTAAACATCTTTGACAGTCAATTTGACATGTACCTGTAGTCTTCAAATTGTGAACAGGACCCTCTGCAGGGAGTGAAGGTAACCAGAGCACCCTCTCTATTGGTCAGTAATGCCCTTTGTCAGTCATGCCCTATATGGGAATAGGTATCAAGTGGGACTTTTAAATAATACCAATCCCTCGCTTCCTAAATTCTGAGGCTGACACATCTGCCATAGCATGATGGCAGTCGTTTTGAGGGTGGTTTTAAGAGTGACAACTGAATGTATGAAATGCTAAATATGTTTAAGGCTGTCAAGTTGCCCCATATTGTGTGCAATTTTAACAGATAATAGGTTAAATGTGGGGATTTTTAGTTTCACTTTCAAGATTAGAAGTATACCCAGGATGAAAATGCTTTAGGTTGAAAACGCGGGGTTAGATGAAGGTGTCATAATTTACATTGATCTATTTTCCAGGTAGGTATGTAAATGAGAACAATATAAAGGTCAGGCGTGAGCATCAATATTTTTCAGAAAATCATTCCTCATGCTATCTGACCAATCGCTTTGACCATAATGTTGCTGTGTAAAGTGTACACTCTAATCCAGTAGCAGCAAAGTATTTGGATTTTTATGGACAAGCTAAAAAGTCTTGGAGGAGCCATCAGACTATCTCTGCATGTCAAGGATGTGCTTATGCAGATACTTCAACATTAACATTCTCATTATCGGTGGACCTGCTTTAAGAATCAGAAATTCCTCACCCAGTGTAACACATGCACAGGGTATGGGTTACTCCAAGTTATGTTTTAATGACAGATCTCAATTTGATCTCCTGCAGCCCAGTATACTATGTTTGTAGAACAACCTGTAGGAACCTGTTTTTCTGCACCACTTCCCACATTTAAACTCCCAATTGCATTCTTTTTTTACTCAGAAGAAAGTGATCTGAATATTACCTGTCTCCTGTAACACCTACCAGTTTACTGAACCCAGGGATACTGGATATACAGGCACATGCATCAAGCACAAAACCGGTCGCAAATGGGCAGATTCTCAGAATCTGCCCCTTCGCGACCGGTATTTCTGCATTTGGGATGCATCATCCCAAATGCACAAATCGCTATTTAAGGAATCTCAAAATAGCGATTCCTTAAATAGCGATTGCATTTAAGGAATCCCTAATTGAGATTCCTTAAATGCAATGCATTACAGTTTTAAAAATAGCGTTTTCGCTATTAGTGTGAGCAAATTACCATGAAGCTGGACTTCATGGTAATTTGCGAAAACTTAGAAAAATGCACTTATTTGCATTTTTTTAAGTTTCATGTTGCGCACACACATGCCCTTAGAGCATGTGTGTATGCAACATATGTGCAGAGTTAACATACATGGGTGCAATGAGGTGTCATTTTGACACCCTTGCACCATCGAAATTGCGGGAGCAATTTGCGAGTACCTACTGGTACTTGCAAATTGCTCCCGCAATCTCCAATTCATTCCTATGGGCCTCCAGACATTCCTTAATTGCGACTCGCAATTTGCAAGTCGCAATTAAGGAATTTGTGGGAATCGCTATTTCTTTAGCGATTCCTACATGCATAGGGTTTTGCTATTCCTTAATTACGATTCCTTAATAATCGCAATTTGGGAATCGCAAAAACCTATGATGATGCATGTGCCTGTTAGTAATTCGGCATCACTTTTGACTCCCAAAGCGGCTGTTAAGGCATTTTACTGGCACTATTGGGAATCTTGGGACTCTTGTAAGAAGGGCCTCAAACTGCAATGCAAGTTGTGTGGGTAAAGGAATTTCATAAAAACCTGGTGAGATGGAATGACTTCCCCTCAAAAGGCACAAAGGTTGAAATCCTCAAGAAGGCTTACGGTCGCCATTCGTCACCCTTGTTAAATGGAGTAAGAGCATAAAAAGTGATTTCAATCATCCCCAGGAAAACAATGGCCTGATTTAGAGCTTGGCAGATGAGTTGCTTCATCATAAATGTGTCAGACATCCCATCCACCCTATTACAAATGGATTGTATCCCATGTCTCTGGCAGTGAGGCTGACAGGATATCAGTCACTTCTTTAAAAGACTAATCCACCAGTCAAACTCTAAATCAAGCCTCAACTCTCTAATGACTAGGTACATTAAACAAGGAGCAGGGGGAAAGGCTGAAAGCCCCAGAGGTTAAAGAAATGGTTGCTCTAAGCATGAAACACCTGTACATTCTCATGTGAAGGACAGCAGAGGGAATACTCAATAGTAAAAACACCAACTCAGGGCACTTGAAATATGGCTCAGAAATATACTAGTATGAACTTCAAAGTGAAGTAACAATACAAGGCACTCTTTTGTGGGTAATTAAGAGTGCAGAACAATCCAGATCAAACTACAGCAGCTAATCATAATAACTATAGATGACGAGAAAGCACAGGAAATTCGAAATCATAGGTACCAGTAAAAAAACCCAGGTGCAAGAAAGTAGGTAGTTTTTAAGAAAATGAATGGGGCTAAATACTAAGCATTGTGGAAAACAAATTAAGAACCTTTTTGAACAATGATAGCACTAGTTCCAAATTTCAAAGGCATCTTATTTCAGCATGGTTGACCAGTATCTTGAGCACTTGCTGCTGACATGATCTGTAGATCATGACTAGATTTGCAAATTGTTCATGCAGAGCAGTGCAACGTTTGAATGTGTTGTGCTGCATTGCTCAAGGGGAACACACAATGAAGGGGCAGAACTACAGAGACTGTCCTGCTGCTAGTGTCATCCCCTGTGCTGACACACAAGCATTCCTGCCTTGCACAAAACACAACTTTGCAGAGGTGAGTCTGCACTGTCCAGCATGGAGGCAGAACCTTACAGTACAAATACCTAAGCATAGACAACTCAAAAGACTCCCATGCTTTGGTTGTGTATTGTGTACTGCAGCACCCATGCAACGTGTCATTTCCCCTTGGTTGCAGCTGCTTCAAGTAGATGATAGTCTTTTTAAAACAAAAATATTTTTATTAGGATTAAGAAGAAGAATAAAAACATTACATTGATCAAAAAATGATAAAAACAATGAAATATACAACATAGCTTAGAAACAAATGAAGAAAAAATACCATTGAGATGAAACACTATAAGATGCAATCTAATCGTGAAATGAAAGAAAACGAATAGGGTGCTTATTTATCTATTCTGTTTTTTGATTTTATAGGAAAAAGAGATGGAGGGTGGAAAAAAGGTGAAAAGAAAAGAAAAAAGGGTAAGAGAGAAATAAAGAAGAGGTAGAGAAAGGAAAAGCAAAACAATATAAGAGAGAGAAAATGTAGGAATTAGGATAAAAAGGAGAGAGAAGACAAAAAAGTAGTGAAAGGTAACCAGAGTAAATCAGATTTAATCTTCTGAGATAACTAAGATGCAGAAACAGTAGATTTTATGTGCTCATCGCAAATAAGATTCCTCCATGTTAACAAACATATTGTAGAATTATCTTTCCAACAAGTAACTATACCATTAAAAGCAAGTACAATGAAAAGGTTAAATAGCATAGGTTTTAGAAAAAGACTCTGAAAAAATCCAACGTAGCACCAAGAAAAACATTTTGACTTGATAATGGAATACTACATTGAAATATCATTAAACACTTGGACCAAATATATTTCCCAAAACATTGTACTTTAGGACGGTAGTATAAGAGATGAAGTGAAGTACAATTGGAAGAGAGACAGGACCAGCATAAGGGTGAAGCAGAAATATTCATTTTATGAATGAAGGTGGGAGTGATAGCTCTATTATACACAAAAAACAAGGATTGAGTAATGTTGGCAGCTTTAGAAGTACTGAAATATTTGTGCCATAATTTATCCCACTGCTAAACAGAGAGCAATATAGAAAGGTCTTGTTCCCATAATAATTCAACAGAGGAGTTAAATCTACTAGGAATAGGAGTGGATAAAACGTATATATGAGGGATGCTTTAGGAGTGGAATCACAGGTGATGTAAGGGTGTCAAAGTTTAAACAGAGTGGATTCTGGAAGAAAATTTGTGGCTACTAAGAAAGACTAAAGTACATGCGATAGTTGAGAATATTGATGTGAACAAGAGCTGGGTAAGTTATCACGTTCTTGTAATTGAGCAAAAGGCACAACAGAATTATAAGAAACTAAATGATGGACATATAAAATACCATTTTTGTTCCAGATAAATGTACAGTTAGACATAAAAATCACATAATGAAAAGAAAACTCATGTTGTAAAGAATGTTAAAAAATAATCCATCGAGATATAGGAGAGTCTTGATGGTCTCTAGTTAAAGCATAAACTTGTTGAAATAAAAAAGCCATATGATATAACTTAAAATTAGGGAAACATACACCATCTTCATTTTTAAGTCGAATTAATTTAGCTAAGGCAATATGAGCATTTTTATTATTCCAGAGAAATTTAGAACAAATAGAGTTAATTTGGGTAAAGTAATAATTGGGAATTTTTAAGGGTAGCATAGAGAGTAGAAAAAGGACATGCGGTACAATCATCATCTTAATGGTGTCCAATCTACCCCACCGGGATAAATGAGGAGGAGACCAAGTAGAAAATCGGTTTGGAATTTTAAGTTTTAGAGTATTACAATAGTGAAAAAGCGTAAGAGATATGGTGGGTGAGAACCAGACATCCAAGTATTTAATCTTGGAAGGACACCTTGCAAAAATAGTATTATGAAACATATATTGATAACATGAGGAATTTAATGGTAAAATCTCAGTCTTAGAGAGTGTAATCTATAACCAGATATATTAGACTATAACTCAATCTCCTGCAAAAAGGGAGCTCAGGAGGTAAGGAGGTTAGACATATAAACCAAAATATCATCTGCATGAGCTGAGAGCTTGATGCCAAGGGAGTTATGTTGGAAGCCACATATAGTGGGGTTACAATGAATGCATTCAAGAAAGGGTTCCAAACAAAGAAGAAATAGCAGAGGTGAAAGGGGACATCCCTGTCTAGTGCCACTATGTAAGTTAAAATAAGGGGAGAAGTGACCATTAGCAAAGACACCAGCGCATGGTACAGAATATAGTAGTTTCATAAGGCAATAAACCTAGGGCCATAACCAAACCAATGAAGAGTTTTAAGCGTGAATTGCCAATTTATATGATCAAATGCTTTTTCAGCATCCAGAGATGGAGCAGCATGGCGGAAGGGGTATTTTTTGCCCAATGCAAGAATGTTAGAGAACATCCTAGCATTTTCTGAGGCCAGTCTATCCTTAATAAAATCAGATTGATCAGGTTTAATAAGAAGGGAACCATATCTTCTAAGCTAGAGGCAAGGAGCTTGGCAAACATTTTACAGTCATATTTAATAAGTGAGATTGGACTATAGTTTTTACAAATGATCTTTATCTGGTTTAGGAATAAGAACAAAAAGAACATCTAAAAAAGAGCCATCAGGTTTAGATTTCAATAGAAAAGAGGTAAGGAGTTCAAGTAATTTAGGAGCAAAAAAAGAAGAAAAAGAAGAGATTAGCTCAATAAAAAAAGATCCAGACCAGAACCTTTTGCTTTCTTTAAAAATGTAATAGCATGAAGAATCTCCTGAAGAGTTATATCCCTTTCAGGAGTAGCCAATGTGTCTGGTATAGAAGGAGGATAGGTATCCTCTGCATGCAATTATTCATAGTAAGATTGAAAGACATTAATAATATCTGAGTCGGAGGACAGTATAATTTTTGTATGTTCATTACGAATAGGTCCAATATTTTTCCATTCCGTTTTAATTTTTAAATAATTGGTTAACATTGTCCCAGCTTTATTTTGACCTCCATGATACTTGGACTTAATTTTGAGGAGGACGTTGCATGCATCAACAGTAGCAAGTGTATTCAGGGAAGACTTGGCTTTAACCCCTTCGATGCGGCGCAAATTCCGCCGCAGCGCTGGGGGATTTGGGGGCTTGACGGCACCGCTGTGCTCATGATGGAATCACGGGTGAGCTGTGCTCATGGCGGCGTGGTTCCGTCTTGACTCCACCCACTGCGCTAATCGCCCGCACAGGCGGGGAATTAGCGCTGCGTGGGCGGTGTGGCCGCCAACGGCCGCAGCATGACGGAACCACTCCGTCATGAGCACACGGCGCCCGTGGCTCATGACGGAGTGGTTTCGTCATGAGCGGGGAAGGGGTTAATCAACTCCCTCAAATGAGAAGGTGATTTAGAGGTGAAATAAGTATGTTCAAGGGTCTTAATATGTTGCAGAGTGGAGTGGTATTGAGAGTTCAACAGCTTTTTCTTTTTAGTAGTGTAAGCAATTGTAAAGGCCCTAAAGGAAGCTTTAAAAACATCCCAATTATTATGAATGGAAGTACCAATAGATTGGTTAAATTGAAAAAAATTCTTTAATAAAAGAAGTAGCTTCCAAAATAAAAGTTTGATCTGATAGTAAGGATTTTTTAAATCTCCAACAACCATATTTGGGAGTATTAAGGGATAAATCAAAAGAAGCCAAAACAGGGGCATGATCAGAAATGAAATAAGAACCAATTTAAGGCGATTGAATGGAGGGAAGTAAGGACTTGGAGAATATGATATAATCAATTCTAGACATAGTATGATGAACATTAGAGAAAAATGTAAATTCAAATATATCTGGCTTAGATGTTTTCCATACATCAAGGAATGGATGAGAGGTAATCGCAGATTGTAATGCTTTATGGGATTTATCATGTTTACATTTACATTTAGATTTCCTGTCAGTATATGGGTCTAACCAATCATTGAAGTCACCATCAAGAATAATATTGGGATTATCAATAGAGGACAGCTTTAATTTAACATTGTGCCAAAAGTCGGGATCAGATTTGACAGGACCATAAATATTGAAAAAAGTGACTTTTTTATAAAGATGGTGGCATTAAGCAATACCCACAGTCCATTTGTATCACATTCAGTTGATATGTGAATATTTAATGATTTATGACAAAAAATAGCTACACCGTCCTTGTGATTAACAACAGGAGAAAAGACAACCTGACCCACACATTGACGTTTGAGCTTGAAGAATTTGACATCATTGCAATGAGTTTCTTGCAAAGACACAAGCAGTTATGACAATTAATTCTTGATAAATGCGAGAGTACCGTTTGACAGGATGACCCAGACCACAACAATTCCCACTAGATAACATTAAACATGTTGTGGGGTAAAGGCAAGGATACAGGAACAATAATGACAAGCTGAAAAATCAATAGGGGAAACAAAAAGACACCATGTATCAACAATAAAATAACATGAAGAAACTACCAATAAATTAGAGAGAAGAAACAAGTAAACACTCATACAATTATAGAGAGGATAGAAAGAAAGTGAAGCAAAAATGGAAAAAGAGAAGGAAAAAGAAGAAAAGAAAAAAGAAGAAATAGAGTAGTGAGAAAATAGAAAGACAGATCAAGGACAAAAAGCCAGATCTGAGGTAAAAAAAAAGAAGGAAAATGAGCACCGCACAGGGTATGTCAGCATCAACAGCAAGAATGACAATGGAGAGAGAGACAAAAGAATACATAGACTAAAGCCATATAATTTACAGAAAGAAGACAAATGAAAAAAGAGGACATGCACAGAACTAATGGGATCATTATGATGACGGCGATACCGCCACCACCATCGGTCGGCCATTCCCTGGCTGTCACATTAGGATGGCTGGCGGCTCCATGGCTGTTGGAAACACCAACCGCCACTCATACGACAGGCTCCTTGAGCCCGCCAGTGTGGCGGAAGGCCTCCCAATCCCTGCATTGGTGGCGGTGCCTACCAGGCACTGCCGTAGAGATTAGGATGTCCCTCCCCGCCAGCCTTTCCATGGCGGTTCACCCGCCATGAAAAGGTCGGTGGAGAATGACATTGGGGACCCATAGCAGGCCCCCTTCCCCCCTGGCCCATTTCTTTTGTTGTTGGGGGGCACCTATGGTGCCGCCCTGCATTTCCCTGAACCAAGTGGCAGGCAATGCATGGTGCCTGTCATGTAGTACGGGGATATGTAAAACATACCTGTTTTACATTGCAGCAGGTGCTGCAGCCAACAGAACCCACGCAATGTAAAAGGTGGGCAATGCGGCGACCGCCACGGTGGCACTCGCATCATATTTTCGCTTGTGGGACCTTGTAGGCGGGCGGTTCAAAATACGATATGATGGTGGACGGACTGAAGTCCAACCGCCATCGTAATGACCTCCTGAACGTTTAAGAGTTTTAAGGATTAGCATCCATATTTTGCTTTGTAATATTTTGTAGGAACATTTTTAGTTTAACCGGATCATCAAAACAATGAGAGATTCCTTTATAGGTGATTCTGCACATGCAGGGATGGAAAATGCCATAGCAAATGTTCAGGTGTCTCAGTTGAGGTCGAAGAGCCGAAAAAAATCCTTCCGTCTAACATTTGTTGCATTGGAGATGTCCTGAGAGATGAAAATATTGTGTCCAGGCGATACTAGATGACGTATTTCCTTAGCGGATTTCAAGACAAGCATCAAATCAGTGAATTTCAAAAAAAGCATTATGATACCTCGAGGTCTAGGAGAGTGAGGTTGAGGATGGCCCAAACGATGTGCTCGTTGACTATTAAGAGACAATGAAGATTGAAGGCCAAGAAGCTGAGGTAAAAATTTCTTCAAAAAGGTCAGGAGATCAGGGCCTTCAATGATCTCGGGAAGTCCATAAAGGCAGAGATTATTCCTTCTATTTCAATTTTCAAGGTCCTTGGTGTGTAGTTTAAGTTTTTGAATTTCTTGTTCCAGCATAGGAATTTTGTTTGCCATATCATGAATATCACCGACATGTTGTTCCATAATAATCCAAGGATCTTCAATTTGTTGCAATTTTTCATTTGTTGCACACATGAAAGTGTTTAAGGCCACAAACTTCATCCAAAATGCTATCTAAAACAAGATTATGAGATGACTAAATCGGAGATGGAGGGTAATTTTTAGCTCTCTTATGTTTAGTGCCAGACGATGATGGTTTAATGGCAGTATGCGGGTCGTTGACCATCTTGACATAATGCACTGGGCGCTGAGTTTGCTTATGCAAGGATCGAAGTCTGCCCATACAATATAATAATCGGAGAATAAAAAATAGAACTGCAACAGTCAAGGTATAAAATTAGTAGGAGATAAGATGAGGAACGTGTATTGATATATTAAAAAACAGATAATATAGAGGAATATATCAATACAACAGCCATATCAGTACTTCACCTAGAAGATTTAAAAAATAGCATATTAACAACATAACGTAGACCCCATATATAGTTGAAAGTCAAGAAGAATGTCTAGTATTGAAGAAAAATGGGGCAGGACTGCATAACAATCAGTTTGGCCAGAGAATTATAAAAGAAGGAGCCAGTTACCATATGAGGCAGGGTAGAATGGAGATCAAAGACATGAGCGGCACGCTGAGAAAATGGCGGCCGCTCGCGTGTGACAGGAATTCACTGCTGCGGCAATAGGGTAGAGGGACGAGTCTTTGATGGTTGCCACTGGCTTGTGAACATGCAATGAAGTTAGGGAACAGGAGCCCTCGTCAAGGAAAACCAAGCATGGCCATGAAGAGCTGTAAAAGAAATAAAAGCTCCGTGATCACAATGGAGCTCAGCAATCCATCGCCATCTTGCTTCAGTGCAAAAGTCACACCCCCTAGATGTTAGTCTTTGATGTCACAAAACCTTTCCTGGCTATCGTAGTACATCAGGCTTTTGCTACAAGACCTACGAATGAGTGCATTGATTTGTCCCAGTAAAAAACACCATTCTGACACAAAGTGATGCCAAGCAACACAGATGTTTTATTTTTGCTTTGAAAAGTTCACCTTTCCAGTGCAAGACACCTTTTGAGTTGAAAAGTAGACAATATATGCTGCTTTTAACTGCTTTGTGATGCTGTGTGTCATGCTAGAACCTACTTTGATGGCGCATTCTTGCTGTATAGGACTATGTGGACATCTATACCAAACAAAGAAGCACTTGCTCCATATAATTAGGAAGAAGAATGCGTGTGTTGTGGGGATTCACCTCATTGTCTAAAGTCTTGTCACCTTCACTATACGAAGATTCATTTTGTCACTGATTTCTCTATGAAGATGCACGAGAAACAATAAACATTGCTAAAATTACATGTACACAGGGTCACTGGAGACATTACCTTGTGGTCCTTTATGTACCTGTAGTGTAGAGTATGCACAAGGCATTCACCCAACAAGGTAGCATGCACTATTTAACCAGTAAAAAGTACTCCAGTTGGGTAGCGCTTTTATTTAAATTTGACCCAGGTGGATGGGATCCTAGGGGCAGTGTGCCCATCCCTTTATTAATTACTCAGCCCTGGGGGATGGTGTCCCCGGGACCTACTAAGGCTCAGGGAGGGGGGGGCACACACCACTTCCCTTTTTTAATAAATGTGGCCCCCGGGATGGGTCCCTAGGGCCTAATACCACTGGGGGGAGGACCACACACCCCCTCTCCTTTTATTTACATTTTGGCCCAGATGACGGAGTCCCCAGGGCCTAATTAAGCTCAGGGAGTGGGGCCTACATCCCTCCCTTTATTAATTATTCAGCCCCAGGGGATGGGGTCCCCATGGACTAATAAGGCTTGGGGAGGGACATGCATGTGCCTATCCTCTTTTTATGGAAGCTGGCCCTGGGGGTTTGTGTCCCTGGGGATAAATAAGGGTTGGGGAGGTGGCTGCATGCCCCTTCCCTTAATATATATGTTTTAGCCCCAAGGAATGGGGTCCCTGGAGGACAAATGGCAACCCTACGCTGTGCATGCCAGAGGCTGCATGCTGTTTTTGGTTGGAAGCCTGCTGGTGGTTTGGCCACAAGGCCTGGCGGCAGGCCAAGCCCTGTGGCCAGCCCTCCACTGCTCACGGGCACAGGCTGCGCACAGCATGGGATCGGCTAGCTGCAGGAAGTTGGAAGCAGGGCTTAGCTGCAAAACTAACCCCACGCCACGCACCACCAAAGGCCGTCCATTGTGTGGGATTTGCTGCCTCTGGGTGGCTGCCTGCAGGGAGTTATCATGCATGCGGATATGTGCAAAAGGTCACAGCAGTAATATTACTGTGGAAAAGAGGACAATGTAGGAAATGAGCAGCTTCGCTACATGGGCCTACCTCAGCAACATAAAACTATTATTACCATGTGTGGTAAAGGCAGGCTTTGGGAAGGCACAAATACTTACCTGCTTGGTAAAGGCATGTGATAAATGCATAATTGTAAAACCTATTTTCAATCAATTATGCAATCCCCAGCAAAAATATAACTCCCAATACTTATTGAAAGAACTAAGGCCCTCATTCATGGGAATTTGGCGTAGGGTAGCGCCACAAGGCACCTTGCTGCACTGCCGTACGCCGAGGTGAAAGGGCAAGAATGCACTGTATTTACGTAATATAGTGCTTTCCTCTTATTTCTCCCTGTGCTGGCGCCGTTTCGGAAGCCTTGTGCCAATGTAGGCGTCCTTGCACCATGATGCAAGGGTGCCTCTGTTGCATGCAGGATTGTTTTTGTGCTGGAAGGACAACTTTCCTGCACAAAAACAATCCTAAGAGGCGTTTCCCTCTTTCTATGTGTGCTGCAGAATGCACAGAAGAGGAAACAAATGAAGCAAAATAAACATATTTCTCCTTGTTACACCTTGCCTCGGGAGGCGTACGGACTTGGTTCTTCCTCAAGTTGACATGCTGTCTATCAGCCATTACTGACCCCTCTGGCCATTTCCTCTGAACTAACTCCCTTGCTGAACCTTTTGACTGTTTGCTAAGAACAAAATACTACACTACTGTATATGTTTAAATAGCCTGCTCATGCTATTGCCCTGGTATGGAAGCTTCACATTACATTACCACATCAAGTCATTACTTTGAATAAAAAGTAGTAATTGTTTCATAATGGATTCTTAAATCACTTTGACCTATCACCTCATTGTTGGTTATCACCACTGAATATAACAAGGCGAAATGTGTGAATTTTGACAATTTCAGCAAAATGATGGGAAGTTATGCATAATAATGTGAAATGCAGATCTGTCGTTACTCGCTGTTTTTTAGCGTAAAATGAATCATTGCATCAATTTTTGGTGCAAGGATGCAATTAAACAAAGTGCTGCAAAAAAACAGATGCCCATATTCTGTTGTTCGCGTGCATCTGTGTTACCTCTTTACCATGAGGCACGTAAATACGCAAAGTGGCTTAATAGTATAATTTTGGAAATTCCATGTAGTACACATAATGTGGAATTCCTAAAATTACTGGAATTACACTGGCCTAATTTCAATTCACCCAGGCCTAAACATACCCTACACATATTTTGAAAGTGGAGCTAAGAGACCTAGGATCACCCAAATAAGCACTTAAAACGAGGCCACACAAACATCCGGCTTTGCCTATAACTATTGACTCCTCAAGTAAGTACATTATTAAATATCTGGATTCAGTAGTGCTGATATTTTTTTACTCGTAAGCATGGTTCATAATGCCAAGTTATGTTCCACCAATGTAGCAAGAAGTCTGAATTCAAACCTATAATGACTCTGGTTACTATTGAGAGTCTATTCCAGTAGCAGCTGCCATGGATCAGGGGTGGCTGGGTGGGCAGGGGTAAAGATAGAAAAAAGAAAACTCACCTCCTCGCATCTCACTGCATCATCCCAAGCTCCATCTGGGAGTGGGAGCAGCCAGGCACCCTGACCAATCACAACGCTGCAACGCAGCATTGTGATTGGTAAGCACACTGGCTCCCCTGACCAATCACAATGCTGCAATGCAGCGTTGTGATTGGTCTGAGCGCCATGGTTCAGGTCTCAGCTAGGGAATGGGGGCCTGGGCACATTCTCCACCCAGGCTGTAATGCAGCCTGCATGGAGAACATGCAAAGTGCGCATGACTGTTTGGCCAGCCAGAGAGGGCCGGTCAAACATTCATGCGCACTTCACAGAGTGCCACCACTCCTTTCCCTGCTGTAAGAGCAGAGCAGCCCCGCCCACAAAGACGCAGGAACAAATAAAATGATAATAACATCCAGTTATTATCATTTTATTTTTCCTTCATTTCCACTGCTAAAAGCAGTGGAGCAACGCTCCTCCGCCTCAGGGAAGAAGCCGCCACTGCTCTATTCACATTTCAGATAAAAGCTCTTGTTTGTGCCTAATTTGCACCAGATGTGAGTTTGCCCCTGTGATCTGCAGCATGAACCTGCAGCACATCGTGGGTGCCAATTACGTAAAAGTGCTGTTGGCATACCCCAGATATTGCGAAATCATATGGAAAGTGTGCGTGATTCACAATTTTTTGGGGGTGGGAGGCAACATTGAATCAGGTGCAAATTGTCCACCTGCTTATTACTGTATCATGTAGTATTTAGCGGCCGCCCAGTTTACACCCATTTCTCCCAAGAGAAAAATTATTAAATACAGCGGACACATTATACGAGGGGAGGAAGACAGAGAAACATTCTGGGTTGGTAAATATGAAAAACAGGGGGGCACATTTGAGTTTCTTCCCCATGCAAACATTTTGGTAGAATGTTATAAATTCAGTTCATAAAAAAAACAGTGTAACAGAATTTTCTGATTAATGTATTCTTGGCTAAAATTGGGCTGTTTTCTGTTTATATAATATTGTATCGTCATGAAATTACAGAATAAGAGCAGGAGGGACTGTGCTTGGGCAATTCTGTGAGGTTTCTGAATTGATCATTTCTAAACTAAAGTACATTGAAATACATTGATTACATCTAAAAAATTCAGTACTTTGAATGTTTGCATTACTTTTCAAATATTGCTTATTTGAATGGTCTTGGTTTCGGCTACAAACTACAAAAAGAGCCAAATAAAGATTTACAAGTAGAGACTGCATTTGATGCCCTAGAAAATGTATTATTGAGAAAATGAATTTGCTTCTGTGAATTCTGTTCCTGTTCCATGTAATCTTAGTAAGTGGAATAATTAAATGTATTAGTCCCATTCAAACGCAACTAAAGATTGTAATTTTGACCAAATGACCCTGTAGTTAATTGTGGAATTAATGTTCAGTTCTCAGTGGGGTGAGGAGGCGTTCTTCCATAACTTTTTTGCAAGACGCCAATTAGGCTAATCTCCTATTAAATATTCCGTGCTGGTTGTTTAATTGTGTTGCTTTGTAATTATTTTTGGAATGTAGTAAATGTATTTATGAGAAAATATTTTCCAAATGGTTTCCGATTGTTTGAGTGGAACTTAATGATCAATGCTGAAATAATGTTATATATAGAATTAGAAAAGGAGAGCTCTCAGTTATGAGAATTGTTTTTTATTGAGGAGTTGCAAGTCACTGCAGATGAATGACAGCAAAAGTCCAATGGTGAATCTGATGTGTGTCACTTCCAGCTGTGAGTGAAAAACTCTACGTTCTTGTCTGCTGGCTATAAGAAATTGGGCTATTGGATGAGAGAGAGGTGAGAGCCCCACTCAAGTACTAAACACAATCCTTGTTAGTGTGAACCACAGAAGTCAATATATAAACCTGTGCTCAACCCTCTAGTGGTATAGCACAAAAAAAGTCAGACTTAACTTAATGGCTCTGTGTTAAGTTTTTAAGCAGCATTCAAACAGTACTAAAGAAAACATAAAAAACAAGAAAAATCTCAAACCAATTTAGAAAAATAGAGTACATGTTAGTACAAAAAATGACACCAAAATGACAAAACTCTATTAATTAGAACTGAAGTATGATTTTTTTATATTGTAAGTAAAAATAGTGGGAAAAAGTCATGAGTTCAAGCGGACAGCGATGTAGTGCGGGTCGGAAACAGGGACCATGTCTATCTCGGTGGAAAGTTTAACTTCTAACTCAGTCCAGTTCCATGTAAGTAGCCTCATTTGAAGTTTCACTTAGGCGGGGCAGTCATTGTCGACACAAGCAACTGGTGCAGATCTAAGCTTCATGTTAGTGTCAGGTATGGGGTGGTTGTTGTCGGCATGGAGAGCACTGTGCAAGTGAAGCTCAGAGTCTGTAACCAGGAAAGTCATGTTGGCAGTCTGATGCGCTTTCATCTCAACAAAGTGTGCTTGCATTTTTGATGTGAAGAATCCAGTGCAATTTGTAGGTTGGAAGAGTACACTCCGATACCAGCTAAGGGTCCAGGACTTAGTAGTGCACCTCTTGGGGGTCAGAACTCCGTCCAGCAGAGGCCAACATCAGGGTCCAGGCAGGTCCAGTTGGTGCTGGTCAGCTAGGCAGTTGCAGGGAAGGCCTCTGGAAGCTAGTTGTGTCCCTGTAGCTCAAACAGAAAGTCAGCCGACTGACCTTTGGAGTCATTGCTGGGATCCTGGGTTGAAGGCAGGCAAGTCCAGTCTTTCTTCTTCCGAAATCAAAGCAGTTCTTTTTTCTGATTCTTCTCAGGTCTAGAAGTATTCTGATGAAAGGTTCTAAGGGTGTCACTTTTATACCCAATGCCAGTCTTGTGTTGGGCTCACACACTTTGCTAACTAACTGGTTTTGGTCAGGTCTTTCCTTTTCCCTGGGTTTGGTTCCAATCTGTCTAGGGCAGATGTCTTCAAACTGTGTGGTGCCCTCCTGGGGTCTGTGACTACATTCCAGGGTGGAAGCAAATGTCTCAGCAAATACTTGTAAATAAGAAAGCCTGAAAGCCCAACCTTGTTTATTTGGCGCGTTTCTAGGCTGTCTTGCTTTACATGCAGCTGTTAAAGTGCAAGCATGGGAACTGTGATCTTAAGTTGCAGGGGAGCGGGAGTCAATCAGTCTGGTTACAGTCAATGACCTGCATAAAACAAACAAAATACTCTGTTGTTTTTTTCACGTCCTGTTAACTGCATACAAAAAAATGTACACACATTACAGGAAAAATAAATTCAACTTAATCAGTGGAAAAACACTCTTGCATCATGAAACCTCAGTTGGTTAATGTGATTACTATAGATGTCTGTGTATGTAACAAGAGAGTCACGGCATGTAACCCCTGGTTGGTGCAGTAAGGAATAGTGACTTTTATATGTATAGTGCCTCAAGGACCCAGTCAGTGACACAAAGCACTGTGAAGATTTTATTATTTTAAAAATGCATTACACACAGCATAAGATAATGTGCATTAAAATGATTTAGTCCCAGATATACAAAGACTTTGCGTTAGGTTTGCGTGGCACTTTGAACGCAAACCCGGAGTAAAGTGTTGTGTTGGTATTTACCATCCAGTGCAAATCACCATTTGCGTTGGATTGTAACCAAACATAAAGCAAGACTGTGCCGTGCCACTTTAGAGTCCAGATTTACTAATGCTTTGCGATGGGTTTGCATTCCTTTTGTAACACAAACCTGACACTTAAGGGCATCATTACGATGGTGGTCGGAAAGCATTCCGACTTCTTGTCAAAATCTGTTCCGACCGACTCGGTTGGCGAATCCGACCGACGAACAGTGTTCGGTCGGACTCACATTGACTTCAATGTGAGCCTGTGTTCGGACCGACAACACAGGCTCCCATTTAAAAAAGGGGTGGTTCCGGAAACTTTGCACCCTGTCGCAGGCACATCATGTGCATGGTTGTGAAGAGGGTCCCATGGGTACCCCACGGGCCGCAACCAGAGGCCTTCAGTTAAGGGGGGGACTGCTACGGGCCCCCAAAGTCAGTTTCTGACAGCTGTTTCGTGTCGGACAGACCAATTCAGAAAGACTGTCCGAACGCGACATTGTAATACGTCGGTCGGAAACACGGTCCAGAGACCTGTAGGATCCAGCTCCGACCGACTCGGAATCTCTGAATGCTGGTCGGGACTGAGTCAGGAAGATCAAACAATTACCTTCTATTGTAATCAGTCAGTCGGAAATGTTTCCGAGTCAGTTTGAAACGTGGGTTCCGACAAGGGTTAGGAAAATCCGAATGGCATTCGGAGCCTTTCTGACCGGCATCGTAATGAGGCCCTATGTGTTTTGCTTGAAGTTACTATCCAACACAAATTGGGATCTGCGTTTGATAGTTTTCCAAAGTAACACAAAGTTGCACTACTCACTGCCTTGTATTACTTTGCATCAGGGAGGTATTCCTTGGGAGGTATTCCTTGGGAAGTGCATGGGTGTGCTCCTGCAACTTCCATGGCTTTTGATGCAATTTCCTGTCTACAAACAATTATCATCAGGGATTTCCTAAAAAATCCTCAGCTTCCTTGAGGCAGGAATAACGAGGAGAAATGTTTTAATTTCTCCTTGTTTTTGCCTATTTGTATGTGTGCTGCATTGTTCAGCACACATACAGAGGTAAATACCTTAAATTATATTTTTTGTAGAGGAAGGGACCTCTTCGTGTACAAAAACTATGCCTATCACAGCTCAGACACCCTTGCCCTTCCAATATGTCTATGGCAGACATCTTCAAACTGTGGGGTGCCCCCCTGGGGGTCTGCAGATAAACTGGGTACATAATCAGAGTATACTTGCTATCACTATTTTTATAAGTGTCCATTAAAAGGACAGATTGCAGAACTCAGCTGATAGCAATCCTGCATTCATTCTCAGGAAGAATAAATCTTTGTCAATGTG
This sequence comes from Triturus cristatus, assembly GCF_964204655.1. Classification (NCBI taxonomy): domain Eukaryota; kingdom Metazoa; phylum Chordata; class Amphibia; order Caudata; family Salamandridae; genus Triturus; species Triturus cristatus. The sequence continues at coordinate 411,870,793 of NC_140593.1, forward strand.
TATCTTTAAGCAACTCCATCAATTAAAGCCAATACTGGTTTCCAAAAGACCTATACATTTGGTGATTACCCAATGGCACACATTTCCATTTCTATCATGTAGCAGGCACCCTGGTAAGAAGGCCTCTTTCTTGTTTCATTTTCGGTCCCTCCGAGGCTTCACAGCACAGGAGACCTGCCCCCACCCTTCCTCTTTCAGTAAGAGACACCTCAAGGCCTGCTTTAACTGATCAGGGATGGTATGGTTGTTTTTTAACAAAAAAGTATCGAAACTGTTTTGGTAAAATTACAAAACATTTGCACATGGGTCCCCATAGAGTTCTCCTGCTTCCACCTCTGTTCACATGCAGATTTTCCTTGCTAGTATTAAGGCCCATGTCACCCTTGCTTGCCAGGGCCCAAGCAAAATAGGGGCGAGAGCGATGGGGGGCTTTTTCCCCATGTTCTTTTTACACAAGGGGGCCTAGGTGTGATGGCCCAGTGGGATGGGCAGAGCAGACAGCTTTCAGGTATCGCTGGTGCTGCACGTGCAGTAGCATCAGAGCCCGGAGGTGTGATAGAACATCTAAACCCAGGATTTTTTTTTTTTTACTACTGTTACTTACTTGCATTAGGGCCCAGTGCACCATCAGTATGCAGCAGGTCCTGTTGCATTGGGGCCCAGGGGTGTGAGGGGCTCACTTCACCCCCAATTATGGGGAGCAATGTTTGTTGATCTAGTTCTGTTTTTATTTCATACATTTACTCTTTTATAAGTCTTAGGTTTAGTGTGGATTATGAGCTACAGAAGAAGTACCTCAACACACATCAAGAAACTAGGTGTAGTGGCAGAAAGCAAAAGTAAAGAGACAAGGGAAACCTTGCTCTCAGCCCACCCACCGAACCCTCCAACACCGACGACGCTGCCCACAGCCTTAGACGCTGGATCGAAGACTGCGCCAACACCCTTGCCCCGCTGAAGAAACCCCCCCACAGAGACACCAGCAAGAGGGCCAGCTGGTTCACCCCAGAACACCTAGCCTCCAAGCAAGCCTGCCGGAAACTAGAGAAGAAGTGGCACAGCAAACAAACTCTGGACAACAATGCAGCACACAAGGACGCCATCTGCAACCACCACCACCTCATCAGGGCCGCCAAGAGAACCTCGTTCAAAGACCGCCTCGACATCAATGCACACAATAGCAAGGAGCTCTTCAACATCGCGAAGGAACTCTCCAACCCCAGCTCCAACATCAACGGCATCCCGCCGTCGCAAGCCCTGTGCGACTCCCTCGCCACCTCCTTCCACCGCAAGATAGCGGACATCCACGACAGCTTCAACACCCAGACAGACCCAACAGACAGCAACACAACAGACCCTCCGCAGACCATCGACCACGACCCCCTGCTAGCCTGGGCCAACGTGAGCATCGATGACACCATCAAGCACAAACCACTCCGGCTCTCCATCAGATCCCTTCCCGCTCCACGTCTTCAACAAAGCAAGCAGCTCCGTCGCACCACACCTGGGCAACGTAATCAATCTCTCCCTCAAGACCGCGACCTTCCCAGAGAGCTGGAAACATGGTGAGATCAACGTCCTGCTGAAAAAACCCAAGGCTGAACCAAGAGACCTCAAGAACTTCCGGCCCATCTCTCTGCTCCCCTTCCCGGCCAAGGTCATCGAGAAAATCGTCAACAGACAGCTAACCCGATACCTCGAAGAAAACAGAATCCTGGACCCTTCCCAGTCAGGGTTCCGCAGCAACCACAGCACTGAGACTGCCCTCATCGCCGCCACCGACGACATCAGGACCCTGCTGGACAACGGCGAGACTGCAGCACTTATCCTCCTAGACCTCTCCGCCGCCTTCGACACCATTTGCCACCGCACACTACGCGCACGCCTCCACGCCGCAGGGATCTAAAACTTGGCGCTGGAATGGACCACCTCCTTCCTATCCGGCAGAACCCAGAGCGTCCGCCTCCCCCATTCCGGTCCAAAGCCTCCAAGATCATCTGCGGCGTACCCCAGGGATCCTCCCTCAGCCCGACACTATTCAACATTTACATGACACCGCTCGCACACATCGCCGGACAGCACGACCTCAACATAATCTCCTATGCCGACGACACTCAACTGATCCTCTCCCTCACCAAGGAGCCCATCACTGCCAAAGCCAACCTCCACGAAGGAATGACGGCCATCGCCGGCTGGATGAAAATCAGCCGACGGCACTGGCAGCAGCCCCGACACCCACCGACCAAGCAAGCAACCTGGAAATCATCCACGACTCAATGCTCTCAATGACCAAGCAGGTCAACACCGTCTCCTCCTCCTGCTTCAACACTCTCCGCATGCTCTGCAAGATCTACAGATGGATCCCGACAGATACAAAAAAGACAGTCACCCAGGCCCTCGTCAGCAGCAGACTCGACTACGGAAACGCCCTCTACGCGGGAGCCCCGACCAAGCTCATCAAACGACTACAACGCATCCAAAACACCTCGGCACGACTGATCCTCGATGTACCACGCCACGGCCACATCACCCCCCACCTGAGGGACATGCACTGGCTCCACGTCAGCAAGAGGATATCCTTCAAGCTCCTCATCCACGCACACAAGGCACTCCACAAGACCGGCCCAGCCTACCTCAACAGACGGCTCTCCTTCTACATCCCCAACCGCCAGCTACGCTCCGCCGATCTCTCACTCGCCTCCGTCCCGCGCATCCAAAGAACAGCCACCGGCGAGAGATCCTTCTCCCACCTTGCTGCCACGACATGGAGCACCCTCCCACTGAGCCTATGACAGACCCAAGACCTGCTGACCTTCAGGAGGATGCTCAAGACCTGGCTGTTCGATCAGTAGTGGCCGCCCCCCCCCAGCGCCTTGAGACCCTCACGGGTATGTAGTGCGCTTTACAAATGCAAATGATTGATTGAGGGAACAGTTGGAGACTCTACTGGAAAATCCAAAGATTTTGGATTAGACGCCTCACCCACTAAATAGTGGCATGCTTAATCATTGGCGCATATCCACACTCTGATAGGCTAGTACCATCAGGGCAGACTCAACCATGAATGTGAGTTCTTATATAAATAATCTATCTGGACAAAGCAGGGATCTCTTTGAAGAAAAGTAAAGAGTGTTAAAAATAACCTCAAGGTATACCCTTTCCGAGCTCCTTTAATTAGTAGAGCACCGTGGGTTAATTAAAAGATGAATACAGGATTCTGTTTGAGCATTAATTTCTCGATCACCCCTGATTTATTGCTGACATGTTTCGATCCTCACGAAGAGCCCAATAGGGTCTGGGGCTTTCCTCAGGGCTAAGTATATATGTCCCTGCTTATTTCAGCATTCAGTCCATGCAATTTTAATGAAGCATAAGGCTCTCACCTGACACACTAAGGTCCTTCTGTATTTCGGGGGTACCCTGCCTTGTCCTATTTCAGGGATCATGCATTTCTGGCAGGGGGGACCATCATATTGTCACACATACTCCAAAGAGCTGGTCCCACAGAATGACCCAGAGGAGCTGCTGCGGCTGCCACAGAAGAAATGATGGAGGGGGGATCAACTTCAAAACATTTAGCATGGGGAGCCCAGAGAAACATAAAGTTTGAAGACCTCTGGTCTAGGGTTACAAAGAGCAGGCAGTCCCAGGTGTGAGCTGCATTTGCCAGTGTCCAGGCAGGCAGCTTCAGATGTAAGAACGGGGGGCGGGCACATCCTTCGGGTTACCCTATAAAGGCCCAGAAAAGGCTGAGGACAACCCCTATGTGTTAGACCTGTCAGCCATAGGGTGGTCTTCCCCCCAACTGTTTGCTTTCTTCTTCAATTTTTGCTGATCTTGTTTTTGCTGGGCTTAGGACTGAAGCAAAAATACCAAATGATGGATGGAATGCTGAACAATGTAAACATTCACCCCCAGTCTACAGATCTGGGTTCAAGCCATCATTTTTTTCCAACCATGCTACCCCAGTTTGGACCCAACCATATGCAAATAAGTTGTGACCCTGCTCCTCATGGGAACAGTCCAGCCCGACCTGCGAAGCCGGGTCCTCCCTGGACCGGAAACAAGCATCCTGGGACCGGTTTCGGGGTATCATCCCTCATCGGCCAAGCTAGCTTGACCAGTGCCATGGAGAGCAAGGGTCCCACATCTGGGCATACCCTTTGCACTTAGGGTGACAAATGCAAAAGGAGCAATTGATGGACCGATCTCTGTACTCGGGGTGCATGTTTGACGTTGGTTAGAAGGGGTAAAGTGCACAGAGTTTTAAAAGCCAACAAACTAGGGTTTGGGAAAGGAAGGCAAACATTTGTATTGACACTGCGGAAAGGGCCAGGCCCAAAACTGGTCATCAACAATTTAATGCTGTGAATGCCTCCCAAGTCTACTACTCCGGTGCAGCGGATGAAAAGAGTCAGCTGTGCAGTGGTGAAGTGCTAATGTGCAAGTCAATGCACAGCATGGCTTCAACTTCGTGTCCCCATTCTCTTTCTGCCTACTTGTCACCCTGCTACATTTGCCGGAGCCCATTAGTAATCCATTAAAAAAAAAAAAAACTGCGTGGCATCCTATCACCCTCTTCCAACACCCGCCCATCTTAAAATATTTTTCTTTTTAAATATTTGGCATCCTGTTGCCCATTGACACCACCCTTTGTAAATCTCTTCCCACCTCAATATTCAAAACCATTAGGCGCCCCGTAAGTATCCCACACCACCAACCTTCACCCTCACAATATTAAAAACGCTGCCTGGCCTCATGTCACCCTTTGCATCAGCCTTTGTGCATTTCCTTACACTTTCCCTCCCCTCTTGAAGCCCCCCGCACCCCTCCCAGGCTGGGCGCCTCCTCCACAGCGGAGAACTCCCTGTCAGTGCAGGTTTGCATGCGCCTCTGGTTGACAGGAACTGGCAATTGGGGCGCCCCAGGGCGCCTGCATCCTCTTGCCTCTCTCGGGTCAGTGCGGACTGGAGGGCAGCAAGCGTGCAATGTTTCGTTTCAGCCGGATTCCATGCTAAAGAAACCACGAAACTGCTGAACATACAACGTCAGTGCAATTACAAAACAATATAATTATGAGTTGCCCATTGAAAAAGCATGCTGGGAGATATTGGAGCAAAATTGATCAGTTCGCAATATAGCGCTTCGACTAACAATTCGCTCATTTGTATTAATTCGAGCTTTGAATCTATTGAGTCCAGTGACCTTCGGTATTTATGCTACATCAATACGCAGAATATTGATCACTGGCTCGTCCTCTGAGTAGTGTTGAGCCATGGAGGAGATATTCGTACTGGAGGTAATTCACAAATCGTAACTTTGACTTTCCAATAAGTTGCAAGCGCGCAAATCAAAATGATTCGAAAAAATTATATGCAAGCCCAATCCACTAAGTGCTTCATCATGTTCAAAGATGTTACTGCACTCGTGCAGCTATGCAGACCTGCGCCACGCTCTTTGGGCCAGCAGCCGCCGTCCAATGAGCATGCCTCTTGCATCTGTGTGACGCTCTCTAATTCACAAGTGTGTGTGTGAAAACAAATGGGCATACATGGCTTCTTCCTTTTCCTGTGGCAGGTCTATCCTGGTGCATGCTTTGGGCTGCACCTGGAGCCGTGTCAGTATCGTGTACGCTCGCGCAGGGTATCTCTGTACACCTGGTTCTATGTAGGTACACTCCATAAAGTGCATATGTTTAACTTGGAATTGATCAGCAATATTATAGTGCATGAACCGCAGAAAGCACACTCAGAAACAGAGAGAGGCAACCACTGCTGTTACTGAGCTCTGCTCTCTGCAGCTCATGGACTAAGTCGAGAAATTCCGAGTCAAATGTATGTAATTTTAGACAGTTTAGTCACATTGAACAGACTCACAGTTGTGCCTTGCGCAATTCATAATAGGCCCCAGATCATGCATTGCTAAGACATGGATGTATACGTTCATTCGCGGTGCTTCCTTGGGCACACCTATATACATTTCCAACATTTAGTTAGGAGTGGAAACGGAAAAAAATACATTTTGGAGGACAGATCTTTAAGGTTAGACGTCCAATAGCCATGCTTATTGCTCATGGTTTTGGAGAATAATGGACCTACTTGTGTCATTGGGCCCTTGGTCCTTTAACAGCATGGGTGATGGGACAAAATGGGTGACTATGTGTTGGGTGGCGGAAATCCTTAGTTATTCATCGACTGTGGATGTGCATTGGTCTTGCACTCGCCAATGGAGCTGCAGTACCATGCACTGTCCCTTAATAATCGGGACCCATGTGTTATAAGGGGTTGTTGCACAATAATGCAAGTAAAATGCCTATTGCAATTTGGGAAATGCTATATTTATGAATCAAACTCTGCTCTTTATAACCTACATTAGGCAGCGTGGGAGTGTGGATACCACATTATGACATATGTAGATGCGTTTTCATTAGGATCACTTGGTCCACCTTAGTGAACTAAATGAATGAAATAATATTTATGCAATCTCTTATGCATAGTTCAGTGGCTTGGAAAAACAAATTAGCTACTATCATTTATTTATTCATTTGGTGTTTTATAGAGCCCGAACTTGACCCGTTAGGGTATCAGAGTGCTTTACAGGATTAACAAGTTGTATACAAAAGACTTAGGAAGAGGGGTGGAAACATTTGGGAATGGAAACAGGTATATACAATTTTACAAGATCGAGAGGTCCAAGAGCCTAAGGGTGGGATGCCCGGAGGTGCCGGGTGGATAGCATCCGGTTAATCCAAGGTGTGGCAGTAATAGGAGATAAAACAAAGTCGCTGAGGTGAATTCAATGCAAGAGTTAGGAGAGGAATTTGCCCATTAGGAAGGTTTTGGCCTCCTTTTTAAAGTGTGCCAGAGACGGAATTCTTCTAATGGCGGGCGGGAGTGAGTTTCATATTCTTGGTGCGGCCCCAGAGATAGCCCGATTGTAAGTTTTTTTCTTTTGCAAGCGCGGAGCCTGGAGCAAGAGGTCTCTGGTGGACCGGGAGTTTCTGACTCCTCTTGATACCACAAGTTTCTGGACAAGAAATGCAGGGGTTTTGATGTATAGAGCCTTGTGAGTGATACAAACCAGTTTAAGATGGATTCTGGCCTCAAGGGGAAGCCAGTTCAGAGCTTTCAGGTGTGGTGAGATGTGGTCGAATTTCTTTGAACAATGTTAGGAGTCTGGCGGCAGCGTTGAGGCAGGCTTTTAAGGGGGCCAGGGAGATCTTTGGTAGACCTGAGAGGGTAGAGCATCCATATTCGAGTCTGGAAATGACTAGTGCCTGGACTGCCATTTTTAGGTCGGGAGTGTCAAGGAAATGTTTCAGTTTTCTTAGATAGCTCAGGTGAAATCTGGCAGTTCTGACCATCGAGTTGATGTGGTCACGCATATTCAAGCTGCAGTCAAGGGTTATTCCAAGGGATTTGGCAGAGTCTACTATGGTCAGTGGGCAGGTTAAAGCTGTGATCGCCTTAGTCCATTCCTGAATGTCAGGGTTGGTTTTGGGTGGGGAGATTAGAAGAATTTTTTTGGGGAGATAAGTTTCAACTGGTTAGAGGTGAGCCACTGGACAGTCAACTTCAAGGCATCATTCAGGGAAAGAATGTAGATCTGGGTGTCGTCGGCATACATGTGGTAGGAGACATTGGCAGTGCGTAGTACTTCTGCTAGCGGTTCGAGGTAAAGATTGAAGAGGATAGGGGACAGGGTTGATCCTTGGGAGAGTCCGACCGTGATCGGAGAGGGAGCGGACAAGTTACAGTTGATTAGGAATCTCTGAGAGCGGTTCTGGAGGATATTCGAAGAACTTTCCTGACAGGTGAGAATATTGTAGAGCAGTAAAAAACATGAGAAGAATCATTAAGCGTGATGAAGTAAATATCCAAAAACACAAACACCTATGGTAGAGGGCCTTCATTTGATGAAGCCATGGCAGCTGTCTGATACAGGAACAAGCATTAAAGTATTTCACATAGAGGTAATGTAAAATACAGTGCCCTACATAATAGTCAAAATGTATGGCTCTGGTGAGTTATGTTACGCCTGTAAGCTATCATATCACACGTTGACTAGGCCTGGGCGGTAAATTCCATTCCGCTTGCGGAATTTGCGGAATTTGGTTAATTTCGCGTTCCGCTGATAACGCAGAATTGCCAAAAATTACACGAACCGCAGATTAGCTGAATTTTTTAGCTTGTTGACGCTTTCAAAATACGTGTTCGCAAGATAATTCCCCCCGAGCACGCAAACAGTGTTCTCGAACAGGAAAAAAGCACCGTGAACGGGCAGAACAAGCAATTCTGCTTGTTCGCGAAACTCTGCGTGCTCACGGAGATTTTTTACCATTTCACGGAGCTTTGCGTATCGCGACTACGCAAATTCTGCCTACCCCTAACGTTGACGCAGTGGTGTGTTGGATAGGTACAACTATGTAGTTAGTACCTATTCTGAGAACTCTTGTCTACCTATGCCACCTTCCGACTCAAATTCTGGGCAATTCCAAGAATTGGATGAGGTGGGCTCATTCACGGAATGTGACGTGCTACATCATAGGCCACCTCATCCCACCCTGGCAAGATTATACTACCATAGCGGACTCAACCTCAATTGGGATTGTCTTGCGGGAGTTCTTAGATATTATTTATTGAGTAATTATTTATTGTATGAGCCTAAGTGAAAGTTACATTTGATTTGTTTCCAGTTGCAGAATGTCAGTTTTGTAGTCAGCCATCCAATGCTTTTACATTATTTATCATTTATATTATCAAGAACATTTCTATGCAAAATGTTGATAATGGCAACAAAATGAATTTGTTTCATACTTTGATTGTCCCATGGATTTAATCAGACTGAGTGTGGACAGTAACTAAAGAGATTTATGTTCATTTCAAAAACCCTTAATATATACTGTGAACCTCGATCCAAAAATATACTGGGTGGCAGATGATGGAGGCTCATAATGTGCTTGATAAACAATTGACCCAGTTGTTTTTTTATGATAATTAGTTTTAAATGGCACAGATAACACATCATGGGCGTCAGTCCAATAAAGGTTTAGGGTAGCAGAAATTACATCATATAACCCATTGATTTATTGACATCACATGCAATTATATCACATGATCTTTGGCACAATTTTCTCAGATAGTATTGTCATATGATCTTAATCCTCACAAAATCACAATAACTGGCATTACTGAATTTAAGTGCTTCTAAAGCACACAATTATATAATAACACAACAGCTACCATCAGAGAGAAGTGCCCATTTTATATACCACCTACATTTGAAATAGGGCGCTGCCATGATGGGAAAGTTACACAGGTCTTTTTTTTACTGCATGAAAAATATGTGTTTGTTGGGAGAGGACAAAATATAGTAACACAAAAAAAAACATAAAAGGGAAACCCAATTATTTACACCACAAACTGTCATAATTCAATGGGTTCACTGGTGTATATTTCAAGCTTAAAATGTACTATACGAAAATATGTAATTCTGGGGTGTCCATGCGTGTTTCTTCATGTAGACCATATATTGAATGTGAGCTAAGTTACTGACATAAATTACTCCTCAGCATTGTTTAAGTTTTTATTAGTATAACTTCTAAGGCAGTAGCACCCAGTAAAGCAATGATTCAAACATCATTTTCCTTGTGTTTGCAATAATGGAAATCGACAACATCCCGTTTAAAAATTTATATTTATTTAATTCATTTCTTTATTTCCTTGGAAAGAGTATACTTTGAACTGTGGGTATGGTTTGTTTTGCAGAGCTAACAGTTTAGTTAGTGCCTGATGTCGGAGCTGCAGAAAAAAACACAGTGCACAATCAAGCGCTGTTTAGCTTCTGTTTTTGGCATTGTCTGTGCCATCACTGATGTGTGGGGTCACAAATGCTGTGCCAGGGGTGGCCCGGGGCAAGCCAGGCGTTGTAAAATACATATCTGCCCAGAATCTTAGCAGAATAGCATTATTGTGCCTTTGTGCAAAAAAGGCCCCCAAACATCCCAAAATGTAATTGCTCAATCAGCCTAGTTGACATCGACTGCAAACTATTTTCCAAATGTATACCCCCTCTCGACCAATCAGCCAAAATTAAAGCATATGAACCCCAATTTAAGGGGGATTCAGAGAAGGCCTTTTACAGCGGACCAAATGTTCACATTTTTGCATATTATTCATAAATATAGAACAGCAAAGAAAAAGCCAATGTAAGTATCATATCATTTGACAGCGCCCTTTGATCTATGACCTCGCATAGGTTATGGAAAAAGCAGAAAGAGTTGGGGCTAGAACCGGCCCTTCCGTCTTTGCTAGAAATGCTGCATTCAAACACATCCCAGGTCAGGCTGAACCAAAAAGGCCACCTTGGCCGGAGATTCTACACCGCACGTGGAGTAAAACAAGGACGTTTGCTTGCGCCCTTACTTTTCTAACTTTACATAAACGATCTGTACAGCAAAGTCTTGAAGGCAAACATCGTCGTCCCGGCAACTGAGGGCTTCAAGTGCCTGCCCTTTTACATGCTGACAACTCTGTTCTTATTACCAGAACACTGAGGGGTCTCCAAGCACAGCTCTTGCCAGTAGAGAAGAACTGCTAAGAAAATGGATTACAAATAAATACAGACAAAAACAAAGTAATGATCTTTACACAAGATAAAAGATTCCAGTGATGTCTTCAAAATAACACAGAATGGAAGTAGAAAAAATATTCACATAACTAGGAATGTCAGTTTCTAACAACCTTAAATGGAATCCAGACAGTCACAAACAAACAGAACCAGCTTTAAGTGCCATCTATAAAATGTCACCCATCCATGGCCTGCAAAACACTGAACAGGGCACCCAGGCGAAGGCAGGAAGCCACATGCGCTACTGTACGGACTTATGGGGACTGGATAAACTAACAGAAAAAAACAGGAACCCTAAAAAAAAAAAACTTGGCCAGTATTTGCTAATGTTGCCATCAGATTTTCCTAATGTGACTTTAGAAACAGATGTCAGCTTCAACTCAAAGATACAAAACTGCACCAATAAAATATGGGATAAACAGGCTACAAGTGGCATACAACCCTAAAGAAAGGAAGCAATTAAACACAGACATCTACTTATGTGAAACAAGCATTTGCAATGCAATCGGTCTCGCCTTTGAGGCCTTATACGTATTTAGCTATGCAGCACATTAGCCCCGGTGCTGAAACATCTACTGTTCTTTAACATGGAGGGAAAGTAAGCACCAAACTGTGTGACACACCAGGTATGGGAACACATGGAGGAAATATCGCCTTTCAGGAAGAAATGGGATAGTCCAAAGCTCTGTTTTTAATATAAAATCAGGGCCTTCGGTGGTCGTATCACTGAAAATACAGGATTTGAAAAAAATATTGTCTACGGGTGCTCGTGGAAGACAATTTCTATGCACTGGAATCTAGAGAATGCTAAAGTGATTCTGGTATTTTACTGGCCTCTGCTGGTCGTTTTCTATCAAGAAAGTTAAATAGAGGCAGTTGCCAGAAAAAGAAAAAAAGAAAGTCTCTCATCTGAGAGCAATTCTGGTATTTTACTGACCTCTGCTGGTCGTTTTCTATCAAGACAGCTGAATAGAGGCAGTTGAACAGAAAAAAAAGTCCCTAAGCGGAAGTAGACAAGTCCTATGGCTGATCTCCAGAGCTCACATAGTACATACACATGTAAGTATATAATAAGTATATACTAAAGTATATACCAGAGGTCTCAAATGCTCGACCTAAAAAAACAGAAGACCTGAGCCACTTCTTGCTGAATTGTCCCTTATATGCTAGGGTCAGAGACTATACATTCAAAAGCTTGTTTGACAGGGAAAAACTAGATTTTGATGAGCACCGCATCCTTTTTCTGCTGAGTGATATCTCAAAAGCAACAACCAAATGAATGGGAAGAATTATGGAGAAAAGCTGGGAGCAAAGATATATGTCAAGGATGAAAATAAAGATGTGACATCTGCAGAAATATCTGTATGTACACAGATGGAGTGAGAACCCCTATACTTGTGAATGTGGTTTAATGAAAGGCAGGATAGGGGTAAGATTAAAAACAAAGAGATGTTGTTCGGACGTTATTAGACTTTAGCATCTGCTGGTTTGGTCGACATGTTGCAGCCTTATGTGCCCCTATGTGTAGTTGCTGCATGTTTGTCATTGCTTAGATCCTACCATTGTCTTCACCCAGAAAATCTCCATCCTGGTGGAGACATTGCTCGCTTGGAGAATCCAGTACCCAAGTGAGAGGCCCAATAATGAAGCTGCCCACCACATCACCCCCATGGCGATAATTGTCTACATTTTGATATAGATCATAGAAGTTTTGATAAAACACCCATGCTATCTCTTTACTGCTTCTTTTTTGGATCCTAGTAGATGGATCAACAATAGCCTAGATGTTGTTATTATTACATGTTTTATACCTGGTGGACCATGCTAAAAGTCTACTAATCTGTTGGCACGTTGTGAGCATGTTGTGAGGAGCGAGGAGGACACAGCTGTGCCGTCAGCCGTTGGGGTTATTGATGTGGCTTGCACTGCTGTTGCGCTGTTGCTGCCGGAGGGTGGCGAGTCACTACTTTAGAGGTATTGGAGGTTGTGGCTCACCCCAGCTATTAAGCGCCGGCTGGTGCGCTGATTGGTGTGCCAGCTGGTGTTGATGCGCAGATCGGTTTGCACTGCCTTTGGGTGGTGAGGTTATTGCAGCTGCACTAGTTGGCGTTGTGCTGCCACGGAGGTCAGATCCTCCTGCCATTGTTGTTTTTTAGCCCCTACTAGGAGTTTCAGAGACGCCCAACCCTGAGTGCCCCAAATACCCGGTGGCGGACCCTACTGTGGATTTAGCAGCTGGTAGTTAGCCAGTATTCTCCACTTGCAGCAGAAGGAGAAGAAGAGTGCAACTGGGCGGGAGAGGGGTCAAATCAGGCCAAGAGTAGTTGGTGGCATGCTTCAGGGTCTGTAAAGGACTAGACCTGGTAAACGGGTAATGCGAGAGCCCTGTATTAGGTGCCATGGCATAGAGGGAAAGGCCCATCCCTGCGTAGGCAGCCTGGCTAGGTCCAGGTGCGCCTTGTGTGTGCATCTGCCCTCAAGACTCATTGCTACCCAAGTAACCCCCCAGAAAATTGAAAACTTGAAACCCGGATTTGATTCTGAGAAAAAAAGAGCTCTCAGAAAAGGAAGGCACCAAAGCAGCCCCAGCAATTTCGTTTCATCGGTCTATTGTATGGTTTGTTCAGATGTCCTGAGATGTTTTTGGGGATTCCAGTGCCTAAAGCGTTAAGAGACGTAAATAAAAAAAGAGGCAGGGCCCAATTCACAAAAGTAATTTCAGACAAAATCCTAACTTTACAATTTTTGGTATTCACAGAAGGCATTTAGGAGTACTAAAGTTCGGATTTTGTCTCAGTCAATCTTAAGTTTTGGTCTTAAATTAAACTTGAGACAAACGTAAGTTTAACTGAAACAATATACTAACTTTACAACTAGGATTTTGTCTCAGTTAAACTTAAGTTTGTATTAAGTTTAACTTTAGACCAAAACTTAAGTTTAAAGCAGACAAAATCATAATTTTAGTACTCCTAAATGCCTTCTGTGAATACCGAAAGTCGTAAAGTTAGGATTTTGTCTCAGATTACTTTTGTGAATCGGGTCCAGAGTCCTCAGAGAGTGAAGCTTTGAAAGATATAAAATTTAATACTGACCGCAAGAAAGCTGAGATCGGGTCTTCTGCTTCATGGTAGGGCCTGCACAAAGACTAAATCAAATCTTCTCCAGAACAAAGATACCTCCTCTACGATTCTGAAAGGGAAGAGCCAGATATCCAGCTTGTGGGAAAATGAAAATTAATCGTAAAAGGAGCCGAATTCAATTGCGGATTTCAATGGGGGGACTATTTCTAATACTAATTTACATCCTGTTGGACCTGCGGAGTTTGGTTGCAGGGGGGAAGAGTTGCCTTCATTGCAGAAGGATACCATACAGTGCTCTGGGGGTATTTCTAGCCCACCCCCCATTGGCCTATCCCCCGAATTCCTTAGGACTCCTCTTACCAGTCTCTGTGATGGTAATTGATAACCCCCACATAATTCCTCAAGAAGTTCCTTGTCTTTCAACAGTGGCAAATGTCCGGGATGAGGATTTTACCTTACCAGATGTGGACATCGATTTATGCAGGAGATACGGTTTATGTGATAATAGTACCTAGCCCGTAGGTATTAGGGGTGGGCAGCATTTGCGAAATTCACTTTCGCAAACTATGGCGAAAATGTTGAAAATCTTCGCAAACACGCCGGAAATATCGCGAAGACGCAGAAGTTTTTTTCCCGCCTGTTCGCGGTATTTTTTGCATGATCGCGGCTCGCCAACTTTCCCATGCGGTTGCTCACGGGCGCAGCCATCTTGTTTTCACTTGTCCCGCCCGCTCGCGTTCGATATGACGTGCCCGCGTCCTCATGCTCTCGCTCGCGGTGGAGAATGACGTGTTCGAGATGTCAATCTTCTCATACTCTCGCGGTGCATGATCGCGAGAAGAAAGACGTGATCGCGCAACAAATGATGTGATCGCGTGACAAATGACGTTAATGCGGGCGCGAACTGTCGCGAGACAGCACAAATGGCTACCAACAATCCAACATCTCGTGGAGAATGCGACCGGATCGGGAAAACTTGTCGGCAAACGAGGGGATTCAGGTAAGGCGATCGCGCGCATGCGAGAATGTATTTTTCTACAGCGCGAGCAAGAAAAAAATTACCGGTAAGATGCGGATTGCGGAAATTTTGACATTTTCGCGCTTTGCGCGGAATGCGAAAATGCCAAATTATCGCAATTTCCGCGAGCGGAACGGAATTTTTGCCCAGGCCTAGTAGGTATACCTTCTATGACAGTTTCCACTGGATTGCAACTCTTTAGCAGTACTCCTTCAAATAATTCTTCCTTTATATCTCATCTTTCTGTAACCCCTGACCTCGATGTAAGTGGTATATATTCTTGTCATCCTCCTGATCAAGAGGTAAAAGTATCAGCCTCCTTATTGTGTTTAGAAAGGCTTCTATTATCAATTTTAAAGCTGTTAGAAAAAATTGTGGGTGGCTCTGATTGTGTTCTTGACACTGTGACAGTAATATTAAGGGAGCTGGTAAGGAATAAAAAAGAAAAGGATATAGGCCCCAGAGAACCAGTAGAAATAGAAGGTGCCTTGATGCCTCGTAGAGAGAAAGATTAGAAAGATGTTGGTTGTCAAATTGATTGTTGCTCCCAGGCAGGTAAACCACAATGTAAGAAGCCTACCAGAAAAGTTTCACACACTGAGAGCCCAGAAGAATCTACAAAATGTACCTTTGATACTATTTCTAATATGAAGAGTCTGGATGGAAACTCTCTCTCAGGGTGTTGAACAGGATGTGTTCCCAATCTTTAAGTCTCAGCCTAGACAGAAATTAAATGATGGTGAATCAAGTTCTCCACTGGGAAACGCGGTGGAGAGGAAGAAAAAGCATAGATTAAAAAAACCTCTCTGTAGACTTGCTAAAAAGAGTCAGAGGAGATTATGTTTTAGAGAGGGAATGGATGCCATACAAAGTGCAGAGGGTAATATACATTCCTCGCAAGCAATTTATACAGCCATTGACCCTGATCATGGTCCAATTAATGCATTGGCTGAGGGGTCTGCAGCAGCAGTGTTAGCAGCAGATCATGGAGAACCACCCTCTTAGAGATCGCTTTGTTGAATCCAATGGCTGATCCTTTCTTAGATTCTGGTATAAAGAGTGGCCCTCCGGTGCTAGAAGGGTTATACTCTTTATGGTGAATGCGGACACTTATTCATGGGATTTTATTCCCCTGTTTGATTCAGATTTAATTCTAAATAGGTCCTCGTTGCTTAAATGTTTTTAGGATATTGAGAATTTAAAGCTTATCCAAGGTAGCCATATTAATCTGGTTTCTCTTTTACCCTTTAAAGCTGGTTTTAAATCAAGGGCAGCTTTTTATTCTAAACTTACGGCAACTTAGATATTAAGATTTTCTGAATGCATGCAATGTAGGCAGATTGATGATATTTCAATTTTAGAAGAGGGTGGGGTGTGTGTTGATGATAAAAGGCCTCTGCCTTCTCTTCTTTCAGTGGGGGGTCTCTGACTGATTTAAGGGGATACAAATCCATCTAGATGAACATGTCAGACAAGTATCTATTAGAGAACCTTCTTCACTTCTCGTCCAAGGAATTTATGAAGATGGGACTTCAAATGGAACTGGTTACCTGGTGCATTATCCAGTGTCTCCCAGAGTAGTTACCTGCAGCATCCTTCTAATTAGCAATGAGCTATAAATTATATCCTGGAATGCTGCAGGAATAAAGAATAGTAGGGAAAAGTTGTATTATTTTAGTCCGTTAGTGGCATATGTGGTATGTCTCCAGGAGATTTGGGGTGTGGGGAAAATGGTTTTCATTGATTATATTATTTTAGATTGTAAAGCAATGCCATCAAGGAGGGGACATGCAAAGGGAGGAGTGGCATGTTTACTGTCTAATAACATTTCAAGTGGACATATGAATGCTATACAGATCCAAGTAATCTATTCATGGCAGTAACCTTGTTTAATCTGGGTAGAAATCAGAGAACTCCCCCATTATTGTTGTTAAATACTTATATCCTCCCAGAGGCCTCTTATGTTGCCCTCTTAAGTGAGTTTTTCTCTTATATTAAAAAAAGCTTGCAATAAGGAACTTACCCCACATATAATTTTGTTTGGAGATTTAAATTGCAAAATATCTATTTTTTCCTTAGATCAGTTGCCAGAGGTAGAAAAAGAGGAAGCTCTGCCAATACCACCAGCTATTTTTCCTTCAAAAATGAAAAATAATAAGACATCTGAAAAAAGTTGATGTGTTATAGTGAATGGGAGGTTACCTTCTGATTCCCCTGTAGCATATACACATAAAGTTCTAGGGGGAGTGTCAATAGTGGATTATGTGGTGGTAGGATGTAATTCCTTATTTTTGTTGGGTGATTTAAAGGTCACTGATTCCCTTCTTAGTGACCATAATCTCATAAACATTTTTGTAAATTTTAATACATCCCCTATTGGTTCCTGGAGGTTTTAAGGGCAATCCGCCAGGTTTAATCGGAAAACAGGGAGGACTCATTGTGATTGCAAGGCAATCACATGCCTCAGAGGTACTTTAGAGACTACCCTCGTGAAGTTGTCTAGCTGGACTGGAAAAGAAATAGAAAATGTAAAATTGTTTGTGCAGCAGCTAGCTAAAGCTCGTGAACAAGTGAATCCAGTGGGGGGAGTGAAGGGAATCCCCCAGTCCCTCCTCTTGTGAAATCGGGAAATAAATGCTCTAGTTAGGGAGCAATATCCAGATTATGTCACTGAAAGATATACTAGGGTGCTAGTTTTTAAAAAGGAGGAGGAGTCAATTGAAGGCTTGTTTAAAACAGAGGAGGAAGGTAGGTTCTGGATAAAATGAAGGGAATCTGTAGTAAAAGGCCAGACGAGGACTTTTTGGGCACTTTTCACGGAGGGTTGTGGAATAAGAGCTAGATTATTCCCTGTCACTATTGAAGAATCAAGAGGGGTTAATTGAATCCAGGGTCTCTATGTGGCAAACAGGGGAGTTGTAAATAAGTTTATAGTAAAGAAAGATCCTATCTTTTATGGCCTGCTACCTGAAAAAGAGATAGAACCTATAATTAGGGTAATGCACACTTCGGCTGTGATGGGCCCTGATGAAATTCCAATTACTGGTATAAAACAAAATGGACCCCAGTGGAATAAAATCCTCTGCCCGATTTATAAAAGTTACTATGAAACAAAAAAAAACCCTCCTGGAAGGGGAGTATCATAGTTTCACTTTTAAAAAAGGGAGACCATGATTAACAGAAAATTATCGTCAGATTGGCCTTCTTGACGAGGTGTGTAAAGTTTTTGCTAAATGCTTGCTGATCCAGATTAATGAATGGATTGAAGATCATAAAATCATCCCAATGGAGCAGTCTGGGTTTAGGAGTAAGCATGGAACTATTGATAAATGACTGTCCTTCAGGTAATAAATGAAAAATATGCTAAAGTTAGTGGGGGGATGGTATATATGGCTTTTTTAGACTTCTCCACAGCATTTGATAAAGTAGATCGTCCATTGCTGCGGAGTAAGCTTTAAAGTTTGGGTATGCTGGGTACCCTTTTAGAGTTAGTTCATGCCCGCCATACTAGTACTTGGTGCAGAGTTCTCCTTAGTGGGGAAAGTGGTTTATCTCAAGCATTCCCTACTTCAAATGGGTTAAAACAATGTGTTTTCTTGCCCCCTTTCTCTCTTCCCTATAGATTACTAACCTCCCTGATCATTTGGCTCGGAGTGAGGGTATTGCTCTGATAGTTGGTGCAAAGCATATTGTGTGCTTACTTTATGCAGACAACACAGTCATTTTTGATCTTATCCCAAATGCTTTAAACAGCTGTCTGCAGGCATTACAACAGTTTGCCGAGGCTCACTACTTAAAGATCAATGTATCAAAAAGCAAATTTATGTGTTTTAATGGGAGGAAAAAGCAGACATATGGAAATTTTGTATGGTCTTTGGGTGGTCAAAAGTTGGAAACTTTAAAATCGTATACATTCCTGGGGAAGATAGTGTGTGGATATTTAAGTGGAAAAGCCCTTATGAAAAATCATACGACTAAATCCAACTCCCAGGCTAAACATCTGGGCTCCCTTTATAATTTATAGTACCACTGGGAGAAGGTACCTTTATTGGAGGTCTATTGTGGTAAGATTCCTGCCTCATTATTCTATGGCACAGAATTGATTGACGTTTTGAAATGGGGTTAGTTAAATATAATGAAAGGTGGAGTCCTCAGAAGCTTGGCCTCAGTTAATTCAGCTTTCTCTGTGGCAGCTTTAAGGTTAGAATTTGGGTTGAGAAGTGCTTTTGTAGGGGGCCTCGCCAGGGTAGTGCGCTGGGCCTAGCAAAGACTGATTATGGCTCACTAAGGTTCTGTATAAGAAAATATATTTCAGATGGCCCAGTAGATTTGCTGTAATTAGATCTTTCTTTGATCTTTACTTTTGTACTGAAGCAATTAAAAGTCAGTCTAAAACAAGCCACATGGTGACTTTTCGCTTGGATAGGGAGGCCTGAATTTGAAAGAGGGTTCACCATCCGGCTATTGATTCCTATTTGATAAATAAAGCACAGGCTTCTATTTTTTGGAATATGCGGCATGGAGTGAAACATTTTTGGATACTCCTGAGGCGGGGTATGCTCCCATTAAACCCCTTTTTGACTAAATGGTATGGTTCATCAGCGGTTTGTAATCTGTGCCAAAATGGTTTCCAAGATCTTAACCATGCTGTATTTGCTTGCGCTGCTATTTTATTATGTCAGTGGAATTGGCTTAGGTTGATGCCTATATGTTTGCAGTTGTCTATCCCCTCAGCTTTATGTACCCCCGAATGAAATGTTTTGTAATGGAATTTTTAACTTTTTAAAGTGTTTTCAAAGCTGTACTAATGGTGTCTTAGTTTGTATGGTATAGAGGCTGATAGTGTTTTTTAAGTGGGCATTTTGTCTTCTTATGTATTAGATATTTGGACCTTGTTGTTGTTACTGTATTCCATACAAAGTAGTTTTTATATAATTTTTGCACATTTTGCAGTGATGACATGAAATATACTTTATGTACTTTTAGATACAACATGTTGCTGTTTTTTGGGAAATTGTCTAAATGAAATGTAAATCAGAATCTTATTTATATTTATTTATATGAATGTAATTTGGAGATATTATGTGGACCTCTTTGGAGTTCCGTAACATAAATCAACTTGAAACCTAATCTGTTGGCTTTCCTCATAAACATTCTGTTGAAAGGTTCTAACTAGGCCTTTGCTATTGCCAGCTGAGGTCTTTTCCAGGGCCTCCTGTAATTCCTGAAGTTTCCTTAGCGCGATCTCAACTTTTTTTTAATTAATGAGAAATTGTCCACCCCCTAAATGTGGCTCAAAGGCCTCTCAAATTATGAAGTTTGGTGCCGTATTTAGATTTCATTTGAAAAATTCAGTGATTAGGACTCAAATTTATTTTCCTCAGACCTGATCCGCCAGTAGCATTCTATCAAACTGCCATCTGTACCTAATGCCTTGGTGAACCCCTAAATTAATTTCTTTCAAGACTATAGAGTGCTCTAAAAAGGATTTAGAGATGATGGCAGTTGACTATTTACTATTGATGAAATAAGAATACAGTCTAACCATGACGTGGTCTGGGACTGCCTTGAAAAGCAGGTATACTGCTTGACATCTGGTTGTTCGAAACGCCTTGGTTCAACTATCAGGAATCCTAAACAAAAATGTTTTTTTTCTTCGTTTGTCTTTTAGAGCTATTTGAGGAATCCAATTTTACATTTTGAATTTAGTTAAAATCCCCTCATAGGGCCACATGCATGAAGCCTTTTTGAGTTGGCAAAATGGGCCTATTTGCAGAATCGGGCCGTTTGCAACTCCAAAAAGGCTCTTCACATGCTTAAACCCAAATTGCGATTCGGTAACCTCTTACCGAATCGCAAATTGGGTTTCGCGATTCGGTATTAGGAAGGGGCGTGTTTAGGGCATCCCTTCCTAATACCAAATACATCGGTATGTATGAATGTTTTGCGACGAGATGCGGTCGTAAAAACATTCACATTTTACCACCTACTTCAAGTAGGTGGTAACCAATTCGCAAATGGGACCCATTCCTCTTTGTGAATATTTGTAAAAGCATTTTTAAGGGACAGTCAGTGGTCCCACGGACCACTGCTTGCTCTTTAAAAACTGAAAGGAAAACTTTTAATTTTTCTTTTTGTAAAGCATTTTATTTTACTTTAAGGAAAACGTGCTGCTTTACAAAAAAAAAAGAAGCAATCACAGACATGGTGGTCTGCTGACCTCAGTAGGCCTCCATTCCTGTGATTTTTATGATTCCTAGGGGTCGCAAATTGCGATCTACGTTATTAATATTAATGAGGTAGGTCAGTTTGTGGCCCACTACGAATCAGTATTTGAAACTCATGCAGTATCATACATTGGAAACTGCGATTACCTAATTGCGATTCTCAGAAAATCGTAATTAGGTAATCACAGTTTCCAATTTTGATACATGTGGCCCTTTGTATTGTGGAGCCATCTAATTTGAATGCCGACATTTAGATGCCTCTTTTCTTCTGCTATTGGACCATAATAATTAACAAATTTGAAGTACGGCCTTTCAACACGGACCCTAAACCCAGATCCATCCACCTTTATCGTCCATATTAACATTATAATGCAAATAATTCAAATACAAAGGATCTCATGCAGTATGGCGACAATAGAGACTTTGAGCAACATAGCACTAAATGTGTCAGTAACTACAAAGATCCAAACAATGATTTTCGGCTCCTCACAACACTGTTAGATCATAAATCTTAAGTAATTAATTAAAGGGAAATAATTTATGCCAGAACTGCAAATTTTGTATTCAGAAATTGGTCTGCATGAAGTATTTTTAACAAATCTGAATCACAGGAAATATTGGGTGATTTAAATTGATTCTAATTCTAGCATGCTGTGAACTTATGTATATTTGTACCTCACTTGAATTTAATATTCACCATTAAAACATGTCAATTTCAATTTATTAGTCTCATGCATAATTACTTAACACCAGTGCATGTATGAAAATGCAAGATTTTTTTAAAGACGGTAATTGCAATTTCATTATTAACAAACAGGTTAGAGCCAACATGTAACCACTGTTAGGTATATTAATAATCAAGCTTCACTTTTCATCGTCCTACTTTAAAGACCCAGTCTTTTTTTAATAATCCCATAAATTGGGCAAATTGAATGTTCAAAGCTAAGCCTTTTTGGTTCAGTGCTTCAATAAGGGCTTATCTAAATGTGCATACAGTCAATTGGTTGAAACTGTCACACAGTAAAACTCTTAGCTCATTTAACAATGCGGGCATATGGAGGTATTGTGGATAATAGTTTCTTTCTCCCTTTTGCATAATTGTCATATAGTATCTTCAGAGGACTTTGCCCATTGAGGGTGAAAGTCAAATGCTGGTAGGTCTCCGAAGGGACAGAACATCAATTTGCCTTGTCTGAAACTTAGAATAGCATGTTGCTATGTATGATTGTATTTTTTTGCTCAGAGTAAGTGTTCATTATTTGCCAAGCATGGGACTGTTGTGCTATTTCTTATTTATCCTCAAGCAAGAATATCTTAAGCATAGTCCAGTTGAATATTTTTTCATGTGTTTGACAAAACTGGAGCATTAAAAACTCTGTTGCTTGAAGACAGACTTGAAGAATTGGCAGTATGGATCCTTCTAATTGGAATGATTAATTTCCATCCAAAATAAGCTATCTAACATGTCATCTTTTTCAAGCCAGAGCCACTGGCAAATCTTCAAAAACAGTTCTTGGCTTGCCAAGACTTGTTTAGTGAGGCCAAACTAAGCTTCACTTGTGCCCGATAGGTGTGTTTTGGCAAGCGGAATATTGCTCTGTAAATTGTGGAAGTTAATTTATCAAGAGTGTTAGAAATTGGGTTCCTGGTTGACTGAGGTATGAGCCCTAGTCAAGCAGTAACCACAATCCTAGTCAGGGTAAGGCACAAGCAAACCCTAAATTAACCTGTGCTCCCCCTCTTGTAGCTTGGCACCGACCAGTCAGGCTTAACTTAGAGGCAATGTGTGAAGTATTTGTGAAACACTTCAAACAGTAAAACAGTAAAAACACCACACAAAAAAGATTCAACATCAGGTTGGAAAAATAGACTTTGATTTAATAAATAAAACAAGACCAAAACAGTAAACATCCAATTAGTAGAATTTGAGATATTGAATTGTAACTTTTTAAGTGAAAAATAGTGCCAAAAAGCACAAAGTGCTATTGGGGATATCTGATCGCTCCTGACCAGAAAAAAGTCACTAGTTTCGGCTACTGATGATGGAATATGTTCTGGCTACAGAGACCCAGTTAGGCCGGCTAAACAAAATACCTTTAATCCTGGTTGTGGAGCGTTGCGTGGATCTGCATGAGAGATGTGCTGCACAGCAGAAGCAATGTGCCAGTTCCAAGATGTGACAAGGCTGCAGTGCAAGGTCCTGATACGCTGATGTCAAGGATCCTGTCGACAGGCTGAAGAATGGAGTCGAGCATGGGAGATGCAGTGGAGACGATGGGTTCGTTCCGATGAGCGGTGAAGCTGCAATGAGGAGGTTGGTCTTCAAGGCTGCCATTAATGAAGAATGCAAGGAGCTTGTAACCAGAAAAGTATTGCACAGTGGCGCTTCTGAAAGCGATGCGTCAGCCAAAGGATGCAGGATGAAGCAGCGATGCAAGTCTTTTGCGACGGGTCCCATCCACACAGTGGCGATGTGTAGGTTTTGCTCAGAGATATGCCGCTCACCTGAGGAGATGCATCAGTTCTGCTCGGGAGTTGCGTTGCTCAGAAGAAGGTGTGTTGGTTCAGCCGGAAAAGCACCTTAGGCCCACTTCCAAGGGCAGGATTGGGGTGGCACCACTTGGTAGCGTAGACTTACAGATGGCACAGTCCAAGAGCAGAAGTAGGTTAATTGTTTGTCTTTTATGTCCCTGCGGCATCAGAACAGGAGGCCAGCCAACTAGCCCCTGGAGTCACTCTGGGTTGAAGAGTGATGCAGGTCCAGTCCTTCTCATTCAGGCAAAAGGGCAGCAGACAGCAGATCAGCACAGCAAAGCAGGAGTCCAGCAAAGCAGCAGTCCAGCAGAGTAGCAGTCCTTCAGCAGCACAGCAGTCCTTCTTCCTGACATGGAATCCTGAGAAGTAGTGGTGTCAAAGGTCTAGTACTTATACCCAGTTCGATCTTTGAAGTGGGGGACACAGAGGTCTTACCCTTCTTGCCCTGGCTCCAGACTCACTAGTTACACTTGGGTGCGTCCCTTTGTGTAGGGACAGGACACAGCCTATCTAGGTGTAAGTGAGGATGGGCCAAGCTCCTCCCTCCCATCCTGCCAAGATGGCCCATCAAGTCATATCTAAGAGCTCATAGCCCATCTGTCACCCACCCCAGACATGTGATCAGAGACAGGCAGCAGGCACCAATTGGATAAAGAAGAAAATGCCAACGTACTAAAAGTATATAAGGAACGGGGTGGACCCTATGCCGCCAATCTAGAAAGGGTCAATATTAAGGTTCACAAAACAGAAAAGAACTAGCTGGACATTTAACCACTATCAATCACTGCAAGACCACTGCATTTAAAAGAAGGACTTGCACAAGTACAGAATAATGCCTGGTACAGAAATGTACCTGAGGACCCAACATGAGAAATTCAGGAGGCAATTAAGTCTATCTCGAGGCAAGGTCTAGATAGTGGTTTTCTAAGTCAAAAAGAACATGATTTTTTTATTAAAGACCATCCAAGTACTCCGATCTTGTATTTTCTACCGAAGATTCATAAGCAACTTACTGAACCTCCAGGGAGACCAATAGTCTCCGGTTGCGACTCAGTCTTAGAGCCTGCCTCGAAGTATGTTGATGTGTTCCTCAAGCCCTTTCTTGAACAGGTTCCATCATATCTTCGCGATACGATGGACTTTATAAACAAAATTGAGGGTCTTCCATTCAACTCAGACATCCATTGGTTGGTCTCGTTTGACGTGATATCTTTATACACGCAAATCCCCCAAGATGAGGCTCTTGAAGTCCTTGAATCTTATTTGGTTACTCGGCCATCACCAAATCAGGTCCCCACTGAATTTCTTTTGCAGTTGGCATAAGTTGCCTTAAAGAAGAATTTCTTCAAATTTGATGGAAAATTCTTTGTTCAAACAATGGATACCGCCATAGGATGTTCTTTTGCGTCAGAAATGGCGGTACTTTTCATGGCCAGATTTGAGGAGAGATTCATCTATGGCAATAATCCCCACCTGCCACATTTGTCTAAATGGTATCGCTTATAGATGATATCTGGTGCCTCTGGGAAGGTACTGATCTTGAGCTAACCCTGTTTTTTGAATGGTTAAATACTAGGCATCCAGATATTAAGTTTACCAAAACAATGAGCAAGACAGCGCTCACATTTTTGGATGTGGAAGTGAAACCCATAAACAATTAATTGAGGACAACGTTGCACCGTAAACCAACGGACCGAAATACGATTCTCCATTACAAGAGTTCACACCCAAGAAATTTGCGGGACAATCTCCCATATGGGCAACTCTTAAGAATTAGGAGAAATTGTTTTCGAAAAGAGGACTTTGATGTCCATTCCATGGTTTTATGTGAACAACTTAAAGCAAGGGGCTACCCGAAACGTTTATTAAAACAAGCCAAAAAACGCGCCGGGTTCACCCCCAGAGAGTGCCTTCTTTCTAAGAAGGAGAAGCAACCAATTTCCCAAATAGTGTGTGTTTCAACATTTGGACCCCCCACTAATAAGTTCCGCCAAATGATTTTAAAAAACTGGCATCTACTCCAAGGACTTGAATGTCCGTTTGAACGACCTCTCTTCGCGATGAAGAAAGATCAAAGTATAGGGCAACAATTGGTGAGAGCAGATTGTACTTTGACCCCCAGAAAACATGACCGTTGCACCCATTGGAACCTCAAACCACTAGAAGGACACCACAAATGTGGAACATGTGTGTCCTGGAGACCACATGTGAAGTCACGGTGTTTGAACACAATGCCATTAAATGGACACATAAAACCTTTTGAAATTGTAAGACTAAAAACGTGATAGATGGGATTACCTGTCCTTGCGGCAAACTGTATATTGGCAAAACCAACCAGGAAATTCGCCAGCGGTTTGTGCAACATAGATCGTGAATTCGCACTAAAGTATTGACTTTGCCACTTGTAAATCATTTTATAGAGGCTAACCATAGTGACTGGGACATAAAATGGACTGTCCTATTGGCCATTAAACAATCATCGAGTGGTGGGGACATAGAAAGAATCCTCCTGCAGAGAGAGGCCTACCTCATTTTGAAGTTCAATAGCGCGCTTTCAGGTTTAAATGAGAGGTCTGAGATTGCGCATATTTAGCCCTTATGCCTTATTGAAGTTTAATTCTGCTTTCAGCACTGCATGATTAAGTTTTAATACTAGTGCGAGTAAAACTTCTGTATGGAAACTACAAGTACCATGAGCCCTTGTGTTAAACTGCTCGTGCTGATTAGCATTAAACAGGAAGTCCATTGCCCAGTCAACTGATTCCTGAAGGAGAATTCATTCACGGGTGTTGTTAGAGATGAAGCCCGTTTTGAGAGCACCATTAGGAGTTTTAAAGTAAGTGAGCTATGAGACATAAACTGTGGTTTCAAGTTTCTACTTGCTGAATGAAGTATCTTTAACGCGCGTTTTCATTTAACCTAGAGTGAAAACAAAGATTGAATCGGCTGTTTGTTATCGTCTGTTGCCGCCTTTCAACCCGGTTTCATGACCGAGGTCATTGTAAAGAAAACCGTGAGGGCTGTAGACCTTCTTTTTAATAAAGCAGACTTTGAGATTCAGGCAAACGAATTTATAATTACCGCTTTGGGCTTTCAGACTCGCCAACTAATAGGAATATGAAGGTACACCGCGTGAGAATGAGTAACGATCTGCAATGCAGGTTGTGCATTGTCCAATAAGTAAGTCTTCCCGTTTCTCATTTAATGATCGAGCCTTGTTGTACTTTTTTACAATGAGCACTAAATAAAGGTCTTTGTTCACAGATCACCTTTAAAATGAACAACAATCCTTCATTTATCTAAAGAGCTCCGAACTCAAAGGTAAATGGAGACGGCATAATTACGTTTTAGAGAGGAAAAGGGATGTTTTGTTTTGACTATTGGTCTAAGCAAAGATTGTGTCTCCCACAGAATTCCAGTTATGGCCCTAAGGAGAAGCCCCTGACTAAAAGGGCTTCGAAACGCGTTGGCACCTTGTTCACCAACCGGGGACTATGTGTTTGAATTAATGCAGCAACTGAAGAAATTAGATTAAAATAGGTTGCTTATAAAATACATCCTCGTTGGGTGGTTGCCCTGAACCATAGGCTTTGGGCAGCTGTTGTTGATCTCTGCTTACGACTGGTAGCATTGTATATTTGTATATATTCGTGATTATATGTCAATGTTGAAAGTCATTTTATGTATTTTTCTGTGCAATGTGGATTTTTTTCTAAATTAATTTATGTCTAATTGTAGATGAAATGTAATGTGTGGTTTGTATATGTTTTGTAAATAACGAGAAGTGTACATTGTTGTTCCTTATCCAACACCCCAAAATCTTTTTGTGGACATAACAAAAAATATTTAAATATTGATATGATTAAATCATTGGATTATTATATTTAATAGTTTGGTCTTGCAGTGATTGATAGTGGTTAAATGTCCAGCTAGTTCTTTTCTCTTTTGTGGACTTTCTAAAAGTCGCGTTTTCGAATTGTAATTTGAAATTTGACTTCACCATAAATTAGGGTTTAAAATTAGGATTCCAGAGACACCAGACTTAGGGTTTTCATCTCTTCCCAATTGGACATTACACTTATAAAATGTTGTAAGGTAATCCAATGTTATCCTATGCGTGAGATAAAAAAATTACTTTGAGAGTTGTATCACTACCAGGACATGTACAACTTAAAATCACCTGTCCTGGCTTTTAAATACAGTGCACCCTGCCCTCTTGGTTGTCCAGGGCCTACTGTAGGGTTGACTTATATGTATAAAAAGGTAAGGTTTGGGACTGGCAACAGGTTTATTTTGCCACATCGACATGGCAGTGTAAACTGCCTATACAGGCTCTGCCATGGCAGGCCTGACATATGGTTAAAGGGCTACTTAAGTGGGTGGAACAATCAGTGCTCCAGGCCCACGGGTAGCATTTAATTTACAGGCCGTGGGTACAGGGAGTACCATTTTATTGGGGTCTTTATAAGTAAATTAAAGAAGCCAATTTGGAATGAACCAAGATTACCATGTTTAGGAGAGAGAGCACAGGCACTTTAGCACTGGTTAGCTGTGATAAAGGGTAGAGAGTCCTAACGCCAGCAAGAAACGGGTACTAAAATTGGAGGAGGCAGGCAAAAGGTTGGGGGAAGACCACCCTTAGGCAGTCAAGTCTAACAGAGCCACTCGGAATATCAATAAACCGTTTCTGAAAAAGTTGTCTAATATCTACAACATGTTCATATTCCCATATAACTATTACTTCATCAGCAGACTATGTACCTATATTTTAACTATATTTTGCTAGATATTACAATCATGTCTTTGAAAGCTTAAAATTCACACAAAAAGTTCTAATAAAAACTGGTTTAAATAATAGTTTTTACTCAACGTTTTTTAGCACATGAACCATTGAAACACAACTTTACAGAGTGCTACTGTAGTAAACACAGTAAACAGGAAATAATACTGAACTTTTCTTACAAAGAAAATCAAGCATCCAAAACCATCCAAATTTCACGTAACCCCTGCACTCCCACCTGCTGACCGTTTAATCCCTTCCTCGAGATTCTATAGCACCAACTTGAACAGTTAGATGTACCACAGCATGAGGGAGGAAAGTGGAATAGTTGATGCTACACAGCACGAAGATCTAAAAAGATGACAAGCCATATACAACAACTGTGCAGCCCAACATTCATATGGAGAAAATGATGTGAGGGGGATTCTATTCTCAAAATAAAATGTCAAAGAGTAGAAAAACGTTTAACAATATTTTTATCTGTATCTGTATTCAAAGCTTTATTCGAGGAATATACTCATAAAAGCACAAAAATACATTTAAAATACATCACATTAAAAATATTCCTATTTATACATACTGTTAAAACAGTTGTGCATACATAAACAATAAAAATCTTTGGTGTACATTTACACAGAGATTACTTGTTACCCCAGTTATATTACATTAATAGAAATTGCCCTCCGTCTAATGGACCATGCCCACCCCAGATACTTTGCTGTACCCAGAACAACAGGCATATCAGTGGTGGTGCAAATAATTCGTAGCGCCTCAACACCCCTGGTTGTCCCTAGATTTCTACAAACAGGAGCTAACCAAACTCTTCTCGGGGTGGCATAAGCTTTACACAGGAATAGAAAGTGACCTATATTTTCCTCGGTTGCACCACAAACCGGGCAGCACGAGGTGGTTGAACTCCTCCACCTACCCGTCAGTGATCTCAGAGGAAGGGCACCTGATCTTAACTGGAAGAAAAGCTTCCTATCCACTTGGTTAGTAATACTGTCCCAGTATAGTTCCAATACAGGACACAGTTTGATTTCTAAGAAACGCCCCGCCATTGTGTCTGATCTTGTTCTACTCCAGAGTCTGCCATCTATCCAGTCCCAATATAAGCTTTTAATTATGTTTTTACTTGGAAAGGGTTCCCCAGATGGATTATCCCATAGATTAGAGAGGCCGAGGTCACCTAGAGCAGTCCTAAGATTTTTTAACCTTAAGCTTTAATTATGGCAAGGAACCCCTCTGCATAATGCCGTATCTCTGGGATAGTCCAGAGGCGTCTCCAATAGAGAATCGGGCGCAATCGCGCTCGG
This sequence comes from Triturus cristatus, assembly GCF_964204655.1. Classification (NCBI taxonomy): domain Eukaryota; kingdom Metazoa; phylum Chordata; class Amphibia; order Caudata; family Salamandridae; genus Triturus; species Triturus cristatus. The sequence goes on from NC_140593.1 coordinate 411,900,378, forward strand.
TCACTAACTGATCTTCTCCCTAAATCAAGACCAAGCGGGATTAATGGTGTACTCTGAGGGAGACCCGTGATTCCCCTAAGGAACCTATTCTCCGATATTTGCAAGGGGAGAAGCCTCTCGAAACCCCACAGCTCAGCCCCATATAGGGCAGACCCAATAGCCTTGGCATCATATACTGCCAGGACTGGTTTTATAGGCTTTGATTTAGACTTTTTGTGTTCCACCCGAAGTGCCCCCGAAATCTGTTGATGCCTCAGGACCGCCTTTTCTATATGTTGAGACCATTTTAGATTGTTTGCTATCTGCACCCCAAGGTAGGTAAATACAGTAACCACCTCAAGCTCACAGTTGTTCAGAAGTATTTTAGGCCGGGGTCTACGTTTTGGTGAGAAGGCCATCAGCTTGGTCTTGCCCACGTTAACTTCCAGGCCATATTCCCCACAGAAAAGATCGAAGATGTTTAAAGCTCGCTGCAAGCCAGCCGGTGTTTTAGACAAAATCAGCGTATCGTCGGCGAACATCAGGATCGGAACCCTGAGGCCCGCCAACGAGGGTGCATCGACACTGGCATCCAGCATCCGAGCCACAATTCCGTTAATAAATAGGGAAAAAAGCAGGGGGGCCATAGCACACCCCTGTCGTACTCCGCGTTCAATCGGAAAGTCGGCAGATGATTCACCATTCATACCCCACTGAACTTTGGCGAAATTACACTCATGCAGCCTCATTATCAGAGTGAGTAACTCAGCCGGAATGCCTATTTCACTCGGAACTGCCCAGAGCTTTCTCCTCGGTACCAGGTCGAAGGCAGCCCACAAGTCGACAAAGGCAACATACAGGCTGCCCTCGCCGAGCACCACCGTCCCCCACTGCAGCAGAGCAAAGCGAAACACCTGGTCGACTGTGCTTGTAGCCCGCCGAAAACCAGCCTGATAAGGGGACAGGGCGTTGTTCTCATCTACCCAGTCCATTGGTCGATTTACCACCATTCTCCCTACCACTTTTTGGATAGTGGCAATCAAACTTATCGGCCTATAATTGGCTGGGAGGGACCGATCCCCTTTTTTATATATGGGTATAATATTTGCTCCCTTCCATAACTCTGGGACTGCCGTTCCCTTCGCAATAGCATTTCCCAAAAGGAATACATACCTAGCCCACCTCGCCTTATCGTTTATAAAAACATCAGAGGGTATCCCATCTAGACCCGGGGCCCTTCCCCCTTGGGCAGAGCATATTGCAACTTCAGTTTCTTTAAGGGAAAATAAATTCCCAGTGGGGAATACAGCTGAAATTACTTCCACATCCTTAAACTCGGTAATCTCAGCATATTGGGGTTTGAAATAATCCACCCGGGCACCCTCAGCGACATTATTGTCGGGTTTATTTGGAGTTCCACTTCTACCCCACTTGACAATATTCCAAAATAACCTGGAATCCTTAGCCCCCGAGGCCTCCTTTAGTTCTACCCAATACTTTACGTCCCATTTTTTTTTGCTAGCGATACGCTAACCTTGTAGTGCTTCCTAGCCTCGCTAATCGCTGCCCTGTCCCTATTCCTGATTGCTCTTCCCAAGCTTAGCCTGGCTTCCCTGCACTGATGATTGAACCACCTAGCTGGTTTGGGTGGTTGTTTCCTATTTATCTTGCGGGACCTCAAGAAATGCGGTTTTAAAAGGGAAAAGAGTTTATTGTGTATGTCCGTTATTTCCCTAGAACCTGGGATTACGGGGTTTTCAGCCTCCATAGCAGCGATTGCAGTATCCACCTCGGAACTTATAAACTCCATAGATTCTGCATTCACCAATACACTCGGCCAGTTAAGTCTGCGCATGTCATTAGCCATGATAGGCATTGGGCCGTCACTTAATTGAGGGTTCCCTGATATGGCCATCCACCAGTTATGGGTCACACAGAGGGGATTGTGGTCACTTTCCAGTCTACCCTCGATTTTCATGTCACATACCAACTGCCACAAATTGAGGCTGCAAAGGACATAGTCTATCCGACTTTGGTTATGACCATTGTCGAATGTACAGGCACCTTCCCTATCGCCCTTCGTCCTCCCATTTAGGGCTCTCAACCTATGTTCCAGGCAAATGGCATTCAGTTGTAATATATCTTTAATCCACCGCTTAACAGGAGCCAGATTTAAAGTCGGAACACCCCATTGCGTATCCTCCTCTTGCCCTAGGGGATCATCCAAACTATCCAATGGTTCGAAAGTCCTATTTAGGTCACCAGCTACTACAACTTTGTTACCCAGGGACTGCGATTCCAAAAAAGTGGACAAAGCCTCTAGAATGGGTGAACTCCCAGTGGTACTGCCCCTGGCATAGATGTTGTATATATCTATCCCTCCCCACTTTTCTGAGGCTATTCTTAGCATTTGGATGTCCTTACAACCCAAATCCACCACTTTGATTGTTATTTGAAGACATTGCCTTATCCAGATTGTAAGGCCTCCCATCGGTCGACCCCTAGCGCCTCTACTGGCCGGAATTGAAAAATTTAAGTAACCAGGAAGAAATATAGGGTCACAAGCCCATGTCTCCTGGAATAAACAAACTTCAAAGCCATTGACGAAATCCATCCAGTTTTGGGACATCAACTTGCTACTCAGCCCCGCGATGTTCCATGAAAAAAACTTCCCTAGACTGGGGCCGTCTATGGGTACTGCTCCTACACAGGACATCCCAAAGTCGTTTGTTAAGATTCCGTCATATCCCTCCCTCTCTCGGGTGGTATCCTCAGTGTTGTGATCAACCTCCTGGGTGCCAACAGTGCTAAGTGTAATTAGTTCCTCATTTTCAGAGTCCCCAGAAATTGAAATACACTCCCCACATATTTCCTCCAAAATCACAGTCTCCCAACCAGTTCTCATTTCATTTGGTTCCACATTTTTAGTCAAAACAGTTAACACAGGCTTCCCACATATATCCCAACGGGTCATACCTTCCCTACTGTTCGTGGAATAATCGGAATTTGGTCAATAAACCCACCCAGGATCTTTCATCTCTTCAAAACGATTGTACGTTGGTCCATTATAAAAGTTGCCCCGTTGTATGGGTACAGTGAAAGGAACAAACCCTGGGGAGGGGAGATTGTTATAGCAACCTAGTTCACTGATCATACCAAATTGAACACCTGTTGGTCTTGGATAAAAGAATGTAAGATCAACAACACCAATTCCACCACTGCTTGTGCCCCAATTTTGCTTCGTGATCAGACGTGCCACCCTAGGATCTTGAAAATTAACAACTATACACTTCCCCCCCCAAGTGCTTAGGAGTACAACCTATCCAGTCTGTCCTTCTCACTCCAATAATCAGCCCGTCCACTTCCCCGGGCAGTGGTCTATTTACCTTTAACCAGTGCATTACCTTGTTTTTTAGCATCTGGAAGGATTCTCTTTGCCCGGCCAACAAAGGTGGTACATTAGTAAGGACAGCAACGAAAGGATAAGAATCTGGAGTGAGATTCATAGGAGGTATCCTACGGGGTGCCTTCATCGGGAGGGTGTTAGGCAGGATAATGGCAGGAGCAGCAGGACCGGATGTTGGAATACTTGGTGGTAGTTGGGAACTATTCAATACAGTGTTATTAGTTTTGGAACTGTCATTGTTACCCCTAGCAGGAACACCAAGACGAGGTGTTGAAATGCTTGGTGAGGGTTGGGAACCATTAGATACAGGATTGCCACTTTTGGAGCTATCTTTATTACCTATAGCCACAGTATCAGGCAGCTTGTTTTTTTTAGTGGTATTACTACTTGGACGGTCCGACAAATCTAAATTAGTCTTGGGGATATGTCCCTTCGACTGAGGCCTACTTGCAATGCTGACTACGGGGGGAGGAGGCTCAGCGATGGACACACCATTTGCCTGACCATTTGGTTTTCGGAAGATTGATACTATCCCCCATCCTAGGGTGGGACTTGATTAGGGATTTGGTGGAAAAAAAGTTATCTAGAGTAGCCTGCTCGAAATGATCTAACCGATCAGCCAATTTTTTAACTCGTTCCTCAATAGGAGTCAAGAGAGACCTCATCAGCCTCTCCAACTCGTGGAGCAGGGGTGGAGCAGAAGATAAGGTCTCAGTCAACACCATCGCTGAGGGGTCATTCGTGTTAGATACAGGACTAGCCGGAACAACTCCGTCTTTGACAATCTTAACCCCACCAGAGCCAGCCCTAATAGACTCGCAGGAAGGGCGTAGACATATTCCAACCTTCCTTATTTTTTTCGGATGTTTAGGAAGATAGCACTTCTTCGGGGCAGCACTTCTTTTATTACTTGGTTTAATTTTAGCCATGTGAGTTGACACACTCGGTTGGGCAGTGGTCACCTGCCCTGTAGGTAAACCAGTTAGTATAATGGACGAGGTAGAAGGCAAAATGGGCACATCGTGACCCACAGACGAGCCAGCCAACAACTCTGGTGAAGGGGGAAAGGCGTAAGGCGTTTCCAGTACAGCTGGCAGGGTTAGGGATGACAGGGGAGGAACCAATGCCGGGAAACCCTGAGGTGGCCGTTTCTCCAAAGGAATTTTAAGGAGTTCAATAGATAACCTACGCTCGGCACGCCTCTCCGCCAAAGCGATCTCTTTATCAATATCTAGGGTTACCCGACTAAAGTATTTGTCTAGAGGACCCAAAGTGGCTGACCCCACCTCGGCCTGAGTAGAGATCTGGGCAGTGGTAGTTGAAGGAGAAGACATACTTTGCAGCCAACGAGCTTTAAAAAGAACAATACTATATAAACAAACACCAGAGGTCTCTAGATACAGGGAACGTACTGTAACAAGTGGTCAGAGGGCGCAATGTCAGAGAGCGGGCCCAGCCCAGCCTCCTTCAGCCCCTGACGGCCACAGACGGTCCCGCCCTTGTCCCGGGCTTCTCCCGGGACGCTCCCGCGCGATCCCGCGCAGCGGAAGTAAGCTCCACTGTTATAGATCAGACGTGATGCACAGGGGGCGGGGCTGACAGGGAGAGCGGGCCAGGTGTTCTCAATCGGCCAGGCAGGGACTCCTGGGAGACGGAGTCCCTGCAGAAACGCTCGCAGCCCTGCCCAAGAGCCCCAGCACAACACAGACTGCACAGCCTCTCCACAGATTCCCCAGCGGCAATTCCAATGAAGCGGGACCCGCGAAGCGGATCCGGCGAACAGTGGGCTCAAAAACAGTACAACAGCCCAAGGCCAAGAGTCCAGGAGCAAGGGTCCGTCAGACGCACCTTCAAATCAGCAAGGGATCCCGCGGGTAAGAGGCAGGCAGGCTCTTTTAACACACTCTGTGCGCAGGGGGTGGGGCTGGCAGGGAGAGCGGGCCAGGTGTTCTCAATCGGCCAGGCAGGGACTCCTGGGAGACGGAGTCCCTGCAGAAACGCTCGCAGCCCTGCCCAAGAGCCCCAGCACAACACAGACTGCACAGAGTCTCCACAGATTCCCCAGCGGCAATTCCAATGAAGCGGGACCCGCGAAGCGGATCCGGCGAACAGTGGGCTCAAAAACAGTACAACAGCCCAAGGCCAAGAGTCCAGGAGCAAGGGTCCGTCAGACGCACCTTCAAATCAGATATTTTTATCCTTAAGACAACTTTGAGACTAATATTACAATTTAATTTACATAGAATCATACTTCGAAAAAGAATGCCTAAAATTGATTGCATTCAAAATGTGAAAAGAAATGTAAATAAATCACGACATAAAAGTGCTATTAATGCATGAGGTTCTGGGTCATAGAAAATTAAGGAGAGCTCTAATAATGATCTGAGACAGAGATAGAATCGGAACCCCAGGCATTGCAAAAATAGGCTCATTATACTGTACATGAGGGCACTGATGTCTGCACTGTACAGAGCTCAGCAGAGTGTAATATGCTATTTATTGCCAATGTTGAAAGTAGCTCTCAAGAGAGGAAGGCTCAATTAGGGGGTGATACTCCCCGAGCAGTGGTAATAAATAACATTTTACAGTCTGCCCGTCTGATTATTTGTTTCGATACATGTGGTTCTTTTCATGCGCATTTGTTTTAAAATGAGGTATTTAACTAAAAGCAGGATGAAAGGCGTTACATTTGTGTGGTGAGATGAAATCACGTTGAAGAGGCTTCATGAGTACTAGCTGAGTACGTTCCGACTGAGAGTAACTGCAGCATGCAATCTATGGAACAGTGAGTAGTTTATGTCTGACGTCAGTTACGCTGTACCGTGGTGATAATTTGCAATCTGATATTTGAACTCTAGTAGTACATATGAGACTGTGGGTGTATTGCTGCAGTTTTTCGAAAAACATGTTATTTAATTTGTATCACTTGTTTCCCAGATCTCTAGTGTTTTACCGGGGCCGGGTCTTGACACATGGTACGCTTCCCTCCTTTCAAGCCATTTCATTTGGGGTTGAGAGGCAGCTGCAGCTCCAGGTTGGGGGCTTTCCATCCATTTTCCTACCTCGTCTTTGGATCTTAGATTACACCCCACCACTGGCGTAGCTAGGCGATTTGGGGGGGGAGGGGCGGTCCGCCCCGGGCAGCATGAGCTTTTGGGGCGGCGGCATCCCCCTGCCATCACCTGCCGTCTTGGGGCAGCAGTAGCAAGGCCCCCCCCCCCTTCACTCCTCAATGCGTTTGCCGCAGAGCTGCAAAGGGAGAAAATGCTCGCCAGCACCCCCCTGCTCTTCACTGCGGCCGCCAGGGGGCAACAGACGCAGAGACCACCACGGTCACCAACAGGACTAGCTAGGCCATACTGCGCCACCCTCCCCCCAGTTAATCCACATTAAGGCTCATGGGCAAAAACCGGGAATAATTTCCATTGGGTATAAAGTGTGTGCAGCTGAAATGAGGGAGGCTCCTCGGTGCTGAAGAAGGATTCATCGGTGAAAGTTCTCAAACGCACATCTCTAAAGACAGGTGAATCTGCAGTCAATCATACTAACCGATTTCTGTGAACTGTGGGATTGGTCCACAGCACCTACTGCTTGAGGACTGGTCAGTGACTTTTAAAGAGGTTTCAGCAGATCCTTTATTGGAGAATATGGAGAATATTAATGGCTCTTAGTAATGCAACAGATCCAAACTCAATAACAGTGGGTTTAATGACGAAATGCCTCCTGATCTCACCCCATCATCTTAATGTCCTTCACTTTTCAGCATAATCTGATTTCCTTCTGTCATCATTCAGAGTGCCAGGATGTCTTTGTTGAAATATGAAAGACATGATAATAATAATAATACTGATATTAACAGTGGTAATACTAATAGTAACAATACTACTGTTACTACTGCCATTAATGATAATAACTAGCATTTATATAGTGTTTCAGACCACAGTTCTGCCATTTTAAGCATTATTAGTGTAATCAAGCATTGTTTCACGTTGATGCTGTAAGCATTGTCCTAGACATGGAAATATTATTAGGAGGTCAACTGGTCCAGGGATTATTCTTTCAATGACTCAATAACATTCTGAATGTGCTGTGTTTGAATATCAGACTGATCATGCCAGGATTACTCGGGGGGGATGCTGAGAGCTAGACCACAGAAATCTAAATACTAGACATGAAATGGGGACTAACAGTGACAGGCAGAGCTCCCTAGCCCCTTTCTAACTAGACATCAGAGTGCAAATGTCTCAATAGAACCTAGGCGCTAAACGGGGCGTTTCTTATAATGTAACTTCAGTGACAAAACTTTTCTATGATGCCACAAATACCAAAACTGTGGACTATAAATGGGATCCACAGCCCCGAAAGTAAGCCGTACACAAATATATTTCTTGCCAGAAGCAGCTCTGCAGCCTTATGGTGCAGTCACAGTTATATCTAGGGAGACTGTATCGGTGCGTTGGACTGAGCGGGAGTATCACGCCCTACTACAAAGACTTGCAGTAGATACCAATCTCCTACACAGCCTCAAAGGGGAATCTCTGGATCCCAAACAATCCTGCTAGCTAGAGTAGCCAGAATAGACCCCCCTGCCCCCACATGAATGCTGCTCGCAGCCCACGTGCTTGTTAAAATGGAGCAATGTTGATTCACAGTTATGGGAGCTTCCAATTATTGGTGAACGACAGGTTGTCCAAGCGTTATGGGTTAATGCACTATATCTTGACAACCACTGACCACAGCTAGAGTTTTACCTCACGGGGGGTGATTTTAAGTAAAGGGCGCTTTATCTTTAAAGCTACCAATTACAGTCGGACTTTTCCTTTGTTGTCAGATGCCCACTTTTTTCAGGGACATGGGTGAGGGGAAATGGAATGCTTACTAGTGGGGTCTTCAAATTCTGGCCTGTGTGCAACTGTTTAATGGATTTACGTGTGGTTTCTGGTTCTTTGATCAGCAAGACCACAGTGAGCTAGCTTTCTAACAATCACAAAGCTAGGAGATCAGTTCAAGGAAATCCTCAAGGCCTCCTGTAGACAATCAGGGGTACAATCAGGGGTACACCGAAAGCGCCAGGGACAAAGGGGGCTCACCACAAGCTGCTGTAGGTGCTGAACGCCCCCTGGGCTCCATGCAAAATAGATGGATACTGATGTCTGTCTCTCCTGCACAGCTCCCAACCAGCAGCGTTCAGGCAGCTGGACTGCTGAACCCCTTTGAAACAGGCTGTCCTTTCTGGGGTGCTGTCAAGCAACCCTTTTTTCTTCTGCAAGCAGGGCAGTCCTTTCTCTAAGCAGTCCAACAGCACTATTTGCAGGAATTCTAAACCAGACTCAATTCCGACAATGGCAGGGCCCTAGCAATCAACGCATCCTGGAATTGGAATATAAAACCTTGACTATACGGTGCACAGCCGGGGCCATTGTCGTGAGTGGATTCTTGAATATTGTAATGGGACAATCAGTTCCTGTACACTATTATTGTTTGGGGGCTCCTTTAATCAGATACTGCATGGCCATCACATTATCAGTGCTTGCAGGGGCACTGGGCAACAGCATCACTTTGTGAGCTGATTTCATCTGTCGCATTGACAGATGCAAATTAGACTCCATGCCAGCCAGGTCAAATCCTTTGCAACACAGATGAGTCAGGAAGAGGATTGCACCCTCTGATATGGAAATCAGGAGGCACATTCAAAGTAAGGAACCAGACACCACCAAGCACCGGGCACTCTAAATCTCTATAGTGAAGCACTGTGAGAAGGGAGTGAATGTTCCACTGCAGCCTCCTGTATTAATAAAGACCTGTGTAGCCCCACACAAGGTCCTCCACCATTTTGTCCCGCCACAAGCTAAACACACAGGGAATCCAAAATGGAGTCCCTGTTGCACCCAGCCAAATATGCACACAGGCTGCTTACTCCTACCATCAGTGCACATACACCTTTCATGCAGATGGAAATGAAAGATCTTGCTTAAATGAGATAAGCAGAACCTTTGAATTGGGTGAGACCAGTAGGCATTGCCCCTGAAGGATACATGAAATGGTCTGTTCTTTCTTTCAATCATGCATCTAACTCACCCCTGCCAGCCCCACAAATCCCAGAGAAAAAACTCTCTCAATGAGGGGAGCACTGTGGGTGGCACCACAACCTCACAGACATGTTTTGAGGTTCCAAGTCATGAAAGAGGCAGACCCATCTTTGAGCATAAGTGATTGTCTTGTTGACTGAGATAAACATAAAAAAACATGAACAATAATGCAGTGACCTACAGGAAGAACAGCTTAGGCAACATAGGGCGCAGGTTGATACTTCTCAGAGCCACACAGGCTCTATTTACATCCCAACACACAAGTCCTGAAATTTAGTTTTCATTATTTGACAAGATTGTTCTCTTTTTATGATGAATCTGAAATGTCCTGCTTGTCTTTTGAACAAATAGCAATTGAACAATGTGAGTTTAGATATGTACTGTCAATGAAAAGGTTTTGAATCTATGTACAACACGCACAGCAAAATTGCATGGCATTAGTGTATTTAAAACTCTCTGCCATGAAAGAGGTGGGAATGGACTTACCATACCTTAGCCTTCAGTATGGGGCTATCCACGAATGAAAAATACAATAAATCCCTTTACTGGAAATTCTGACATTAAGAAAGTCTTATTTATATTATGCAAGTTGTGGTGTCTAATAATATTGTCCCTCTCGAGTGTCTAAGAAACACGTCCAAACTATTTGAGAAGGAGTGAGATAGATTAAAGGGCCTGATTACAACTTTGGTGTAGTTGTGCTGGCTCTCCACCGGTGCGGCTACGCCAAAGCCGTGCAAAGACCGCACGCCTGATTATGAGTTTTTTCTCATGCAGGCGGATGGTCCTTTTGCTGTTCCCATGGCGGTGCCATAAAAACAGGCACCGCAATGGAAACGGCAAAAATGTTCCGCCATGGACGGTGACGTCCATGCCATGCTGGAACTAGGGGTACAAGCAGACAGGGGGGCACATGTTGTGCCCCCTTGAATTCATCCCCATAGTAGGGGTGCATGGGGGCCCTATAGAGCACCCTTTGTTCCTCCACCGCTGACCTTTTCATGGCATGGAGCCCGCCTTGAAATGGCTGCCAGTGGAGGAACTCATAATATGCTCAGCGGGAATGCGCCGGTCCCATGCAGCATGTTACATTGGGCCTCCACTGTGCCACCACCAGGGAATGATGGTTCCCTGGCACAGGTGGCAGTCCACCACCGGCATGACTTTTAAAGTCATAATACGGCAGATGAAGGACCGCCACTGCTGCGCCACTGCGACGCGGCGGCGGAAAACCGGCGCACACGTAATCAGCCCAAAAGTTGTTCAAGACTCTCACCAATCACATGCAAGCAGGCATGTTTCTTTCAATTCTGAGCATGTAAGACCTTAAGAACATTCTACATATATAATCCCTTGATAACAGATTTGACACAAGACCCTGCTGATTAAATACTGCAAGCCTGGTCAGATGATGTGACTGAGCAGATTGCCTTCAGTAAACATGAAAGGATAATAACCATTTTTTAATTGCTTAAGTGATCTACGACTGGAAGGAATTCAACAGAAAGTGATATTTCACTAATATTGTATGCCCGTGGGTTTGCTCGCATGTGACCTTTAAGATAAGATAACATGATGTGGCTCCTGCTGTGAGCAAACTGGGAGTCCACCTCATGTGTTTGGTGTTCTGGGAATGAGTGGATGATGTCCTCTGCCTTTGGCTTTCAGATGGAGGCTATTGACACCTTTCTTTATGAGTCCATTAAAAAACAGGGTGGGCATACATCACAAAAATGGAACTTTTAGCAGGCATATTGATTTTAAACATGCTCATTACATTGGCATCATAATCATTTTCTCACTGTGATAAAACTAAAACAACATGTCCTTTCTTCACAGTTTACAAACAAGTAGGGGAGAGGATGTGGTGTATGGCCAGAGGTGCTGACTTTTGAATTGGATAACTAGGTTCGATTCTCGTCATCCGCTCAAATTCCTGTGATTCTTGGCAAATCACGTAATCTCCCTGTGCTTTAAAAATGAATGTGAACTTGTGTAATGTAACTGGTGCTCATGTAAAGCGCTCCCAGGCCTACAGGTCAAGTTCACGCTATATAAAACTGCAAAAAAAAGATATGTCAGTTTAATTTGTCTCCTGTGATTTAGTGGTGCTTGCTGCTGGTTGGCCGTTAGGGTTTATTAATTAAATGTCACAAAATAAATCAGGCTGAGCTGCTGGATACTGTAGGAATACTTGAAAAGTGTCTCTTGCTGTGCATCCTGGAAACTGTAAGGATTAAGGTTGCCTGTTCACTCCTAGGAAGATAGAAATGTTTGAATCCCTTCTAAAAGATACTCTGCCATGTTGTGTTATCTTTTCTCATTGATCATGTCAAGGCAGTATTTCTTTAGACCTTCATCTAATCTGTTAAACCATGAATATGTTACATTCCTGTGGACTCTTCCTTAAGCACACTCTCTGTAATGTTTACATCCTTCCTCTGACTGCTCTCATTTATTCTTTTGGGGTTAACTTGCTCTACTACATATATGATTCCCAATTGATTGTTCATATAGATCATTAATCCTCCTTCACACAATCTTATCTACATGAGTATTTAACGTTTATAGCAAACTGGATGACTACAAACTCTCTCAAAATAAATAGCAAGAAAAACAAAGGGGCCGATTACGATGGCGGTCGGAAAAGCTTCGAACGGCTTTCGGTTTGTCCTAATCTGATTCAGAACCCGCGTTTCCGACCGACTCGGAAACATTTCCAACTGACCAATTATGATGTCACGTAACTGTTCAGTCCTTTTGACTTGGTTCCGAACGTCATTCGCAGAAACCGAGTCGGTCGGAGCCAACTCGTATGAGTCTATGGACTGCGTTTCCGAACGAGCGATTACGATATCGATTCGGACAGCCATTTTGAATCAGTTTGTCTGACACGGATTGGCTGTCGGAATCCAACTTTGGGGGCCCGTAGCAGGCCCCCCTTCACCTGGAGGCCTCCGGTTGTGGTCTGTTGGGGTCCCCATCATTCTCCTTCTTTCCAACCATGCACAGTGTGGCAGGCTCCATGGGGTGCCTGCCACAGGGTGCAAGGTTTTCCGTGACCACCCCCTTTTTCATCGGGAGCCTGTGTTGTCGGTCGGAACACATTCTTCCATTGAAGCCAATGGGAGTCCGACTGAACGATGTTCGGAAACATCGTAATTGTTCATTTGGACTACCCAAATCCGATTTGGTTGGAAACCATTCCGGCACCAAGTCAGTCGGAATGCTTTCAACTGACATTGTAATGAGGCCCAAGGTATTTGTTCTTGAAGGTTCATCATCATTTTGGTCCCACGCTTGGTGGCCAACCTCAATTGAAATCAAGCATCATCTTTGATGAAGAGCTACCATTAAAACCACTAACTGTCACAGTAGCCCCCACAAATATCTTACAAAAATTCTTCCACATCTTGATTTTGACTGTCACAAGTCTTCCAGCCAACTTTATCATCATACCTAGTTTACCACAATTCTATTTACATAGTGATCTCTAAGTACATTGTACTACCAATTCAAATGTGCAAAGTGCTGCAGGCATGCTATTAGGCCACATTCGTTATGAATTGGTTATTAACCAATTTGTAAAACTGCACTGGCTTCCAATTCAAAAGAGAATTACTTTTAAATGGCTCACAGTCTGTGACAGAGCCATCCATGGTCACGAACCTTCCTTTTTTACATAAATGCTTTGTGTGATACAAGCATCTTCCTCAGTTTTAATCTACAAGCGCTGCTCTACTTTATGTTACAAAAATTTTAAAAAATGAATGTGGAGCAAGCACATTCTTCAATTGCATGGCAAAAGTTGGAATTCTTTGCCTTTACTTTTGCGCCAACAAGCTAAGTAACCATATTCTTATTAGGAAACACCTTAGGTCGTGGCTATTCACTTCCACCACCTAGGTCTTCTGTATTCGTATCTTGATGCTTCAATTTGACTATCACCTTGATAATTTGTGAGGTAGCACTTTACGCTGCACCTCTATGTTTACTCATTCATGCTCTTTTGTCTTCTCTATTATGGTAATTTTTATGCTTTGCTCTATGGAGCTGAAAATGTCTTAATTGCTAGATGCACCATTCTAAAAACACTTTTATTTGCAAAATCTAATTTAACCAACCATGGCACTGAGGAATTTTAGCTAAGCACAGGCACTGCATAGAAGGCATCTTACATATAATAAATGTTTATTTATTCTCATGCGTCTAAACGAAATAATTTGTGTCTCATACAAGACCTCCAAGTAATAAATTCCCTACAAATCTTGACTTTAAAGTATGATTTTACTAGTTGTATAATATGGTATATGTATAATACAGCACAGTGATGACTTTCAAAGACATAGGGCTTTATGAAAGATTTGGCAGAAGGCCCATCAGCTTGCCCTAGCAGAGGACCACTATCATAGTTAGAATCTGTGTGCACCTGACAATGATCTATACCTTTTGTGCATCCTTTGGTGAGGCAAGTACCCCAAAGGCACTAATAAATGCTGAGTGGGTGCTGTGTTTTTTCACTCATTTGGACACCCCAAAGCAAAAGATTGTTTCAATAAAAGAAATAATAAGTGGCCCTTAGGTGCAAAACGATGTTTCTCTGAACATCAGAGCAATTCTTTGTTTTCCCTTTTTAGGACCGCCACAATTCACATGGCAAAACCCGAGCAGGAACATCCAATATTAGCTGCCCTTCCCTAAATGGTTTAAGTTAAATGTCACTGTGGCTTCGCAGCCCAGTGGTGCATGGGCTGGATCCAGATGGAAGAAAGTATGTGGTTCCCAACCTCCCGAGTGGGTGGGGGAATCACTAGGATTCTCCCCCTTTTTGAAGCTTTAGTTCTATTTCTGAAAATAAACCACCTGCTGAAAAATAGTTTTTAATCTGATTGGGTGAAGATAAAGCAGACATTAAGACTCATTAGAAAATCAATATAGCCCTGCTTAGGAAATAGAGTTGTTAAGGAATCTGGCACTCTCATTGGCATTTGCTGAGCTGTAGGTCTTTTAGTATGCTTGCCTTTCGTGGCGTACTGTCCATTTCCATTTGACACACCAGCAATTGCATTACTGCTAAATAGATCTTCAATCAGTGCTAATGCAGGATGCTAATTTTCAGCAGCCAGGCATCAAGAGACAGATCCGTTTTTAAAGGATCCCAGTACATATAAAGGACGTGCTGTTAGCAGATTTGTTTTCTTTCCTCAAAAATGGACAATGTTTAGAGATCTTGCAATGGTAATATAGTGTTTATCTGTGAATATTTAGGGGCAAATTAGCAAGTGAACAGTTTTCAAATAAAACCTTAGAAATTCACTGAAAAAACCATAGGTTTCAGGGGCGTTATAGTTAGCTGGACATTTCCCTCGTACAAAACCCTAGAAATTCCCCTGATATAGTTAGTTCAGCTAACTATAACTCGCGCCCCCGCAATGCACTGCTGATGACGTCACATATTACATCACTCACTAATTATTTTTTTTTAGAAAAATGTCAAATGAAATAGATTGTGGTGCTCTACGAGGAATTGAACTTTAGGAGAACATTTTTAATAAGTTAATCATACTGGAAAAGGAAGCCTTGTTCGCCATATAGTAGCTGCTGCTCCCAAATGATAGTCTTAATTTTTTGTTTTCTCCAGTAGACAACCAATTTATTCATTAGGTCGAGCATTCAAGACCTCTTGTATATAATTTAGTATATACTTATATACTTTAGTATATATTTATATGTGTATGTACTTTGTGGGCTCTGGAGATCAGCCCTAGGACTTGTCTGCTTCTGCTTAGGGACTTTTTTTCCTGTTCAACTGCCTCTATTGAACTGTCTTGATAGAAAACGACCAGCAGAGGTCAGTAATATGCCAGAATTGCTTTCTGCTGAGGGACTTTTTAAAAAAAAATTCTGGCAACTGCCTCCATTTAACTTTCGTGATAGAAAACGACCAGCAGAGGGCAGTAAAATACCAGAATCACTTAAGCATTCTCTAAATTCCAGTCCATAGAAATTGTCTTCCACGAGCACCTGTAGACAACAATATTTTTTTCAAATCATGTATTTTGATATGACCACCAAAGGCCCTGATTTTATATTAAAAACAGAGCTTTGGACTATACCATTTCCCGCTGAAAGGCAATATTTCCCTCCATGTGTTCCCATACCTGGCGTGTCGCGCAGTTTGGTGCTTACTTTCCCTTCATGTTAAAGAACAGTAGATGTTTCAGCACCCAGGTTAAGGTGCTGCATAGTTAAATACACATAAGGTCCCAAAGACGAGACCGATTGCATTGCAAATGCTTGTTTTTATATTGTTGTTGTTCCTTAAGGGAGATCACGAGTGATGTCTTCAACTGACATTAAAAAACAGTGGATGTAATATTCTAAAAGCAATATTCAAGTTATGAAATGGAAAGAATGTCTGTTTTTAAAACATGGATGTTAATTCCTTAAAAGAAAAAAGTTAAATAAAAGTAGGTAACTTCTTTTGTAGGATCTTTCATTCAGTACCTTGTCTGCCTCAAAACAAGAGCTAAGTGATATGATGAAAAGGTGGTAGCTCAAATTTTGCATAGCAAGTCTGAATTTAGAAAGTGAGATTCTGACCTTTTTTGAATTCTAAAAAAATGTTGGTACATTTCATGGTAATGATAAGATTAAGTGAAAAATAAATGGACCTATAATTTTTTTAATCTTAGGTAACTTCCTCTATGATGTAAAAGTAAGGATGACCATTTGTTCGCAACATCAGAAACTTTCATTTTTGAGTAATCTAAATGTAATTGAGAGTATATTTGAGTTGGAGAACCACAGCCAGTGCTTAATTTAAGCCGGTGGTTGCCGGTCGGGGCCCACTTGCACCTATTATTGGGGACCTTTTATTTCTCACTGGGCATTTCCGGAGCAGGAGAGTCAGAAAAACACTTAAAGGGAAAAGGAGGAAAAAGAGAGAGACAGAAAAAAACTTCACAGAGGGATAACGCAGAGATCTGCAAGAGTGAGATAAATGGGCAGGTGGTGTCTGTTAGTGGATTAAAAAGACATGAGCTAGACTCCAGACTACACAGCCTTGCTAGTTGGCGCTCCGACATCTAATAGCACCATCGCTAGGCTTCTTAGCAGAACTGTGGGCACTGGTGCTCATTCTTTCACAAATTAAGCAATGACCACAACTCTAGCTATTCAATTTTGGAAGAGCAACAAAATCCATCAAATCCATCACAGGAGTATTATTTTTTCAACAAAAGTATTCGCATTCCGTAGCCCAGAAAATGCACTTGATGCTAAGCTGATAAAGAATTTATATACATTTTGAATAATTTTCTAATGTAAATGACTGCTAATTCAGTTTCCTTGCCAATGATTTTGGCATTTTGGCAACATGACTACATGAATAATTGCATGGAGAGATACTACTACTACTACTACTACTACTACTACTACTACTACTAGTACTACAGCTACTAATAATGATGATAATAGATATCTGTTAATTTGAACTCCTAGTTAAAAAGCGAAGAAGAGGCAGCAGAGAGAATTGCAAAAACCTATGGGTAAGGGAAGTCAGTTGTGATCGATACCTATTTATAAACGTGCCTTCTCATGGCCAACATAATATTCTAATCCTAATGTGATCCTAAACCCACATAGAAGCTTTAATAGGGCTGTGTCATAAGTAAATACAGAAGTGAATAGATTGCTTTCGCGTTACGTTATTGATTATTCACAGATGGCTACAATGCGTTTGTCAAAATTAAAATATAAGGCTTTTAAATGTGATGTCTTTGTGCTATGTACCCAGTGCAGGAAATTAAACAAGATGATTCTAAATAGCAAGAGTGGCTAGCAGGCAGCACAAAACCCTTCTGTTTTAGACTTATGTCTTATACCAGCATTCAGTCCAACTGAATAAAATGATATATTTGAACAGGACTGCTTGCTAGTCATATCACCCAAGGAGCATCATAACCAGAGTTAAAACAAGTTATTGATTTGTAAGTATGAATTGGAATGGAATTAGCATTTCCATTTCACAGTTGGCTCATTAGGACATGGTGGACAGAGCCCAGCACGTTCCATTTCCAGTCAAAGCATTTATTAGCTAAGTTGTAGGCTTTAACCATAGGTCATTAGCTTGACTAATTACTTCCCTGCACATGCACACTACATGAGGAGGGAAGAAAGCTGAGCCATAGTCATTCTTCTATAGATAGGGTCCATAAAAGAAACTGCTGCTCTGCCTCACTAGGCAAAAGGAACAAATGATGGACGGAATGCTGAACAATGCAAACATTCACCCCCAGTCACAAATGTCTGGGTTTAATCCATCGTTCTTTTGCTCTGTCTCACTGAAGCATATGGAAACACCAACTCTCCATCAAACAAAGATGTCACCTAATCCCACCCTCCTCTTCTGTTTGGCAGAGGAGGCATGGACCCTGGTGGTGCCAGTGGAAGCACTCACTCAAGGCAGTATCTGACTGTGACTGCTGCTTGTTTGTTCCATCTGCTCCCCAGGGACCATGTGAGTACATCTAGGTTTGTGTTTATGAGGAAGTTGGTGGAATGAGTGGTCGGGCCTGGGAGCATGGTTGACAGTGAGAGAAGGCTCATATTGGCCTAATGGTGCTGAAACTTACCTGGCATGTTTAGCATTCTTGACAACATTTTAGCAATTCTTGGTGTAATGTTTACCATTCCTTGACATATAATGGCCATACTTTCTGACATATAATGGCCATACTTGGTGAAATCGCAGCTATCTCTTGGTGATAGTGGCACATCCTTGATGAATTGTGAGCTTTCTGGGGAGCATTCTGGCAATCCCTAGCATAATGCTGATGTAGGCCCATCCTTGACATACAGTGCTTATTCTGGAAATATTCCAGCTATCCCTGGCATTATACTGGCCAATCTTTAACATATTATGGCCACTACTTGTGACATTCTGACTATCCTTGGCATATTTGTGATCCATTTCTGACATATTGTGAACATATGGCAGAATGATGGCTAACCCTGGCACAATGCCAGGTTCCACTTGACTTATAATGAGCGTTTTTGACATCTGGCAATCTGTGGCATATTAGTTGCCCACCCTTGACATATTGTAACTATTCCTGACAACATTTTGGCAATGCCCTGCATAAGCGTACATATCTTTGATATATTGCTGACTTTGCAACATCATTATGCTTATTTAATTTGAGTTGCTGGCACTGGTAGAATGGTGTCCATCATTTACTTATTTTGGCTATTCTTGATGTAATTCTATTGAGCTCCCCTGCCATAAGAAAGACATCCATGTTATTTGATGATTGTGATAAATGGCCATTAAAAGGAAAAAGCTACCTAAATGTGACATTTGTTATTTTGCATGCCTTGTGAAAATTATAAGCTGATGTTTGAGGACCAAAAGTGTATTTGCTATAAATGAAAATTAGGTGTTTGGGGATACAATACTTTTATAAAAACGACAAGCTTCTGTTTGAGGGAAATGGGTTTATGTATCCAAAATGAAAAACTTGTGTTTCATGGTGGAATGTCTACATTTTTAGAAACTGGCAAGCTGATGTTTCTGATGAAGTTGATTGTATTTGTGAAATAATTTCAAAGCTCAAATTTGTTCAGGAGGCTGATTGCTGTTTTTATTTCCATGATACTAGATAGCAGTTACTGCTACTACTATTATTTCATGACTTATATTGGGATATTGCATCTCATCTAGATTCATAAGGCTTTCTATGATATTATTGCAATTGCAGTCATAGGGTATAGCATGTGAGCTTGATGTAATCTGTCCGCTGTCTATTCCTGTAAGCTCAATGCAGTTCAGCAGCAGCATTGTTGTATGACCATGATGCATTTGCCTAGCCTGGGCTTGTGAGATTCCTTTTATACTTTTGTTGTTTTTGAAATTCTTGTTTTGCTGCTAATGCTGCTAGCCATACTACAAATGTAAACCAAGATGGAATGGTGCACCCAGACATATACCAGTACACAAATCTTCAGTTTTGGTTAAAAATATTCTTCCTTTATTCTATTCCAATTTGGTACACAAAATTCAGCAAGCAAACATCCAACCAACGTGTTTAGTTCCAAACCAATTGAACTTAATCGGGGATGTGCATCACGTTCAAAAAACATGTATAAGAAACTGATACACAAACAATACACACTAAACTAACATATCCAATATAGTCAACATATTGCATATTACAAACCTATTTTATACAATAACAAAACACTGATGTGACATTCACAATACACAAACCCATAATTGACAACTGTTATTGAATAAAGAAGATTTGTAATGTATACTATATTGTATATGTTAGTATATTGTATATTGTTTGTGTATCAGTTTCTTATGCATCTTTTTTGTAAATCACAGCCCCGATGAAGTTCAGTTGTTTTTTAACAAAACGCGTTAGCTAGATGTTTGGTTGCTAGATTTTATATACCAAATTGGTATTGAATAAAGGAAGAATATTTTTAAATAAAACTGAAGATTTGTGGACTGTTATATCTCTGGGTGCACCATCCCATCTTGTTTTGAATTCCATTCTGCTTGGCAGCAGTGTCATATAATGGCTGGTACTGGATATGAAGTGCACCAAACTCTAATTGATTGGAACCGTGTGTGGGGTGTGGTTTAAAGGTCGGTCATTGATGTTTGGTTCTTCGACATACTACAAATGCACTTTATGAATGGGCTCTATGGTGTCAGTATTCTTCAAGCTGATGCAAAGTAGAGTCTATCATTCTCAAAATGACTCCTGATTGCATACATGGAAAGCATGCACAAATATAACCTCATTTAGAGATGGGTTGTAACAGGACATACATTGTAAAACAGCACAAAGTCCTGCGCCTCAACCTATCAGTTTCTGACTCTTCATTTAAAGTTGGGAGAACTACTAGGTTTCCAAGAGTGGTGTTTCGTCTGGCTCTGCCATCAGAAATTCTTAGCCAGTGATCCATCTGCCACAGTGCCTTAGGCTCACTACTGTGTCAGTGTTGGAAAGCTGACTCTATATAGGGCCGGCCTTCTGACGGGGATTTTTCCTGCCCATTACCATCATGTAAAGCATAATGGTTATGGACAGGCAAAGACCCAACATGTCAGTGATTATTTATTTTCTTTCAGGGAAGTAATAACTAGAATTGCTGGAAAGGGATTCAGGAGTAAGTAGACCGGCAAAGAGATGACGGTTAGAAAGGGCAGTTTGAACATAGACAGGATTGTGAGAAGGAGGCACAAGCCCACAAAATAAGAGTGTAGGATAAGGAGCCGTCATTAGAGTAGCACAGATATATGAGGATAGTGATGTTGACTAATGGAAGGGTGTTCTGTGTTGAATTAGAAGGCCAAGTTCAGGAGCTGATGGAGTTCAAGAATTTTCCTGGCAAACGGGTGTACAAGTACATAGGAGCAACCCTGGCGTTAAGACATTTCCTGTAATGGCTTCATTTTCTGCTCTCAAGGATTTACACTGGTAATGACATGCAGCAGGTACAGAGGATTTCTGGGGAAATTGCAGCTGCAGTCTACAGGAAAGTGTGACACGCTGATCGGATCAGTGTCATAGCAATTTTGCCATGGGCAGTAATGCGAGCAAGCAAATGTGCCCCTAATCCCCTGGTTGGCTAGTAAAAAACAGGTACAATTGAGGTGCAGTGAGCACATGGAAATCTTGGGTCCTGGTGCCACTGCACCTGCTGTGATATTGATAGCTATGCCTTTGGGTGAGAAAGAGATTCAAGGAAACAGTTTAGAAAGTCAGGTTTCTGAAAAAAACAGTTCAGAGGATCAAGCCCACTTGGACGCGATGTGGGCACAATGGTGTAAAGAACGTTTTACGGGCACAGCTCAGAGGATCAGAGAATTTTGTGAATCTGAATTGCAGATACATAATATAGAGGAGCAGAATTTAGGTGGGCGTGAACCGAAGTGCTAATGTATAGGCTTACCCAGATGTGAAGCAAGCATACTAGTGTGAAAATATACCATAACATTTGTATAGCAAACGTCCACCCAGAAGGGCATCTTGGCACTGAATAACAGATGTTTATGGACCTCAGAAGGATGAAAAGGTGAGTGGACCCACTGAGATTTGAACCTGTGACCATGAGGTCAAACAAAGGCACCTACAGTGGATGCATTAGTCCACTAAGCCACCACATCCAGCATCAGAGGAGTGCACTTTAGACAAGCAAACATACAGAGTGGGATAAAGTAGAAGATTCAGGATCAGTACAATTCAATCCAGTTCTACTCAATTCTTTTCAGAGGAGATCAATTACAAAGTTCTGAGGAACACAGAGAGATTACAGGGCAACACCCAAATAGCTACAATGTGAGCACATGGGTAGGGGCACAGACCAACGAGAATGTTTAAAGAAACACAAGTTCAATGAAGCACATTCCAGAGAAAGAGCGAGTAATGTGATCATGTAAGGCACATGTGATATGAGAATACTGGAGGAGCAGCAGAATTCAGAGGAGCAGAGCTCAGATGGCTACCATTGGTGAACCGGGTTCAGAAGCTGAAAATCAGAGGAGCTCGGTGTAGTAACAGACCCTATAAAGGGGTATAAGTGAGGAGTTCACTTCAAAGGAGCACTGATACATGCAGTTAGAGTGAAAGGCCTATCCTGATGTGACATGCAGACACTAATGTGGAAAGGTGTAGGCTGGGGATATTGAATCCGAAATATCGACAGGTCCCAATATCAAGACCACAATATCGAGGGACAAAACATTAAAAAGGTAAGTTTGTATATATTTTCTATGCTGAACTCCACATATTTGTAGCTTGGTGATATGTCATCAAGGTACGTAGATGTGGAGAAAAGAATAGTAAATCCTTACCTTTCTCTGTGCACTTACCTGTTCGATATTTTGTTCCTCGATATTGTGGTCGCGATGTTGTGACCAGTAGATATTTTGGACTGGGCATTCCCTACTACAATCATGGGTAAAGAATTGCAATTTAGGTAATTTCTATTAAAGTCAGAGATATACAACTAAGAGGCCACAATTCTGAGAAGAGCATCTCAGAACTATAAGTGAAGTACATTTGGATTTAAATATAATGATTAATACTTATCAATAGCCATCTATTGTGTTGCGCATTGACTCAATAAGTATCTGAAGGAAAACATAAATCTATCCTAGGGTAGTTAAAGAGATTTTGAAGTTAAATTATGATAAACGCGGACACAGTGATATTTATTAAATACTTCAATTACAACACTTTTAAATCTTGGTTGTAAAACACACAACCAAGAAACAACATGATGTGCAAATCCACCACGGGAATCCTTAAAATCATGAGCCTTGAAGGCCAGTCTTTTGCTGCTCTAAATGAGGCCTCTAAATTCAAATGGTTTGCTTCTGCCTTTCACAGAGGAGGGCTGTAAGAACACAGGTATTGCACTCGGTTGAAAATATTGCAAAGTGATTGTTTTAGGCCCCGACTTCCCAGAAACTAGAGTTGTGCATTTACCCTATTCAGCCTGTAGCTGCATTGTACCTCCTTGTTTTCTGATTCAAGCTGTTGATGCCTTCAGGTTGGCACCAGCTAGAAAATTTTAAGGAGGCTTTGTCCTTACCTGGTCTAAGTTGTGATGACGCAGTTATAGGTGGCTTATGTTTGTATCTTGGGGTAGCCTGAAGTAGGTCTCGAGAAGTAATCTTCACGTTTGAAGAGTAACTATTGGGAATCCGGCTACGGAACCCCTGCAGGGTGCATGATTCTCTCATGCCCCCTTTTAGTTTCCAAACAAAGCACTATGGGCAATAGACTTTATTATTATAGTCTGGCTACCAGCCTACATAACCTGGCCATCATGTTTAGTCTGGGGTGATTGTAAGTAGCAGATTATCGAATCCTTGGGTAAAGGCTTTTCAATTCCCTTTCCAGCCATTGTGATTGTACTCCTTCTCGTATTTGGACCACCATGTGGATTTTTACAAGCACCAACGGCTGTAGCATGGATCCTGATAATATTAGTATTGTCAAGGGCACAGCTCACTTGCTGTGCTTTGACTGCAACATCACTGGTGGTTTCATTGCTGATGCTTAGCTTGTGCTTAGGGCATTGGCAAACAACTCAATATGCGTGTTAGACTTGGCTTTTTCTGCGGGCTTACCCCCAGATATTTTACTTTTTGACCTCCTGTTTTTGAACCTGCTTTTGTTCATTTTAGGAGTCTGGGCACTTTACCAATGCTAATCAGTGCTAAAGTGCATATGCTCTCCAGGTAAATTATGTTATAGATTGGAGATTCCATGATTGGCATATTTGATTTACTGGTAAGTCCCTAGTACAGTGCACTATGTGTGCCCAGGGCCTGTAAATCAAATGCTGCTAGTGGGCCTGCAGCAATGATTGTGCCACCCAAATGAGCAGCCTGTAATTGTAACTCAGACCTGCCACTGCAATGTCTGTGCACAGTGTGGTACTGCCATGTCGACCTGACAAGTGCACCCACTTGCAAGGCCCTAATCTTACCTTTTCTTACATGTAAGTCACCCCTAAGGTAGGCCCAAGGTAGCCCCATGGGCAGGGTGCAGTGTATGTGAAAGGTAGGACATGTACTGAGGTGTGTGACTTGTCCTGATTTTAAAATACAGTGTATTTCATTTTTCACTATTGAAGGGCTATCTGTCCCATAGGATGGAATGGGGGTTAATTTATAACATCTTATAAATATAACTTCCCATTGAGACAAGATAGAAAGATGGAGTTTTGTATGCCTAAACTCAGAATATAAAAAGGCATCTTTTAGTAAAGATGATTTTTATATTGTGTGTTTGAAAATACCACTTTTAGAAAGTGGGTATTTTCTTGCGTAGCCATCCTGTGTGCCTCTGCTGGTTTGAGGATTGACTGACTTTTGAATTACAGGGGCTGGGGTTGCGCATTCTCTCAGACAGCCACCGGCGAGGGTTGATGTGTGTCCTATCTTTCCTGGATGACTCAGGGCTGGGCTGAATAGACCTGGGCTGCATTCAGAGTAAGGGGAGGAAATTTATTTTACACCTGAATGGGCCTGGTTTGCCTTGGACAATGCTGTCTCCACCTTGTGCCGGGCAGCTGCACCAGAGAGGACAGAACTGGTTTTGGCGGGGCAAAGAGCTTCTCCGCCACCAGAGAACAAAGGAATTTGTGTTATAAAAAAGTGGGGCCTAGACCCCTAATCTTTAGATTACTATTGAACTAAGGAGCATGCCAGGAAGAAGGGCTAGAAAAGCTGTCAGGAGGAACTGCCACTTTGCTGCGTGCTATGCTGAGTTGGTCTGCTGCTTGCTGCTTCTGTCTTGAGCAGGGAAAGGACTGGATTAAAATTTCATCAACCTGCTATTAGAGTTTTCTCCAAGGGCTTGAAGTAGAGCTTGCCTCCTGTTGGAAGTCTCAGGGAAATAAAAGACTTCAGAGAACTCTCTGGAATCAAGTAACCTGCCAAGACGAAGAGCTGGAAGAGCTGCCAGGAGGAGTACTTCCCCTTTGCTGTGTTGTTGCTTTTTTGGGTTGGCCTGCAGTTGCTGCTTCTGCCTTGGGCAATGAAAGGACGGTACTGAACTTTCGTTACTTGTGCTGAGTATCTCCAAGGGCTAGAAGTAGAGCTTGCCTCCTGTTCTGAAGTCTCATGGACTGCAAAGACTTCACCAACCTCTGGGTACCGCTTCTGAAACTGCTGTTTCAGTTGCCACAGAGAAGGGAAAAGCAACCGACTGCGTCACTGGCTCTGTGTCCTGAAGGCACGGCAGAGGGCACTGCCGCATCTCGCACCGCCACCCTGGTCACCAACGACTGCCGCTGCCGCCACACTGTGACCAGTAGGCACCACACTCCACACCGCCTCACTTCACTCTGCCGTCCTGGTCTCACCGGTGCTGCAAGCTGACCGTGACTTCTGTGACCGCATTGTGGCTTGGGGGCACCGCTCGTAAGTCACACGACGCACCGTCCCGTCCCACACCACAGTCCGGACCTACCAACGCCAGCTTCCCGCAACCAGCTCTGTTGCCCCCACCGTGATGTGTCAGCACCACAATGAGCATCGCCTGCACTCCGCACTGCAGCCCTGGTCTCACTGACGCTGCTGGATGACAGTCACCGAGCCTGCCTGCACCACTACTTGAGGGCACTGCACGCCGCACCGATCAGCTGCACACCACAAACGTGACGGTTGCCACGACTGACCCGCACCAACGTGTCAGCCGCAACACAAAAGGTACTGTTTACGAGTCTGTTAACATTCCTGACCGGCGTGGTCAGACGGAACTGTTGGATTCTGTTGTTTACAGCACCGCAGTAGCACCGGACGGAGCTACCGACTTCAAGGAACTGTGTTTTTCAAGTATTCTTGCAAAGTGCCTATTTCTTAAGTGCTGTATGTTGGATGTTTTGTCATTTTGGTCTTGTTTTGGATATATAAAAATATTGGATATTTTTATAAACAGGTGTGTAGTCCTTTTGTAGTATTTTCAGTGTATTAGTGTAGGTTGTGTGCAAATGCTTTATACACTGCCTCTGAGATAAGCCTGTCTGCTCGTGCCAAGCTACCAAGGGGGTAAGCAGGGGTTATTTTAGAAGTGTATCCCCCTTACGCTGACTAGGAAGAAGGGTCCCTATTTGGACAAAGTTGCAAACCATTGCCAACTAGAGACCCCCATTTCTAGCAATGCCATTCTACTTCAAGACTCATAAATTGTTTTGGCCCAGAGTTACACACATTTTGCATTGGGTTATATTACTTTTCTAATGCAAACCTGACGCAAAGAGTTCAGGTGGGATTTACAAATAGCAGCTTGTGTTGGATCGTAACGCAAAGTAATTCATAGTGTCGCAATTCGCTTAGTTGTTTTACTCTGCATCAAGAGGGCGTTTTATGGGTGCTACATGGGTGCTCCATGTGCGTTCCCATGCAACCATCCATGGGCTTTGACACAAATCCCTACCTACCAATAATTGTAGACAGGGATTTGGGTCAAAACTCTGCACCTCCTCGAGGGAAGTGTAACAAGGAGAAATGTTTTCATTTCTGTTCCTTTTTCCCACTTTGCATGTGTGCTGCATTATACAGCATTCATACAAAGTGAGAAAGCTTTAAAAGCATCGTTTTGGTACAGGAAGGGTCCCAGTTCTTAATTTGAGTCAGTGGTTTCCGATGCCCAGCGGCATTTAATCATCAACACCGGCACTTGAGTCATTTTTGGTAGGCACATGGAGATTAAGTGATTCGCCCAGAATCACAGGATGTTGAGCTAACGCCGAGACTTGTACCTGGTTCACTAGCCCCGAAGTCGGCAGCTCTGGCCATTAGCCACATCCTCTCCCCACTTGTATGGTTTTATGGTTCTGTTTTAGGTGGCACTAACAGGAGAAATGAGCTGGTGGAAGCTGCCTCCTGACAAGAGCCCCAGCACTTATTTTTTTTTACAAATTAACTAGGGGTGGGCGGAATTTGCATAATCGCGTCACGCAAATCTCCGCGAAACGGTAAATAATCTCCGCGAACACGCAGAAATTCCGCGAACACGCGGAATTACTTGTTCGCGATGCTTTTTTCCTGTGCACAATCGCTGTTTGCATGCTCGGGGAGAAATATCTCGCAAACACGCATTTAGAGAACGCGAACAAGCAAAAATTTTGCGAAGTCGCGGAAAGCAGAATTTTGGGCAATTTCGCGTTCTCCGCGGAACGCGAAATTACCCAAATTCCGCAAATTCCGCGAACGGAACGGAATTTACCGCCCAGGCCTAAAATTAACCCATGAATGGACTCTTTCCTAAAGTGCGCCAGTGCCAGTAGATTTGGTGCTGGTCTGCTGTGTCTTTACTTTGCTTTCTGCACTGTGTTGCGTGATTTCTGCGTAAATCTAGGCTACTTTAAATTTAGCAAATCCATGAGGCAGGATTATTATGAGATGAAAAATGTACGAATTGGTCTTCCTCCTTGCGTATTTTAATTTAAAGCTGTATTAGGCGTCACCAGGTTTCTCTGAGGCTAAATATTTGTATTATATTTATTGCGTCACTGCAAATAGTGAACTGTTATATACGTGTTCTTTTTAAAATTAACAAAGGGGACTATAATGTCGTTAAATGGAATGTTATGTTAAATTTGGAAAAGTTTGGAATGTGGTTTTGTTCTGTTCATACAATGATAAATTGTTATTCTCATAAGTAAATCTCTAATAAGCGTCACTTAGGACTTAAATTACCAGTGCCACAAAAATATTATGATTTTTTTCTAGATTGTTACAAAAAGCAAACTGTTCAATGGAAATCGCGTTCATCTAAATCGGCTATGCACTGATTAAGAGCCTTCACATTTTGTCAAAAACTATGCACTATAAGAGTAAATCCTAAATTTTGCAAAAAGAGAAAGAGATAGAACTAAAGACAGATTCTGGAAAGTATTGCTCTTTAAAGACGCCTTATGGGGATAAAGTCCCAGAAAGACTGAATCGTAATGTCATGCGTTACTACTGTTTGTAAATGCTGAAATGCTTTTGACTTGAAAAGTAACAATGTGTTACTGTGGACTCCAGGTGGCGCCATTTCTAACCTATATGCTATGTTGATTGCACGTTTCAAGATGTTCCCAGAAGTGAAAGAGAAAGGGATGGCATCTCTTCCGCGACTGATTGCCCTCACATCAGAACATGTACGTGTGTCTTTTTCTATTCACTTTTATTCTCGTGTTTTTTTTATTGACTAAAAATGTTTGCAGTCCAAACTGTGAAAGCGAATCTTGTTTAATTGCGCGTTATTCTAAACTTGATTGAAAGAAATGTTTTTTTCTCCAAGCATTTTATGCACGAAACGTTTTTGCTGTTTTTCACAATTAAAATATTTGTTGTAGATAAATCGATTTGCTATTTGGCACGCGTTTCTATAAGAACTTGATGACGTAAAAAAAGGAAATTCTCATCTAGGGAAATATTGTAGCTATTTCTAAAAACAGTATTTCTCCCATGACACATGTTTCAGGCTTTCTATGAAATTAAATCACTCCTTTAGCACTGTGAAAAATGCCAAGCATGCAGGTCGTTGTTTAAACTCGATGGATACAAACGCTTTTAGGCTCGGTAATTTCATGTTAAATCAGGGATCGCTATGAACTGAGAAATATAAACGTAAGGGCTGCAGTAAACTAATCTAGAACAAGGAACGCGCCCAGCAATGGAGGTCAGTAATTAAATGCAAATAAGGAAAGCTAGTACGTCGTCAGATGATGGCCTCCTTATGGGCGTAGAGTCATGGGTGCAGCTATAAATAGTGCAGTAGGTGCTGTAGCACCAGGGCTCGGTGAGAGAGAGGCCCCCTCCCTGGTCCCAAAATATAGTTGTTTTGCACTAACCAAACCAGGACATTCGGGTCCCATTTTCCCTGCTTGCCTTATGGCCCATGACTTGGGTCGGACTGGGGCAGAAAATAGTCCCGGGCACCAAAATAAAAGTAGCCCCATTAGTGAATAAAAATCTAAACAAGTGGCCCATGTTTGCAAATTGGGCTGGTTTAGGACTTGTAAAGACGCTGTATAACTGTTCTGCAAGGTGTGGGAGACTACATGCATTTCTGCTGGCTGCATGCAAGGTTTATGGTAATATCAGGGAAATTAACAGTTAAAACGGCCCCTCAGACCATAAAAGAGACCCACAAAGTAGAATACCTGGCCCACTCACTAGCCTGCCAGACCAGCCCATCTCACACTCCGGATTGCCATAGAGGCCAGTCCCACCCCGCCGATGGCTCCCTTGCTACGCGCCGGGCACAGTGTGGTTTCCCATATATCGTGAGCTGTTGCGGGTCTATCTCATGGAAGCTTCTTTTGCAAAAAACATGTTGAAGCTATAATTCTGCCTTCCTATACGTATTTATGATACTGTAACGAGATGAGGCCCCCACAAGAAAACCTTTTGAGCAAAAAATGAAGGTAACAAATGTTCTAACCAAGGTCATTTGGTGAATAAAAAGTGTGGCCAAATTCTTCGGGAATTGTAATCGATGCAAAGAGGATACGAAAGGGAAAAAAGCATATAGCATCACATGCAAATGCATTTTTTTAGCTTCAATCAAAAAAATGGCAAGTCACATATGTTTACTTTTTTAAACAGCAAACGGCATTGAAAATTTGAAATGCACAAATGGTCGTGATACTTTTCTAAGGGGGATGAGTCGCACAATAGCCCGCAAGTTGTTAAGTAAACCAGGGCTAGTTCTGCAAGGTTTAACGTTACCGTCCACAGGTGTGTGAACTTAGTTAAGAGCACCAAAGCTAGAGCATGAAAGTCCAGGTTGTAACCCCACTCAATCCTTCTTAACATACTTGCCTGTGTGATGTCAATGCTTCGTGGGTTACTGACATTCCCGTAAAAGGGTCAGGGATACAGTGGTAATTCACACCCAATTTCATCCTTTAGACTAGCACACACAAGTAAAGCACTAAGTACTTCAACGTCTCGTCCTGTTGCTTAGTACATAACTAATAACCACAGCACTAATGCATCTCACTAGCAACGAGAATAATATGAAATTTACCTCCATGACTGGAATGTCCCTAGCAGTCTAACACCCTAAAGACTACTTCTAGGTGCTACACTATGAGAGCATGGAGTAGCAATCTTGCCTCTAAATTTCTTGGTATTCAACATATTTGAGCACTAGTCGGGTCCTGAAGAAAGCCTAGACACTTGGTTAAGATCGTCCAGGCTGAAACATGTCAACTGTTTTTGTTATATAAGCAGTTTTAAATCAATACTGCTAATTGCACTGCTTTTTAATCCTACCAGTGCGAGCAAACGAATGAAGAGTTTTTTGCCCTCACTCCTTAGTTTTAATCTCACCACTGCAAACGTACTTATTTACTTCTGTTGCGCTGCACTTTCACCACACCTGAGATTCACATATGGGATTTTAGCATCCTTAACAGGTTTCTATCACTAAAAAACATCCCAGAGCTCCTACCTCACAGTGAGGGAGTTGTAGCCCTCAGTGGGACTAGGTTCCCACTGGAAGGAGAAACCCATATGATGAAGCATGCCACCTATGGTGGGTGAGGGTTTTCGTCCTGAAAAGGATTTTCCCCTCTTCTTTGGGGGGATTTGTGAGACTCTAATCCTTCAATTCTCTAATTCATTATTGCATGCTAGTGTAGACCACAGGAGTGTTTGTGTTATAATTGTATTGTATTAGGGTATACTCTCCTCGCAGGTCTATTAAATGTCTCCCTTGGACCCTCCCCCCCCATCCCCTTTTTGTGCTAGTATTGCAGCTTTGTGGCCTGTCATCATAAGCCAGAAGAAGCAGGTAAAGAAATAACTGTAGGGGAAGAATGGGAAGGCATGTAGGGTCATCAACATAACCAGAAAGTCAATTATATATTAGAATGGCATGCTATAATGTTATCACATCAGATTATGTTCAGTTATTGGAATGTGGCAGCATTACTGAGTGTTGATGCATGTATGGGCACATACTGAGAACTAGTGAGAGATGGTACAAAATCTGAAAATGGACTATCATTGTGTGGTAGTGCAAATGTGGCCACGTTTTCTGCAAGTCTTGCCTGACACTTAAGATTACTGAGTGGAAATCTAAAAAAAATTCATGATGAATGAGTGATGGTGCAAATCTGAACACGCAAAGTCTGAAAATTCACTAAGGAATTCATAAATGCATGTATGCATCCAGGGGTTTGTCATATTCCCCGAACCACACACACAAGCTCACCAGCCATTGAAGTCATTTTCTCTTATAAAATAGACTGACATATTGGTTTTGCAAATGCTTGCATTACCTTGTACGGATTAAATATCATGATCCTGAATGTCTTCCTCATTGTCATATTTCAGCATAACCTTTCATCTCTCTGCTCTATCCTGCCATTGTTTTCCTCAATTTCTACTCTCCAGCTTTCCCTTGACCCCTTCTTAAAATACCCTCTCACTCCTCACTCATTTTCTCAATATTTTTTCTCCCTGCTATTTGCACTTGCTTTCTATTCACCATTGGTATAATTATCGCATGCCTTTTTATCTTTTATTATGCTCCATCCTCTGTTTCCTAACTCCATTATACTTGTCTGTTTCACTGTCTTCTTGTCCTCTCGCATATTGCTTATCTAATAGTACCCCTTGTCTATCAACTTTTCATCCTTCTTTTCATGCGCTACTTATCATGTTTTGTGATTTTTCTCCACTTTGCGTTTCCTACCCTGTTAATATGTGTTTGGAAAGGAAAGGTCCTCTGCATGGTTAAATATGTTTACCCTGGCCTGGAGTACCCAACAGTGCTGTTGCCTGGATCCCTAATGCAGATTTTTTGCCTAGGCGAACATGGATCATGAGTGTGCACCATGACATGTGCCTGTCTCACAGATTGACGTCTTAGTGGACCAGGAGGGGCGCCCAAAGCGCTACCCTCATAGTAGTGGAAGGCTAACGACTTCATCGGGAGATAAGCAGCACAAGCACGGTGGTGGTAGCATACCGTGTAGTGATCAGTAGTAGTGAACAGGTCCTTTTCAGTATCATGTGTCACTGGAGTGAGGTCTACAGGCTCTCTGACCTTTAAAAAAGTTCTGCTGTTGTATGCTTAACTCACCCTTGGCCTACATCAGGTAGATGTGGAATGCTGCACAGCATAAGATTAGTGACTTTGTGATGGATGGATGTATTCCTGGAAATGGTACAGAGATGTAGCAGTACTGTGTAGTACATGAGAGATTAGTGCATGTGCTAAGTGTATCTATGCCTGCAAGGAATACATAATATGAAAGATGTAGTGTTGTGTGCGCAATGAAAGCATGTGTTGTGTGTCTGTATGCTTGTGTATAGCAGAATGCATGAATAGTGAAGCGTTGTGCAGCGCACACATGGTGAGTGTGTGTGCTGACAGTGTATGTGTTATAATACATCCTGGTTCAGTGCATGCAGTCCGAATGAGTGTATTGAATGTATGTGTGCTTGTAATGGTACAATGCATGGACCAAACAATGCTGGACATTAAGGGTGCTGTGAATGTGCACTGACTAAGTGTGCCTGCATTAGTACATTATGTAGAGAACCCTGGGTTCCATTTTGGGAAGCCCAGACCTGCTGGTGATTTGATTTGATTTGATTCAATTTGATTTATAGACTTGTAAAGCGCACGAATGCCTAAGGGTGTCTTGGCGCTGGAGTAGGCAGGAGTGCTGATATTTTGGCGGCCATGTAAATATTGACGTTTCAGTTGGCGAATAACCATGTTTTCAATAGTCTTCTAAATGCCATGAGTGAAGTGCTGTTCTTTATCTGAATCGGTAGACGGTTCCAGGTCTTTGCTGTCCCCAATAGGAAGCTTCTGCCCCCCAACGAGCCTGCTTTTACCTGGGGATTGACAGTAATTGAGAGGGACCTGACCTTAGATTTCTGGTTGGTGTATATCTTCTGAGGTGTGTTCTAAGATACAGAGGTCCTTTACCCTGTAGGGCCTTATATGCTAGGTATAGTGACTTAAATTTAATTCTCTTTTCCACTGGGAGCCGGTGGAGGTCTCTCAGCCGGTGAGAAATTGGTTCATATTTGGGGATGTCCAGAATTAGTCTCGCTGCTGCGTTCTGCATTCTCTGAAGCTTCAGTAGGAGTTTAGACTGTAATCCTACATATAGGGCATTGCCGTAGTCCAGTCTCGAAAGGGCCAATGCTGTGATCAGTGTTTTTAATGCATCCCTGGGGATGAAAAGGCAGATTTTCCTGATCATTTTTAAGATACCCAAGAAGGTGGAGGCAAGCTTGTTGATCTGACCTTCAAATGTCAGTTTTCTGTCGAATACCACCCCTAGGTTTCTAACCTCCGGGACCGGAGTTGGGCATTCGCCCATCTCAGCTGGCCACCATCTTGGGGACCAGAAAGAGGTATTTGCCCCTAGTAGCAACACCTCCGTTTTTTCGCCGTTCAATTTAAGGCAGTTAGCCTGCGTCCAAGTGTTTATCTGTGACATGCAGATATTAAATCGATCAGCTGTCTCTTCGATGTTATTTGAGACTGATACCACCACCTGGGTGTCATCGACATATGATATCACCGAGAAACCACATTGCCTGAGGATCGCTGACAGAGGGGCCACATATATATTGAAAAGTGTGGGGCTCAAGGAGGAACCCTGTCGCCCCCCACATGGCAGCGTGAATGATTTAGATGCAGATCCATCTACTTCTACTACAAAATATCTGTCCGTTAAATATGAGGACAGTAGAGTAATGGCATTGTCTTGGAATCCCAACTCCGCTAGTCTACCAATTAAGATCTCATGGCTGACAGTGTTGAAGGCCACCGATAGATCTAACAAGATCAAGGCGGCCTTCTTTCCTGCATCCAGAGTTCTTCTGAGTTCCTGTACTGCCATGACCAAGGCAGTCTCTGTCCCATGGGCCTCTCTGAAACCATATTGTGAGTGGTCCAAGAAGTCTCCGGCGGCGATATAAGTTGTGATCTGCGTGTTAAGTAGTTTCTCCAGCACCTTAGATGCCAAAGGGATCCTAGAGATCGGCCGGTAGCTGCTAGGTTCACTGGGGTCGAGGTTAGATTTTTTTAATAGAGGCCCGACTGAGGCTGTCTTCCATGCCACTGGGAACATACCTGATTGTATTATTTCAGAGAACAGTGCTCTAAGTTGCTCACTGAAAATTTCAGAGAACAGATGAAAAACTTTAGGAGGGCAAGGGTCAGATGGAGCTCCTGACTTGGTAGTCTTTACCACTTGGGTAATCTTTTCCGCAGTGGGTGTGGAAAAGAAGAAACCATTGTCCGGTGCCCCTGGTCCTAGCTTAATTCTCTCAGCCGAAGAAGTATTGCTATCTAAGAATGTTTTATACACTGTCTCGATTTTGTTTATAAAAACACTGACCTAGAGTGTTACAGAATTCTGGGCTGTATATTTTCTGAGCATTCATTGGGAGGTTTGCTAGTTTTTTTACTGTATCAAACAGCTCTCTGCTGGAGTTCTTAGCCTCCAGAATTTTCTTTGTAAAATATTAGCTTTTTTCCTCGATAATCAGTTTCTTGTATTCTGTCAAGGTGTATGCATATTCAGTCTTTCTCGCCTGGTCATAATTAGCGCCTCACTTTCTTTCGGACTTTCTGCATTCTTTTTTTTGCGCTCTTAGTTTTTCTGAAAACCAAGGCTCAAAGGGTTTTTTTCCTTTTCAACAGGAAGTTCTTTTTGGGGCTGTCATGTCTTGTGCTGTATTAATCCAAGTGGTTATTTTATTAACCCCAGAGTTAGCGTCTGAGTCTAGGCTTGGTTTTGATGCGCTTAGTTGGGCATGTAATTTGGGAATGTTTATTTTAGCCCAGTCATGATATACGACCGTGGTGTTGGTGCTATTTGGTAGTGTTTGTTGCCAGTTATTCTGTCCCGTGAATATTATAGCTTTATGATCCGACCACGAGACTGGAATAACTTCCGAGACCCTTACCCTGGGATTAGAAGTAAAAATTCCATCCAGTGTATGTCCTGTGACATGTGTCTCTTGCCTGACTATCTGCTCCAAAGAGAGACTTGCCATGGTATCAATGAGCGTGATAGTATTATGGTCTTTTTCCTTTTCTAGACGATTGTTGAAGTCTCCTAACACTGACAATAGAAGCAGAAGAACACCTTCAAACAGATTTGTGTATTGGTGCATTCCTGTGAGCTTGTGCGACACACTGGAGGAAGGGTTTCCCCCTTTACCCTTTAAAATGTTGCTCTTTGATTCAGTGATAGAATACAAGGGAGAGGCCCGGATACATCTCAGGGAAGGAGATGGGTTTTATAAGGGAATAATAAAGAGTAGAGCTGGAAGCTTTGGATTAACCTTTTGCTGCACATACCACCATGGCTGGAATCCAGGTGTGAACCCTGGTCACTCAAATGAATTGTGTTCCAGGTCAATCAGCTTCGGAGTCATGCCTGCTGTGACAAACATCCTTTCAAGTGAAAAGAAGAAAAAGTGAAGTGGACACTTTAAGAAAAGCATACAACTTTAAAGGCTAAGACCCTAAATCACATTTTGGTGTCTGGAATTGGACTATAAGAAGGGGGTAGTTGAGACCCCAAACTTTGTCATCTGCCAAGGAGCCGGACGGGCTGGGTCAGGAAGGGAAGCTCTGCAAAACTTCAGCCTAATACCAGGACTGGAGGCCAATACCTGCTAGTCTCCCTGCTGGGTGAGGGGACATCACCCAAGGAAAACCAAGATCGCCTGGAGCACCTGGGCCTGCCTGCCTGCCAAGACCAGGTTTGCCCTATGATGAAGAGGAGAGCATTGGAGGAAGCGAGGTCCAGTGGGGAGCCCTACCAAGAGAGTTGTATGATGGTACAACGCATTCCGTTGCAACGCATGCCTTTACCACGCATCCGACACAACGCGAAAACCTGTACCACGCATAACCTTTACCACGCCCTTTGCATGATAATTGTTTTCTCTGCCCCCGCTCGTAAACTGGCCCCGGTTGCCCTCCTCCGCCCCCAGCCCTTGTTAAAATACCCTAACCCTCCTCTGAGCCCTAAAAGCATACCCCAGCGTGCCCCCCCCGGCCCTCATCCCTTTAAAAAAAAAAAACTGATCCCTGCCCTAAGCCCTAAGCCTAAACCCCAGCACAATCCCCCCTCCCCAAGCCCTTTTTAGTAATTACCTGACCCATGCCCTAATCCCTAGCACGAGACCCTAGCATGTCCCCCCTCCCGAGCCTTTTTTTAAAAATACCCGACCCCTACCCTGAGCCCTAAAACCACCCCCAGGTACTTTTTAGCTAAAAAGCACTCCCCAGTCTAAAGCCCTAAATCAATGCCCAATCCCCTTTACCTCAGTAGACGAGGCTCCTCTTTTTATGCGAGCCATGGCACAGATCAGCAAGAAGAAGAGAAAGGCTCTCCATTTCCTCCGACGACGCCACCACGCCAGTACCTTTACCACAATAACGCCGATAGCATGTCAGTTACTCGCATAGCCATTACCACCTGTTCATACGCTGTGTTGTAAAAAAATGCGTGGTAATGGCTATGCGTAGTAACAGTGCATGCGTTGTTATGCATGCGTGGTAAAGGTACTGCGTGGTTACAACCACGTTGTAATAGCTGTTTCCCTACAAAGCGGAGTCTTTGAGAGACATGTGAGAAGAATGGCTGCTCACGGATCAGGGCATTGCCCTGTGCAGGAACAGTCTGGAGACCCCTGTTTGTCAGGAGATGCATCATGCAGGAATCACCAGGCCTGACCGCCACGCTATGGTGACTCTGTATGCCAGAGGGGGCCACAGTATAACTTATTTGTGCCAGGAGTGTGGTACTTGTGTCTGTCAAGATCGGAGTCCCCGTGTGCCAGGAGGGGCTGCCGTAGTGAAGCGAACGCCCTGGAAGAGTCTATGCCTGATTGTGAGTAAAGCGGCAACTTTGTATGCCAGAGAGGGCCACAGTTGAACTTATTTGGGCCAGGAGTGTGAGACTTGTGTCCATCAAGATCAGCGTCCCCATGTGCCAGGAGGAGCTGCTCAAGTGAGGGCGAACACACTGGAAGAGTCTGCGCCCGATTGTGAGGAAAGTGGCAACCCCTTATTTCAGGAGGTGCTGCCGGTACCACTGTTGTCAAGTGTTTGGGCCATGGCCTGGACAAGAGGATTACTGCCATGACCAATGGGACCAATTAGCCAACTGCACCTGACTGATTCCCCAACAATCGCAATGACGCGGTTGAAGAGGCCGCACCCTTATGGGAGCTCCAGTTGGGAGCCTGAGAAGCCTCCCCACCTCTCCCCTCCTATTGGGGGAAGAATGAGTTACGTCATGTTGATGAGTGCCTGCAGCCCTGATTGCTGGAGAGCTGGCAGCGCTGCTCGAAGGAGGGAGCCTGTGCCTGAAGGGTGCTGCCCCGTCCGTCTTCGCTGAATGGGACCTGGACTCAGGAGCACCCACGGAGAGGGCAATTACCGTCCAGTTGAACACTTCCATTCCACCTGAGCGGGTAAGACTGGCACTGAGCCTGTGGTGCCCGAGGGGCTCAGTGCTGTGGCACCATAGACACTTTTGACTTATAACTAGGGAGTTTAAAGGGAACTGTTGAGTGCGGCCTACCAGTACGCATTCCTCGATGCGGCCACCAGTGAATGAGAAATAACCCCAAGCATGTTGCAAGGTAGAGGGTGGGACAGGGATTTGCCTGGGAGTGTGTTATTGCATATGAGTACCGTTATTCCGTTGCAAGTGTTGAGTTAGAAATAAAATACTTTTTCATTTAAAAGTAAGATTTGGACTGGACATTCATTTATTGTTCACACTTAGTTATGAGTCGTGTTTACTTCCCTGTATCTACACTCTTCTCCCCCGCCCCCCAGGGTAGCCTGTCACTACTCATCCGCGTCCACCACTGAGAGTCAAGTGCTGAAGGGGTGCGTGGCCGAGTTGCTCAGGATCCATACTAGGCTGGGCCCCAGCACAGCAGGAGTGAAAAGCCTCATTCACCACGGTTGGGCCCATTAGCCGCTGCATGCGCCTGGCCCTCTGAAAGGTGTTCTGACAATATGCACAACCCACATTTCTTTGTCTTACCCCATTCATAAACGACTCTCCTCTACCTAATTTCATGATTTCACATTTCTAAATAAATCATTGGTCATGTGACATGATATGGTGCTCGTATAAGCACTTCATGGGAGATAATACAGCTAAGGATTTGTAAGACCGTAACTTTCTACTTCCAATAGTCTCAAATGCATGTTGTCTTGGAGGAATCCATACACTATTATGTGGTCATTAATAATAAAATCAAGCAAATTATGTATTATTGTATCCATTATATTATTCTAAAAGAAAGATTTAGACAAGTAGGTCTGCTTGGGTGAAATAAGTCAAATTTCTTCCATTATTACAAATAACGCTGTTCTGTAAACAATGTGAAGAAATGCGAATTCCATAAAGTTGAATGTAAATTGCTTTTGTGAAAGAAAATAAATAAAACCCAACCCTTCCATTTCAGAGTCACTTCTCTGTAAAGAAAGGAGCTTCAGCTTTGGGAATCGGTACTGACAGTGTGATTTTGATCAAATGTGATGAAAGGTAAGTGGAGATTTGGAATATGGGTTCTCATCATAGATGAAAAGTAAACTGTGATCATTCCATTATTATTGAAATTGCTTTTCTGAGCTCAGAGAAGCATATTATACCAAGCAGCTGCTTCTAAGAGAAAGCTCTTAAAACAATGTGCCATTCAAGCATGAACCAGTGATATCCATTATGTTCAGAATGTTTCATGGAAAGGCAGTTGAAAAAGGAGCATATTGTCTAGGTATTTGTACATTTCTTTCTCACAAAAAAGTTCTCCATTGAATTTATTAGCAGCTTATGGCTTTTATTTATATGAAAGAAAAGTATGAGAAAATGCCTGGAGGTACATGAATGGTACAATCAGTGCTTAGTATGAACTAGTGGTTGCAAGTGGGACTAATTGGCACTTACTTTTTGGGACCAGCACTTATTTTTTCCTCAACGGATTTTTGAACCAGAGCAGAAGAGAGAAACACACAAAAGTAAAAAAATGGAGGAGGAAAGGAAGGATGGGAAAACAGTGACAAAGGGAGAAAGCAGTGATGAAAAAGAACCTGCAAGAGAGATAAAGTAGGGAAGTGTCTTGTAGTGGATAAAAGAGGCATGATATGCAATGAAGATTACTCAGACTTGGTATTCAGCACCCTGACCTTTGACAGCACCGGCACAGGATCTGAGAAAAACATTGGGCTCCAGCACTTATTCCAAAACAAGTCAAGAACTGGGTAAAATTATAGTGATTAAGTGGAGAACTGGGGCTGTTGCCCATTGGCCTTCATCATTAGAGGCCTCCAGGATGCTGTAGTCATAAGATGTCTGGAGTGCTTCAATTAATATGTCTCTTCCAGGTTCTTCTGATTGTTCAGCATATTCTCTCACTGGAAGACTTGGTGCTCTCCATGTTGTGCCAGAATCCAAAAGCATGCTATTGTCAAAGACTTGTGCAGATATAATAATTGTACCCGGGTTAGGCATTTGTCCATCAATGTTCAACTAATTTACCCACCACCCATTACTTAACATTTTTGATTTCTCTAAGCTGATACGTGAAATTATTGGTATGGAATTTTTAAACTGTCATTCTTTTTGCTTGCTGTCATTGTGATTGGTGGGATGGGTGACTGAAAATATAAATATTTAAAAAAGCATGCTAAATCATTCAGTAAATTTTTCCAAGATGCGGGAAGTGAGTGGCCTTCAGGCATATGATCTCTTAGTCCTGTTTTGGGAGCCTATTCCCTGTTGTTGTTTATTGAGGAGAGGGAGAGAGTGCATTGCTACTGAGCTGCTGGGAGCCATAGACAATCCAGATACATGGTTTACATAAGTATTTCCAACACGGAGTTGTTTTGGCACAGCTGACTGCAGTGTTTTATTTGAGCTGGGGGGGGGGGGGGCTACCCGCACTCCTTTTTGGGAACCGGCACTTATTTTTCCTGATCGGCCATTTCCTGGCAGTTGGAGAGAGAAAATCACACAAAGGGTAAAGAAGGAGGAAGGGAAAGACAGAAATATCATCACATTGAAATGGAGCAGGCAGGGACAGGCAAGAGCAAGATAAATGGGAAGGGGTGTCTGCCGTGTATGAAAGAGGCATGAAGCGTATTGTAGAGGAAGCAGCCTTGAGATTTGGTGTGCTGACAAATTAAGCTTTGGCTAGCTGTAGCTGATAAGATACTTGCTAGGTTTGTCCATAAGCTGTAGTTACTTTTTATAGTCCACTAGGCTTTACTCCAAAAAGTAATATTTTGTGTGTAATAAATTAAGTATAACATATTTACCTATTTTTCAAGGTGATTCTCCCTGCTTTATTGTGTCTGGTTCTCTTGGTAAACACTAGTGCCCACGTTGAACTAAGAATAAGATGGTTTAGAATATTCCTAGTAATGAAGGCAACTGGCCCAGGCTCATTCTGAAAACCTTTTGAATCAAGGTTTTCCATCTGATGATACTCCATGAAAGTAAATAAATTCCTACGCGTATTAGTTTGAACACGACCACAAGGATTAGTCTTGCCTAAAATACACACCATAACCTCCCAAATTTGAAACTACTCAGTCTTCCAAAGGAGTCATTAGGTCTTTTTGAGTCAAATGCTTGAACATATGTGTCCATGGACCCCACCTTATCATATAAAGAGAAAAGTAAAAGTGGGGGGTTGGTGTGCACTGCAAGTCTGCGAGCACCTTTTTTTTTTTGCCAAGGTCGGGACAGCATGGACATTGATTTTCCTCTGGATATGAAGGTTCTTGGCAAAGTCAGGAACTAAAGACTTTACCTTTCTTTGAGACAGAAGTATATTAATTCCTCTTTTAAATCTCCTAGAGCCTGAATTTAACAATGTTAGAAGTTCTTCTTTAAAGACAGTTGCCATAAACTAGCCAGAATCACATTCATTTCTAAAAAAGTGCAAATGTAACACGCAAAACATCTTCAGATACATTCAACATCAGATCAGTTTGTATGCAGTGCATGTGTGCTGTGAATAAAAGTAGCTTTTTTATTACCATGCACTCAATCAAAGAAATCACATATGTTGGGAAAAAATGAGTGGATAATCCAGCAGTATTACTGGATCCCTGAACTTACTTGCTCTTCAAAGAACATATTTCAGTACAGGGAAGCATGATCACAGTTGCTCTGCCTTTGAGGCAGGATGTGATATAAATAAAGTGTTAGAACTCCAAGTGGTCCTTAGTTAATATTAATGATTGTTATTAGCATTGAGCATCATTTATCTAATTTTGAGTGATGCTGAGAAGACCCTTTCCTAGCTGTGTTTTCTGTGGTGGCTGGTCCAGAAGGTTCAGCCAGCTCAGTTCTTAAAAACTAACATTCTTGCTATAGCACTGAGATTTTGTGATTGCTACATTTACTCTACAATGATGGAGATAAGATCTAAGTGGTGAAGTTGTGCTGTGCATTGTTGAGCACTGGTAAACAAAAGTATTTGAATATGTACAAACCAATGTGTCAGCTTTCTAGTCTTTAAAGGTCTACAAACAGCTTAGAACAACTCCTTCAACGTGTATTGAATTAGTCTAAAATGCAAGCAACAAATATTTTTACAAAATCTGTTGGATCCCTTCCCCTGGTATACAGAGCAGTGAAAGATATCCCTGACTAAGATATACCATTTCCAAGAAGTTCTCCACTGCTCATAATGGTTAAACAGCTTTCAATAGTTGTCTCTCTTGAAAAGCATTTATTCTGATGAAGCACACATTCCTAAATGTACTGAAGAAATATGTTTCCTCACTATTGCTTCCTAAGGATTTCTCCTGTTTATATAAACTCTCCTTCTCTCTCCCTCCCTGAATTCTTACTCACTATCTTATTTAATGTCTCTGACCTGATGGAATGAGCACTTGCTTCACTCCACATCATGTCACCACCTAAACCAAACAACCCTATAATCTCCTGGTTGGTGATTCATCTGTCATTAGCAGATGTCTGTGGTGGCGCTGAGTGGAAGTAGGGTTCCCCTGGTAAAGTTCCTGCATGAAGATATAGGGATGGCAGCATGGTCTATCAAAGAGACTCCCATACCTCCCATCTGTGTGGCGAAAGCTGAATAAACAAAGAAGCCTATATTGTATGTGGAACTCATCATCCTTCTCTGCCTTCATCTGCTAAATGTCCTCCCCTTTCATGACTGATATAAGGATTGAGATTCTGATTCAGAGGAAGAAGGCAGAGACCTTACTGAAATGCCTTTATGGAAAGTAGCTGTGATTCTCCTCTATTATCGTTCATTTGGCCATTCATGGGCTTTCATCCTGTGAAATCCTGCATTTGCCAATCCTGAGTGGTTGGTGCAAAGCAATAACACGGAGCTGGTGATTTGGTCTAATATAGGGGCAATGTGAGGCTCCCTCCCACATAAGTGTCCCTAAAACCATGTCTAGTGCTTCTGTCTTATAAAAGGTTTATGGAATCCCTCTCAATGACATGTCTGTGAATGCCTCCAGAAAGTATGAGTGACAAACCTGGCACTACACAGCAATTTATCAAGCATGCATCAAAAAGGAACACAATAGAAACAACAAAAACATGCATGGAAATGCATTGAACTGTAAACAGTTATCTCTTCACTATAATAACTGATAGTCAAAAGAACACATGGAATTCAAACCAAGACCTGATAATCAATAGTTTATTCGGGATATGATAATTACAGCCAGACTGCGCACATGATACAGAAAAAAGCAAAAAAACAAATACTTCAGCAAAACAAAAACAAGCCTGATTGAAAGCAGATTCACAAGGTCAGCAAATGTGACCAGCTAAAGCCATGATGAAGAGATCACAGAACCTAAAGCAAAAGGAACAGCAAAGATACAGAGAGATTCTAACACAACAAGAAAGATAGATATGGGTTGGTAGAGAACTTGTGTAAAAAGCAAAGGCACATACATGATGTAAATGGAATGAGTGATTTATATAATATTACAGGAGACTCTTAGGTGCATTCTTTGAGCACACGATTAATAATGAACCAGTAATAGGACACACAGGGGGGGAAATTGGCAAAGACATTTTCAGTCGTAAACGTACATTTGCAAACAAAAATACCTTAATTCACAAAAAGAATCCTTGCAGGCGTAAATGGATTTGCTACTTTTTATTTCTCTGCCATGACTGCAGAGAAATGCTCAGTGCTAACGCATACTCAAGGGGTGGAAGTGGACGGAACAAGGCTTGGTCAGCCTTCTAAGTTTGTCAATACCTTACAAACTTGTACATTAGTGGAGAGTCACAACACTCCAATCCAACCATTTCCACCCTGGATATGTAAAAGGTTCTAACAGCTAGGGGACTTTCAAGTAAATAAAGGTATTTATTTAAGAGAATACGTTGTCTGTGACCGACAGGACGGGCATCAGCCTGCAACTGTTGTTCTCAGACTTTTACACGTTCCAGTTTCCCCCTTGGACACAGTTATCAAGGGGGCATCTGTTCTAGGTTCTGATCACAGAACCTAACAAAATGTTAACACTCTTACTCCAGGAAAAGGCTGCAGTTACCCTCCTGCTAGGATGATAAAGGGAGCAGCTCACCTCCAAACCTGAAAGACATGTTGTGGGAAACAACCTTTACAACGCAACTATTACATCACACTACACTTACAACGCAGGCATTACAACGGAACATCCTTTACAACGCATGACACTACAACGCATACCATTACAACGCATACCATTACAACGCAGACACTACATCGCATGTCACTACAACGCAGGCATTACAACGCATACCATTACAATGCATACCATTGGAGTTAGAATAGTAATTTTTACCCCTATACTATCCAACACTTACCCTACTGTTGAACCCCCTGGAGTTAGAATAGTAATTGTTAACCCCTACACTATCCAACACTTACCCTACTGTTGCACCCCCTGGAGTTAGAATAGTAATTTTTAACCCGTACACTATCCAACACTTACCCTACTGTTGCACC
Organism: Triturus cristatus; assembly: GCF_964204655.1. Lineage (NCBI taxonomy): Eukaryota > Metazoa > Chordata > Amphibia > Caudata > Salamandridae > Triturus > Triturus cristatus. Next base: position 411,944,398 of record NC_140593.1, read on the forward strand.
CCCTGGAGTTAGAATAGTAATTTTTACCCCTATACTATCCAACACTTACCCTACTGTTGCACCCCCTGGAGTTAGAATAGTAATTTTTACCCCTATACTATCCAACACTTACCCTACTGTTGCACCCCCTGGAGTTAGAATAGTAATTTTTACCCCTATACTATCCAACACTTACCCTACTGTTGCACCCCCTGGAGTTAGAATAGTAATTTTTACCCCTATGCTATCCAACACTTACCCTACTGTTGCACCCCCTGGAGTAAGAATAGTAATTTTTACCCCTATACTATCCAATACTTACCTTAAATGCAATGTAACATTATGCGCTGTAATGGTATGCGTTGTAAAGGTAGTATGCGATGTAATGGAATGCGTTGTAAAGGTTGTTTTTTAAAATGCATTGTAGTGTCATGCGATGTAATGGAATGCGTTGTAGTGGATGTTGCGTTGTAAAAATTGCGTTGTAAGTGCATGCGTTGTAAAAGTATGCGTTGTAACGTCATACATCCCATGTAGGGGATGGGCATTCTCCAAAAGAAAAGTGTATTTGTACATGGTGCACATTTCCTCAGTGTTTAAGGCAAATATTTTAAGACCTCCCCATGTACAAAAACTTTATTGGCCCTCTCCCTCAGAATAACAAACTTGTTTTTTCACAATTGGACAGAATTATATTATAACATTGTTTTAAAACAATTCACCCATTGTAGTTATGTTCAGTTAAACCCTTTGAAAATGCCATCAAATATATGATTGCCAACATGCGATGGACAGAGTGATTCTTTATCAGAAGTAGCGGTCGGAAAGACTTTGAGGGTTATTAAGACCCCCCAAAAATGTAATGACAGCCTATTACACAGTGTCTTAATTCCACTCTCGCTTTTGTCACTAATAGCACAGCTCCATCCTCAGCTCTCCTCGTGTTTACCAGTGCCTCGTTCCCCCACTCCCTTGATAACCTAATCCCCCCAGTTTGAAGGCTCTGGCTTAAGTCTATTCTTTGTAAAATTATTGACTGTGAAAATGGTAGCCTGGAGAATATGTCACAGTACATTTGCAGGAGTATACCTAGAGCTATTTGCATCTCCAGCTATCTAGGCTTAGTACTACTGGAACATTTGTAAATTCCATAGAGCAAGAAATTAGCAACCCTCTGCTGGAGTACTTTTACTGAGGCTGATTTTTTGCTGAATGTGTTTTGTCCAATGGCTTTGCAAAGTGCAACTACTGAAGAATAATTCATTTCAGAAATGCCTTCATGATGGTTAAAGACCAGGCAGTCAGTATTCTGCACTGCTAATTGTTTTTAATGTCTCTTGACAAAGTGTTTATGGCACAAAAAGCATTAGCATTTTATTTTCTATTCTATGAACACACCTGTTGGCTACTACTACCTGAAGCAGGTGAAGGAGTGCAGAGGCTTTTTTAAGTATTGTGATGTTTCACTAAAAAACTGCAATTCGAATATAACTAGCTCAAGAGAGTAGTAAGAGGCTGATTCAAGGCCCTATTCACAAATGTACATTTTGGTTGTAAACTCGACTTGTACGACCACATTTCTTTTACCCCTGCCAGGAATTCACAAAAGGATTCTCAGCAGGAGTAAGGCCATTTACTAGGACATAGATCTCAGCCAGGAGTATGGAGATCTCCGTAGTGTTAAAGCAAATAAAGAGGTGATAAATTCAAGGATTGGTATATCTTGAAAGTTAGGGAATACCCACCGACTTAGAAGTTTATTGGTATTCCCAAACTACGATACAACCTCTTCCCACCCTGGAAAAGGTTGGAGACTTATTGAAGCACAGAGCTTGCCTACTTCTTCTTCCATTGGAGAAAGAGAAACAACACTAGATCTCAGCCAGGAGTATGGAGATCTCCGTAGTGGTAAATCAAATAAAGAGGTGATAAATTCAAGGATTGGTATATCTTGAAAGTTAGGGAATACCCACCGACTTAGAAGTTTATTGATATTCCCAAACTACGATACAACCTCTTCCCACCCTGGAAAAGGTTGGAGACTTATTGAAGCACAGAGCTTGCCTACTACTTCTTCCATTGGAGAAAGAGAAACAACACCCCACTTTTGATGGTGGTGTAGGTGAAGGGCTTTCTTCAAGGGGAAAATATCTTCCCTGTGGAGAAAGACACTTTTTGTTTTTAAAAACTGCATTTGTATATGCACATTCATTCCCCCTGTACTGAGAAGTCTTCCGTGGAGAAAGCATGCAACATACACAATTTTCCATACTGATACCAATTGGAATTGGTGAATTCCAAACAGTAGTTAATCAGCACCTGCAGGTAGATTTAAAAATGGGCATGCAGGTTTGCTATTTTTTTCGTCAATAGAGTTTTAATGCCAGAATTGCCATACAAGGTAGAGTATGCAAGTCCTCTATCACATTGGTCATCGGCTTTATTAAAAGTACTATTGCACTGCAGCAAGGATTTGTCCACCAAAGAGCCCCTGCCATGACTAGAGACACTTTGAGGTGGCAGGAGAGTAAACAAAACTTAGGTGGGAATTTAGCCAATGACAGTAATGGATGGTTTCTACACCAGCTGTGGACCATAGAAATCAACACCCCATGTAAAGTGCATTTTCAGTACCAACATGACTAGTCTCCATAACATACTGTGGAATGTTTATCTGAATGCCATCATACTTTCCTTTAGGTGAAAGGCCCTTCATAAAAATAACCATAGATTGGGTGACTGCTCCTCCATTATTTTTGGTGTAGTTGCTACTGCACCTTGTGGACCTGAAGGTGGAGACAGGAGCTTGGCTTTGTTCTTATTTGCTACAATGCTTCACACTGCTACAAGGTTAAACTCTGGGAGCACCATCTCAAAGATTTGAAGGTGACTTTCTAGTGGGTGACCCTATGGCTGCATCACTGATTCAAAAGTCACAACCTGGCACAAAATCACTTAATCAAATGTGACACTGTGGAACAGCTTGCATACTGACTGGTGACACTCTACATAGGTCATATATACTGACATGAGAAAATAAAACAGAATCATATTTTATATGTGACACTCCAGAGCACTCCATATATGGTTTCACATATTCACAGGCAGCACTACAAATGTCCCACATATTTAGAAGTGCCAATGGGGTGCGAAAACACATGTTCACTTGAGATACTCCAGGGGCACATCACATACAGCCTCACATATTTAAAACATTTAGTATGTCACTGTTACATGGTCATACTTACATTGACAAGACAATATGTATTAGAAATTGCCCATATTTTCTGATATAATAGTGTACATGACCTTTGGTTACAAACTGCTCATCTTTAAGAAATTGTTACTCCATTTCCTGCCGTAGATTACTAATTTACTAAGGAGGATGCAGCATGTTATAAATACCATACCTGACACTGCTCATTTGACATTAGGCAAAATATTTCTTCGTGTTCAGCACAGGTTTCTCCATAAGCACTATACAACACGTGCAGTGGAACGAGGTACGATGCTACGTGTAATTTTAAAAGATGCGCTTGGGTTGACGAAGAGTATAAAGTGCAAAACTTTATATTTCCACTAAATTATCGGTGCTCTAGCTTCCACTACTTGAGTAACGTCACATTGAATCAGCACTAAATCCTCTAACTCGACAGTCCAGCACACTTGAAAATAAGCACAGTGTCACGCTGATGTTCTTAATTTCAGATACAAAGTTCCACAAATATGCGAATCAGCTGAATTAGAGAAGTTGTTATATTCTTATCTTCAAATAGATTTTATTAATTATATTGCAGGCTTAAAACGATCTTGACTTTGTGCACACAAAACAGTCACATGTCCAGCCAACTCCACTCAAAATTAAAAGGCAAAAGTATCTCTTCACTTTCAAAACTTAGTCCAAGGCTAGAAAGACTTATATATGCTGTCAGTCGATTTCAAGCAGACTTATGGTATAATGGAGAGATAATACCTTGATAATTGAGTTTGTAGGAGTTGTTTCCTTCATGAATGGAAGTAGTGTTGAGATCCTTCTTAGTTCTTGTTGGAATCATACAACCATCCTCATCGCCAATTGTAAGAATCCAACTACACAATGAGTTGTGATATAAGTTAAAAGGTTTATTCCAGGAATAAGGATCCCATCCACAAGTAGCCTGTCTTCAGGTTAACATCAAGGCTTCAACTGAACTCACATCTTAGTCAGACAATAACATTCTCTATCACCTGGCAACAGGTATAGAACTCTAAGATGCTCAGGATGCCACACAGTCTTTGTAAAGAAAGTGCCTCCAGGTCTTACTTATGCTGAGTATAATGAAACTGAGAAATGCTTAGGTATACTTTATAGATTTCTTCTTTATTTCTCCATAAGTACAAGGAGCCCACATTCGAGAGATCATTCTCTGCTGGTTTGCACGTTGAACTGTTGGAATTCAACGATAATTACCGCGGAGACGGAACTCGAACAGCAGGGCCACATCAAACAATAACATGTATACATACGGTGTGTCAAGAGAGATGACACAGAAAGTAATGAAGGACGAAAGTACCAACATTACATCATCTCCCTCCTTTACAACAATATAGATGTATATGCTTTCTTTTCCTTCTTTTAAACAAGCAAGTATATACATGTCAACAAAGCCTAAAACAGAATAAATGCATTGCATACATTGAAAGGAGCTATTGCATGTAAAAATCTTTGGGGCAGATTTATGTTTCCTGGCGCATCCCTGCAAATCAGCAGGGATGCGCCAGGAAAGATGCGTCACGAAAGTTTACCCTTGCGCCACAATAGATGCGCCGCATTTACAATGCAGCGCATCGTGGCGCAAGGATAAACAGATGCGCGACGCATCTGATGGCAGAAGGGCGGCGCATTGCTGGAGTTGCGTCGCAAGCGCGACGCAGCTCCAGCAAGGCTCGGGGGTGCCCTATCATTACAATGCTGCGTCAATCCTTACGCCTGCTTCAAGCAGGCGCAGGGTTTTGACGCAGCATTGGCTCAAAAGTGACTGAGTGAAATCTTGTAGATTTCACTCAGCCACTTTTAGGAGGCGTTCCTGCGACGGAACGCCCCCCCTGCACAGGTACGCCTACTTCAGGCGCAGGGCTTTACAACGTGACGCATCTCCCAGATGCGTCACGTTGTAAATACCCCGCAGCATGGCGCAGGATTTGCGCCGCTGCTGCATCACAAAAGTGACTCAACGGCGGCGTAAATGAGGTGCAAGGGGCTCATAAATCTGCCCCTTTGAATCTTGCTGGCAATGGAGCATTGCGTGTAACTTTTGTATAACCCATTGTAACAGGTTTTTGAGGAGACATATCACTTATCACAGGTGTTACATTCATATCTAAGTTATTTTCCAATCTTACTGGTATGGGATTGGATGAAGAACCTTTGTGAATAAGAGTTGCGTCAGTGGTGGTAGCATTAGAATCACTCAGATCATTCAAAGATAACCAAGAAGCGTCTTCCCTTTGTACATTATCTATTTTTTGTGTGTGTTTTATAATTAAATTAGGTTGTTCTTTATTAAGCTTGACTGTGGATCTCTTACTCCACCATCCTCTCCCTTCAAAGTCGAGTGAAGCTTTGGACACTCTTAACACTTTAAGAGGAGCCGAAAATCTTGTTTCACCTTTTTTAACCTCTTGTGGTGATTTAATCAACAGTAGGACTCCAATTTGAAAATCTGTACTTCTGACTCCATGCCTGGGATCATAATATTCCTTTTGAATGGTTTGTGCTTTAATGGAAGTCACTTTAGCAGTTTTGCTCAGGTTCAACCAACATTTCTTCTCTTTACCAGTAATATCCCTAATCCAGTCAGGGCAAATCACTGTTTTGGGTGATCTTTTTCTTAACATAATAAACGGAGACACACCAGTGGTACTCTCTGGCGTTGTACAATAGGCCCAGATCTTTTGCCTAAGAAAACGTCCTACTTCAAGATTATTAGCCATCACTGTCTGGACCCCTTCCTTCAAAAATCTATTTACCCTCTGCACCATTTGAAGTGGGAGAATACAGCACCACCTGCAGATGCTTAATCTGATAGTTTGTTACAAAACTTTTTATAAGATCAGGTGTAAAATAAGTGCCATTGTCTGTCACCAATTCTCTAGACGCTCCCTCTATTTCAAATATGTTCTTTAAAAACTCAATAACATACTTTGTTGAAGCAGAGGACACAACATCAAAATAGACCCATTTGGAACAATAATCCACAAGAACAATCAAGTACTTTTGTTGTGTAGGAAGAATTTCAAACGGTCCTGCAAACTCTAATGCAACTTTAGACCAGACATAATCTGGTATTGAAACAGTATGTAAAGGAGTATTGTGAGTTGACCATTGCTCATCAGTTAACAAACAAGTGGTACACTTTGAGATCCAATTTGACACTTGGGTTTCTAAGGAAGGCCCCCAGAAAAATTGTTTCAACATCTTACATGTACCACCAACACCTAAGTGTCCAGAGTGAGCTGCCTCCACCAATGTATTTCTAATTAGAGCAGGTGGAATACAAAGGTCATTTCTCATTAGTACTCCATCTGAGAGTGTTAACTCTTCTTGAATTTGACCAAACGGTTTAAGGGGAGAAATCAGTATTCTACCCTTGGGCCATACTTTGAGAACATATTCTTGAACTTTTAATAAAAGTTCATCTTTATTCACAGCATCTAACCATTCAGATTTTGAAATGTGATTGCTTGAAAAACTGAATGCATCCTCTAAAGTTACCACAACACATTCAACATCATTCTTGAGATCTATAAAATCAGGCGCAGATGAAGGCAATCTAGAAAAACAATCGTCTCTCACATTAATTCTTCCAGGAATATGTGCAATAGTAAAATTGTACTCTTGAAGTTTAGAAAGAAGTCTCATAAGACTAGCCGAGGCTTTGCCTGAGCCTTTACCATTGAGCATGTGTAAAAGTGGTTTATGGTCAGTGTAAAGCATGAAATGCATGCCCCAACGAAAGGTTTTAAACTTTTCAATGACCCATGAAGAAGCCAGTGCCTCCCTCTCTATGTCGCTACAGGCTTTATTTTAGATTTTAGCAACAATCTTGAGGCAAATCCAATTGTTCTTTCTTTACCATGAATTACTTGTGTGAGAACTGCACCTTATCCTAATTGACTTGCATCAACAATTAATGTGCAATCAACTCCAGATTTGCAAGAACCTAGAGCAGGAGCTTGCAGAGTTAGATTTTTAATAGAAACAAAGGCCTGAAAAGCTTCCTCACCCCAAACATACTTTTCCCCTTTCTTGAGTAAACTTTGCAAGGGTTATACAATGAAAGCATAGCTTTGTATGAAACGAGAACAATATTCAGCCATGCCAAGAAAAGATTTGAGATCTTCTTTGTCTTTGGGTGGAGGTACTGCTGATATGGATTTGACCAGAGAACATTTTGGAGTAATACCATCTTTCAAAATGTGATGTCCCAAGTAATCTAGACCTTGGACTAAAAATCAACATTTTTCCATCTTTAATGTGATCCCAGCTGATTTGAAAGAATGTATGTATGTATGTAGGGAATTTGTAAAGCGCAGGAATCACCCCCGCAGGGGTATCTCTGTGCTAGCATAGAAAACAGAGCAGACTGGCATACATTTCCATATCTCAGGCCTGAAGTGCGTGAAACTGAAACATTTACGAAGCTCCTCTGGTAGGGAATATTTTGGGGCCAGGAAGGCAACTGTTTTACCTCCAGTTCAAATTTTCTTAAAACGAGGGACCGCCAGCAGCCCTTTGCTTTCTATCAAAGGATAGGAGTCATTGAGTGTCGTCGGCGTAAGAGAATGGCACAAAGCCATACTTTCGGATGACTTTAGCAAGGGGGCCACATAGATATTGAAGAAGGTCAGGCTCAAGCAAGAGCCCTGGGGCAGCCCCTTACTAAGCTTCACAGTTTGTGAGCGGAGATGGCCAGATTGACAGTTTGCGTGCGCTGGTCCAGAAAACTGACAAGCCATTTAAGCGCCAGCTTCTGCAGACCGGTCTCTCTCAGTCGAAGAACCAATTTCTGATGAGAGACCGTGTCAAAGGCTGCGGTTAGGTCCAACAGGACCAACATTACTCCTTTATTGTCATCTAAGGCCATTTTAATATAGTCCGTGACCCCAATGAGTAGTTAGATCTAAATCCGGACTGTGAAGGGTCAAGGATGCCTTTAATCTCAAAGTAATCTATTACCTGCATGTTAACATGGCTCTCCGCCATCTTACCCATTAAAGGAAGAAGCGAAATGGGGCGGTAGTTGGAGAGCTCTTCGGCGGACACCTGATCTTTCTTCTGAATGGGTATTACTTGAGTGGCCTTCCAGTCTAAAGGTACACTGCCTTCATATAGTGATGAGTTTAAGATCTCAGCAATGGGGGCAGCCAGAGAAGGGGCTAAAAGGGCAAACTTCTGTGCAGGCGTAATATCCAAAGGAGATCCAGATTTAGCCTTTTTTAGCATGGCTTCCACTTGTGAAACATCAATATGTTTAAACTGTTTCCGACCATCTCCTGAGTCCAATCTCAGTACTAATTCGGAATTGACAGGTAGCCCCTGGTCCATTTCTGGGGGAAATAGCTTATAGATCAAATTGATTTTGTCATCAAAATATGTGGCTAGATTGTCACATAGATCCTGCGAAGGGGTTCTCAACTGTACACATGCAGTAGGATGGGTAAGGGCTTTAAGAATTTTATAAAGGTCTTTTGATTAATTGCCTGCCTGGTCAAGTTTGGTTATAAAATGGTCTTTACGTGCCTGTTTTTAGGCTCTTATGATAGTTAGTAAGGGCCAGTTTGAATTTTAATTTATCTGTCTCCAACTGGAATTTACGCCAAGATTTTTCTAAGTATTTGCACCTGGATTTTTCACTGCGTAAAACATCAGTGTACCATTCTTCACTTATTATTTTTCCTAGTGTTGCCGAGCTGGTATGACATGGGCGTCAGTGTATCTATCATGTCACTCAAGGATGTGTTAAAAATCTTACATTTTGTGGAGCTATCCATGAACTTGTTAAAAACAGGGAGAGCGTAAATTTGTTCGAAAGATTCAGATGTAACCTTGTGCCAATGTCTTTGAGGACCTTTCGCAGAACATCCCATCAATAAGGGTCTGCAATTGCTCTGAGTTTTAAATGGAATCATAAAATGATCTGACCATATTAGTGGGTAAGCAGGATCAGCAACAATATGAGGGGACGTGGAGAGTATGATATGTAGTGTATGACCGGCTGAGTGTGTAGGCCCAGAATTAATTTTTTTAGGCCTAAAGTGGCCATATCAGCTAGAAAACTCGACGCCTCTACGTTTTCCTTATCATCACTGTGGACGTTAAAATCTCCAAGTAGCAGGAATTGCATTGATTTAATTGTGTAAGGGCTAATTTGTTCCCTTATTTTAAAATTAAAAACTTTTAATGGCCCTGGGGGGAGGTAGACAAGAGCGCCTTTTATGGTTTCTTGAGGCGTAACCTCAATTTTAAATATGCACATTTCCATTGTGTTATCTTGGAAGGAGTCAATCATTGTGACTTTCGTTGCCTCTTTGTATCTAATTGCAACCCCTCCCCCTACTTTTCCAACTCTATCCAAACTAAGGATGCGGTAGTGTTGCGGTAGTACTTGTTTCAAAATAAGCTTATGTTCTTCAGAAGACTTAGCATAAATTAGCACATCATCTTGATATGTGTGTGTGCCCCTTATCCCTGAAAGAATTGTGTCCATAAATTTTTGAAATACGCTTGCTGCAGACGCCAGACCAAAAGGAAGTTTAAAGAACTTGTATGCCCAAATGCAGTTACAAATGTTGTGAGATCACTGGAGTCTGCAGCGAGAGGGACTTTATTGCATGCTGAGCGTAAATCTAATAATGAAAACAATTTAGCTTCAGAGAGATTTGCTAGTAAATCTTGAATTTTGAACAGAGTGCGGCAGTCTACCAGGATGTTGCTATTAAGGGTGCGCAAGTCAGCACACAAGCGAATGTCCCGTTCCCTTTTTCGTACAATAACAATTGGACTTACCCATTTGGATGAGTGGGGGAAATGATTATCTTTTCTTTTACTAACTTGTCCAGCAATGACTTCAATTCTGTCCTAATGGACAATGGGACTATTCTAGCTTCATGTACAAAGGTTATGGCATTTTTCTTTAATTTTATATTGTGTTGAAAATTATGAATAACACCTATTCTTGAGTCAAATACTTCAGGATAAGCATTAAGTACATTCTTAATTTCTTGAGTATAGTCTGTAATTGAGCTCACAAAATTGGGATTTATAACAATGGGATTATCCAAACCAGGAATTAACATCAAGCCTAACTTTGCTAAATCTTGCCAACCTATTATCAATTTCCCTTTTTCAACAACATATATTTTTGTAAAGACTCTGTAAAGAGTTCAACAAGTTTGAGGTCCCACGACCCCACCCCTTTTTTTAAAAAATTGAGTTGTGTCACACTTCTAAGGTCCTGTCTTGAATAAACCCTTATCAGAGTTCAAGGCTATGTAATTTTCTCCCCCTCCGGTTTTACAGATCAATGCAACGGAACACTCTAACTTGTCCTTGTTATTCAGAAACACTGTGATCTGTGCACAGGGAAGTATCTGAGAACTAGAAATGCTGGTTGTGTTTAGATTATATCACTGATTTGTTGGTGTATGATGCTTGTTTCTCCTTGTAGGTAATAAATGGATAACATAATCTTAAGGCACTTCAAATTGAAACTTATGTCACACATGGCATCCAGAAGTACTTGTCGCCAGTGTAGAAATTGCAATGTCAGGAGTCATGTTCATAAAAGATCAATTTCATAATGGGCAATTGTGGAGGAGAGGAGAATGTACCAAACTACTGAGACAGCTTTTTCTAATCTCTTCATCTCTTCCAAACACGTGATTCATCATCTGTTACCACACCTGGCAGTTTAAGACTGCAAGGGTGTGTATTCTGTTGCACCAGGACACATGAAATTGAACTATTGCCATATGATGGCAGCCGCTGATATAGTGGTGGCCCCTGCCATGGGAATTCTTGGACACTTAAACATGAATATGAGACTGGTTTTGTCATATGATAGGTGCTACTGATCACATAAGATGTTAATTGGGCCTCTGATTTTGTTCAGTGGCATATGGTGATTCTAAATGCGTTTATTGATGGCAGTACCTGCGTACATGATGATCCTACCAGAATATAGAATAGCTGTTCCTGGGCTTATGATGGCTTTACGTAATTACCTAATGCTAAATTCGGTATATCATCACACTGGATGTGCTTGCACATTTGAAGATGTGACTGGCATGTTACGTTTAAGCGGTTCTTGACATTTGAGGCTGTACCTGTCTACGATGCCTGTACCAAGAGAGTTAAATAACCACATGATGGAGATACATCGACCTAGGATGGTATCATCTGGTTGTGTGAAGATGTAATTGGTATATGATGGAAGCACCTACCTGGATGGAGAGGTTGCATCTAACATTTAAAACTGTACCTTACTTTTGAGGTTGTTTCTGATGTTTGAGACTGTACCTGCGCATGATGACGGCACCTAGGCATATGATGTCTGAGTTTGGCCCAAGGAGTTTTTACCTGAGCTTCTGATAGCTTTCTCCGGCATATGATGGCCTTTCCAGACATTTGAATATGAAACTGCTGAAAGAAAGCTATACCAGGCATCTGATAGCTGGATATGATCTGTGATGGCTTTGACCCTGGCCACTGACAGCAGTGGTCCTTACACATCATGGCGGTACTCTTCCATAGCAGTAACCAAATTATTACATGAGTTCAACAAAGATCACATGTAATGTACTTCATAATTTTTTTTATTATTTTCATATTTTTGATAGGTTTCTTTATTCACCTCAATTGTGTCATTTTCAGTGATTGCACCGTGTGCTTTGAATAATGCCACCTGTTGTGACATCATCAGGGTAAACGGTCATGTGGTGTCAAGGACTGTTACTTTTCACTTCCTGTGATGGCGTCGCAGTTTAAATGTCATACTATTTCTGTGCCACAGCCACTATGATGTCAATGAATTTGCTCCTCTACTTCGCATTGAATGTTCGGTCCACATTTGGATGGAGTGATAGGGGCAGCGGGTATAATGTAAAACAAGCATTTGCAATGCAAATTGGTCTCGCATTTGCTTGAGTTTGAGCTATTGGCATTGTAAATTACAATGTCTTTTACTGAGTTTGTGGCATGCTGGCTACGGTCGGATTTTGTGGGAGGCACATGTAGTGGCATTGCAGTTCTGGAAGACACCCTGTGACAACTTGGAAAGAACTTGTATAGGAAGCAGAAGAAATAAATAATCTGTGAAAGAAATACTGCATTATATGCTGGTGGCCAGGTGTGTTCTTGGGTAGAGAGAGGCTAAAATAAAAGACAAGGACGGGTTGCAGAATGGGCCTGGGTATATTAGCGGAGGAGTTCTGGAATGTGGGACCAGGTGAGTGGATTGTAAGAATCAGTGGTTAGGGTGGACCAATGGGTCAGGAGGTTATTTGAGAGTGGAGAGGCAAGATGTGCGGTCAGTGGATATAGGTCAGAAGGGACTAGTAGGTACTGAAGCCCTTGTTGTTGTTGATACCCGCCATCATGCTCTTCTGCTGAGCCAGGAAAACGGCAGCAGGGGTCTCCTTCGGGACCCCGCTCCCCACCTTACTGAGCCGGAACATTTGAAACTCCTCCATGGTGAGGAGGCAGTAGCGGTCCATGGATGGAGTTCGGTGGGGCAGTGAGGCGCGGCGGGGGAGGGTCAGGCTGGGGAAATGTAAACACCGGAATATGAATGAACGGAGGTAAGTAAACATTGAAATAAATAAAATTAATTTTGTTGCGCGCGCTGCATCGCATTTTGCGATGCAGCGCGCGCAAAGGAATTCGTTTTATTTATTTAAATGTGTACTTACCTCCGTTCATCCATATTCCGGTGTTTACATTTCCCCACCCTGCCCCTCCCCCGCCCCTCCTCACTGCCCCACCAAACTCCCTCCACAGACCGCTACTGTGAGGAGAGCTGGCTCTGGTGCTATGGGTGGGGAGAGGAGCCAAATAGGTTACCCCGGAAGAAGAGAGGAGGAAACACTAGACTGCTCATCTGGCCGTAGCTGTTAACATAGCATAGAAAATGGACTTGCGTAAAAGTGTGCACAATGTGAGCTCAGTGTACTTCTTTCATTAGGGGCAGAGCACCTGGAATTCTTGACGGTTGTCCTTGTAAGAAATGATGTCCCCAGATGGGAGAGTGTGTGACTGGGTTAGTGTGGCAGTGGGTAAACTGGGGTCAAGCTCTGCATGAGTTGTCTGTTTTTCTGCTCCCTATCTTCCCTTGCATTGTCTATGGGCCGTCTCGCTTACTTTCACGTCACTCTGCTACTCAGCTCCACACTCCGTGTTGCCTAAAAAGCAAAAAGCGCAGTGTGAAGATGTTTCAGTCTGCACAGCTGGCTCAAGCTTTGTGGCATTTGAAGCCAAGGCAGAGAATGTCTTGTTTCAGTGCCCTTTTAGCTAGAAGGCACCCTGCATGCAGAGAGGATTGTCACTCCACCGACCCCCATGCCCCAACCTCACTTACCGGCAGCTTAGACCCCACCCCTAAGGCGACTGGCAAACTGAGGAATCTTACCTGCTAAATCCAAAATATAGCATAATAGCAACTACCATTTTCTTTGTCTGGGGTTTGACAACTCTACCTCAGCTGTCGAATATGAACTGTATACACCTTTAAAAGTTTGCTACAAATGCAAAGTCAGTGCCTCAGAGCTCACATCAATGCAGTATCGTAGTCACTAGGCAACAGAGTGTGCCGGGCGATTTCTTAGAGAGAATCTGATTCTAAAATGTGGACTACTTCATTTGCCCCCGGAAAATGTGGATTACTTTTCAACTGTATCTGATATCCAGTAAGTTGTTTTCTTTGCTGTTTAGACCGTAATTAAAGCACAGAAGTTCAAAATGCTGTTCTTAAACATAGCCATCTCTGACATGCCCATTGCTTGGGCAACTGACTATGCTGGGTATGGGCTGAAAAACAGATTTTTTTTCATTGGAGTGCATCAACAACATTGTCAGAAGGAAAATCCCATTTCTCCCTCCCACACCTTGTCGTTTTACTGTCTCCTAAATTTGAACAATTTCATATATGTTTTTCGGTAGCCAATGCACATAAGAAAGCCTTGCCACCTTTAATAAATAAAATACTCGAAACAGAAAAGTACAGAATATCGCTCTCCTCTCGAAGTAAAAAATGCAAATTAAAGTTTAACTTGCTTAAACAGGGGAATACTCCAGAAACGTGAACTCATATATTAAAGGCACCATGCCACGTATTTACAAAGCATATTTTCAACAATGTCATCACTGTTGCACTTACCTGAAACTGTCCCGGGTTGGCTGCTTTGCACCGCCCGCAGCTTGAAATAGACAGAAACAAACAAGACGCACACGGATGCTGTGCCGAGGAAATTATTCTCAGATGTTTTTACACTTCAAAAGCACAACGTGCAGTGGTCGGAAAGCTGCTTGTTTACACTCGATGCGGAGTCAATTAAGAGAATTTAAACCAGAATATTGCTCGCCTCTCCAAGTTAATTAATTAAAAAAGTTAAGTTAAAAATTAAACCAGCCCCACAGCTGCGTCATTCACGCCAGTCACGCTCGGTAATAAAATGTAACATGTGGTCGTGCGCCCAGCTAATGAAGAGTAACATGCATGATGTAAATTTAAATTGATATGTAAATTGATACTTGTATAGCGCACTACTCACCCGCAAGGGTCTCAAGGCGCTTGTACAAATACTGCTGTGGAACCCATCCTGGCTTTCCCTGTGAGGCGTCCAGGTGGAGGCCAGGCATCCTTTAGCATTGTGGGGGCCGTTGTGGAGATTAAGCAAGCTATTGCCCAGAGTTGCAGAGTGGGACTCCATGATTGGAATAGGAACCAAGGCAAGAATTGTCAGGTCCGTGGAATTTTTGAGCCCAAAAACCCGCCAGGGCAGGGAATTGAACCCTGTTCCCGGGCCAGACCTCTGCATCAGGGTCTGCCGCTCTAACCATTGAGCCACACTTCTCCACATTCTCCTACGATGAATTCTCAGCAGCCACGGCTCGCTGTGAACAAAAGAAAGGTACTGAGACACTGCCCCATTGGTGCTGAGTAATTAAAATATATAGTTAGGACATGCGGAAGCTGTCGGCACGCGAGAAACATCCTTTAGATCGCGGTGTTTGCACCGCAATACCTTTACAGCACCGGTATTACAACGCAGGTCATTACAATGACTTGCGATGGATGGCGCTCTAACCTAAGGAATAGTATGATTTACTATTCCAACACCTTCCCTACTGTATGTAGACTGGAGTTGGAATAGTAAATCATACTATTCCTAAATCCAGCGCCCTCCAGCACAAGTCGTTGTAACAACTTGCATTGTAATGCCTGCGTTGTAAAGGCATCACAGTGTAAACACAGCGATGTAACGTCATATATTCGTCGGCACGCTAATGAAGAGGAACATACGTGAAGAGCTGTTCTATATTACAAACTACTGCTATTTAAAGAAAGACACACCTTTCCCCTCCCATTTAGAGTTATTATATTGGGATTGCTTACCTTACCTGCTCCCCGGGGAAGTTTACAGATCCTTCCACCTCCCCCCGTCCATGGCCGGCTGCTAGCCTGAAAGTGACGAAGGCGGGGGTGTTGGGCAGGAGCACTGGCTACAGCCAGTGTTTACGTAGCGCTGAGTGTGCTGATAAGGCTGAGATTGAGAGGGCTGCCCCAATATAGAAAATATTTTTTTTAAACGTGACCACTATAAAGCGGACACTGCGTCCTGTGGAAAAAAACAAGGCACACAAAGGGCATTAATGGGGAGGGATGGTGGAGGGAGGGGGAACAATAACGCCCGCAGATGTATTTAATTAACACCTCGCCCGCTTTGCGCATCATCCCAAAACAAAATGTAAATACGGTGAGATGCATATAAAGAAAGCCGTATTTGACACGTAATTGAAAAAAAAATTGTAGGGGCCATCACACGCTGTTCAGGTTGATGGCCAAACAAAACGTTCTCTGAGTGAAATCAGCAGGGACGGAATGAAGCACGCAAAGGAGGGGCATTCACACAAATGCACCAATAACAAGCCAGCATTTCTGAATGCCACAGATAGTAACCAATGGCAATCGGTGGGTTTGCCAAACCCCACAAACCAGAAATAACAGATCAATCGAAGCTCAGCCTAAAAAAATGGCTGTGGTGGAAAGTGCAACACAGACACATGCAGCAATCTGCTGGACTGCTGTCTACGACCCCTGTTGCCTGCAGATGACAGTCCCTTCATGGAAGCAGCCCCTCATAGACAGCTTCATCTTTGCAGATGAATCCCACAACCTTTAGGATGTTGGTGTTCGATCAATGATTTGGCCTAACGGCTAGAGCGGTGGACTTTGAAGCTGGGTAATCAGGTTCGGTCTCGGCAGGGATGCTCAATGATTCTGGGCAAATCACTTAATCTCCCTGTGCCTACCAAAATGGAAGTTTCTGTTTGTAGCTCTCACGTAAAGCAATCTGACACCTTCGGGTCGAGTTTGCACTATAAAAAACTCCAAAAACACAATCATATCTTCAAGCCATTTATACTTTTCCTTGCAGTTCGCTTGGATGAGGGAACGTTTGTCAGAAGGCCTCTACGGTAATGTTTCTTCTCAGCTCGAGTGGAGGATACATTGTTTACTTTCTAGCAAGAAAAGTGACAGATTTAAATAAAACTCCGGAATTTACACATCGGTGTTACAGTGTAAAAACAGGCTCAGGGTAGGGTGTTACATTATGTCGAGATATTGTAACATCGATAGAACGGTTAGATTAAAACACTCTTTATCTGGCATCAACCTGCATCTGTTTATGCATATCTTTATTCCTCAAAGTCTTTAAAAAGGATGTGCATCTAAGCTAGTATTGGGATGAGTATAAAAGCACTCTGTCTCTCAGTTTTCCTCCTTTTTTTTCTTTCTTTTTTTTCTCTTGTGGCTTAAAACTGGTAGCTCAGAATATAAACAAAAAAAAGCAATAGTGTTGATTGCTGTTATTGTGCTGTGTATTTGGTAATTTAGTACACTCTTAAATAGGTGCAAATGTAAAGGAAGAACCTGCCGTGTGACAGTATCACTTACAAATAATTCTCAAATATTGTTTCCATCACAACAGGGGGAAGATGATCCCATCTGACCTTGAAAGAAGAATTATTGAGGTGAAACAGAAAGTAAGTCTTTTTGTCTTGATGTTTGCACCTTTATAAAATGATGAATCACGTGATTGATTCCTTTCTAACAAGTAAAGCAGCTTTGCGTCCTTTGTATGAGACACAGAGGAGTTACCATCTCTCCTCTGGCTGTACATATAGAAAAAAACACAAGGGCACTTCCAGTTGAATTTAGAGATGTAAAATCAGAAACAAAACAATGTGAAAAATCAAACGTAAAATCACACGTGGAAGAAAGGAAATAAATGGGTTTTGAAAGCGCTATGGGGCAGATCTACAAGGAACTGACGCATCTGCGTAGATGCATCCGAATATTTGCGCCAGAGCTAAATGTCCTTGCGCCACCATGGATGGCGCAATGATTAACAGATGCATCATGAAATACTAACGCATCTGTTGGCACAAAAATGACGCATTGCTGGAGTTGCTCATGAAAATGACGCAATTCCAGCAATGCGCCACAACAGATAGGTGAGTCCTATACAAAAAGCCCTGCGTCATTCCTTAAGCCTGGTTAGAGCAGGCATAGGGATTTTGATGCAGTGAAAGCGTAGAGTGATGCAGTGAAATGTTGTAAATTTCACTGCTTCAGTTTTACATGGCTTTTTTGCGTGGGAACGCCCACCCTGCATACATTATACCTTGCTCAGGCATAATGTGACGCAGGGTTTTACAACGTGATGCATCTCCCTAGATGTGTCATGTTATAAATTGGCCGCGTTGTTTGTTTGTGCCGCCATTGTGTCAAAAAAAGTGACGCAATGGCGGGGCAAGGAGGCGCAAGGGACTCGTAAATCCGCCCCTATGATTCTAAAAGTAGCTTAATGTTTCATTACAACGACGAAGAAGCTTTGAATTTTGAGACTGTTGTTTATTGGGCACAACTTAAATTGCATGGCAACACTTACAGAGGGCACTCCAATACATTCAGAAAAAATATATAGAAAGCACAAGTGGTAATTTACTTTGCATGATAAAACACCCTTTGACTGCATTTTAATGTTTCAGTGGGGTCTATTGCTTTTGCTCAATGATTATTTCAAATATTTAAGCGCTTTTGGTTGTTATTAGTAATTAATTAATTTAGAAAAACCACTGGGGATTTTCAGCATTTCTAGACCCTACAAGGTTTGCAATCGTAATAGATAAATACCAGAAATTTAACTTCACCGCTGGTCTTTTCAGACCAAGTTACACTGACGCTGCAAAATTGGTTTTGACATCAGTTTCTAGCCAAATGTAACTGCAAAATTGGTCGTCAAATCAGTTTCTAGCCAAATGTAACTGATTTAATGTCATATTACATTTTGTATAACAAGTGGTATGTTCTGCAGCAGAGACATACCATCTACCATCATGTTTTTTTTTTAGAAGTATGTATCGCAAATAAAAAAACTTCACTTGTCTTCCCGTGTCTGTACTCCCTGCAGCTGAGACCGGCACACATAGGGAGGCCTTGCTAGTGGCACACAATGTCAGTTTGATAATAAAAAGCCCTGTCCTTTTAGTATGTCAAACAGTTTTTAATTTAGCATTTTACAGCAAACAAGAATAATCCAAACTGCAGTAACTCCCCCTCCACACCATGCAATCCTTGCGTACCGGTCCCAGGAAGTTTTCAATACAGTGATCAGTCGGGACAGGTGGCCATCCTGAGCAGCGCAGGAAGGATTGCCGCATTGTTAATCTTGGGCTCCATCACTCTTCCAAAGACAACCTGGTGTGCCCTCAATGTTCTTGCGCATGTGCATGTTATGAAGCCGTCTGTAAAGTAGTCCAATCACAAGACCCATCGTATACCAAAGGCTTGTTCGGAGCCCGTGACATTGTGGGATATCTTCTCCATCCACTGCATTCGCCACAGCCTGTGGTACCAGTCATGCCCAGATGGAGGACTGCTCAGAAGTATCTGTTTGGCCACCAGCAATAGCAACAGAACCATTTTCATGACAGCTTTCCTGGAACCCCAGTTCACTTTAGACATTCAAACCAGCAAAGTACTAGGGGCCAATGGTGGAACCTTCAAGACTGTGATGCAATGAATGTCTTTCAGGATCCCATTCCAGAACCCATGTATTTTGATGCAGTGCCGCTAGGGGTGGGATAGTGATCCTCTCCCCCTGCAGCCCCTTCAGCAAATGTTAGGTGGCCTAGCACTGAGGGCTGGAGTCTGGTTGGGGTTTAATTTTCATACTAGATTCATTTGTTTCAATACTGATGGCCTCTGTAACGCCTGTATTTCATTAAATCACCCCACCCCCATCAGTTAATGTGATGCATGATTCCTTTCTATAGGAATTCTGAAAGATCTATTTGTGCACAGCCTCTGAGGCCCTGTGCTTTTAAAACATTTTCGATATTAAGCACGTTTCTGTGTCTGAGGTCTGCAGGAGGTTCTCAAAAGGAGTGAACTCTCTTGAAGCTTCAGCTTTGAGTTGCGTAGGGTTCAGTGGCATGTCGAGGCCACTTTGCTTCTCCCAATTTCTCTTGATTTGCCAAACGGTTTGATGATCCCTTTCCAATTACCAAATGAGACTCTGTTTATTGTTGGATGGCAAAATGAATTAACAAAAAGAGGGTTGACTGGAGATGGATAACATGTCAAGATCAGCCTGTTGGTAATTGCACCCCAGATCCACAGTGTTGTGCCAAAACCCGCAAACCCACATAACCTAGGACCATATCTAGCCCTGATCAACAGGCTGTAAGCACTGAAGAGATTAAAAAAACAGATGTCCAGAGCAAAAACAAAAACAAAGAGCATGTCAAAAAGATTGATTTTCTTTAACACACTTACTATAACTATTTTTACAATCTCTCTTCTTGTGTATATGTTTAGTCCATACTAAGGCCCTCAAACTGATGTCGATCAGACTGCAACCAATGGCCTGTCGGTTGCGGTTCGACTGACATCTGCTGCTGCGGTCCGGCTTAGGGATCATCCACCGCTTTCCTACGGGACCATTGGAGGGACAGTAATCCCTACAATGTGAGCAGGCACCGCCGTAGGGATTGCAATGTCCCTTTCCACCTGCCCTTTTATGGCGGTATATGGCGGTTTGGAGGGCCCTCCACTATGGGGCTTGGGGGGCACCTATGGTGCCGCCCTAAACATCCCTTCACCATGTGGCAGGCACCACATGCAGGGCCTGCCACATGATGCAGGTATGTTTTAAAAGTGTATATTTTCTATTGCGGCTCGGGCTGCAGGCCATAGCACAAGACGCAATAGAAAATATACACTTTGCAACCACCGTGAAGGCGGTCGCTTTGTAACAATGGCAGTGGGAATGCTGAGTCCAGTTTCTGAAACAATGCCGGTCGGTGATGCCCTTATATTCAGGGTCCCTACTTTTCCCCTCCAGTTCGACCTTGGTCCTCTGAGTACATTGAAACCATCCATCACTTAGATAAAGAATTACCTAACATTTTCTCATCAGTCAAGAATGTCCTTTCTTAATATTTCCCTCTGTTGTATTATATTGAGTTATTGTTGTATTTATATATTGCTTGACACATTACGAGGTGGGTAAGTGCATTACCACACCATCTGGCTTACTACAGCAAGCAGCGAGTTTTGGAGGTACCCTAAAATTCCTGAAAAATATCACTATTAACTCTTTAGAATGTGCAAAAAAAACAAAATATTTTGAGGTTGGGTGTTTTTATTTTAAGAATGGGTATTTTTAGATCTTTGACCAAATGAAAGCGTATCTAAATATAACTAACAAGGGTTTTTCAAACGTCTTCAACTACAATATTTTTGCTGTTATTCTTACCCTAAAATGTTTTTTCTGATATTGACTTTATTAAATCTGCTACTCCATGTAACCTTATCCCTTGTCATTGTGCTTTACAATAGTTTAAACACCCATATCATTATATGGAATCAGTCTCTCTAAGGGAAATGCCCTGGATTTATGAAGTAGTTAACAGAGTGCAAATGCATACTATTTGCATGGCTCTGCGGAAATGCTAGTCAGAAATATTTTCAGTCTTCATTGGCATGGGCGATATTGATGTGACACATGACCTACTTCTGATAATCTTTTGATGTAAGGCAGTTAAAATTGCATTGTAGTGGTAACTGTTGTCTGAATGATGATTGATTATGCAGCGAACTGCAAGACAGTCTCAGAATAGATTAAACAGACTCAACTCAGTTAATTATGAATTAATAATTATTACTGCTTCTATTTGCGTGTAATTGTAAGTCCTGTTTCAAAAACTCTCAGGGCCTGATTCTTAAACTACATTTAATAGTACATTTTGTGCTGCTACTAAACATGCTACAAAATGCTATTCACAAACTGCCCTACTAAAGTACTACTGCAATAAAACACCAGTAGTAAGTCAAGTGCCATACTTGGCTGACCACTGGTACTACAACACTTTCCTATGGTAAATAATGCAGGTAGGGACTTTAACTTTAGCCCCATAGGAAATAATGTGAAGTAAAATTAATTTATTTGAAATAGTTAAAAGTATAAATACATTTAATTTAATGTCAAATAAAATCAAATTATAAAATATTTAACCAATATTTTTTTAATATAAATATTAATGTATTTTTTTAATTGATTTCAAACATTTTTATTGGATTTTACACAAAAATGCAAAAAACAAAGTTGCCATGATATAGTAATGCTAAAAATAATTAAAATGAAACGAGGTGCTGAGTTTCGCTGGTCGAAAATCCAGGTCTTGAGTTGCTTTCTGAAGTCCGTGAGAGAGGGTGAAGTTCGAGGGGAAGGTAATTCTAGGCTTTGGCGAGGAGGTAGGAGAAGTCATGTTGGTCTGCTTGGGGTGGTCAAGGATCAGTCTGGCCGCTGAGTTTTTTAACGTCTGGAGTCTCGTCAGGGATTGGGAGGTGATTACAGCGTAGAGTGCATTTCCGTTGTCCAGGCAGCTTGTGACAAGGGCTTGAGTGACGGTTTTCTTGGTGTTGACGGGTATCCATCCGAAGATCTTTCGGAGCATGCGGAGGGTGTGGAAGCTCACTTATAAAACCGCATTGATCTGGCATTCCATGGTGAGTTTGTTTTCCAGGATGATGCTGAGGTTGCGGGTGTGGTCTTTAGAAGAGGGAGTGGGTCCAAGTTCCGCTGGCCACCAGGTGTAGTTCCATGGGGAGGAGTTGTTCCCAAAATTCAGCACTTCTGTCTTGTCCTTGTTGAGTTTTAGGCAATTAGTCTTCATCTAGTCGGCGACATTCCTTATGGCGCTGTGGAAGTTGGTTCTGGTGGTGAAAGTGTCTTCCATGAGTCAGAGAATGAGCTGGGTGTCGTCTTTGTAGGATATTCTGTTAAGGCCCTGGGTTCTAACAATATCAGCCAATGTGTCATGTAGGTGTTTAACCAGGTTGGGCTGAGGGATGAACTTTGAGGGATGCCGCAGACGATGTTCTTGGGCTCCGAGGTAAAGGGTGGTAGCTGGATTCTCTGGGTGCGTCCTGTGAGAAAGAATGCAATCCATTTGAGGGTGTCTCCCTGGATACCTATTTGGAGGAGCCTCCTGATGAGAGCATGGTGGGATACGGTGTCAAAAGCCACTGAGAGGTCGAGGACAATCAGGGCTGCTGTTTCTCCTCACTTGAAGAGGGTTCTGATGTTATCGGTGGTGGCAATCAGGGTTGTCTCAGTGCTGTGGTTGGCGCAGAAGCCAGACTGTGAGGCGCCCAGGAGGTTGTTTCTCTCCAGGTGTTCGGTGAGCTGGAGGTTAATGATCATCTTGAGGACATTGACAGGGAAGAGGGGCAGTGAGATTGGGCGGTAGTTATTGAGTTCCTTGGGTCTGGCAGAGGGTTTTTTGAGGAGAGGCTTGACATCTGCATGTTCCATTAGTCAGGGAAGGCACCGGTGGTGAAGGATGTGTTGAGGATTGAGGTGAGTGCCCTGCTTATTTCTTTGCTCCCAAGGTCGAAGAGGCGGTGTGGGCATGGGTCCGAAAGGTGCCCCAGAGTGGATGGAGTTCATGATAGTGGTAGTTTCCTTTGTGGTGAGCTGCTCCTATGTGGTGAGCGGGTTAGTGGCATCCGAGGGTGTGATGAGGTTGTAGAGGATGGTGGGTTGGGGTTCTAAGTTATTTTAGATGGTGGTTATCTTGTTGTGGAAGGAGTTTCACAGTATGTCGCAGAGTTCCTGGGAATGGGGGTTCAGATTCTCAGTGGCGGTTAACAGTAAGGGTGGGCGTAGTGGGCGTAGTAGGGCTACGTGAAGCAGCGCGTAGTGTGCCCAAATCTACGCACACTACGTGCTTCGCGTAGCCCCCACTACGCGTCACCCGCCTCCCGCCTGCCCTCCCGCCTCCCGCCTGCCCTCCTTTTAAATCAAACCTGCATTTTAAAATAAATACCAAGTAAAGAAACTTACCTGGAGCGCCGCGTCTCCAGGGCTCCCTCTTCATTATTTCCAACGTCTTCTAACAAATGCGCATGCGCGGACGCCCGCGCATGCGCATTTCTTTTGAGATCCTGGATCGCGGAAGCCAGCCACCACTCTCGACATACAGTGGTCGGCCCACAGTGGTGGCTCCTAGGATTGCCGTAGTCATAATAAGGGCCTTACTATTTACTGAAGCAGATATGGAAGATACAATTTTTTTTACTTTGTCCTTTTATAAGTCACATGTGAACATTATGTTTCAAATTTATCATAGCACTAGCAGCTCGATTTTAATATGCTTGATGATATGATGGAGTGGATGCAGTTAAATTCCTGGACTTTTTCATTTCCTAGTTCTGAAACACCTTTAATGAATATACAAGATGTTTTTAAGGCAAAATCAGAAAATGAGATGATCCCATCACTAACGTAAATAAGGAATTAAAAATAAAATCACCAAAAATATGTAATTTAGATAAACATCATTCAGGGGCCGATTCCGATCCGGGTCGGAAGGGCACCGAACGCGATCCGGCCGGAAAAACTACGAGCCGTACGTGTGTTTTCCGGCCGACTCGTACAGCTGTACGAGCGAGCCAGTACGATGCGAGCTACATGAAATTCACCGACCGAGTCGTTTCCGGGTCCGAACCGCTCCGTACGTCTCGGTCGTAAGCTAACTGTGGCGTGCAATGGATGCAATTCACGACCGAGCCAGTACGATGCACGCGTCGGACAGCCTGTGCGAGCCGAAGTGTCCGGCTCGCAAAAGCTCCTGGAGTCGGACTTCGGGGGTCCGCGTCGGACCCCCGACACCCGCAGCCATATGACTCTCATACAGGGGGAGACCTATTGGTCTCCCCATCACAGACATGTACGGTGCGGTTGGCACCAATGCGTACCCACTGTAGGGGACACACTTGTTCGAGACGTACCCATTCAGTCAATGGGAGTGCATGTACGCGTCGTACAACTGGCTCCCATTGACTTCTATGGGAGTCCGACCGAACAGAGTCCGACAGTATACGTGCTCATCGTACTCGCTCGGTCGGACTGTAGGGGTCCGGCTCGGTCGGATAACACTCCGGATCCGACTCGGTTGGAGTGCTTTCCGACCCGGATCGGAATCGGCCCCGTAGTTAGAAAACTTTTCGAATGCATTTTCTAAGCATAACCTATTTCTCATTTGTAAACTAAAACATAAGATTATCAGAATGCTTTTTATGAAAGCCAGTGTTAAAAACTGCCGGAAAACACAGACCAGGGTACATGCTTATGTGATTTCTGATACACAAAACAAGACAAAACAATTTGCAAAGCATTACAATAATAAACATTCCTCTGATTTGAAATCTGAGATTGACTGAGTTTAATATGTCTTTGAGGAAATGCCCACATAGAACATAGACCTCACTCTTTTGCAAAATTAAACCACTTTCTCAAATTGATATATGAAAAGCCATTTTGCTGTTGGTGAGAAAGAAAGCCCACAGCAATGGGAGAGGTAGCCATTACATTTTGACATTTCATGTCTATCACTTTTTGTGCATCTTTTTAACTCAGTCGTCAGTTAACACTGCAATCTACACTACAGTAGGTAAAGAGTTGGACTTTGAAGGGGTTACATTTACTATTCTACCTTCAAACAGGACAAATGTAGGGAAAGCATTGGATTCCAAATGTACTATTCCCACTCCAAACAGCACAGCAGCAGGGAAAGAGTTGGACTTTGGAGGGGTAGCATTTACTATTACCACTCCAGTCTATAAAACAGTAGGGAAAGCATTGAATTTCGGAGAGGGGACATTTACTATTGCCGCTCCAAATAGCACAACAGTAGGGAAAGTGTAGACCTAGGAAGAGGTAAATTGAACTATTTCTACTGCAGCCTAATCAAGAGTAGGGACAGTACTTCACTTCATACACATTACATATATAAGTAATACCATGAATGTAGAAAAAATATTAACTTCTTCAGAAAAAATATTAATTAATATGAAATATATAGGTATATATATGTGTTAAAATACTAAAAACAATGAATCAAATTGCATAATTAATATTCAATAAAATAATTATCAACAAAAAATAATTGTTATTTAATTATTTATTAGTTACCTTTCCACCTTATACCCCTACAAACCTAGCAGGCCACACCTTAAATATAACTAAAAAAGAAATTTTCCAAAATATACATATTTAAAATCAATTAAATCATTAATGAACAATGAATATGTAGTTAATTAATTGTTACTTAATTAACTTCCCACCCTAAACTATTACAAACCTAGCATCCTCTAACTCAAATAAAAGTAAAATAATTCAGCATTTCATATTTTCATATTTTACATAATTAAAAATCAATTAGCAAAAATAATAATTTGCCAATTAACTATTACTTAATTAACTTCCCTCTGTAGGCACCTACAGACCAAGCAGCCCACAACTAAAATATAAGTAAAATACATAAGTATTCCATAAATTACAAAATTATAAATCAATTAAATATTTATTTGTTAATTATTTCTTCATTAACTTCCCACCCTATACTTCTACAAACCTAAAAGCCCACACAGAACAAAAATATTGCATATTGTATAGCTTACAGTTACATAATAAATAGCAAACATATAATAAAATATTTATTAACTAATTCATCACTAATTATTACCCATTAAACTTCCCATCCGATTCCCCTACAAACCCAACAATAAGCTACACTGTAAACTATTTTTAAAAATAAAAAAACAGATTTTAAATCACTTAAAATTGCTATCTATCTTTAAAAACACTTATTAACATTCATATCAACAGTAGTAACACATAACATTAATATATCAACTAAAACACACTATATTATTTAAAAATATATTAAAAACATCAGTTTTATTTAACCCCTTCCATGCTCATGACGGAACGATTCCGTCATGAGCATCGGTTGAGCTGTGCTCATGACGGAACCGTTCCGTCATGGCCACGCCCGCGCTCGAACCCTTCAGCACCGCGGGGGAATCCGCGCAGCGCTGAAGGGGTTAAAATGATATTATCTACCTCAAAAAATATTTTCTTGACAACGATGTTTGTGCATTGCAATATTTCTGTGTCACGATATTTAATTTTGAATTTTTCAGTCTCCCGATATTTTTAAATCAATATTTTGTCCAAACACCCTTAAAACAAAGCCTTACGGGCAGAAATAGCAAATGGCCCAGCACACCTGAAAGGCTTTATTTATATTCTGACACACAAGCTCCTGGGATTCAACCACTTTGGGATCTGCCAACATCCACCGCTGCATTAAAAATAACATTAATAGCATAATGGAGAAGATGTCTGTTGTTGAAGACAAAGTGGCACTTTCACAGAGATGACACGCCTGGGGTCGCATTACACAATGTGCCCTGGGGGCACAACGGGCGTTTGCACCCACTTTCCAGGCCCCAGAGGCATTTTGGTATTACAGAAGGGGCCACAGACGTTTGTGTGTCCCCTTCTGTAATACAGATAACGCTGGCGCACATAAAGCGCCAGTGCTATCTTCAGAGGTCGTCCCCTAATTTGCATGGGGGCATTCTCCATGCAAATGAGGAAATGCCTTTGCCTCTACGCCTTTGCTGTGTTACAGACGTGGGCGTAGAGGCAAAGAAGCTCTCAGGGGTGGAGCACAGTCAGTGGGCTCCCTGATGGCAGCCCTCTGTAGGGGGTAAAGGGGGTCCTACCCCCAAGACATTCTCTTGCAGACAGGTGCAGTCACTCACTGCACCCACCTGCAAGGGGATCTGTAAACCCCCTTTAAAGTGCAGGCAAGTTACCGCCTGCACTGTAAAAACAAGGAGCGGCTTCAAAGCAGCTGCTCTGTTTTTCACATGAATGCGCAGCCCCCAGGGCAGCGCAAGTTCGCGTCTGGCCCAAGAGCAGCGCATTCATCATAATACGGCGCTTTTTCCTTCATTGCGCTGGGCGCACCTTTAAAAAGGTTCGCCCATCACAATGAAGGTAAATGCGCTGCATGTATATTGCAGTCCCTGGATGATGCTAAATAACTACATAACTCTTAAACCACAGCAATAACTTGAGACTGGATACCCTGTGTTTTTCATGACTTATTGCTTTGAATACTTGCCCCTCTCATACGCAGTTTACCATGGCGCCCGAGCACATCATGCAGCACACGCTGCTTACGTGGGTCAGCCGAAGAAGAACTTGTTCATCTGCTCTGCATTTGGCCAGAACTTTTGAAGGACAGGAAAGATCACTTGAGTGTGCCTCTTAATGAAAGTGGTATCCGCTCATGCAGACAAGCAACTATTGTCTCTTTTAACTCTTATGACATCTTAAACTGTTGATTTCCAAAATGTTTTATTAAGGGTTGACCAAAAATGAAAGAGACTGTAAGCTCTCAAAGTCAGGATCATAGAGCTTGGCAAACTTTTCTTAAGCCACATGCATTTTACCCTGTACTAGTTGTTTTAGAAACACTTTTCTTTACTGTCTTTTTAATCTTTTATAGAGATGCGGTATTATATGGAAATATTTTAATTAATTATGCATAATGAATGGGATTTGGCAATCTCTAAGAGCCTGCAATGGCAGGACACGTTGTGTATTCAAGCAGATTGCCCTGGAACAGTGAAAAAGGAGGAAAAGTGACAGAAGAGAGAGTCCTATTTGTTCCATATATACAATAGTAGACATCTTTCTCACAGCTGACATTCTCAGAAATATGAAGACTTTTATGATCAGCTAAGGGTAACCCTAAGAAAAGCTGAATCAATAGTGATTGCAAACTACCTCTCAAGCTCACGTATTCCAATATTATGATTATTACTTCAAAATGCCATTCGGATTAATTTCTTTGTAAATGGCTCTAGGCATCGCACTTGACTGCAGATTCTGCAGCTCAAAAGCCAAAGAAATTGTCACCACTCAGGACGTGTGCAAAGGAAGGATATATTAGGGATACAGGAAGGGGGACACTAATGTGGCGTCTCTTCATCTATGTGCTAACAAAATAGTTTGATAAAATAGAATGAAATGTGTAATTTAAGGGGACCCTCAAGATCAGGGGCCCTACAAACTGTAGTCAGAAAGAAAATAAAAGGTGAACTTTCTGGACCAAAGGGAAAATTGAGGGATGGCACAGCTGCTCAGAGTGTTATGAAGTTTCATCTATACTGATCACTCCTCATTAGCGCAAACTGAGAAACTGCTCATCTTCAGGAGAGTGTAATTTACTCAATCAGTTGAACTTCCTCAGAATACATCCCCATTCAAATGGGACACTGCACCTTGTGCTCAATGGTGAAATTAAATTTCATGCAAAGAAATTGCCCACTGGCCCCTGTAAAAATGAATTGAACCTATCCATAGACAGGAACTATCGGAGCAGCTTTCGATCCCGTTTGATTGTGTTCCTAAGGGCTACAGGAGTCTCACCCTTCGCAGAAGTTCTCTCTTAGAAATGTTTAATTCAGCTTTCGCTAGTCTGCTGCCATTCCTTACTAGTAGCTATCCGGATCGAAGACTGATCACCAGTCTGAACAAGCAGATAACCCATTGGATCTCACACTACTGCAGCTGATGCTCAGTCCCATCATCATAGCCCCTCTGACCCATGACATTCATCCTGCCCGCATTCACCAGTAGCAGCATGAGCAACACCAGGTGCATTCCTATCATCCAAGACCGTGGGAGACAGAAAAATTGATTCTTCAAACCAGGCCTTCTGCTGGCCTTAAACGCTCAGTGATGTGAACCAGTGACACCAGGGATACCTTAACCACAGCCTGCAACAGAGCTACAGAGCGGGGCCTGAAGCAGTGCCACAGAGCCGATTGGGTTCATGACTGTGAACTCACCAAAGCAATGACAGCATTTTGTTGCACAGTACTACTCCTTCAATAGCAACCACCGGATAATGGAAATCTCCAGATGTTCTCAGTCCTTCTCATCGAGGTGGAAGATAATTGTGCCAATGCCATGATCTGTGGTGTCAGGATAGTTAGTCTTGCCAATAATTGGCTAACAGAAGTTTTGAACTGTTCATAATTGTACACTGCAAAATACTGTCCTCAATTTCTCAAAGGCCTGCTGACAATAGACAATTGAATCCACATTTTTGGGCTCCTTCCAGGATGGCAGCATCATGAGTAAAGTAATGATGGAAGTATATTTCTAAATAAAGTTTTGGTGGTACCCTGTAAGGTCCAATAATGTCCTGAATAAATACCTGAGAGGTTGGGACCTCAAAAAGCAGGATGGCTTAATTTCTGGACTTCAGAGACCTCACCTGTCTACAACCAACCTGGTTACAGTGGTACAAAATAGAACTATGCACAATCTGGCACTTGGTTACCTTCACAGTTAGCTTAGCAATCTTCAGTGTCCTCAATTCCTTCTCTGGTGAACCACATGATCTGCCAGTTGGTGTCACTGAAGACAACTATGTTGGCTTGAAAGGTGCCACTGAAGGCATCCTGGCCACTCAAGACATGACATCATTCTCTGGGGCCTTGGCCCAAAAGGCAGGACCCTAATATGGAACAGGAAGTAGCAAATATGTGTTTTCTTGCTCTATTATCACATTGGAGCTGGCAGTCCTGTTTAGTATGAGTCCAAAATAAACTAGATATAGAGGGTAGTCATCTCAGCTTGGAAGTAATCATCTGATTAAGAAGCTTTATTGGATATCACAACATAAAATATTACAGATTTAGAGACAGTCGTATAGTGACCTCCCATATCTCTACCAAAACTCAAGAAGGGTAAATTGCTATGACCAGAGGAGAGCATAGGATCCCTGAAGTAGAAGTCCAGATAATGTCTGGGACTGTGCGGAACGTTGACAGCTGAACTGGAAAATTGAGCAATGAGCCATGCTTGGACCTTCATTGGTGGA
This sequence comes from Triturus cristatus, assembly GCF_964204655.1. NCBI lineage: Eukaryota > Metazoa > Chordata > Amphibia > Caudata > Salamandridae > Triturus > Triturus cristatus. The sequence goes on from NC_140593.1 coordinate 411,974,963, forward strand.
GGCGGGTGCCGAGGCAGACCTCAGATCAGAGATGGGACTGCAATGTGAAGTGAAACCACATCATGCAGGGAAGAATTGGGGGCAGAAGGATGCACCACAGTAGGACTGCTAATAACCCCAAAATCACACACCAGAATGAGACCATGCGGTGCCTTGAGATGCCGAAATTTAGACCATCATATTGTAAAGGGAGGAAACCATTGGAACCTTGTCCCCCTCCATATCAGACAGAGGAAGGCCAATATGTAACCATTACCATTCTAAAGTAGTTGTTGTCTCCCTTAGGCGCTGTCATGTGCAGGGTGAGCTGCTGTTTTGTTGTAAGCAAATGACTGTCTATCGTTTACCTACAATTTCCCTTCTCATCTCATTGAATTATTCCTCAAAGAGCTCCTTCAATTAATCTTTCGTGAGCAGGCTGATTGCGTTACTCTTAGACACATGTGGGCAATCTTTGTCAGTACAGTTCAAACTTTATTCAGTGAATTTTGCCATCAATGATCATAAAGTATATACATACACAAGTAAAATGTCGAGAATTAAAAAACCATAAGAACATACTAATACAGTGCAATTTGCATTAAAATATTTAAAACTGGATACAGCTTAAAAGAAAGAAAATTAAAACCAAATGTAATCAACAAAATAACAACCAGAAAGAGACCATTACAGTGCTATTTTAAAGTGTTCTTTGCCTGATCCACCACATAGCCATCAAAAACCGCAAGACTGCAAAGACCACAAATCGCCTGATGTCAGACTTTTTAATTTTCAAAGCTTCTCTAAATTCTCTGACCCCTAGGTTTTGACATAGTAGGGGAACCCATGTATTTCTTATACTGTAATACGTAGGTAAAAAGGATAGAACATGTTCTTGGGTTGGCTGATTGTCCCCAACGGGCTGTGAATGAGGTGAGCGGAGGAGTCCCTTATCTAAATTGCACGTAGAGCTTCCTGACATTGCTAGGCTCTATTTGAACCAGGAACTGCTCTATCTCAAAATCGTCTTTTAACATAAGAAAAGCCTGCGTCATAGGGCCCAAATTGGGCAGACTTTGCAATGAGCCTATTTTGTGCAACAGAGAGGCCCTGTTTATTTGATCTTTAGGCATTGCACTTGCCTTTTCTGGGGTGTCCAACAGGCGTTCTAGCCCAATATTCATGAGAGTTGACCTCATGTGCCTAACCCACGAGAGATCACCCGCTCCTGGCAGGCACAAGACCTCTGCTAGTTCCTTTTGGTTACAACTCAGTTCCAGGGTTGCCCAAATTCTCCTCTAGAACAGAAGAGGCCACAACCTAGCTATATCTGAAATGTTATTAAGCCTGAGCTCCAACCGCAGGGGGAGCAGTGGTGTGCTTATTGGCAAACTAGTCAGTTGTCATATAAAGCGATTTTCCGCAGCAACCAAAGAGAATACCTACCTTTGCCTCAAGAGTTGAATGCCATACAAAGCGGATCATAGCCCTGGATAATTGTAAACCTGCAGGACTGGTGAAATAGGACAATTTTGGGAGACCTTAGATGTCTTCAATAGTCCCCCAGTGGTTTGCTTTAGTTTGAATCCACTTTGCAATATTGGTCTGCCAATTAAAATGCTCAGTCAGAATAACGCCCAAATATTCAAAAGTATGAACTTCCTCTAGGTGGTTCCCTGTCAGCGTGGATTTTGTCGGGTGAAGTGGCAAAGTTTGAGAACCATATACTTTGTTTTTGCAAGATTAACATCAAGACCCCTCACCATGCACAAGCTATCAAACTAATCAAGATTTTTTTGCAGTCCCATGGGGGATATTGAGAGAAGCAACATGTTGTCGGCAAACATCAGGGCAGGAACCCAGGTGTTTGCCAGGCGGGGTGCTTCAGACTCTCTATGTTCCACATACACTACCAGATTGTTTATGAAGAGTGATAATAGAGAGTGGGTGTGAGGTCACACCCCTGCCTAACTCCCCTACTGACCAGTAACCAACTTGTCTTTTCCCCCATCTGACCACATCAGACTTGGGCCAAATTTCTGTCCGGAGGTCTTATGATCAGGTTCAAAAGGTAGAGCGGGACTCCCATGTCAGCTCAAATTTGTCACAAATTAATTCAGGGAACAAGGTTGAATGCCGACCTAAGATCAAAAAACACCACATGCAGTCATCCGCCCCCTCCTGCACTAACTTCCAGTACAATAACTGGAGGCAGAGAACTGGAGTACTGGTATGCTCTCTAAAGCCCGCTTGCAGAGGAGTCAATTAATCTGAGGCAATCATTCAGTCTTGCAGTCCGCTCAGGATTACCCCTGCAAAGACCTTTTTGGCACAATCAACTAGGCTTATTGACCTATAATTGAAGGGAAGATCTTGGGATCCCTTCTTATAAATGGTGACAATCTCAGCACCAGCCCAGGTGGGGGGGGGCGGATGGGGGCCCCTTTCAATATGGTATTGAAAAATATGGCAAAGTAAGGGGTCCAAACATTGATCTCATCCAAAAAAGGTCAACAGGTACCTAGCTAGCCCCAGAGCTTTATGTCGCACAATTTTATGAATGGCTTGCCTAATGTCGTTAAGACTAAACTCTATATCTTCCTGTGGACCATTTAGCAAATCAGACAATCTTGGGGTAGGTTCTAACCGATTGGAGCTAGACGACCCAGCACCACAAGTGTGCAGCTCAGCGTGTTCACACTGCTCCTCAGGGGAACATAAGCTACAGAAGTGGGCAACCCGTTCCATCATCATGACATGGTTTTCAACGGGTGTATACCCTTCCCAAGAGCCAGTGGAGATAATATTCCCAAAAATTCATGAGTCCCCTCTTTTGCCACTCTAAGTACACCCACCCATTTCTTAATTTCACACTCTCTCTTGGCTGCCCGTATGGCATTTGTATCTACCACTCAAGCTGTTTGGATCAATAGTCTGTTGTTTGATGTGATAGCGCCCATTAATGCCCCGCAGGCCTGTTTGCATTGTGTATTGTGCCATGTGGGAGCACCTTGCCTCCTAGTTGAACGGCTAGCATCTACAAAAAAGTGATGTCTCAGTTTCTGGAACATTTAGGTATGAAGATTTCTAAAACTGGGTAGAGCCACACCATGTTCCGGAGGCATGTTTATTAGTGACAATAACTCCTCTATCATATCAGCAACTGCTTTGTAGATTTCAGCAGCTGATTCCCTGGAGCACTAGAACGCACTCCATTTTACTCTTTGTTTATTAGCGGCCAGTGTTAGCCTTCAATCAAAGGTCTCATTATTGTTTGGCTGCACTATAGATGTAAGATTCCTCAGTTCTAGGACAAGCACATTGTGGTCACTATCCTGGTGGGGTAGGTCCACCATGTCTTATTAGTTTAGACCAAAATGAGACATCAAGTAAAAACTAATCAATAAGGATTGTACTCTGGGGTCTATTAAACATGTGTTTGCCTTCTCTGTCTGACCTTGACCTGCCATTGCAGTCTCTTAGTCCCTTATGCAGTGTAAGGGAGTTTTGTTGAAGGGCTAAACAGGACCATCTTTTTATAGGGGGGATGGTTAGAGCAGGTATAAGCCACAACTGATCTTCCTTAGTTGATTAGAGCTCAATTTGAGCACCAAGGGGCTCACATTGGCAATTGAAGTTGCCCCCCACAATCTTGACAGCCTCATCGGGAGTTCAGCCAGATGGTTGGATAGCATTTGGATTAATCCAGACTAAGTTTTACTTGCTGAGGGCCTACAGTAAACATTGTAAATAGAATATGTGGACATACCTGGAGAGGTCAAATTGATACACAAGTCTGGAGAGTCCAGCTTGATTTCCTTGATACTACACATTGAATTTGTTTTAACCCAAATTGTTACTCACTCCCCCACACTGGCCTGACTCTTCCCACTGAAATGGCCTTCTTACTGAATTACATAAACCCTGAGAGATGTATAGAGCTAGTCGGCCATTTTTCTTGAAATAAATATATGTTGTATGTATCGCTAAAGGCACACCACTCGGGTAAATCAGCTTGGAGAGTAGCCCAGCTACATTCCAGGATACCAATTTGATGGTTGAGGTAGAATGAGCCATATACACACGTACTCTCACCATCAACGGTCTTAAGTAGATCGGGCCCATCCATACACACATTCGCCCTATCAGCTTCATAAAAGAGAACAATTGGATGTCTTAAATAGGTTAGGCCCTACCCCATCATGTCAATCGATGTCTGCCAGTACAGCGGTAATAGGTTGAAATCCCACTCATAAAACATTATTCAATCTTGGGCCCTGGGGCTGCACCAATCTGCTATCCTCACTAATACATGAACCAGGCTTCTAAAAATAGCCCAGGGGCAGCAAGGCACTGTTACTGTTTTACGGCTGGTTGTTCATGTGCCCAAAAAGCAATTGCTGTACCAAATAAAGTGAGCTAAAGTTGATAATGATACAGTCCCCTTGCCTGTCCTTGGTTCCCACACCAAGCCAGCCCACCCTCCTTGTCAGCATGGTGTTATTTGCCATAGTCAATGGAACATTTCTATGGCTACCCAACTAGTTCAGTGTCTTGTTGGACGAATAAGCCTGGGACTCTCTTTGAACCAGTGTCAATGGGGGACACCAGAACGAATTGCCATATATGGGCACAAGGCTGGGGGGAGATTAATAACTGGCTGCATTGTCACTTTTGCGGGACCGCTCCAGCCATCACCATCCAAATCCTGGGATTGTTGATAGCGTCAGCCTTTGCTTGTGCATAGCTGCTGGGCTTAGAGGTGTAACACTCCCTATTTTGTTTGGAATTGATAGTATTAGAGACCAGCTTTGGCAAATCAGATGGAGCTCTGGGAATTGGGAGCACCTCTAGGCTGGGTTGGTGCATTGCAGGGTTATTTTGGTGTCCATCTCGCCTTTACTTGTGGCGGAGGGGCCTACTAAGGCCCTGGGCAGCGGATTCCCATGTACATTTCAGGTTCGTCAATGTGGACTCAATGGTATCCAGCTGAAGCTATGTAGGAGATACTTCCGCTCACAATTTAGCAATTACTTTTGCCAAACAATCCTCAATCATGCTCCTTGGTCCCATGGTTTCAGACAAATCAGCCAACAGTGGTGGATTGGTAAAGAATGCTGTTTTCAACTGACCACAGCTTAATAAGTCGCTTCTAGCTTATAGGAGGAGCAGGTAAAGAAGGGGGAACCGGGGAAATTCCTGTGGAACATATCCCAGTGGAGGAACCAAGAGAGAGCCTACGTTCTGCAAGTTAAATTTCATTCCTTATCACACTCACTGTTCGCTGAATAATTTTATCTATGGCAGTGGCTTTTGCTGGTGGCGTAGTAGTGACCAGTCCTCCTGCTAGTTTTCTCTTCACCATTTTAGCTGTGGAGTCACTAGGCAGACGTCAATTAGCTTGTAAAGGTATGCAGGCAAGGAAACAAGGCCCAAAAAATAATACCAAAGAGAGGTGGCCCAGCCCAGCCTCCTCTGGGCTCTGACGGGTGTGGACAGGCCCGTCCTCGGCCCGTGCATGTCCCGCAAGGCGGGATGTCCACTTGTGTTCTATATTGCTCTGCAACAACGATCAGGTGCAGAGAAGTTGAAGAGCCGCCTCCTGGAGCCCTATGATACCTGGGACTCTGAATCCCTTCACAGAATACCGATGTTTGTCCCGCGCCGCAGGACGTCTGCTTGCGCTATAAAGCGCTGTGCAACGATGATCAGGTGCAGGGAAGGTGAAGGGCCGCCTACTGGAGCCCTGTGGTACCTGGAACTCTGAATCCATTCACAGAATACTGCCTGGTTGTCCCACATGGCGGGATGTCCACTCGCGCTATATTGCACTCTGCAACGATGATCAGGTGCAGGGAAGGCAAAGGGCCGCCTCCTGGAGCCCTGTGGTACCTGGAACTCTGAATCCCTTCACAGAATACTGCCTGGTTGTCCCACATGGCGGGATGTCCACTTGCGCTATATTGCACTCTGCAACGATGATCAGGTGCAGGGAAGGCAAAGGGCCGCCTCCTGGAGCCCTGTGGTACCTGGGACTCTGAGTCCCTCCACAGAATGCCACCTGTTTGTCCCACACAGCAGGATGTCCACTCGCTCTATATAGTGCTCTGCAACAATGATCAGGTGCAGGGAAGGTGAAGGGCCACCTCCTGGAGCACTATGATACCTGGGACTCTCATTCCTTTCACCTAATGCTGCCTCTTTATCTCAATTGAAATTGCCAGTTTTCTTGCCATTGATCTGAGTATTCTCGTGTGAATTACAACAGTGAACTTCAGAATTTGTCTCGAATTCCTGAATGTGCATTATCTACCTATGGATACAATGATTAGCTACTTGTATAAACCTCTATTGACTTGCCAGAATGTTTCCAAAATTTGTCTGGGTAGTAAAGATATCAGTGTAGTGCACCTGTTCCAGTTTCATTTCCATAATATAATTGAGCATTATCGGTTTCAGTGCATTAGTGCTTGTATTTCACTTTTCAAAATGAAGACAGTTGTTATAATTAGCTGTGCTTTATGTTGCATATTTTGCTTTAGGAGATCAGCTGCATTCTTTTGTTCTGTGCTAATCATGTGTGTCACCTTTTGCCAAGTAAATCAGCATTGTGACTGCTAATTTTATATCAGCATGAGCAAAGCATAATGTGCATGTAAGCTATAGAAACTACAGTGGAATTGCATCCTATGTCATAGTTGAGCGAACGCCTTGCCAGAGGCAAACCGAAGACTTCTGGAGCCATATTACACAAGCGCCCCAGGGCACAACAGGCATTTGGGCCCTCTTTATGCACACTGGGACATTTTGCTATTACACAAGGAGCTGCGGATGCTTGTGCGGCATCTTTTGTAATGCAGATAGCGCTGTCACACATATAGCGCCAGCGATATCATTAGAGGATGTTCCCTTATTTGCATGGAGAGTAGCCCCATGTAAATGAGGGAAGCACTTTGCCTCTGTACCCGTGCCGTATTACTGACGTAGGCGCAGAGGCAAACATGCCTTTAGAAGGCACCCTGAAAGTGTTCCACAAAAAGGTGGCACATTTTTAGTGGCCTTCTAAATGCAACCCTCTAAAGGGAGGAAAGGGGGTCCAATGGATAACTCAGACATCCCCATGCAGGTGGGTGCAGTCAGCCATTATACCCATCTTCAAGGGGAACTCTAATCCCCTTTAAAAGTGCAGGTGGGTTACCCAAAGCAGCTTTTAAACAGTTGTTCCGTATTTCTCTTAAATGCGCTGCCCTGGGGCAGTGCGAGTCTGCAGCTGCCCCGAGGGCAGTGCATTGTTCCTGACAGGGCACATTTTCCATGTTAGCACCCTGTGCACCTGCTTAGAGGTGCTTCATGGCACAAACATGGAAAGTGCACCCTATCGGTAATGCGGGCCCTGGTAGACTGTTCTGTGCACCTCTTAAATAAATGAGCAGGATGTTGTCATAAACTGCAACCTTTATTTGTAAACTTATGGCCTCTTTAACAACAAAATGAAACAGCGCAGCACTGCAAGCCATTTTGCTATGCTGAGCTGCATTAATTTAAAAGCACAGGGATGCTTCATATTTACAACAATATGATGCATCCCTGTGCTTTCCCCTGTGCTGGTGCACAATTGGCTGCAGTGCACCAACGCAGGCACCTTTTCACCACAGTGCTTGGGTGCCTGCATTATTGGGGTTGGTTGTTTTTGTGCAGGAAGGGGCATATTGATTTTATTCTTTCTATCCCTATTGATTCGGGGCATACAAGCAATTCATGTAGAAGAAATATAACACTCGCTACAGAACCGATTGTTGTCACATACCACTAGAAATCACAGGTTCTGCTCGATACTGGGTTTCCCCATTAGCTTTAAAAACCCAAGAATAGTTAGGCATAGATGAGAGTATTTCAAAAAGATATAACGTTTATAGAACCATTCAGCTTGAACAATAATGAGCGTGACCTATTTGCAAAATACTTGCTGCAGGATTTCAAGTAGTCTCTTTTGATGAACATATGCCCAAAATCAATATAGGAATTAGACTTGAAAAGACTTTCAATTGGGTCACACATTTTCTCTGCATCAAAGGCAGCCTAAACTATGTCGCTTTTTACATCAGCTAGATTTAAAAGATCCTGTGGCTCTTTTGAATGTGATAAATCCATTCCAGTCTTGACAAAATAAACTTGATTAGGGTTTATCAAGCTTGAAAATCGAATTCCCTATTCTGGTGGGAGTGATCGTTTCAAATATCTAGTAGTCTAAATTTGCCAATAGATCGATTAATATTTTTGAGATAATTTCTTTTAGTTTTCATTCTTAATAAATCGAAATTATTACCTAAACTGCACAAGCTAAACAAAAAATAAAATAAAATAATTAAATATGTTCACAGTGCAAATGCATAAACTACATACCATATATTTATATAAAGTTTACATGCAATATTTATCTAAAATAGTTATACTAAATATAAAATATATCTTATTTAAAATAGATATTTATATGAAATAATTTTTAGGTAAAATAAATGCCCAAACATTCTTCAAAAAAACAAGCCTATTGAGAGAGGAGGATAGCGTGCTTACTATTGTGCACACTATGATAAAATCATTATTAAAATCTCAATTGATGTTTAGGATGGAGGTGAACACTGTACAGCGAAGCTGCTGCTATAGCAATGCAAGTCCATGCACTGTAGAATCAGCAGCTCAGGCTCAAATGAAGCATGTTGATTCAGGTCTGTGCTGAAGGACCCTGACAGATGAGAGGAGGAATGAGGAGGAATGCTGGAAGTGTGGATGAGAAGATCCAAGCACCTAGGAACAAGGGTAATAGAGGCTGGGAATGGGGTGGTAATGTTTGTTCTTCCTTGTAAATAGAGGTAAGTTATTTTAGAAAGTATTTTTTTGTTATTATCAGATTTTTGTTATTGGGGTTAATAACCATTATTTACAGAGATACCTCTTTTATTCATTTTAACTTTGTTAAACCGAGGACAACAGGTAGCCTTTCGCTTGCACAGATGCTAAAATCCTGAAATAATTTGGCATGAATCACCCAAACCAATTACTTAGGGACATTTTTTGTTTCATTTCAAGAAATTGCATTGCCCAAGGAATCCCATTTCATGAAGATAAGGTTTGACCACTTGTCAGCAATTCTCAATGTGGCTTTCTGAATGCACCCAGTTATCTTAGCACAACATCAGCAAATGTGGGTTATGGGACCGGAGATAGCTTAGGATGATGCTGTTGTCAAACATGATTCTGTCAATCAGGGATGCTGACCTATTTCATGTTAAGTTATGGTGTGATCGTATGTAAGGCATTTCTAAAGTTGTCAAATTTTCTTTCTTGCAATCCCACCTGGTTACACCCAAAGTGCATGAAAATCTGGAATACTCCCCATTCCATCATTTTGTATATTAGCGTAACCTTTTTCTTTCCAATATTAGGTCACCCATGAAGATTAGCCACTGCATGCCCAGGCATATGAAATCACATCTTCAGGCTCCCAAATACGTGTTTTGAGAGTAGCATTTTCTTGAGAGAGTAGAAAGAAAAGTTATTTTGTTATTTGGGTCATGTGTATTCCTTTAAAAGTGTGCAATATAGAAGGGGGAACTGGACACTCGATACATTACTTAAGAAACTGCAGATGATCCAGAATGCCGTGGCCAGACTTATGTTCAACCTTCCCAAGTGTGTAAATGTCAGTTCTCATCTTCACGATCTGCACTGGCTTCCAGTGGTTATGAGGGTGAAGTTCAAGGCCCTTGTGACGGTGCACTCTGCACTATATGGCCATGGCCCGGCCTACCTTCAATCCAAATTCAGTTTCTATTCCCCTGCCAGGCAGCTTTGCTCTTCTAACAAACTTCTGGCGATTGTCTAGAGGGCCCGTAAACAGAAATCCGGTGGCAGCTCTCTGGTCCATCTAGGGGCTAGGGCCTGGAATCAGCTTCTGGTGGCGCTTCGTGCTGTATGCCCTACAATTTATTAGCAAGCTCTTTATTTAAGTAACGTGAGGCACTTAAAGACAATTACGTTTGTAGTGTGCACCATATAAAGAAAAAATAAAATACTGATAAACTGACAACAAAAATAACTAAATCTAACAGTGGCATTTGCATCACTGGCAGTGAACACATTCATTAAAACACAGTCTGTGGCGTATACCAATGACTATAACTTCCCTTGTCCCAGAGATGTACAAGGATGCCCTACAATGAGTGCCTTGAACAAATGCTAGGCACATTCATGGTAAGATAGATGTGTTCATATTTTGCTAATTTAAGTTTAACAGGTGTATGTGTAGACAGAACTTGTTCAATGGCTGGGGAAGGCGTGCCACGCTGCCTCTGCTTGGTTGTTGCTCACCTGCCTTGTGCTTTTTCTTTAGTAGACTCAAAATTATTTGAATTTGGTGGAGGTCTTCAATAACCTTGGGCGTAGTTTGCGTAGTAGCATTACGCGTAGCTGCGCGAAGTGCACTTCGCGAGATACGCGTAGCGCTACGCGAACTGCGTAGTGCGCTGTTCGGGATGATTGCACAGTGCCGGATGCTTGTCTGCACTGTGCAATCATTGGAAACTGCATCTCGCACAGGATGCTTGATTCCGGTCCAGGGAAGACATGGCTTGGCAGTTCGGGCTGGACTGTTCCCATGAGGCACAGGGTCAAGACTGATTTGCATATGGCCATGTCTGAACTGGGGTGGTGTAGTGGGCAAAAGAACGATGGATTTAACCCAGATCTCTTGACTGGGGGAGAATGTATGCATTGTCAGCATTCCGTCCATCATTTGTTTGTTGTAACGCTTTTCGCCCTAAGTGGGATGGGTATTCCCAGACGTGGGACCCGTGCTCACTACGCCACTGGAGTCAAGCTATCCTGGCTGATGACGGCTGATAGCCAGAAACCGGTCCTAGGATGCTTGATTCCGGTCCAGGGAAGACATGGCTTGGCAGTTCGGGCTGGACTGTTCCCATGAGGCACAGGGTCAAGACTGATTTGCATATGGCCATGTCTGAACTGGGGTGGTGTAGTGGGCAAAAGAACGATGGATTTAACCCAGATCTCTTGACTGGGGGAGAATGTATGCATTGTCAGCATTCCGTCCATCATTTGTTTGTTGTAACGCTTTTCGCCCTAAGTGGGATGGGTATTCCCAGACGTGGGACCCGTGCTCACTACGCCACTGGAGTCAAGCTATCCTGGCTGATGACGGCTGATAGCCAGAAACCGGTCCTAGGATGCTTGATTCCGGTCCAGGGAAGACATGGCTTGGCAGTTCGGGCTGGACTGTTCCCATGAGGCACAGGGTCAAGACTGATTTGCATATGGCCATGTCTGAACTGGGGTGGTGTAGTGGGCAAAAGAACGATGGATTTAACCCAGATCTCTTGACTGGGGGAGAATGTATGCATTGTCAGCATTCCGTCCATCATTTGTTTGTTGTAACGCTTTTCGCCCTAAGTGGGATGGGTATTCCCAGACGTGGGACCCGTGCTCACTACGCCACTGGAGTCAAGCTATCCTGGCTGATGACGGCTGATAGCCAGAAACCGGTCCTAGGATGCTTGATTCCGGTCCAGGGAAGACATGGCTTGGCAGTTCGGGCTGGACTGTTCCCATGAGGCACAGGGTCAAGACTGATTTGCATATGGCCATGTCTGAACTGGGGTGGTGTAGTGGGCAAAAGAACGATGGATTTAACCCAGATCTCTTGACTGGGGGAGAATGTATGCATTGTCAGCATTCCGTCCATCATTTGTTTGTTGTAACGCTTTTCGCCCTAAGTGGGATGGGTATTCCCAGACGTGGGACCCGTGCTCACTACGCCACTGGAGTCAAGCTATCCTGGCTGATGACGGCTGATAGCCAGAAACCGGTCCTAGGATGCTTGATTCCGGTCCAGGGAAGACATGGCTTGGCAGTTCGGGCTGGACTGTTCCCATGAGGCACAGGGTCAAGACTGATTTGCATATGGCCATGTCTGAACTGGGGTGGTGTAGTGGGCAAAAGAACGATGGATTTAACCCAGATCTCTTGACTGGGGGAGAATGTATGCATTGTCAGCATTCCGTCCATCATTTGTTTGTTGTAACGCTTTTCGCCCTAAGTGGGATGGGTATTCCCAGACGTGGGACCCGTGCTCACTACGCCACTGGAGTCAAGCTATCCTGGCTGATGACGGCTGATAGCCAGAAACCGGTCCTAGGATGCTTGATTCCGGTCCAGGGAAGACATGGCTTGGCAGTTCGGGCTGGACTGTTCCCATGAGGCACAGGGTCAAGACTGATTTGCATATGGCCATGTCTGAACTGGGGTGGTGTAGTGGGCAAAAGAACGATGGATTTAACCCAGATCTCTTGACTGGGGGAGAATGTATGCATTGTCAGCATTCCGTCCATCATTTGTTTGTTGTAACGCTTTTCGCCCTAAGTGGGATGGGTATTCCCAGACGTGGGACCCGTGCTCACTACGCCACTGGAGTCAAGCTATCCTGGCTGATGACGGCTGATAGCCAGAAACCGGTCCTAGGATGCTTGATTCCGGTCCAGGGAAGACATGGCTTGGCAGTTCGGGCTGGACTGTTCCCATGAGGCACAGGGTCAAGACTGATTTGCATATGGCCATGTCTGAACTGGGGTGGTGTAGTGGGCAAAAGAACGATGGATTTAACCCAGATCTCTTGACTGGGGGAGAATGTATGCATTGTCAGCATTCCGTCCATCATTTGTTTGTTGTAACGCTTTTCGCCCTAAGTGGGATGGGTATTCCCAGACGTGGGACCCGTGCTCACTACGCCACTGGAGTCAAGCTATCCTGGCTGATGACGGCTGATAGCCAGAAACCGGTCCTAGGATGCTTGATTCCGGTCCAGGGAAGACATGGCTTGGCAGTTCGGGCTGGACTGTTCCCATGAGGCACAGGGTCAAGACTGATTTGCATATGGCCATGTCTGAACTGGGGTGGTGTAGTGGGCAAAAGAACGATGGATTTAACCCAGATCTCTTGACTGGGGGAGAATGTATGCATTGTCAGCATTCCGTCCATCATTTGTTTGTTGTAACGCTTTTCGCCCTAAGTGGGATGGGTATTCCCAGACGTGGGACCCGTGCTCACTACGCCACTGGAGTCAAGCTATCCTGGCTGATGACGGCTGATAGCCAGAAACCGGTCCTAGGATGCTTGATTCCGGTCCAGGGAAGACATGGCTTGGCAGTTCGGGCTGGACTGTTCCCATGAGGCACAGGGTCAAGACTGATTTGCATATGGCCATGTCTGAACTGGGGTGGTGTAGTGGGCAAAAGAACGATGGATTTAACCCAGATCTCTTGACTGGGGGAGAATGTATGCATTGTCAGCATTCCGTCCATCATTTGTTTGTTGTAACGCTTTTCGCCCTAAGTGGGATGGGTATTCCCAGACGTGGGACCCGTGCTCACTACGCCACTGGAGTCAAGCTATCCTGGCTGATGACGGCTGATAGCCAGAAACCGGTCCTAGGATGCTTGATTCCGGTCCAGGGAAGACATGGCTTGGCAGTTCGGGCTGGACTGTTCCCATGAGGCACAGGGTCAAGACTGATTTGCATATGGCCATGTCTGAACTGGGGTGGTGTAGTGGGCAAAAGAACGATGGATTTAACCCAGATCTCTTGACTGGGGGAGAATGTATGCATTGTCAGCATTCCGTCCATCATTTGTTTGTTGTAACGCTTTTCGCCCTAAGTGGGATGGGTATTCCCAGACGTGGGACCCGTGCTCACTACGCCACTGGAGTCAAGCTATCCTGGCTGATGACGGCTGATAGCCAGAAACCGGTCCTAGGATGCTTGATTCCGGTCCAGGGAAGACATGGCTTGGCAGTTCGGGCTGGACTGTTCCCATGAGGCACAGGGTCAAGACTGATTTGCATATGGCCATGTCTGAACTGGGGTGGTGTAGTGGGCAAAAGAACGATGGATTTAACCCAGATCTCTTGACTGGGGGAGAATGTATGCATTGTCAGCATTCCGTCCATCATTTGTTTGTTGTAACGCTTTTCGCCCTAAGTGGGATGGGTATTCCCAGACGTGGGACCCGTGCTCACTACGCCACTGGAGTCAAGCTATCCTGGCTGATGACGGCTGATAGCCAGAAACCGGTCCTAGGATGCTTGATTCCGGTCCAGGGAAGACATGGCTTGGCAGTTCGGGCTGGACTGTTCCCATGAGGCACAGGGTCAAGACTGATTTGCATATGGCCATGTCTGAACTGGGGTGGTGTAGTGGGCAAAAGAACGATGGATTTAACCCAGATCTCTTGACTGGGGGAGAATGTATGCATTGTCAGCATTCCGTCCATCATTTGTTTGTTGTAACGCTTTTCGCCCTAAGTGGGATGGGTATTCCCAGACGTGGGACCCGTGCTCACTACGCCACTGGAGTCAAGCTATCCTGGCTGATGACGGCTGATAGCCAGAAACCGGTCCTAGGATGCTTGATTCCGGTCCAGGGAAGACATGGCTTGGCAGTTCGGGCTGGACTGTTCCCATGAGGCACAGGGTCAAGACTGATTTGCATATGGCCATGTCTGAACTGGGGTGGTGTAGTGGGCAAAAGAACGATGGATTTAACCCAGATCTCTTGACTGGGGGAGAATGTATGCATTGTCAGCATTCCGTCCATCATTTGTTTGTTGTAACGCTTTTCGCCCTAAGTGGGATGGGTATTCCCAGACGTGGGACCCGTGCTCACTACGCCACTGGAGTCAAGCTATCCTGGCTGATGACGGCTGATAGCCAGAAACCGGTCCTAGGATGCTTGATTCCGGTCCAGGGAAGACATGGCTTGGCAGTTCGGGCTGGACTGTTCCCATGAGGCACAGGGTCAAGACTGATTTGCATATGGCCATGTCTGAACTGGGGTGGTGTAGTGGGCAAAAGAACGATGGATTTAACCCAGATCTCTTGACTGGGGGAGAATGTATGCATTGTCAGCATTCCGTCCATCATTTGTTTGTTGTAACGTTTGAACAAATGCTAGGCACATTCATGGTAAGATAGATGTGTTCATATTTTGCTAATTTAAGTTTAACAGGTGTATGTGTAGACAGAACTTGTTCAATGGCTGGGGAAGGCGTGCCACGCTGCCTCTGCTTGGTTGTTGCTCACCTGCCTTGTGCTTTTTCTTTAGTAGACTCAAAATTATTTGAATTTGGTGGAGGTCTTCAATAACCTTGGGCGTAGTTTGCGTAGTAGCATTACGCGTAGCTGCGCGAAGTGCACTTCGCGAGATACGCGTAGCGCTACGCGAACTGCGTAGTGCGCTGTTCGGGATGATTGCACAGTGCCGGATGCTTGTCTGCACTGTGCAATCATTGGAAACTGCATCTCGCACAGTGCGAGCTGTTGTTTTCTGCCGCTCGAGTAGATTTTTACTTGAGCGGCAGCTTTCTCAACATGGACTGGTAGTTTCTCATTGCGAGCGGTCGCGAGCATACGCAACCACTCACAATGAGAAACCTGACCTCCCCGCGTTGAGAATCTCGCCGGGAGGTTTATTTTCCACGCTCGCGATCGCCAACTTGCTATGTGCAATTCACGTAGCGCGAAGTAGCACAAACTACGCAAACTATGCGAGCGTAGCGTAGTTGGCTGCCCAGGGTTAGTCTTCAACACTTTTGATGCTGTTCACAATTGCGACTGACCACTCGTGCCATGCTAGGTCAGATTCAGGATCAGGGGCAGGTTTTTTTGCCCTTATCCTTAAAACCTACCAGCTCTCCCATGGAAAATGTATTCAATCCATATACTCCTTTCCATATCCCCCAGTGTGATCATATGGATGAATACTGTGTGGAGAAGGAATGGCATCCTTATATACTGTTGCACAAAATGATGGTTCCGTCTCAGGTTTTTATCATCCGTAACTGTAGACATGCCAACTGGAGTGTTGCTGTAATTGGGGATCACCCTTAGATTCCCCCTAGCTGTTTGGTGGGCTGGACTAATGTAATTCCTTTCTTTGCCAGACTCACCCCTTCTCAGAAACTACCTGAGCTCCTCTTTCCCCTTGTTTGTTGTGTTGAGCAACCAAGAGACCTTAGCTGAAAGAGTCTGTTTTCAATCAAGCTAATCCACATAACCTGATTAGTTTATACCAACTTCTACTATACTTCTTCAGAAAACTAGGTAAAATGCATGTTTCCCAGACTGGGGTAGGTAGAGGTTACATGTTAAAGCAAACACAATCTTTTATTGGCCTTGGCTTCTTGCAGAGACCAGAAGACAAGAAAACGTGTTCCCACCCTGCAGTTATGTGTATTTCATCTAGAGTCTTAATGAGCATTAGCCTAAAGAAATATTTTCCTGGGGAAATGACTTGGCTTATTGCTGTCCCCTCCAGGTCGGGCCTAGGATTTGGAAGAAGTCTAGGTGTCATATAGAGAAGATGAAAAACTGTGTAGAGAGGAGCAGATCCATGACCAGGAATTTTGAGAACTTTGACTCAATGAACTGTAGCCAGATAAGATGGCAGTATACCAGGACTAACATAGCATCTTTGAATCCAAAGGACAGAAAACCATCCAATAACTTTCCAGGAGTGGGAGGGCTGCCTCATCCCTGACCCATGTTCTAGTGCATCCTAGATAATGTGGGAAGCTGTATCAGATGTTTTTCAGCTGACGAGAATGCCAACACTTTTCATCTTGAGTCTAAATCTGACTCCATCAGTCATACTACAGGTACCTAACAAGGACTACTATACAGTCATTTTCAGTCCAAAATTATCCAGCCACAACCTCCATATACAGTCAGATTTGCGGGGACACCCCATGCCACATACACAGGATCCTCTTGTGCAGCACACAAGTCCATCCCCTTCCTCCACTCCATCACTGTTGGGGCAGTGGTCTATTTCCACCCACGAGTGTTGTCTCTTTTCGCCACTACCGTGGCCAGCCCAATAAGATACCTCTCCCCACTAGTATAGCCAAGACACACCTTCCCCACACTGCCACGGACACACATCCAGCTGCAAGGCAACAGCCCAGGGGGCACCTCCCTGCCCCTGACTCCAGCATAGGAGGGAGAGAGGAACAGATGAAACCGCAACGGGCCTCACTAGGTCCGAGCCTCAGCCACATCGGTACCAGGCCACAGGTCTCAAATCTATGAAAGAAGTGCCACTGGGACCCCAGCAACAGCAAAAATCAGGCGGGCAGACCACCGTGTTGCTCAAGTCACTGCAGGGATCAGAAGCAGGATTGCCATGCACGATGGGTTAGATCAATGCAGATGATCGGGATGGCTTGAATCGCACCTAGAGTGCAACCGCTATCTTGTACGGCCAAGCCACGCCCCAGCTCTGCACTTCAAATTTGTGATCAGATCCTTTGACTACATCCCAATTCCATCTGTTGAGTGGTTGGGTTAAGTAGGTGTCCTCTATACTGTGGATACTCACAAGAGCTAAAACCCCTAATTGTAACTGTTTTTTAAAATGTTACCATCTTCTGGGAATGAATTACAAGGAGCTAGTCTCTATTCTACAACTGTAGCAGCTTCACTTTGATGGGGTATGGGGAACCAGTTGAGTCAGTAAATAATCTCCTTTAAGCATGTCCTGTGCAGCAGACCCCTTTATATTAGATTTATGGTGGTCCTGTTAACTATAAGTAAAGACGCTCCACTTAGGGATGAAGCAGAGGGCAACCCTGAAGAAACACATTTGACATTCAGTAAACCCTGGTCATTCATTTAGGATGTAGGGTTTTTGAATAAATGTATTTGTATATTTTTGTGAAGCTAAATAGGCTCAACCCCCTAAAATATTTACTCTTGCACCCAAGCCACTAAGAAAATAGATCAACAAACAAATGCAAGCTTGATAGTTTGCACAAAATGCATGGCACCATTGACCCAGTGATTAAAACTTTCAAAACACAACCAGTGGTAAAGTCTTGAGAACTGACAATTTCTGAAGATAGTTGGGTACTGTATCCTTTTCTAATAAGACAACCCTAGACATAGGGCTCCAGGCCAATTGAATTGTAGTGTCATACTGTGCAAACATATTAAATGAGATTGTGGTCATATTTTAGTCCCTAGTTTTAGACCTCTTGTTCTCTGTTCTTTTTTGTGTGTAATTAATTGTGCTATACAGCATTTGCATTTTAAACCATCTATTGCCTTCTGGAATAATGCTTAAAACCTCCCTCTTGCTTTCCTTGGAGCGTCAAGTGTACCAATTGAACAACAATGCTCACTATTGCTTCAGCTGGAGAGTCCAATGTAGCACTTGAGTAAACTTGTTATACTACCTCGGGCTCCTGTGGGACACTAGTAGGGAACTACAGCACTTGCGATAGGAACCTTGCCATAACAGTGTATTGCCATTTAAATCATAACAAGAAAATGAAACACATTCATTACAAGTGTTTTGTATTATTTTTCTTGCAGGGATTTGTGCCTTTTTTTGTAAGTGCCACAGCTGGGACGACAGTGTATGGAGCATTTGATCCACTTATAGCAATCGCTGATATTTGCAAAAAATACAAGATCTGGATGCACGTGGATGTAAGTAGACGGGACATTATTAGTTGCAATATATAGGTAACTGAAGCATTACAATCAAGCCATTATATATATTGGAGGCAAACAAGTTGCAAGTCTTTTAACACTAAAACTGAGTTTGATTTTTTAATGTGGAGCAAATCACCGATATATGCGATAATAATTGATTTTACTGCATAAAAAAATCATATGAATATGTTTGTAGTAGGATATATATTTATCTCAAATTGCAAGCTTTGGGCCTTATTTAGAGTTTGCCAGACAGTTTACTGCACCAACAACATGGCGGAGTACTATGTCTGTCAAGCTCTTAGACTGCTAGGTATATTTAGAGTTGTGCAGGCCCTCACTAGTGGAAACCTTTAACTGGCGGCCCATCAAATATCAGGCCACCTGTCAATGGACGTCAGACTCTCTGCCCAGCTGAGCAAGGGCATTCTGACATAATGTTTTCCTGTTTAGGACCGCCAGAGAAAGCTTGGCAGTCCCAATCAGGAAAAAACAAAAATGCTGCCGACAAGCCGGGAGAAAACTCCCAGTGTGTCAGAGCCATTCAATTTTTTTGTTTTTCATAAACAAATTCCTGCTTTGAGGATTTGTTTTGGTAAACAAAAACTTTGCTTAGTGGCCATATTATATGCAGAAACAATGGTTCCTGTAGCAACCAAGAGTATATAAAGGAATATGCTATTATTATGCACAATCGCTATGAATTACAGGGTTAATGTGATGTCAGAAGGAGAAGAACCGAACATGACTCAATATAGGGTGAAGACAACAATAGTTTATATTATCATAGTAAAAACAGTTATTCAATTGAATGGTGCATTATGTCCCCAGTGAACATGGAACCTATCAAAATCCGTGATAATTTTGTAACTATTGTTATCTTCATCCTATATTGAGTCATGTTCGGATCTTCTCCTTCTGACATCACATTAACCCTGTAATTCATAGCGATTGTGCATAATAATATCATATTCCTTTATATACTCTTGGTCACCACAGGAACCATTGTTTCTGCATATAACACTTATACCCTGGTTCCTTTGTGAGTAGGGTTCCCTTGTAACTTTTTATCGACTAGTGGCCATATTAAGCATGGAGATCTCTCAGCAAAGTTACTGAGCTTTCAGGGAGTCACCATGGCAACTTCTCCTATGAAGACACAGCGATCTCCTCCTGGCTGGCGGTGGTCTCTATATATATTGTTGGCGCTGATCTGCCAGGATGGTAGAAGTCATGACCTCCACCACCATAGCGGATGGTATGCTGTCAGTTGAATTATAAATAAAGCCTTAAGTTCTATATACAGTACCAGTGTGCCCATTTCCTGTATTCCACCTATACAGGGTAGCTATTTACCTTACGTCTCATACAATAGAAACATTTTGATACAGCAATGACTACAGATCACGACAGCGGCAGTGAATTGCAGTTACCCAGTGAGATTTGCAGCAGGCCAACTCCACACAAAACTGAGGGTCATCATCATGCAAGAGCAGCTGCAAGAAGTAGCCGTGGATTTGAGAATGGAGGGTGGATATTAATATGTAAATAAAATAATGGAATCAAGAGAGAACTGAGAGTATAAGAGAGCTGGGCAGTGATTCAGATTCCACTGCTTTTCCCAGCCCCATGCACTATTTCATCTGGAATGCAAGAAATATTTTCAGGGGGGTTGGGTTATCAAGTATAAAGACAGTGAGGGGTTCACAAAACGGTTCTTTACTGTGTGCTAGATATGGCCCCTTAAACATAGGGGCTGTTAGTTGTCAGGTTCACTCAAATATAGGATAGGTCAATTGGTTTCCCAAATGTTCTCACGAAGAGTCTTATTTTTCCACACTCAAATATCATATGAGGGAACAACTCAATGAAATGATGACAGTTCTAGTGGCACTGAAAGAATGTAGCCATGCCAGGGTATACTTCACCCATTACTTTTTTATGAGGTGACCCAGTAAACCTCAAGAATCTGGGTAACATTTAGTATTAACAACAAAACTCCTGTCGGTAATCAATTATATACAAGACGAAAATGAATGAATGGTCAAACGCTGAAATGTTGTCCAGTTCTTCATTTGACCATTAATTCATTTTGCTCTTTCATGTAATTGATTATCGATGGGAATTTGGTTGTTTATACTAAGGGTATACTTCATGGCATGTAATAAGAATCACTACTCATAGAGATATTTACAGTGGTACTGGTGAATAGTTATTCTGTAGTCAAATTTTTTGTTAGTTGCCATGACATTTTGTTTCAGTTGCCGACATTGTTTTACCCACAACAGAGCATGCATCGGGGGTACTTTCTTCAGTATATCTTCCACCAACAATGAGATTTGGATTGCATATTTAACCCCTTCCCTGCTCATGACGGAACCGTTCCGTCATGAGCCACGGTTGCCGTGTGCTCATGACGGAACGGTTCCGTCATGACAATCCTGTCGGCGGCCGCTCCGCCTGCGCGGCGCTGTTTCCCCGCCTGTGCGGGGCGACAACGCAAATGGGCGGAGTCATGACGGAACCGTTCCGTCATGAGCACAGCTCAACTGTGGCTCATGACGGAGCGGCTCTGTCATGAGCACAGGCCCGCCGCGCTGCCCCCCTGCCCCCCCCAGCGCTGCAGCGGAATGTCCGCAGCAGCGAAGGGGTTAATCAAAGGCTGAGGATCATCATCTACTGTTGTTGTCCACCACACACAATTTGTAAAAGAAAGAGTGCCGGTGCCCGACGCTCTGCTCATACGTTATCAGCCAGTGCAATTCAACATTGACACCGAATATCAAGGCTGGTAGTCTTAAATCCATCTCACACCTCTTTATTCCACTACCAAGACCTTCCTGTCTCTTTATCTCACTCTTGCAGGTTCCTACTTTCTCCATTTATGACCATTTTGCCATCTTTCTCTTCCTCTGCCTTTTCTATCTGTGTGTTTTACCCTCTCTTGCGCTTTGTAAATATCTGGTGCGGAAACGAAAGTGCTGGTCCCCAAAAATAAGTGCTGGTACCCCCCACCAGCTCAAATTACGCACTGGTAGCTACTAGTTCATGTGGTATATCACAGGCTGTACGTGGTGCATTGTAGAGGACTGTAGTGATGGCACTTGGGCAAGGGGTACTGAAAACCACATGCCAGCTGGTTCATTAACCAAAATAACTTCTAAGGCGACATAGAGTGAAATAATGGTCACAGGAGTTTTATACCACCTTTCCAAGCTAGCTGGTATTGAGACACCTGAAGGTGCAGTCATTGTAGGTTGCCACATAAGGTGGGCTAATATTGTGTTTTCTGCTTTGTTGGGAAACCTTCGAGTAGCTCCTGAGGCAGGTGACCTTTTGTTTGGTAAATTTGTTTTTCTGAAAGCTCTCCAACCTTGGCTGTCACAGCTTCTGATAGCATGCAGCTGTCTATGGAAATCTGTCCCTTGTACGTGGGGAGTGATTATCTCTTGTAGATGCAACATTAAAAATATTCCTTTGCGGCCTTCAAGCCATGTAAGAAAAATAATACGTGTCTAGCTTTTCCGATCTGCGCCACTCTGAAATCTTCTGAACTCTTCCTTTTGAAAACAGCTGACACCAAAGTTATGACTTTCAAATGGTTTGATTTTCCTTTGCATTTCAAACCTAATAAAGCATATGCTGCTTAGATTAACAGGTATAGTTAATTAACCCTAATAATATATAAATGATATGTATTACAATGATTCTCATTAGATATACATATGGCTTTGCTTAAAAAAAGGGCTTTGTTGACAATTTTGCCAGATTAGCGCACTCTTCTACAAATCTGCTCTCAAAAGAGTTCATGGTATGCAGTATTTTGTGCTACCTATATAAAATATATGTAGATACATACAATTTATACCCCGCTCTGAAAATATGAGAATAACATATTGTGGCATGTTGTGCTTTTGTATTCCTGCCTAAAAGTACATGTTTAAAGTTGATATGTGTCTTATTGGATTATCTAGAAATGCACCTTCTGCACTTTATTTTCAAACATCTTTGTATTTGTTCAGCAGAATGAGTGAATGAAAAGTACTTTCTCTCAGTCCAGGATAGGTTCTCTATCAATTTTGGTAAATAATCCCTGCTAGCTAACTATGTGTACTTCTTTAACAAAGAGTGTTTAACCTAAAGTAATGTTTGTAGCTATGCACTACCTTTTAAGTGCCCAGGTTTGTATTTAGGTTGTTTTTTTCTTGGTAAGTGGTTATCAGCTGTGCCATACAAGTGTATTCTCGTGAAAGCATCTCTTCAAAGAATGATGTTTAAAGTGTTGTAATTTTTTTTAGGCAGCATGGGGTGGAGGTCTACTGATGTCCAGGAAGCACAGATGGAAGTTAAATGGTGCTGACAGGTATGGTTTTAAAGGCATTTTCCAAAACACCCTGTAAAGAGTACATGTTTATGGCAATAGCCAATTAGAATAATTCAGTTATTCTTAACTTCTATTCCTATGTCAGTTGGTGGAAACGAACTTAAATAATATTCGCAAAAGTGAAAACATAACTACATTTGGTGAACTCCAATACCTGCTCGCTTTCGAGTGAGAGAAGTCTGGCCAGTTCCCTGGCACCACGGCCCAGATTTACTCATTCTTGGTGCCAGGTTTCTGTCACTTTTGTGACGCAAACCCAGTGCAAAGTTATTAGAGTGGGATATACTATTCAATACAAAATCAGGATTTGCATTAGATGGTATCCGAATGTAATGTAAAGTAGTGCTATGCACTGCTTTGTCTGACTTTGAGTCAAGGGGCATTCCGTGGGTAGTGCTTGTGTGTTCCTATTCAACCACCCATGAGTTTGACGCAAATCCCTATCTGCAAACATTGGTAGACAGGAATTAGGACAAAACATTTACACAACACGAGGAAGGTGTAACTAGGAGAAATGTTTTCATTTCTCCTAATTTTTCCAACTTTGCATGTGCGCTGCATCGTACAACACACAAACAAAGTCGTAAAGCATAGATTTTGTACAGGAAGGGACTCATTCCAGTAAAAATATCTTAGTAGCATATGGCACATTTTTTCTCTCCCCCTTTTGATGCAAGGCAGCACAGCAACGTTCGTGCATTGTTGCCTTGTGTCAAAGGACAGTTAATGTGGACCTACAGGTACAGTTTAATCAATAATGAAAGCAACGCAGGATGCATCTTGTGTATCTGATAGCCTTGAATCTAGATTGATCCACTTGGATGAGCGTAACACTTGCCCCATGATGAGCTAAGACCTTAGCTAACACTTTTGTTTCAATGTTTTAAAGGCAGATAGGCCTAGATAGGCCTAGAAGAGGTACATTCCTCTGCAGGGCCCCTGGCTTTTTGGAATAGAATTATTGTGAATTATTGTGGTCTTATAGACATCTGTTGGTAGATGACCTTATGCTGTCCCTCTGCAGCTAGCTAACCTGCTTGACAAACATTTTTAGATTTGCACTGGAAAAGAGTTTGGATCCAGGGCCTTCCCCTCTTGAATGAATCTGTTGCAGTCTGCACCTTCTCAACTGTCCCCTCCAAATTGAGTGTTCTGGTGACTGGACACACTCTGAGGATGCACATATACAAATCTCTTCAAGTACATTTCATGTCCCCCAGTTATTGACTGGTATAGAGAAACATCATAAGATTTAAAGGGTCATGCGATAGCCACACCTATGTCGACCATTTTAATCACTAATCAATTGGACCAATCTGAGTGACTCGTCATGTTTGAGGAGCCAAGCTAAAAGCTTTTCGGCAGTGTTGTAACATCATGTAATCAGTATTGTGTTCTAAAATAAATTGATACTTGTATAGCGCACTACTCACCCGCAAGGGTCTCAAGGCGCTTGTATGAATACCGCTGTGGAACCCATCCTGGCTTTCCCTGTGAGGTGTCCACTCCTGGGCACCCCCAAGGTGGAGGCCAGGCATCCTTAGCGTTGTGGGGTCCGTTGTGGAGATTAAGCAAGCTATTGCCCAGAGTTGCAGAGTGGGACTCCATGATTGGAATGGCACCGAGGCGAGAATTATCAGGTCCATGGAATTTTTGAGCCCAAGACCCGCCGAGGCGGGGAATTGAACCCTGGTCCCGGGCTAGATCTCTGCATCAGGGTCTGCCACTCTAATCATTGAGCCACACTTCTCCACAAATAGTGAGCCAGACCTCATTATCTACCAAGATTAAATATATTCAGACTGTCAGACAACCTCTGACGTCGGCTGCTGAGTGCAACATGCAAACTATGTAATCCTTCTCCCACCATATAGGTTCTTCCTATAACACACTGGCCCCCAGGGACCTAGGCCTCCTCTCAGCAACTTTAGAGATGGCCTGCCCACTCGTCATGGGGTTTTAAGTCTCCCAAAGGATGTCCAAAGTTAATCTCAAAGTGACTCTTATCACATAGCATATGTTATACCATCAGGTCAGTATTATTCGGAAGCAGACAGATATTACATTTTAGCAACAATTCTAGAAGATCTACGTAAGGTTTTTGAACAAAAAAACAGAAGAGGGACAACTGGGGCTTAATGGTTGGTACCATTCATACAATGAGAAGAATTTTAAGAGCTTCTTCATAACTAGAAAAGGAACCCATCTTACAGGCCCCCCAAATCGCATATATTTGCAACTGTGGGAAGGAATTGTATATGCCTTCTGCTACACGGAGCGGACACTCAAAATTAGGCTATCCCTTTCACTTTTTAAAATTACCAGTGAGAATGTTGAAATAAGTCACTTTATTTTTTTAAATACATCCATGAAATATATCTAGCGCGCATGGCTTGTCAAATGCACTCCTGAAAATACTCAATCTCTATGGGTCCCTATTTTGTTTTCCTTTGTCTATGTGCTGCACTAAATGTAATCATTTATGATTCTTGTAGTGCTAGTTTTCTGTGCTAATTATAAAATAGGGGGAAGGAGTGTCAGTTCAAACAATAGGTTATAGCCTTCTTAGAGGGGATTACGAAGCTGATCAGTTTTATCAATGGTGGACGAACCCAACTATGTGTGGTACGATCACTGTAAGATGGTATTTGGGAACCCACTAGGTGAGTTAAAAGACCCCTCACACACCAACCTGGTTGGTGTCATGCTTCATCATCGGGGTCCCAACCGGGTGGCCGAATAAAACTGACATATTATAGGGGATACGGACGCACCACTCTTTTCCCTAGCTCTCTCGCTGTTCTTTACATTACGAAGCTGATGCCATCACTTGAAAATCCCATCAAATTCCTTTAACCCAGGAGGGGAGGGGCACAGAAAGGCGATAGCAACCTCTTCTAATCGCTTGGTCTGTCCTGTTTTGTTTGCAAAACTTTGAGTTTCAATGTAAATCCTTTATTTTGATGTTCTTAATTATAAGCAATGCGAACCACCTGGATCAGTGGTGGTGGGGCTGGTCGGAGAGGTAGAGGTGATGGGGGTGAGGTAAATATAAAATAGAATTCAACTTACCTCCGCGCTGAGTCCTCCCTTGCTGCGTCCTCCTTGTCTTCTCTCTCCGCTGGCCAAAACAAGTCATAGGAAGCACCCAGGCTGAGGCTCCCCAGAGCCAATCACAATGCTGCATTGGCGGAGGCCTCGCAGTCGTGGGCGATTCTCCGCGCTCGGGGCACTGCAGCATTCTCATTGCGGAGATTCCATCCCGAGTGCGGGGACTCCCCTTACAACTGCGGGGCTTCCGCCACGAGTGCAGAGGCTCTTTGTGAATCAGGCTCATTGTGTATGGATTTTAACGTATTGCATCGAGGACTCGGAGTAAGATTCTCCAACGGTCTTAGTTCAGTTGAGGGGATAATTTTAAGAGCCTTGGTGGGACGGGAAGCGATGTTGTACTCTTGAATCTGCTTTTCTTCTCAAATTGGAACTACAGTCATTATTTTGAGATGCGGTGTATAAATTGATAATGTAATGGTATTCAATCATAGAAGCACTGACTCACTCATTGTAGGACTGTCTTTTTCGGGAAAATAAGTTTGAAGCCTCTTCATAAATTCGCAGCTAGCTTTCATGCTTTTAGAAGATATTGCACTGATCTGGTCTACACCTATATTGGAAATTAAAAGCTGCCCAAATTACTTAATTAGAGCCCAGGAGTGGGAAGTGAGTGGGGCTACTTGAAGTAGAAAACTTCATAGTAGATTATTGTAACCTCAGTGCACATTAAAATAACTTTTAGGGGTTCATAGGCTAAAAAGTGTCTTGTGAGAAACGGTGTGAGCAGGATATACCTGTGTAGGCAAAAGCGGATGTAGTCTAGTCCTGGGAGTAATTTTAATTATGCCAGAGTAATGAGAGTAATTTTGGTATTTCAGCAATATTCTATGATATGGAATTACCAACAATAATGTGATTACCCCAGCTTGTGTAATTAAGAGTCATTTGGGAGGAAATATCCTACTGCGGGAGCACATTTAGCGAGTGGTTGCTTGCTCTGCAGTCTGTATTCTGTTGTATTTAGCGCAATTTACTTAGTACAAAATACATCTTTGTCATCATTGGACGCGAGAGTGCATTTTCTGCTAAGAAACTAGTGCTAAATGCCGTGGGAGAGTTGGGGGAAAAATCATGCCCCAAGAGCACACTTAGCGAGCGCGAGTGGCTGCTCACACTGCTATTCGTTTTCTGTTGCATTTGGCGTTATTTCGTCGTAGCGCATGATGAATCCTCACGTGCATTCTGGAGGCGAGGAGACATCCATATAATCTTGTTGAATGTTTAGCTATATGTACTATAATGTTATGATAGGCGCCTTATGTTATATCTTAGAAGCATGAGCGCGTTGTTTTTATTAAGAAGGGATGATTCTTTAAGAAAATATCCAGCCCCTGCTGTAACCTGCTTACCCTCTTCAATAAAATCCTGTTGCTATTCACCTGAGCAAAGACATGTATTTGGATATGTTAAATAATCTGCTAGTTGATTTGTATTATTTAATGCTGTTATCAATTGGTGAAAAAAGGCATACTCATGACACGTCAAACTCTGCTTTTTATGTTTGATAGATGTCTTTTAACTCTGTGAGACTGGCTCTAAAGCTGTTTTTTTTTTTAAGTGCACAGATTGCTTGTAATGCATTTTTAAATCCGTGTTTTTATGGTCGATATTACGACCCAGTAAAGACTACTAAAACGAACGAAACTGTTTTCCTAATTTTAAAAAAACTCATTCATATTTCAGCAAAACTTAACACATTCATTTCTCTTTGTTTTTTAGGGCCAATTCAGTGACATGGAACCCACATAAAATGATGGGTGTGCCACTGCAGTGCTCCGCCCTGTTAGTGAGAGAAGAGGTAACTATAGTATGGGATTCCTCCATCTTTAAATAACCTCCGATTGTAAATTTGCCATATTTTTTAACACAGGTGAAGTAAACAAGCAAGTACCTTTATTCCAAGGGACTTAAACCACTGAGTTATTTTTGTCACAAAATCTATTAATGGTTCCTGCAATAGTTCTGGTGGTCCTCGTGTCCGAGTCCTGGGTGGCTAACGAATGCATGTTACATTTACCAAAAGGAATATTCGAGCTACAGAGTATTAAATAATCGCTAGATCCAACAGCAGATACACTATAGGCTATTGATGCATTATTACTTTGTAATTTGTAACGTCTGCCTTTATAATGTCAAAGATTTCAATTCCTGCGAGCCAAAAAATCATAAACCAGTCACAAACATGCAGATATATTAATCAAGAAAGCCCATATGGTAACGTTCTCTCACATGATGAATTATGTGTCACATCATTTATCACTTTATTATTCAATGTTGCCAGAACACCGTAAAATCGATCAGCAAGGTGATGCGCCAGCTGTGGCATCTGTCTGAGCCTGAGAGTTGCTCGATTACATTTAAGTGAGAGTGACTTAAGCTTTCATCTGCCCAGGAATGATGAAGTGCATACTAAGCTATACATGAATATGGTCTTATGTCATGTACATTCCACAGTGTTTTTATATTTGTATCAAAATGAATGGACTCTGGTCTCCTGATATCATGTGTGTGAAGAGAATTTTTGGGCTAGAAGTCTGTGCTTCTGAATTGGAAATGTCCTCTAAAATGAAATGCAATTGTGTAATAAAAAATGTGGCTGGATCAAGCAACAATTCTGAAAGCGTATTTGTTTGTTGTGGCACTAGCCAAGACCTTTTGATTTTACAAAAATGATACATATACATACTTACAGCAGCTGGCAGGCAGCCCTTTTCACCTTTTGGCTTGATATTGTACCATACACATTTTTCCTCCGCCTACTACAGCATACGTCATGGGGCAGTGGGTCAGCACGTTTCAGCCACCTGCTGACTTCACCGTGAGTGGCAGGATTCTGCGCGTTCACACGGAGCGCACTCACACGCAACATCATTTCCTTAGTGCCAGGAAGAATCATCGCCATGTGTGCTTTTTGAAATCAAATACATATTTTTGCTTTTAGCCAATGCGTTTTTTATGTTGGTCAGAGTTGTAGATCTTCCAGCATTAAAGTTATACAAAACAAGCATTGACAAAGCCAACTGCTTTTAGTCAACGCCAGATCCATTGGCTTTGGTAAGGCTTGTTTAAATTGAATCCCACAATGGCTGAGAGTCTGCTAACAACCTCTCATACTAAGCATAGCTATAGCCACTTCTGGCCTGAAGTAATGAGTTCAATATTAGCCCCTGCAAAATGTCACCCGTATACTATCAGGTGGACAAAATGGCCAATACCTGTTTTACGTGACACCGAATCTGTAGAAAGATTCTTCACTTCATTGACTCCCTTTTACACATTGCAGTGGTGAATAATACCTTCATGTTATCTAAACTTGACTACCCCAGTTGCAGATATGCTGCCTTGTTTGACAAATTCTTAAGTCACTTATAGCTACTGCAGAACATCTCTGCCTGACTGACTGATCTCTGGGGCAGTCAGGCATCCCCACACCGCTCATGTAATCAAGTCCTTTCATTGGCTCCCCATACGAAGCAGAGTCTATTTTAGGGCATTGACTATTATCCATAGAATCTTATATATAAAAAAACACCATAGACCTGTGGGCCTCCAAATTCACTAGGTACTGACAAAACTGCTCCTTACCATCAGTTAATAATTGTTTGCTCACAGTACCCTAAGGTAAGACAGTGACATATAGTTGTGACCATGACTTCTCCATGTCCACAACCCTCCTATGGAACTCAGTACCCTACAGACAGTGCTCTGACTCAAAACTCTGTACCTTCATGGCATCTGAAAACCTGTTTCTTCAACTAAGAATCCTTCTTCATCAGGTAGCCGTTTTAGGCATCGATTTCTAGTTTTAATTATTATGTCAGTGACCCCTACCAAGATTCTCTGCGAATGCATGCGCTAGAAATAAAATGTAACATAACTGCATTTACCACGATCTCCAAAAATGTTGGATGAGTTAACTGCAAGTTGACCAGGAAGTGACAGCTAGCTCAGTTCCTACTATCCAAAAATAAAGAACACATTTTCAGGCAATTTTTCACCCTTTATTAGCTTCCAATCTTCAAGCAAATTGCTTGCAAAGCTTTTGTAAACTTCGTAGAGCTTTTTGAAATACCAGCCAGATTTGGTGGTGAGTACTTTAAAAAAAAGTTTGTGCCTTCTAGAAATCAAGGGTGAATCTGCATCAACATCTAAAAAATCTGCAGATGATAAAAAAAAATGCAGCCGCAAGACTCCTATTGAATCTCGCTATACACGAGTCAGTTGCTAAGGAAATTCGGAAACCCCACTGGCTTCCTGTAGCAAGTCGCGTCAAGTTTAAGACTCTATGCTTAGCTTATAAAGCCTTGAATAACATGGGACCCGTATTCTTAAAAAGTATTTTTTATTGGAATCATCCTGGTAGACAGCTGCACTCTACTGACGCTAGGCTCATGACGGTTCCCAGGATTCGCACATCCAGTTGGGGTGGCTGAAGCATTGGTTATGGTACAGCCAAATTATGGAATACGCTTCCAATGCATATTAGGTCAGCAAGTTCGCTATTCTTCTTTAGAGAGAGTCTTAAAACCTGGCTGTTCCAGAACTAGATCAGGATCCCCTGGGCGTACATTTGTCTCAGCTCCAAGACACCTCCAGGTGTTCCCGTGCTCAATAAGTTAAATTAACATAACATCAGGCTATCAACTGATTATTCCCCGTGTTTGCCCATGCGCGGCTCTGAAGTAAGGCCTTTTCTTTATTGATAGAAATACCTAAACGACTCGTTGGCTCCCTCTGGCCATCAGTCTTTTCACAAGGCTTTGAATACTTGGCTCTTCATTACATCCAATCCTTCCTAATTCTGGTAGTATGACTGCTGCTATGTTTCAAGGTTGCCACTGCATT
This sequence comes from Triturus cristatus, assembly GCF_964204655.1. Classification (NCBI taxonomy): domain Eukaryota; kingdom Metazoa; phylum Chordata; class Amphibia; order Caudata; family Salamandridae; genus Triturus; species Triturus cristatus. The sequence continues at coordinate 412,005,849 of NC_140593.1, forward strand.
TTACAAGTCACAGTCACTTTAATTTACTGCTTATCCTTTTATTTTATACTGGTGAGAGCCCACCAATCTTCAAGCAATTAAACTCGGTGGTATACAGATGTTGCTGTAAAGTGAAAAAGTTGAGAAACTATGAATAAAATGATAAGGTTAAATTATTAATGGTAGATTAAAAATCCATGCGATTAACGCTTTTGTTCGATTACCTAAACTAAGTTTCAATAGAGCACCAGCAATAAACAAAATGCTGCGCTTAATTAGAAATAAATCAGGGGGAGGAAGTATCTTAGAGCTACATTGTTGAAACTGGACACCTAAGTTCTGATACCGGCTTTATTAATGGACCAGCAATAAAGAGTCTGGGAAAAGCACTTTATCTCTCTAAACCTGAAATAGATTTGTTTGTGTAATGTATCAATGACATTTCTTATGAAAAATATGTAGTCTTCATATTACGGCCCCAATTATGTATCCCACCCATTTTTTAGGTCGAGCCTGTAACATTGCATGTGTACCCTGCACACGTACACTCGCTTGTGAGACTTTTGTGTACAAGGGGCTTGGAGCCCGCCTATGGCTTGCCATTCGTTGGTTTCTTTGTAAGCCTTCTATGGTGACTATTGGCCGGCTCTGGCTATGCCGGCACTTCAGTTCCTTTTCGAGGTGCTTGGACCAAGCACAGATTGATTATTTAATTAGAGCTTTTCTGCTGCTCGTGCTGTGATTCAGGTACTATTTCCTCTTCCTCCACCCCAGGCATCATTGTATAACCAACGTACTCTCAGCCCATGTTAAAGACCTACACAGTCCTGCACTTACCCCTGAATATGTGCATTTGAGTTATGCACGACTCTCATTGTGCTTCAGATAAAACTGCCAGCTTACAAAACTAAAGCATAATGCTACCCGTGTACAAAACTAAAACAATCATGTAATATAAACGCTTTGGGCAGATGCAAATTCTCTTATAGTTTAAATGTTTCACAGATACCGAGAGTGTCTTTAAATAAACGAAACACATTTAAATCAGAGGGCAGGGAGCCTCAGATATAAATTAACTAGGCCTTCGAAGGACGCAATGCATCCTCAGGACCCATGAAGCGCCTCAACGCCGCATTCTCTACTTGTGCGTTTGTTACCAAAGGTCCCTGCACATGTCCAGGACCAGCCACCGCATCGTCAGGCTCATGGGAGCACAGTGACTCTCAGCAAAGCTCAGAAGAGCTCAGACAAAGCCCAGGGCAGCCCTGCTCACCCAGGGATCACTCACGCTACCTGACTGAGGAATTCAGTCTACACCCCTGGCCGGACCATTCACAGGGAGCTCCAGGGAGGCGAGCTATGCCACTTTACCAATAGAGTAGGCACAGAGTTTGGGATGATAGTACTAGTCTTTCCGCAACTCATCTTGTTGACAATGCTTTTTTCAGTATTCCAGCAGATAGTCACATTCAGAGCGTATGTGTGCTCATGATGCTTATAGTAGGGCATACATTTCTTTACATACATGGAATATGTATACACCTCATGCCGCTTGTAACTACCGGACAGCCCACCACAAAAGCTCTGTTGGTGCTCTATAAAGCACAAAAATTAATAGATGTGCAGTTGCGCAAGTTGCCCAAAGAGTCCTTAATTTCCAAAAAAAGCTCTAACTGCTGCCTGTTAGGTCATGACTAAATAACGGTTCAGTACTCTTTGCTGTTTTACAAACACGCAACCTCCGCAGACGTCGGTGCACTGTTCAACCAACAATCGTATCTAAAAATATATATATATGCTATTTAAAAAGTCATCGCAGTGTTGCTCAAAATATCAAGTTCAGAAAAACAAGCCAGCAAATGTGTAGACAAAATTGCCTTGATTTATAAGAGACAAATCTGGATAAACATATGCAACAGAAATGATTTTGGTATGAAGTCATTGTATTCAAAGTTCTTAACAGATGATACATAAATTCAAAACATATATATGACAGCGGACCCCAAGCGCAAAATGCACCTTATCTGTATATCCCCAAGTTTTTAAAATAGAAATATAGATAGAATGTGCACACAATATCAACACCTGCTGTAAAGGTATGGTTAAAAAAAAGAACTATACAAGCATAAACACACAGTAAGATGTACCAAGTAGCATCTATAAACAAAATCAAAAGTCCAGAAGAAACGGGTTTCCAATTTGTGTACCAATCTTATTTTTATTTTGTATGTTGTTTCAAAAGTTCTGATATATGTGACACTCAAACAGCCAACGCGTTTCATCCAGCACACTGGACTTCTTCAGGGCAAGGTGCGACGTAAGCAATGTCACAGCTAGTGGTATCGATCTATATATACATACAAAGTGGGAAAATGGTTAACGTGAGTCTGTGCATTGTATTTTGCACTGGAAGGGTTTCTTCCAGTACAAAACCTATGCTAGACTCACAGAGACACCCTTACACCCTGGCGCAACGGTGTCTCCGTGGCGCACGGCAGCTGATTTTAGCACCGGTGCTAGTGAGAGGGGAGAAGAGTGCCTATGTTTAGTAAATAGGGCGCTTTCTTCCTCCCTCTTTTTCACGTAGTGCAGCGCAGCATTTGCGGCTGCTGCAGTGCTCTATATGAAAAAATAGTAAATCTGCCTCACTAAATGATTTTCTTGAAGTATTTCGGAGAATGCATGATAGTTTTCAAGACGGACTGTTCAGTATGGCATTATACTGCAAGAACATTTCAATAGAAAGACCTTAGTATTTGTAAACGGTATGCAGCGAGTAAGATTTTTTCACTATTACTGCACTGTGCTTTTATAATGAGCTGTGATCTAACACACTGGGCGCAGGGGCTATTTAGTGCCATTTTTGTAGGACAAGAGGTGTGTGCACTGGGAGGAGGATATAACAGACATCAATAATGATAGATACATAGGGTGGTAGCTCAATTTGTTGAATTCTGTCTTTCGGACCACGTCTCAAACTATGCTGACTTAGTCGTTCATCATTTTCAGAGTGATAATAGGAACGTCATTGCATCTACAATACAAGTGCCAAGAGGCAATTAATAATACAGTGTGCGCTGCAGAAACAGAAAGCAGCTCATTCAAACCTGTTTATTCCTCTTTCCACACTGTTAGTCCTCCGTGTATGACTGGTACAGGAAAGTATATAAAGCCAAATTTGTCATTGGCTTGTGGACTGCTTGTAATATTCACACAAAATTACACATTTCTAATATTTTTTCTGGCACCTCAGTTATTTAAATGTCCTTTATTGTCTCAGCAAAAGCCATACAATGATAACAACTCATTAAAGTCAAAAGCAAAACACCAAACATACCATACAATGACAGCCCATAACATACAATAATAGGCCATACAATGTAATGAGAGAACATACTATATCAAACAATGACCAACTATCCATACCATACCATACATGGCTAAAACAATACTGACAAAGCCAATAGATCTTGCATAGGTGAAACCTATTGGCTTTGCTAACACGTGTTGTCACATCCCGGTTTCAACCAAAATGAGATGCTCCAGCTGCAAAAAAAGATTCTCCATAAAGTGCTCCTCTGCTCCTGGGAACTTAGTATGGTATATTTTAAATGACCACAGAATATAAAAATCTGAGTATGATTGCTGGATAAATGCTGTGTTGCACTGACAAAGCCAATAGATCTTGCATAGGCTAGACCTGTTGTCTTTGTCAATGCTTGTTGTCACATCCTAGTTTCAACTAAAATGAGATGCTCCAGCTGCAAAAAAAGGTTCTCCATGAAGTGCTCCTCTGCTCCTGGGAACTTAGTATGGTAAATATTAAATGCCCAAAGAATAGAAAAAATCAGAGCATGATTAGTGGATAAATACTATGCATTATATTTTTCTTGTCTAGGGTTTGATGCAAAGTTGTAACCAAATGCATGCTTCCTACCTCTTCCAACAAGACAAGCACTATGACCTATCATACGATACAGGGGACAAAGCATTGCAATGTGGCCGTCATGTTGACATCTTCAAATTATGGCTGATGTGGCGAGCAAAGGTAAAATAATGTTACTTCTTTCTTTACAATTGTTTTGTTGTATGTTAATATTTATGTAAACACTTGAATCACACTGTTTTTGAAACTATATATACTTTTCTACAATGCTAATGTTTAAAACCCATAGTCTGTACAATTGGTCAATGATCACTGTCAAAGTGCACATTCTGCCAGTAAAAAAGGATTGGCTTGCTGTTCCTTTGTGGATGTGTATTGCTTTTTATGTGTCAATCTCCATTATTCAGGAGACAAGATAATTGATTGCATCTTAGTGACTACTAATATGGTCACTTAGCACTTTTCAAGTCTGAAGAATGGTGTTTAGTTAGTGGGAATCAGTCTGTCCAATGTATTGTTAAATTATGTTTTGAATTGGTTAAAATGAAGAATCGGATGTTTCTTATCTAGGTGGGAAACTTTATGGCATACTACCTGTATTGATGCATGTGCTTTAGGACTTTGTTGCGTATTTAGTTCAGCCAGAGTTAACAGCACCCCAATGCCTAGCTTAAGAAGACATTTCTATCAACAGACATAGTTGCCAAATGCAAGACTTTGATACAGTTTAGTAGGTATGAGGATGAGGTATGCTCTGATTGGTTTTGATATGTTTGTTGTTGTGAGGACAAGAATATTATTTTAATGCGACAACCATTTGTCAACAACATGACTTAGATGTGGTGTTCTGTTCATGACGGTGGCAGAGGGTGGGAGTGTTGTTGTCCTTTTTGTTCGCTTAGGAGAGATTTTAAATATAGCTGGGTGGGACTAAATAAAATGCGTTGTTAGATGGCAAATGTCCTTGAAACTTCAGTGATGGCCAACAATATGATTAAGTGGAACTCGGTTGCATGTTGGTGATAAGATACGTAGAATCTTTTCTCTTTGGTTCTGGTGTGGTATTTCTTGCTGTTGAGTGATGTAGAAAGCATCACGACAGATGACCATAAGGGTTATCTGTACCATGTTTGATGTATATCAGACATTTTCTTCCAAAAGTTCTGGTGGATTTTGGTCTGTCCAGTGAGAGAAATAAAACCAGAGCAAACAATGCAAGGTTTATAATCAAAGGCGTTAGATTACTTAAACATCATTCAATGAAGATATAAGCAGCCCTTTCCCACAAAAGGAAAGGGCAGACAAGGTCATACCTTGGGGCTGATGTTCTTGGGCTCTTCTGCACATCTCTCATTGTGTGAAGAGCTACCAATGTTTTGATCTGTTAATTCAGTTAAGTGTTCCCCCTTGCTTAGGTGTTTGGAGAATGGGGTCAATTGATATGTGGCTTATATAAAAGGCACAGATTTTCACATAGACTTCCTGAGGCTAAAAGTTGCAATATACCATTTACATAGAGAATGGCTCGGTTCTCAGTATTAATTGTGAGGCAGTAGGGATGCCCCATTGGATATTGTAGAGGAGCCTTTTCATAACTGTTTTTCTGAACTTACATGATGACCACAGGACTGGTCATGTCCAGCTGTCATTTTTAGATTCACATTGTACATTTAAAATGTTCAAACATTTTCCTCAGGTTCTGATTTTACTTGCATGTTAATAGTGTGTTTATAATAGAAATGCTCGGGATCAATGAATATCTAATTTCCTGTAAACTCTGAACTTGCACACACAACATGCTTCAGCACTTCCATATACTTAATTGTTTGGTCTCGACCAGGGTTGGTTTGTTAAACTACAGCATCAATTATGAATTTCTTTCGTGGTTTTTTTTTTTAACTTCCAGCAGTCATCTTATTTATCCCTCTGTGACCATGTGCAGAGACCCCCTTGGATATTTAAGAGAATCCAGTGCACACAGCAAGTTCAGTAGGCATGCCAGCAGTGCACTAACTTACTTTATCTATCTGAAGCTCTTACATTTCTGCAAGACAATACCTACTGTATTGCCCAAACCACTCTTGTGTAAATTGCATCTTCCCTTTCTGTCCAACTAGAGACCCTTGACTTAAACCCTGCTCCTCACATTCCAAATACCGTAAAAATAAGTTACACTGGTGTGCCCCATGAAGATCGAATCCACAATATCGATGGGGCAGAATATCGAGGACACAATCTCAACAATAAAATATCTACTGGTAAATAAGACTAGACTTTCCATACCTAGCTCCACATATATGTATCTATGCAGTACATGTATATTCAAGGTCAGTAGATGTGGAGATAGAAGTAGTAAACATATGCCTTTATGCAGTTACCCTTTCATATTTTGTTCCTCGATATTTTGTTCTCAATATTGGTATGCCACAATATTTGTTGGTGTCTATATTTAGTAGTGCAATCAATTACACCAATGTTTTCTCATTAGCAAAATATATGACTGAAGTGCGCAAAGGTATACAAGAACATAACTTGGATATGTTACCATCTGCTGAAAATTAGTTAGCAGACACAGGTGCCTCTAAGATATCTATTGCTGTACCAACAGTTTATCTTAATTTTCAAACAAATGGATGGAAGTGTAAATGTGATCAGGTGTTAGTAGCCATTGTTAAAAAAGCATCTGCCCATATCTAAAAAACTATTTCTAGCTAGTAGTGTTGGGGACGGTTTGCTTATTTAAATATATTTCTTCGGCCTTTGCCACCTTCTCCATGCTACTAACTTTTCGGCCTCTGGAATGCATGGATGCCTTCCTTATCTCATTTTTTATCTAGTATGTTCATTGTTAAGTTAAACCTTTAGTGGAGATTTCAGATACTGGTTTGATGATATTGCGGATTAGAAAGTCAAGGGAATTTTGTGAATTACTTTCCACCCTGAAGTTACATCGAAGAGTTTGTGGCCCAAACAATATTAGAGTACATATATTGGCCCATTTATAGGCAGACAACTACCTAATTTAAAATTTACAAATTGAACCTAATCTTTGGTCTAATCATTCTGTCATTGAGCTTCTAATTACCTCTGGTATTATAAGACCCAAAGTAAAAAGATAATGCATGCACCTCTGAAACAAATCCAAAATAAATATAACTCCATTTCAAAATGACTACTATAGAACCTGGTTACATAGAAGAAAAACAATGATAATTACTGGAGATCTCAGTTGGTGGGTTTACATGCACCTGCAAAATTAAGCTTGTTTGCAAACATAAAAAACCCAGCATCTACATATGCAGGGAAAGTAGTAAATCTAGAGAAATCAAGGATATGCCAGCAGAGGAAATTTGGTCATGCAAGTATGATGAAGCTCCTAAAATAAAATATAAAGTAAATATTAGTTATTATAAACTTATACTGAAAAATACCAAGCAAGCATTGTATTAAGAAATAAGTTGATTCCTCTTCTTATCCCCAGACAACTGTTTTCCAGATCATCAAAGACTCTTGAGAATATTCTAAAGCTACCAGTGAAGTCATTCCTTCATAAGATCTTTCCAATGCCTTAAATTACTGCTTTCTTGAGAACATTCATTAGCTAGGATGACAGATAGATACCAGACACGTCCAATCAATTATTACTGACAATAAGTCTGTAATAATATACTCTCCATCTCTGCTGTATTCTTGACTGAGGACTCCCATGATGACCTAATCAAATCCAAATCTTGTGTTTGCTCTACCCTCTTTCAGATTGCTTTTTTAAAGTAGCTACTGTGTAACTCACTAAATCCTCTAAGGCAAATTCTTGTTTGAAGAAGGTGTTGAGCTATAACCATTCCAGTCTGCCTCTATCATACCTATCATAAATAAAAAAGACTTGGGCAGACCCTACAATAATGAAGAACATTCGCCACATTTCTCTTTTACCAGCAGCAACAAAAGTACTAGAAAACTACACTGTGAAACAACTTGGTAGCTACATGCATTCAACTAACATACTGTGTGCAACACAGACTCGTTTTCAACCAGTTTATAGTACGGAATCTTTCCCATTAACTGGGCAGCTAGTGACTCGAATTAAACACGAAAAACCTGAAGTGATGGTGGTGTATGGGTAGTGGACCTTTGGCTTGATTCTCATTGTTCAACTGAAATGGGTCCTCTCTGCTGCCTGTAAAGCAGACAAAAGCATAGGATTGAAGGTCAAATCAAATGTATCCCTCTCCAATCAGGTATCTGGATTGGTTTCCTCATATTTATACCATCTGAAAGTGTTATGAAAAACCATTCCTTCCATAACTAGGTGGAATAGAATGGATTAAATCAGCGATTATTGGTGCTAGGCTGGATTACATTGATTTCCTTTACCTAGATTTACCTGAACACTTCCTCCAAAGAATTCAGGTGATTCAGAGCCATGCCATAGGTGTGCTGCTCAATGCTTCCAGATTCAGCCAAATTCATCCTCCACTCTGGTTATCTCACTGACCACCTATCAGGGACTATACTCACTTCAAAACATTATGCATTGTCCACATAGCAATGCCTAAACACCCTCCCTGGATTATACAGAAATGGATTAAGGTTTACCATTCACCTATTGCTAGTTGGTCCTCCACTTTGAAGCAACAAGTGATCCCTATATTTGCCAAAAACAGAATTAGAGGCCGGAGCGTTTCTGTTTCCACAACCAAGCAATGAAACTCCTCACCAGCTAATCTGAGATCTAGCACTTTTCTAGTCGATTGAGACAAAACGTGAAAACTCAATTGCTTTCCGAAGTGTTTTAAACTTTTTGTAGTTACCCAATTCAGGCAACTAACCTTTTTTAATCTACACTTTTCAGGCATTAGACAGACATGATGGTTATTCAATGCCAAGAAACCAATGATGTATGTGCGCTCCGTGAATTAACATAACACAACACTAGAACACAAAACAAAAGCACAAAACAGCCTGCGAACACAACACAAACATAGAACACAACACAACCTCAGAACACAAATCAAGAGGAAATATACTGATACAAATAAAGAGGAAATATGATGAATAAAATCTCTACACTACTAGATACTCTTTGATCAGTGAGTGAAATAATGATAATATTTACATAGAGCAATCTGAATCTCAATTGCCTATAGGCAATTTTCTAACTGAGGCAGCCCAGTTTTACTTGTAGAGTTTTACACTGATGCTCACTTTGTTCTGAGTGATCTTGTTTTAGTCATTGAGGCAGCTAAGCAAAAGGATTTGGCAATGGGAAAGAGCAGGGATATCATTTAAGTCATACACTTAGGGCTGTTCAATGTTGTTTTTTACTTACAATGCTCAATGGGCCTCAATGGGGCTAGGATGCACAATGTTCTCATTGTTTTTAAGATTGTTTTTCATATGCATGTAGATGACACGCTTTATCTCATACTTAAAGATGTGCCAGGTAATTGTTATTGTTTTGTGAAACTTAGAAGATTACAGCAGAGTATAAATAAACATGTATATCAATAACAGTTGTGCAGTGCAAACTATCACTTCAAATTCCATATGCATCATAATTGTCATCAAACCATTATAGGCAGCTTTGTTTGTGCGTGTGTGTGTATATATATATATATATATATATACATATGTATGTATATATATATATATATATATATATATATATACACATATGTGTATATATATATATATATATGTGTGTGTATATATATATATCACTGAAAAAAACAAAGTTTGCAGGGACATTATAGTTAGGTTCAGATCTTCCACGCACAAAACCATATAAATTCTGCAGTTTTATTTATCTCAAGTTACTATAATTCATGCCCTTAGGTAACTATAACTCGGGCCCCTGCTATGCACAGTTTTCTCTTCAATAATTTCACTGCAACTGTTGCAGTGATATTATCGATGATGTCATAGAGGGTGTCATGACTGATGTAATCTGTGGGGTAATTAGCAGTGCATGGTGATGGCGCAAGTTTTAGTTACCTCAGGGCATGAGTTATGGTTACTTGACTTACTATAACTGCTCAATTTTTATGGTTTTGTGTGTGTAAAATCTGAACCTACCCATACAATCCCTGTAACCTTTGGTTTCGACAGTGAATTTCTAAGATTTTTAAAAATTATTTTTCCTAACTATAATGCCGCAGTAAACTTTGTTTTTTTCACTTAATTTTGATATTTGTTTAATGCTATTTCCTACCTATAACATCCCTGTAATCTTTGGCTTTTTAGTGAGTTTCATCCTTTTTTAATATAGCATACAGTTTTACAATTTTATAAATACAATATATTCAAACATTCATGCTTATTATTATTATTATTATCATTATTATTATTATATATTCTAAAACTAAAAATTTAAATAAAGTTACAAAATTGAGGTAAGGTAACATGTAGTCTTTCAGTAAATGCAATTCACCAAGTCTTTCTTTTTTTAGAATTCATTTTGTGGATCCACAGATCCTTCTTGAATCCTCAGACAAATAAGGGGTCTGCTGCGTATACTGCACTCATTCAGTACTGAAACACTTCCTCCAAAGAATTCAGGTGATTCAGAGCCATGCCAAATTCTAATTTCAAGACTTTCGGTATTCACAGAAGGCATTTAGGAGTCCTAAAGTTAGGACTCCTAACTTCTGTGAATACCGAAGTGAGTAAGGATCTTCTGTGAATACCGAAATGAGTAAGTGCCTTCTGTGAATACGAAAATGGTAGTAAGTTTAGGATTTTGTCTTAAGTTAGTTCTGTGAATCAGGCCCATCATCCTTACTATACCTACCTAATAGTTTGGTTTTGGACTGAAACACAAGCTAATATTTTAAAAAACTGAAATACACAAATTATAGTACAGTTAAGCAATAAATTGTGCCCCATTATACACTGCTTATGACATCCCATATGACAATATGCATTACATGATAAATGACAACCTCTTGTGTGCTAGCAGAGTATGGTGCCACAGTCCCTGTAGTTTGAGAATGTTACCACTATAGGCATGGCAACACCCTGGGTGTCTAGGCAAGAGGAACATATGTGCCCTCTCAACTACAAAGATGCCTGAGAGGTTGCTTCTACCCAGGAGATCAGACATAATGGACTCCCCCATACCCATGGATTCGGACACAAGACTATTGTAATATTGTTCCACTGACATCTTGTTTGTAGGTCTTTGTTCTTGCTGCATATAACCTTAGGATATTTTGGATTTGATGCAACTTCCCATATGTATTGAGTTGCCGTACTGTTTGCAAGGTCTGGTATTCTGTGTTCCGCTGAATTAAGTTTGTTGGCATGTACGTACACTCTCTCCTTCACCTGGTCTATTCTTATGGACAGTGTATCTGTTTGTATCAATAAATATGAATCTGCCATTCATCCCCCTAAGTAGGGCTTTCATGTCCTCCTCACTGATATCATTTAGAATAGTAGCCATATCCGTAGCCCCTTTTTTTCTGGCCTCCATCTGCACCTTCTTCAATCATTTTTAGTCAAACAGCAATTTACTTTTCCCATTTCTTTTGTGCTGCTGGTGGTGTAGTCTCTCTTGGAATTTTACAATCAGGTTTTTCTCCCTCAGGTTCCTGTTATTCTATAGTTATCTCCTGTTAAGTACGCTAGTTGTACTACACCGATTCCCTCTTATTTTAGCACTTTTCTCCATGTGGAGAATATTGATATTGTCTCTCTACCTGCCAAAAGACTCCTGTCACTCAAGTCTCTGTGATCTCCGTTTGTTTGCTAATTGCACCCATCTACACCTACCAGGCCTGGTGTGCAAAGTATATTTGGGTTATATATGACATATCCTGACTCCTATTTTTTGACCCACTCAATGGATGATTCGAATGTGAAAAACGGAGCATGGATTGTATTTGTCAAATCTTCAGCTCCCAGTGATTGCAGATAGCATTCTTTGCAGGCCTGCAAGCTATATTTTAATTTAAGGGACTATTTTTGCACAGTTTCATGAGATTATCCCATACTTCTCAGCTCTTTCTGCATGGACTTTCTAATTTTTGAAATGCCCTTTACTGCTCTGTTCCCGCCCCTACCACTTGGTGAGTTAGGGCCTCCACTGTCTGCCTTTCTCTCAGTTTCATTGGTCCCTGGCTGGTTTCACTAGCGGCAGTTCCTTGCCACTTAAGCTCAAGATGGCGAGCGCCACCCTTTGTTCTGTTAGTCAGAAGGGAAGCACACTTTTCTCACCTCTCTGACCAGGATCCTTCCCTAATCATCTTTCTGTGAGCACAGCTGTGTGGGTCCACAATTTTCTGTCCAGTGATTGGCCACAGCATGAATATGATTTTGTTTCTTCCAGATTTGTGTATTTGGATTAAACATGCAGGGTTTAGATGCATGTTTTATGTCTGATTTAATTATTTTATACACTGTAGAGAATCTGGAAATATTAAAAGCATATTTAATCTTTTGACATTGCAGGGTTACAAATTAATATGGTGTAATTTAAACTTTTAAAGGTTGCACAAGTTACTATGTTGTTATCAGGATTGACCATCCCTACACTGTAATAATATTCAATAGGGAGTAGGTATATGGCCCTCAACTGTGTCCGGAAATTGGGTTTATTAAAACATTTGAATATAGCCCTCTTACTTTTTTAATCTATTAATAGTCCTGAATACAATAGTCCAGACAGAGTGTAAGTGTAAGATAATGAGATGTGAGACAGGGTAGTGCAATGTGAGTGAGAGTGCAATGCAACTAACAGGCTTTCTATGCATAAAACAGCCACGCATACGACCCCTTCTGCATTGTATTCCCTGATGCACATTGGCCAATGAATGAAGAAATATTGTCTCTCTCTCTCAAAGTCGAGAAAATGAAAATCTTCTCTTGTGGTCTGTCAGTCCAGTCCAACTACTTCTTTCTGAGCCACATACCCTGGGATCACCCCACATCCAGTGATGAAAGCTCAAAAACTTGGTGTGCTGTTTGACAGTCTGCTATCCTTTAAATCCTAGATTAGTGCTGACTCAAAAAGCCTTCTATTACTTATGGGTTATAAGAAGTGTTCTACCACTCTTTCACCTCTCACTAAAAATCACTGTAATGATCTCTATGGTCCAGCCTGCCTCAATAACTACATTCGCCACTCTACTGAACTCCACAACAGATCAGCATCAATATTCTACAAAATCCAGAACAATGCTTCTCATCTTCTGTTTCGCCTGAAAGAACACAACCACATTTCACCCGCACAGATATCTCTTTTCTGGCTTCCATTACAGGAAAGAGACCATTTCAAATCTATATGTATTGTCCATTACAATTTAAATGGTTGAGCACTTAAATTGTTTGTACCCATTAGGGCTAGATGTACTAAGAAGGCATTCTATAAAAGTGGTCAGAATTTGCACTCCAAGTTTTAGTAAATACATTGGTATTTTGCAGTTTTGCAAACCAACCTAGATACTAATAGGTAGGTTCAGAAATACCTAATTGTAGTGTGTCAGAATTCAACCTACATTACCATAACTAATTAGGTAGGTCGCAAATTGAGACCTACTACAATTTGCCACCCTCACAGGTATAGAGGTCTGGTGGGGTCATCAGACAACAGTATCTCTGATTGTTTTTTTAAAAAGCAATTGTTTTGTTTAAATGCAGGCCATTTTCCTTAAAGGTCCCTTGAACCAATGCCTGTTCCTAATACATATTTTGTCAACATTTAGAAAGGGAAAGGGGTTCCATGGGAAACCCAGTCAAATATGGTAATGTGTTACCACCTCCTTTGCGGTATCAGTAAAATATTAATGTTTTGCAACCTGATTTCAGTTGCAATAAAATAATACATACCATAAGGAATCCTTTTTTGGAAGGGATGTCTTTAACAGCCCAATTCCAAATACCTATTCAGTATGGTTTCCTAAACCCATTTAATGATTCGGGAAACTTTTACGAACTGTTAAATAAACTTAGTACATTTGAAAAAGGGTTTTAGCATGTGCAAATCCTGGTTATGGAACCAGTGAGTTTTGAATTCTAAAACCCTTACTACATGAGGCCCAAGATGTCCAAGGTGTCCATCTATGTAGCTCACCCAAAACAATCAGACAAATGGACTTCCTTATGCAAGTCTCATTTCTTGATCACTCCACAACTCTCTTTAAGAATGGAATCTGATTTTCTCAGATTCAGGAGAATGCAAAAACCCACCTCTTGAAGAAAATGTGTGGTTATCCCTCCATCTGCTTGTCTCAATGTCCATACAGGACAGAGGAATGCTGGGTAGACAACTAAACATGACACCAGAGTTTACTCTTCACCAAGACTTTATCACCTTTGTGGCAGAGGAGCCTTGAAATGTAAGATCATTGTGGTTGCTGTCTGCTATTTCCCAGAAACTTGTTCAATGATGTCACATATAAGTATCTCATACAAAGTGCACTGAGGATACTGCATTGTGGTTTGTAGGTTTTTACCAAAACCCTATAAGATACATTTACAAATAGAATAAATAAAGTTCTTCCCTCTCAGGCAGATTTTGATTGATGGATATTAGGGGAACATGATTTTCTTACCTTCTGTAACTTATCTTTGACCTGCAAAGCCCCATAGATTCTGAGATTGCCTGCTCTTGAATGACAGACTGGAAAATTTTTAATTATAGAAGTGATTGCTTGCTACAGCACTTGTAGCAAAAAGCAGTATGTGAATGGTAGGTCACTTCTACCCGAGTTAGAGAGAAAACTTATGTATCAGCATTTAAATTTGACAATAAGGCACACAGTAAGATTAGAGGGCTTTTGCTTATCGCTGACCAAGTAATTTCCATCAGTTGAAATGTGGAGGTTAAAAAGCATTGGATTCACAGAGTAACTCTCCTTTACTCATTCATTCGTGGTAAATCGAAATGTAACTCAGCCCACAGCTCATCATTTGAGGTCATGAGCTTGTGGTACATTCAGCTGATGAGGATCTTCCATGGGCCATTACCCCTGAGGAGGCAGTGAGCTGCCAGTGGAAGTTATTAACTTTATTTGTATTTCTGTTTCCCTGATTTATCTCAAACTTCATCTGTATTGAAAGGAGACACAGATCGCAGCACAGTGGCATTGTATTCACCATGAAACACAGAAACAGGAAAATGAGACTAATGGGATACAATCCAAAATACTGAGAGCTTATGATTCATGGCATGAAACATGCTTGCTCTTAGAGAAATCATGGGCCTAAATGTCAAAGGCATATACTTGTTGCTGAAAATGTCTTAATTTACCCCCGTCAGGGTTTCACAGAAGAATTCTTGAGAAGCGTAAATGGATAAACTATTAAAGATATCTCTGGCGTGAGTGCCAAGAAATCTACAGTAGTAAATCCCAAACAAGTGTGAGAAGAGAAAAGAACTAGACGTGGTTTTACATGTAAGTTTGGGGATGCACAGACGAGTACATTTGTGAGCATTCACAGACTGAAATATGCCCCTTTGCGCAGTAGCGGCTGCCTCTGAACGGGGGTGGTGAAGCAGTGGGTGGCATGTGAAAAATAAATAAATTACCTTCTCCATAGCCGCTCCCGCTGTCAAGCGCCTCTCGTCCATCTGCTGACAGCAGCGTACGCACCAAGACTTCCGGACTCTCCCAGCCAATCACGATGCTGCATGGAGTAGTGAGGCGACTCTCCTCCGAGCCACCACTACCTGTTTACCCTAGTAACTATCACAGATTTACTCCAACCAACAGCTGTAGTAACTCCCTTTACAGGATAGAAAGGGGAATGGTCAAACCAGAAATATTTTTTCAGTGGAGAAAAAGAAAATAAATACATTACTTTTTAACGTTCAGATGTACTGCTTACTGTGTGCAATTGTGTGGTATGTTTAACTACACATAAGGGGCATTGGCAAACTACAAGAAATCCCATGATGTGCAATAGCTTGAGAACTCTGGGCAAATGTTCAGTTTTCTTTGTGAATCGGGCCCTTTGTGTTTCAATCCAGTCCTAAAAATGCATGCATCTGGATTTGTGTGAGGCACTGCAAACAGACAGTAATTAACAATAGATTTTAAATAATGTCAGACTGGGGTAAAAACCTGGCATTAAGGAATCTGGATTAAAATGGGGTTCGACCCTAAATCACACTTATTATGGAAAAAGTGTCCTGTATGGCAGATGTATTGTAGTAGGATTTTGGTGGAATTTATATTGTAGTAGAAGTACGGTCAACAGAAGGGACATGTGTGTTCCCAGAGATAAGGCGGGCGTGGCCAATAAGAAAGTGGCAAGTACCGTAAAAGTAATTTGTTTTTTGGGCATTTGCCCACTTTCCTAATGGTTTCCACCCCATTATGGGCACTGTATGTTAGTGTCAAACACAATAACAAATAAGTGTGAAAATTGGGTGTGATAAACACAACTGTATTTGCAGGTGTGGGGGATGGTATTTCTCAACCGCAATAGCGTTTTCATAGTGGAAAAAAGGCAATCATTGACAAAGCCCCTAGGCACAATGTTTATCTTTTTGATTATTATTTCAAGCATATTTCACAAATTAAAAAAAAAGGAAAGCTGTGTCTCTACCTAAACATGCGCCCATCTGATTGCGCTAAAATGATATATTTGAAAGAAATTAACCATTGTATATAATGTTAACCGAACAGTACAGGTTCTTCCTAGCAGTCAGGTGGAAGCCCAAGCTAATCAGCATTCTACCAAAATGTTGCCTAAAAAATGCAGTGAGACTAGAGATGCTGCTGGTGTGGGCGACTACATTGACCAGCCAGCCCTGCTCATGATTGGACTTGGAGGAGGGGCTATTGAAGTGCTTATGCATGCCTACATTCCCCACAGTGCGAAACGCACCAAGACCAAGAGCGGGCCCAACTGGGCCTGTCCACAGACCGCTGAGACCGTACCGGGCCCCCTCTTGGTTTTTGCCATTGACTTTAGTTATTATTGTTACCCCATCATGGGGAAACGAAAACGGAATCTTGCTTCGGGGGAAGTTAAGCATCGTCGCAATGGACAAAACATTATGATGCTCCTCACTTCCACAGTGGGGGCTATCACTGAGGAAATCAGTGCTGTGGAGATTGAACTTGGCCTTGCTAATCAGGTCACCACCCATCCTGAGTTAGGTGCTGGTTCTGGTACAGATACTGAGAACCCTGCTAGTTTGCTTGTTCCAGCAGGTCTTCCCTTGCCTCATGGTTCCCAGGATTCTCATATTGGAGGTCTCCTTATTTGTTCTATTACTTTAGATGGGTGGTTTAGAGCAAATTAACTATGCAGTCCTCCTCTTGTGTTCCTCTAGCTTGTCCTTTATCTGAGGACTATTGTGATGTAATAGCTGACAGACCAATGAAAAGGTTGTCCATGAGGTTAGAACTTTTGATTGCCTCTACCTTTCAATCATGTGAACGTAGACTTGGTTTAATTGAGGATACTATCAACAAACCCATACCTCTCTTTAACACTCCTTTGTCCATCTAATTGTGAGGGGGAACCTCTTGTTTTCAAATCATCTGTGCAGAGAACAAGAGTAGTGGCCACTGCTGCACTGACACAGCCTCTAGGCACCCTGACCCGTTCTGGGGCACCTTGAAGCCTCAACCCTTGTTTATTGCCAGCTAGTCAGTTCATGAGTCGGGATGTACAGAGACCAAATTCCGCTGTGGGGTCGCAGTTCACCTTACCTCTAGTTAATATTACTTCACAAATCCCAAGAGAATGTTCTAGCTTGGCTCTTCCTCTTGCCTTTGTCCCTTACGCTAGTTCCATCGAAGCACACAGTAATGATGTGTTCCGTTCCCGGGAATCAGATACGGCGCTCTATAATCTTGGTCCTTCTCCACCGGTGACTCCTGAGGCCATCATTTTACCTAAGTTCCAGGACTTGCTCCTATTATTAGGAAAAAGTTTGCTCAAGTCAAAAATAAAGTGTTTGATTGCTTTAAAAACCAATTTGGGCACACAATGTATTTGTTTTTACTCTATCATGGCCAGGAGAGGTTCTTGGGTAGGCTCCCAACCCAAAGATTTTGATGGTGATTGTGTTGTAGTGAATTGTGATAATCCTCATCCACCAGGTTTTCTGTTATACCATTTACCAATACAAATTGAGTCCTCTGTTGGTATTTGTCATCTTCCTCTAGGTTATTTTTTTTTTACCAGCCACCTCCTTTCTATAATGAGGGTCTTAATACTGCTCAGGTCCCTTTTACAGTTCTTATAGCTCCCAACCATAGGCACACCTATGAAAGCAGCAGTTCCACTTTTAACACATTTGCACCATTGCGCTCTTTGCATGACAATGACTTGTCAGATTCAGTCCTTGCTTTGTTTGGGAAATTTGGACACTCTTACTCTTCTGAGCTGTAATGTTGCAGGGATTCCTAACAAAGAGGGGAATGAGGCTTTTTATAGCCGCTTACATAGATTCAAATTAGTGTGCCTACAAGAAATTTGAGTTGTTGATACTAACTTTCGTCTTGATGGTCATTCTTCTTTTTCTGTTCTGGCTATGCCTTTATCTCATGGGAGAGCAAGAGGTGGTCTTCTTATTTTGGTGTCTTTGACTTCGGGGTGAAAAATGCTGGTTCACCAAATTAGTTGCATGCCTGCTGACATTTCATAATTTTACTGGTTTGCTTATAATTAATTGTTACTGTGCTCTTTCCCTGCCTGGAAGCTCTGTTCAACCTCATGCTCTTAGAAATGTATTTGATAGTTTGTCTAAATCTACCTTAGAAAATAGTTGTATCACCTTAACCGACAATTGTAACTTACAGCTCTGCTTCTAAGGGTGCTTTAAACAGCATAGTGATAATGATTGGTATTCTCTTGAGTCTATGTCTTCCTCAAACCTGTTCTTCCTTTATTCTTCACAAGGAACTTGGTCCAGGGTTTTTAGATGATATTCTGCAGATTTGGCCTCTTCTTTCATGTTTATCGGTCTGTCAACGCCCCAAAAAACGTTTTAATCATCTTGTTCATAAAGATTATTTGGTTCTTGACTGTGCGTGTGTCCAGCATACCATGGTTAAAAATTGTAAGACATAGGGGATCATTACGATGGTGGGTGACTCGAGTCAGCCCACCACCGTAGCGGTGCCTGGGACGGCCCGCCTGTAACGCGGCGGTCCCGCATGTGAAATTGCAAAGCGACCGTCACCGTGGCGGTCCCATTTTGCATGATTACCATTGCAGTGGGTGCTGCTGGCTGCAGCACCCGCCGCAATTGTAAAAATGCATGTAGTGCCTTTCCCTGCACTACGTTGCAGGCACCACGGGATGCCTACCACTCAGTGCAGGGAAATGCAGGGGGTTTTATGGGTGCCCCCCAGTGCACAACCACCTCTCCCCAGCACAAGGAGGGCCTGCAACGGGCCCCCAAAACCAATCCCTGCTTGCCTTTCAATGGTGGTTTACCCACCATGGAAAGGCTGGCTTTGGCCAGCATCGCAATATGGCGGATGGTGCCTGCTAGGCACTGCCAGCATTTTACACATGCTGACCGCTCCGCCAGGCAATCGCAACGATTGCCTGTGGTGGAAGCGTGGCAGGCAGTCTTTGTGACCGCCGCAGTCTCAAACTATTCCCCCCACCATCGTAATGTGGCGGGGGGAAATTGTTTTCCGATGGCGGAAGGCCTGCCACCGCACTGCTGGCGGTGGAGGGCCTTCCTCCATTGTAATGACCCCCATAGTCTTAGTCAATTAGGTCAACCTGAAATTTGTAATAATCCAGAACTAATAGCCACAGGTGATACTGTCTAGACTAAGACAGCCTTTAGGGCTCTAAAAGTAAAAGAGAGCGAGAGAGAAAGGTACTGTATAAAACCTCTGTTAGAGCTCATCTTTTGTTAAAAACGACCCCTTCTATTGAGCCTTGCCTAACTGTTGACATGTCGAACCACCACCATTTTCTACTGACCCATTTTAGATCACCACCTGCTGGCCAATCCTCGTGTGTGGTAGTTTGACTCTGATTTTACTCCTTGTAGCTGTGACGGTGTTTCAACACAGGACACTCTTCACTTTATAATGTTAGGATCCTTTTTTTTTAAAACTTCATAAAATGTTTATAGTAACTTGCTAGCTGGAACTCATTTTGCTCAAGTACAACCTTCGTGGTTCTATGTAATGTTACCTGATGTGCAGATTTGTTTTCTATTTGGCTGACTTTTCATCAGGTGCCATCCAATTGGGGAAACGTTTAACACATATAAGATGTTTTTCATGTTGTTATGCTTTGTCTTTTATGGTTTCATTTATAAAACAAATAAAGATTATGGTGATTGTGATGGCTAAAAAATATTGTCTGAACGTGAAATCACGGTCAAAATATTGTAAGTAAAACAATAGAATTTGCCAAAATATCGAGGTTAAGTACTGCAAGTGTTTTGCAGCCGCGGTCGGTAGTAGGAGTAACTGCAGGGCGGTGACGTGGGGAGGGGGAGGGGCAGGGTGGGGGGTAGTAAACTATGGATTACGGAGGTTTACAGGTAAGTTAACATATAAATTAATAAAACGAATTTCGTTGCGTGCACTTCATCCCTAAATGCGATGCAGTGCACGCAACGAAATTCGTTTTATTAATTTATATGTTAACTTACCTGTAAACCTCTGTAATCCATAGTTTACTACCCCCACCCTGCCCCTCCCCATGTCACCGCCCTGCAGTTACTCCTACTAGCGACCGCGGCTGGTGTTTTGCTGTTATATCGAAACTTTAAAGGCCATTTACTGTAATATCATTCTGTATTGTGGTGTGCTATTGTATTGCTTTAGGTTTATATTTAATTAGATATGTTATTGTAAAATTATCATTATTTCTTGAAACATTATTTTTATTTTTATTGGTATATTGAGGGATTGGATGCATACAATATTTTCAATATATTAGCTAATTTTATTTAAGTTGCTAATTTTTGTAATTATGAATTGTTATCATTCTGGTTGTTTTGTTTTTGGAGTATTGGGTGGGAAGCTTTTTAAATAAAATATGTAATAGTTCTAATACTTGATTAATGCATTATTCGAATGATTAAGTTGTGAGTAGTCAATTGAAGGTGTCATTTATTGATCATTATTATTGCATGTAATTGAAAAAAATGAACTTATCAATGGGTGTGTGGTATTTTGTAGATTTGATTGTCTTTTTCAAAATTTTATTAAGCTAATAGTTATAATTGTTAAACTTTAATAGGAAACAAATTGTTTTATGAATAATCATTTTATGATAAAAGGATTGTTTTAATGTTTGTGTGATTTATGGGTGAATATGAGGTGTACTGTTTATTTCAATGTAATAATAATCATTTTATTACAATAATAATTTCTACTAGTTCTTAAAATTTTTAAAGGGGACAATATATTATTTGAGTGTAGTGATTGTGCCTTCCAACCCGCATATACTCTTTCCCTGATGTTTGTTTTATTAGAATTAAAATAGTTAGCCTATCTATCACTCCCTTCCCCACGTATGCATTTTTGCACTGTTTGTTAGATTCAAGTTAAAATAGTACATATGACCACCCAAATGTATGCACTTTCCTCAATGATTTTTAGTTTGGAGTTAGAATAGTAAAGCTGTCCCTCGCCCACAAAGGACGCATGTTCCTCGAGGATTTTAGTTGCTATTTTAATTGTTTTAATGTTTTTTTAAAAAGTAGAGTGCATTTAATCAAAACGTTTATAATTTTAGAAGTGCAATTTGTTATTTTAACAATTGTGGCTCAATTTTTAAAATACTTTTTTCATATGTTTTCGATTTTGACTATTCTTTTCAGTAAGTTACTTAAAATTATTTTTAATGGCTGATTAATTTATTTGCTTTCAATTGTTCATAGTATTAATAGTATGTGTATATGTTTATCTTTTTTATTATGTACTTTTGATAATTTATATTATATTTTATATTTAAAAATATATTTCTTATAGGTACTTAAATTCATAATTCAATTTAAAATATATTCATATGAAAAAATTGAATTGTTGTATAGTTACGTGCATTTCTATGAATGTCAATTTTTTTGAAGCTGTTAAATTAATGTTAGTGTTTTTTATATTCTATAGTTTTATAAATGTATCTTTTTTAAATATAATATCTTTGCAAGTTACTCTAAGTTTAAAAACATATATATATATGCATACTATGGGTAAGTATTTAACAAAATATTTACCTATGTCATGCTGGTATTTTGTTCCACGATATTTTTTTGTAGTCAATATTTTTCTACTTCGTAATTCAAATATATAAAGTCAATACTTTGGACCTCAGTATTCTTTATAGCAATATTTTATTATTGCAATACTTGTGTGGTTGTGGTCTATATTCTGTCATAGAAGCTGCTAATTGTTCGGCACATCACAGGAAAGTATTCATATAAACACAAAGCAAGAGTTCTATTGGCTTTGAATTTCTCTAAACTGAAAGTATAGTTTAAACCCATAAGAATGACTACAGATAATTTAAAAATGATTAAAAAATTAAAGTAAAAGCACTAGCAAATCAAAGCATTGGCCCACCAGCCCCAACATGGAAGTGCACTTTCTTTTAGATGGCGCTACCCATGTGATCAGACAAAATGCAAGATAACCAATTGTGCGTGTGCTTGCCTGTTACGCTTTGTTGTATGCTGTAGTGACCGTGAAGCAAAAAGTGAATGGCAGTTGAACAGACTAATGGATGGAGAGGGATGATCAAAAGCCTCTTTATGTGTGTATTTTTGTATGTATATTTCATTTTGTTTATCAAACAAGGGTGGCAAAAGGCTAAAGCAGTCTTCAGGGCAGGCCACTAAATATGATGTGCTAATATTCATTTTCACATACTTACTGTGACATATTATCCGCAATGCATTTAATCAGCACAAGTAAATGCAGGTTAGCAGGAGGGCTTATGGTCTTCAATACCTTGTGAAGAGTCCCATTAGTGTTCTTGGGGAATTTTGCAACACCCTCGACATTTGTCTACAATTCTAGGTTTCTGGTGCACTCTGGGATGTTCTTTAAAGGACCTCTAATGAGTGTCACATCGATTGGACAACAGTGTTTATATAAAACGCAGTATTATAATGAAACTATGACAACAGTAACATGTCAGAACAAAGTTATATCATCTCAGAAAGGAGCAATTTTGAAAAACAAATACTGCCAATAAATTAGGACATCATTGAATTCGTCGTAAATAACTGTGTTTCGTTATTTTCGCATCTCTTCTAAAGATGCTAATGATAATGCAATCATTACTGAGTGACAAACATGATTAATAATACACTGCTGTGTGATGCAAATTCAATAGAAAAGTATTTAACTGCTTTTGATTAACTGCTGTACTAAAATGTATGCTACCTGAAGAAGTTAAGTAAATATTTGCATGTCAACAGTCTCTATTCTGTTAAAATTTACCAAATGGAGATAATAGCGCAATATATAACAACAACCATTTTAAATTGTTACAGCTCCTAACTTTGGTGTTAAAGTATTATTTTTTGACTAATAGAATATGCTGTGGAAAAAATGATGCAGTGATGATTGTTGGGGGCTCCTGGATTTTTACATTTTCGATCAGACTTGTGTTTAAAGCTGAGAAGAACCAGAACATCTGTAGATAGTGCTTGAACAATGATTGGTTGATCTTAAAGGGGATAGTTTAATTTATCTACAGGACAATTTAGTATCTCCACTAACCATAATTAAGACAAGGACAATGTCTTGTGTATGTTCCAACTTCTGAAAGAGGCTTGTCAAAGTTTGAATGGATGTCTTGACTCCCATGAAAAAATACTACATCTGTTTATATGGTGCATAATACCATTGTTTTACCATTTAAAACACTGCAACTTATAAGTGTATCTCGTACCCAACTGCATGGGACTCGGTTTATTAATCTCCGATGTTTGATAAGCTTAAAGGGCCATGCTGTATGTGAACTCATGACCCACAGATCAAACCAGGTGTGAGCAGCTAGCACTGAAATCTGATCAACTACCCAGCTGCTGTGAACCCAGTGTATTAACTGTTGGATAATCTGAACGGGGTGCTAATTGTCTAATACCATTATGGTGAGTAAATCCCAATAAATAATAGAATTAAAGAATTTCATAAATCATTTATATTTCTTATTACCCACTGACAAAGGACTGGAACTGCCACTTCAACATGGTCAGAAACATGACATGACTTCTCCCAAACTATCTCTGTACCACCCTTGAACTTTAATTTGTTAAAGGCATGTATGTTTTATTGCCTGTCCTTTACCCTCCCATTACTTCTTGGACTTCAGTACATTTAAAATCGATTATTGGGAAGCCCAACAGGTCTGGAATCACCCTCAAGCCCTCTCACTTTGTCAAGATTTGGTTTGTTTTGACAAGTTTTTTGTAAAACATTATTTTTGCAGTATCTGTTAGTCCCTCGACTGTATAAAAATGTGTTTTGTCTCTGAAAGCACAGCATAATGCTGTCACTCACAGCTAAGTTAGGCAATGGTTGAAGTGGGGTCATCCACTGTTCCAAGCAGTATGGTATAGTGGGTGCATGAAAAATGTGAATGAGTATATCATTTTAGCAAAATCAAAAGGTCTTGGCTGATGCTAGATCTAAAAACCAGCCAGCCTGGTTTTGCTCTAGAACATAGCAAACAGCCTTTAAATAGCTATAGAGGCACTCTTCTTTGTAGGTGTATGGGAATGTTATCATGAAGATACAGCAGCTATATCTTGCACTATGAAAATGTTTCTTATTTGATGCCAAATCCTCTAATTGGGATTTGACAATTAAAACAAGCATTTAGTTCTCTAATAGTGGATCTATGCATTCCTTTTCAAGTATATTACATCTAAATGTACTGATAAGGAAAAAATACATACAATTAAACATTTCTGGGTAAATTAAGAGGTTGCTGAAATGAAATGGACATGAATATTAAATAATACTGGTGTTATCCCCTAATGAAAGGAGCTACATTGTATATTTTTTAATACCACTGTATAGTGACTCACATTCAAAATATTCTCTTGCATGCTGCTATCCCAACATTCATTGCATCCTTATACAAACATTTCTAGTAGAAGTAGCTCAGAAGCTGTAATAATAATGCACTAATGTATTTATTATCAGCACTATCCTTCCTGAACCAGTATCGCATAGCAGTACTCGGCATTTGATAAGCATTTTATTCTCTATGTACAAATAACTTAAGGAACAATAATGACGTAGAGTAATTTCAGGTGATTTACAAACACTTTGCACCGGACTGGCTCACAAAATTGACACAATGTGGGCAGATAACAACACAAACCCTATCTAGCAATAATAGTACATAGGGTTTTGCAACAAAAAATAATGCCAATTTGAAGCAGGTGTAAAACGGGAAAATGCGTGTATTTCTCCTAAAGTTTACCACTTTTTTTATGTGTGCTGCACTGCACAGCACACATGTGATGTGGGAACAGTTTTAAAGTTAGTCTAAGCATAATATTTTGTGCTGGAATAATAACCTTTCAGTAGAAAAAGTACACTAGAAATGATACAGAATCCTACACACTATGGTGCAACAGTATGTGCGTGGTGCTAGAGAGCCTGATTGTGTATCAGCGCTAGGGAGATAACAGGATAATTCCATATATTAGTAGATATTGTGCTTACCTGCTCTCTCCCTCTGAAGCAGCACAGCACAGCAACTTTGTAAATCTGGGCATTAGTATTTTTTCTAAAAGCCTATGACTCATATATTGGTATGGTGTGAATTAATTGAAGGGTGATTGGTAGAAGAATTTTTTTTAGAATCTTTATGTACCTATTTTGCATACAAGCAAGGTATCTCATTGCTTAAATGTACTCATAGCACTATATCAAATGTATTTTACTCGCTATGTAACAGACTTGATATGTAGATAGTCTGTACATCTGAACAATAGTTACATTTGAAATAGGAAGCCTACTTTATAAGTTTGCCATTTATGCACATTACTTGTAGCATTCATACACGGTGTAGGCAACCTTGAAAAGGAGTAAAAAAACATTGCTACCTGTTTTTGAGTGGAGATAAATTTGGATCAGTGACAGAATATCAACCACACAAATATTGTGAAGCAGACATATCATGTCAAAAATATCATTCACACAAATATCGCTTTCCTATACTTATAAAGGTCAGTACAAAAATATTGTGTAAAAAATATTGTTTACACTAATATCATTAAATATTTGACACAAATATTGTTTTTCAATAAATACATTTTAACATATTAAAACGTAAACATTTTAATTAGTAACTATTATATAGCATATATTACATAAATTTAAGTAACATTTAGGGGTCGATTCCGATCCTGGATTTTTTTTCCCATACGACTCGTATCTGTATTTTTTTACGTATGAATCGTACAAGTCCCGTACAAACGGCGAAGTACGATTTGTACGTGAAAAATACATCCGAATCGCCTCGGGAAAAGTCTACGAGACGTCCCTGGACAGGATTACGTACAACTCGTAAAACTGAAGTCCGAGCGCGCAAGTACGATCCGTACCGCACGTCCGAAAATACAACCGCATGGAAAAGGCCCCATACGGAGCGAACTTTGTATGACCCCTACCCCGAGTACACTTGTCGTACGGCCCCCCCAGCCTCTCACCCCTCCCGCGTACGTCCGCACCGTACCCCCCACCCCCGAATGTACGGACTGTACCCCCCACCCCCGTATGTATGCACCGTACCCCAGGCATACCCCCCACCCGCGTATGTCTGCACCGTACCCCAGGCGTACCCCAATCCTCACGTATGTACGGTCCGTACCCCAGGCGCACCCCAATCCTCGCGTATGTCTAGGTCCATAGGATTGGGGTACGCCTGGGGTACGGTGCGGACATACGCGGGTGGGGGAGTATGCCTGGGGTACGGTGTGGACATACGCGGGTGGGGGGTACGCCTGGGGTACGGTGCGGACATACGCGGGTGGGGGGTACGCCTGGGGTACAGTGCGTACATACGCGGGTGGGGGGTACGGTCCGTACATATGCAATGATGGGGTATGCACCGTACATGATGACACATACGATGTGGGTGATGGCGTGTACGGTACGGTGCGTAGAGGGCCCCCTTTTCCTCGTGCATCGCAGCGTACTTAGCTTTTCCGGCACTTTTTGGCTCCCGTAAACATATAGCCGTGCGGAGTGCTGTAGGTACGAATCGTACTTGCTGGTCCGTAAAACGCTGTCCAGGATCGGAATTGTATGTATTTTTTAGCCGTACAGTGTTTTTTACGATTCGTACGGAAATGGTATTTCTGTACGAATCGTACTTGCTGGTTTGTACGGTGGAATTCCCGGGTACGAGTCGTACGGAGAAAACGCTCCGTACGACCATTTGTATCCGGGTTTTACAGGATCGGAATCGGCACCTTAATATTGAAAATACGTATATACTTATGTAAACATGCACTCATAAAACACGTGTGTATGTTTATAAATACATATCTATAAAAAACAACTAATATTAAATATACATATTTTACATCATATTAATTTGCATTCACCGAAGGCGCGCCTAAGGCAAGCACGTCTGCGCCCGTCAGTCACGGTGACTAGGGGCGTTTTAGTTTGGTTGGTTGTTGGTGGTGCTCTGTAGCACCGGGACACTCCTTGGAGTAGCCGCGCGCTGTATAAATCATGAATAACATAACATAACATAACGTGTTTTTTTTAATTTACTAATATTAATATATAATCCAAACAGTTCCAAGTAAACAGCGAGCTATGATCAAATACAGCGCACGGTGTCTCCTCGACATCCGCAGGTATACATCGTGCTGCCCTCACTACTATGTCCCTGATAGCAGGTTTTCTTTTGGGTGTAGAGACTGCAGTTGGGTGCCCCGACCCGTTTTAGAGTCATCTAGGGATATTTCTTCTCTCAACCTGCAAAGGTCTGCGCAGGAATACAGGGATAATTATTTAAAGGTTTTCCTGCTAAATACGCGGTCCATGAGGAAACATGAGTTCCAAATATATGATGTGCTAGCTGACCTCAATCCTGATGTCATTTTTTTGACTGAAACATGGCTCACTGAAGCCTCAAACCCCACTATTGCCAACGCTATTCCGCCGGGGAACTTGATTTTGAGGAAAGACCGCCCTTCGGGCAGGGGTGGTGGTTTAGCCATAATTTTTAGAAGTTCTTTTAGCTTCACCCCCTTATCACTGCCAGTTTTAGATGGTGCGGAGAGCTTGGGTTTCCTTCTGAATGTTTCGGCCCATCAGACGATCGCTAGGGTTCTGATTTATCGGCCCCCCGGCCCGGCCAGTAAATTTCTTGAGTCTATAGGTCAGGTGTCTGCTTTTATTGCGGCCAATCATAGACAGTGTTTGTTTTGGGGCGATTTTAATATCCATATGGACAAGGCACAGGATCCTGACACCGTAAAACTGTATGCATCCCTGGATATTTTTAACCTTATCCCATACCGTAAAACAATCTACACATGAAAAAGGGCATACTCTAGATCAAGTTTTCTCCTCTGTGAAGATTGAATTCGAGGCTCCACTTGCCATAACGTGGTCAGATCATTACTTAATAAATTTCAGCATCAGAAAGGAGCCAAATAAAGCAGGGCCTACGGGTAAATCTCTCTCCCGCAGTAGTTTTAGACCTTTTCATTTGATGTTACCGGAGGCAATACAGAGTGCCTTATGCCAATGCCCTCGCCTGCTGAGCGGTTAGCCCGAACTGGATGTGTTATCCCTGGAGAGCTGGCTAAATCAGCAGGTACACATTCTGCCCCCCCCAAGATGAAGGTAGAAAAACTCATTAGATTTTCAGCCCCGTGTTTTACTACTGCTTTAAAAACAAGTAAAAGTGCCTGTAAACATTTGGACGGATATGGCGTAGACATTATAGCCCTTTAGATAAAGCCACTTATAGCCAAGCCTTAAAGGAATACTATAAGAAAGTGCGAGAGGAGAAAAAATCGTTCCTTGTGACTAAAATTGAACAAGCGGCCAACAAGTGTCGCGAACTCTTCACTATTGTGAAAGGTTTTTCTTCCCCTTCTTCTATCAGTTGCCCGTTCACTCCCACCAGTGACTGGACTAAGCGGGTGGCTAGTTTCTTCTATGGTAAAATTTTGGGCATTCAGAACTCATTTAAGACTAAACCTTGTGAGGAGGTGGTAGCTGACCACAGTCGGGACGCATGTCTCCTGCAATTCCCTAATATAAGTCATTCTCTCTCACTCATGAAAAATCTTAAATCCGGTTCACCTTCAGATCCCTGTCCGGCGAAAGTTCTATCGTCCATAGCAGAAGTGATTAATCCCATTGTAAATACTCTTTTAAACTCTCTTCTGCAGGAGGGCCTTATGCCTCAAGCTTGGAAAAGTGCCAAAATCCTACCTCTCTTAAAAAAACCTATGGCTGATCCTGATGATGTAAGTAATTATAGGCCGATCTCTCTTCTACCTTTTTTCTCCAAAGTCTTGGAGAAATTTGTGAATGAAGTTATTACAAATTTTGCTGAGGCTAATAACCGTCTTCACCCAAGTCAGTCAGGTTTCAGAGCCAGCTTCAGCACAGAAACTGCCCTGCTGGAGATGGCCGAGGCGGTCAAAGCCACGCTGGATAGGGGTGGGAGCGCAGTTTTGGTGCTGCTTGATCTCTCCGTGGCCTTCAATACCGTCCCTCACAAGCATCTATTGCAAAGACTAGAGAGGGGCGGGCTTGGAGGCTTGGTACTGAAATGGATGAGATCTTTTCTTAGTAATCGTTCTCAAACAGTGTGGACACTAGGCCTGGGCAAAAATTTCGTTCCGTTCGCGGAAATTGCGATAATTTGACATTTTTGCGTTCCGCGGAGAGCGCGAAAATGTCAAAAATTCCGGTTTCCGCAGCTTGGCGATAATTTGTTTCTTGCTCGCGCTGTAAAATGATACATTCTCGCGCGCGCGCGATCGCCTTACCTGAATCCCTGCGTTCGCCGACAAGTTTTCTTGATCCGGTCGCGTTCTCCATGAGATGTTGTATTGTTTTTAGCCATTTGCGCTGTCTCGCGACAGTTCGCGCCCGCAGTGACGTCATGCGTCGCGCGATCACGTCTTTCTTCTCGCGATCATGCACCGCGAGAACAACTCAAAACAAGATGGCCGCGCCCGCAAGCAACCACATGGGTAAGTTGGCGACCCGCAACCATGCAGAAAATCTCGCGAACATGCCGGAAAAAACTTCCGCATCTTTGCGATATTTCTGCTTGTTTGCGATAATTTTAAACATTCTCGCGATAATTTGCGAAGGTTAATTCCGCAAATTCCGCCCACCCCTAGTGGACACCCCCTTTTTCAGCTGAAATCCCCTCCTTGAATGTGGGGGTCCCGCAGGGATCTATTCTTAGTCCCACACTGTTTAATCTGTACATTGCCCCTCTTGCCCTTCTCGCTGAAAAGCATGGTGCTAAAATAGTGTCATATGCGGATGACACTCAACTGTTGTTCACTTGTGAGAAGGGCTCGGAGTTTGATGGGGACTGTATAAAAAACTGCCTTGGGGAGATTTTTGCATGGTTTAATGACAACCAATTAAAGTGCAACTCTGATAAATCGGAGATCATCTTTTTTGGTTCCCAAACCCGTGAAGCTTGGCTTTCCTGGTGGCCACAGGACATGTCTCCCCAACTCTCGGAAGTCACGACTGTGAAGAATCTGGGGGTTAAATTGGACTCTACTCTCTCAATGAAGACGCAAGTCCAATCTGTGGCAGGCACTTGCTTTGGGATCTTGAAGATGCTGAAAAATGTTCTTCCACTTCTCCCAATATCACATCGTAAAACAGTGGTCCAGGCCTTGGTGTTGTCGAGACTGGATTATGTTAATTGGCTGTATCTAGGACTTCCCGAGTATCTACTGAATCGGCTACAAATCATCCGGAATATGGCTGCCAGGGCTATCTTTCTAACTAAGCCCAGAACACATACCTCACATCTTCTGTCTTCACTTCACTGGCTTCCAGTGCAAAAAAGAATTTATTTTAAAGCCTTTGTCCTGGTCTTTAAGGCTTTCCACGGGATCGGGGCCCTGTACTTACGGGAAAGATTTCAGCCCTATTTACCTCAGATCCTCCTCCCAGTCCCTGACCTTAATTCCAAGGGTCAGGCTTTCGCGGGTTGGAGGAAGATCATTTCAGGTTATGGCCTCCTGACTTTGGAACGGCCTCCCTCTCTCACTGCGTCAGAGTCCGAACCTTCTGACCTTTAGACGAAACTTGAAGACGTGGCTTTTCCAGCTTTAGGTTTCCTTTTTTTTTCTAGGATGGTGACTAGGGGCGTTTTAGTTTGGTTGGTTGTTGGTGGTGCTCTGTAGCGCCGGGACACTCCTTGGAGTAGCCGCGCGCTGTATAAATCATGAGTAACATAACATAACATGTGTTTTTTAAATTTACTAATATTAATATATAATCCAAACAGTTCCAAGTAAACGCACACTCAAAGTCTCAGGTTTGCTAAGCAGGCAGCTAGTTTATTGCTCGTTCGTTATGCTTTTCGACAAATGTCTTGATCACACGAACATGTCGACAAGTCAAACGTGCATAAATAAAGTAAAAAACACATTTAGTGAAAATTGACATAGGACTACATTTTGGGTAACCGTTTTCGTGCTGTTATAAGGCAACCATTTTGTAATGGTCAAAGATACATGAATGCAGTGGTAATTACGGTATTTAAAACATAATGTAAGTTCAAACTATAAGTTGGAAACTGTGAAATGACATACTGGAGAGTTAGGTAACTGATTTCATAACCTAGAGAGCGTTACAGATTTCATAAATATTGTGAAAACAATATTGGGCGCAGTTTCATGTAGACTTCTGTCGGCCATGTTGAGTGTCCCATCGTAATATCTCGCACTAGTGGCTTATGGCCTAAAGAAGAAACTCTTCATTTATTTTGTTTTAGTATATATATTCGTGGTCTAGTACCCGATATATACTGTACATATCCATTCACTTGGTTCTCATTCTATATAGTAAAATCGCCAAAGTCTTCCATGATCTATGCACTCGGTCTAGTGCCATTGGTTAATTGTGCCAAGTCATTATACAGCACATGTATATCAGTTTATTCATGAGCCAAGTAGTTCTCATAGCAATATAACGATTCCCCCCGTAAGGGAATATCAGACATTTGATATAAGAATTGAGGTTACTTCATCCATACTGTGTCCATATTGTCATAAAGATAATTAGTGAATAAAGTGCAAGTAAATAAATAAAATTAAATAATCCTCTTTATACAGAGTAACCTAAGTGAGTTCAAACTTGAAATCAATTTAGATTAAAAGTCTTTTATCTGGATTAAGTGCTCGCCCGGGCCCGGGGAAGAAAAGGGTAGGGAACCCGTGAAGTGACCTTGCAGAGGGTGGGTCCCTTCCTTTCCTCCTGTGAATAAGAAAACACAGATAAGAGATACAATTAGTACAATTTCATCTGAAATACTAACTATGTACAATGAAGTCATAAAACCCAGTGCTTATACAACAATTCTAGCAATTTTAAAAGAGTGTTCATTCAGTATGGAGGTGTGAGGCTAATTCCTAGTCGAGATTATGACCTCCCGGAAACTTAGTTTCCAGTTCAAGTATCCATTTGGATTCCCGCAGTTGAAGTGAAAGTTCTCTATTATCTCCTCTTGTACCTAGAACCATCTTTTCAATGCAAAGAATCTAAGTAAGGAGTTATTAGATTGATGGTGTTCAAGGAAATGTCTGGCAATGGGATAGTGTGTATCAACATTAGTGATGGCTGTAAGGTGTTCCATAACTCTTTTCTTCACCATACATGTGGTGCTGCCCACATACCTCAGTTTGCATGGGCATTCCAATACGTAAACTGAAAAATTGCTAATACATGTCAAAAATTGATTGATTTTCCATTTGTCTATTCGGCCTGGAATATTAAATTATTTTACTGATTGGCTAAATTTACAGGCTCAACAGTGTCCGCAGGGAAAGAAACCTTTTAGATCGTGAAAATTACTTTTCTTAGTCTCCGTTATGTCACCTCTCACCAAAATGTCCCTCAGACTTTTCCCTTTTCTGTAGGTGATGAGGGGTCTTTCTCCTACGTCTTGACCTATGATGGTTTCTGTCTGCAGAATATTCCAATTGTCAGCTAAGACTTTCCGTATTTTTCTAGATCTGTTGTTATATGTGGCAATCATTCTAATACCACCCTCTGTTTCCTCATCTCTTTTAGTGTTCGGTTCCAATTATTTCTCCCTACTAACGTAATTGATCTTGCTAAGAGCCCTTTTAAGAACCCATTCAGGGTAACCCCTCTGACGGAACCTTTCAAACGTAATCTTTTGTTCCTCTAGGAATTTTTCATTTGTACTGCAATTCCTTCTTGCCCTCAGTAGCTCCCCATAAGGAATACTCCATTTCAAGCGTTCAGGGTGGCCACTGAGGGCATGGAGGAGGCTGTTACCAACTGTCTCCTTTCTGTACAAACTGGTGACAGGGTTCCCATCCTGCACTTCGATATGGGTATCTGGAAACTCCACATTTAATTTGCTGATAGTATGTGTCAGTACAATATTATATGGATTGTTGTTAAGTTTATCCATAAAGGCAACAGCCTTTTCTTCAGTGTCTTTCCATACAATAAGCAGATCATCAATATATCTGAGCCATAACACTACTGACTCAAAGTCTGTGGTAAATGAACTGTCTAGGCGGATCTCCTCCTCCCATTTACCCAAAAATAGGTTAGCAAAGCTAGGTGCGAAGCACGTTCCCGTAGCCGTGCCTCGCACCTGCTTGTACAGTGTCCCGTCAAACATAAAGATGTTATTTTTAAGACATAACATCATCATGTCTGCTAGCATATGTGTGTGTTCTAAGTACATGATATGTCTGGTACCTAGATAGTTCATGCAAACTTCCATACCTTGTACGTGATCTATTATAGTATATAGTGAATTCACGTCCAAGGTGATAAGGTAGTAGTGTTCTTCCCAGATGAGGCCTTCTATTTTATTTAAAAAGTCCTTAGTATCCCTCACGTAAGATCGTAACTTTATCACATACTCTTTTAGAAATTGGTCCATGTATTTGGATATATTTTCATTAACATTGCCCATAGAGGAAACAATCGGTCTCCCAGGTGGAACAGTGGGGTGTTTATGGATTTTGGGAAGCAGATACAGGATAGGTAATTTGGGGAAATCTCGTTTCAACGAACAGTATTCCTGCCATGAGATAATGCCCATTTCTTGCCATTCAGACAGTTTGCGCCAAGTAGTGGTTCTGCTGGTATTATATGCAGTTGTATCACACATACAGTAAAATTTGTCATTACCAAGTTGACTTTTGGCCTCATTAATGTACATTTGTTTGTTCCATAGAACGATATTTCCACCTTTATCAGATGGACGTATGACCAAACTGTTATCTTTAGATAATGAAATAATCAAATTATACTGTTTGCTGGTCAAGTTCTGATTCCATATTCTGGAATCCACAGTGTTGTGTTTTTGTTTAATAAGTTCCTTAGTAACCACATCGTCGAGGTGTCAATTAAGTCATGGGGTAGATTAGGATAGAATACTGATCGTGGTTTAAATGATGTACATGCGGCTTTGTCTATCACAAAATCTGACCAGACCAGCACTTCGTGTTCATCTGCATCATTTGTATAGGGAGCTCCTAATTTGAACACTGTTTGTAATGCATTGGCATCCCCCACTGTGAGCCCTGCTTGCATGGGTTCGTTGTAAGGTTGTACAGTACTAGATTGTGCCCCACTATTATTTTTTGATAAATTTAAAGATGTCTATGTGAGTGTTGGCATAATTGAACAATTCGGTGGGACAGAATGTCAGGCCTAGGCATAGGGTACATTTTTCAAAATTAGATAGAGTACATGCAGACAGATTCACAATAGTTTTGTTTACCATTAGGGCATCCATTATTGTGTTTTCTTTGAGCCTCTTCTTGTTCCCATGGGCTCTGTATTTTTTCGATCTCTGTTTGCGCTTGAGGCGTCTTTGCTTGCTGCGCCCCGCCTCTTCCTCTTCCTCTCCCTCGTCCTAGGATGCTTGTTTCCAGTTCAGAGAGGACCTGGCCTGGAAGTTCTGGCTGGACTGTTCCCATGAGGCACAGGGTCAGACTGATTTGCATATGGCCATGTCTGAACTGGGGTGGTGGAGTGAGCTAAAGAACGATGATGGATTAAACCCAGATCAGTTGACTGGGAGTGAGTGTTTGATTTGCTCAAACGCGCCGTCCATTATCCCCTTTGGAATCGCTTTGTGCGCCCTAAGTTGGCAGGGTATGCCCAGACATGGGTCCCTTGCTCACTTTGCCACTGGATTCAAGATAGCCTGGCTGATGAAGGTTATGAACCCGAAACCCGTCACAGGATGCTTGTTTCCAGTCCAGGGAAGACTTGGCTTGGCAGTTCGGGCTGGACTGTTCCCATGAGGCACAGGGTCAGACTGATCTGCATATGGCCATGTCTGAACTGGGGTGGTGGAGTGAGCTAAATAATGATGATGGATTAAACCCAGGTCAGTTGATTTGCTCAAACACTCCGTCCATCATCCCCTTTGGTATCACTTCAAAAGTTCTGAAGGCACAGAAAACATCAGTGTGTGAGCATTAACAAACTGTGTTCCAACCCTTTTCTATCCAGGAAATGGTCAGAAGGTTGCTCCTACCAGATAGTGTAGTGAATCACTTTCCAGGGTGAAAGGGGAAACAGAATACTCCCAAACTTTGTATGGGATGAGGCAAAGGTGTTTCAACATGGATAAAATATATTTACATTGAAGAAAGAAGTGAAATTGCACTGAGGCACCAATATGGAATGTTACTATGCTTAAAATTCTGTTTTAGGGAAATATCAACACATAGGAACATCACATTGTGAAAGGGGCCACAATCAACTGTGAGGCAGCATCATTTAATTTCATGCCTCTATGATTCCTTTTGCTACATCTACATTGTTTTTACACGCTGAACAAAGGATGAGCATAGAGAAGGATTTTACAATTCATAGGCCAAGTACTGTATGGGTGTTTGGTCTCATCTCGTTTTTCCAAGAAGAGATGAAAGGTAAAAGGACCCAATGCTTGCATTCATCCATCCACCTGTCTATTGAACATTCTCTTGGGCTGACCAACCCTCTGTGGATCTATCTCTGACTTCTTTTTTTCAGCCTCACTGCATGTTTTTTGCGTGGGTCTGTGTTCTGGAATGTCTGCTGGTCCATGTGTATGGGTGCCTTTATGTCTGGTGATCTTGTGCTTCATTTTCTGTAAGCGTGCTGGCCTGTATGTATACATTGGCATCTGTAATGTTATTGTTCTGACTGTATACATGATTGCATATGTAGGCTATGTTACAAAGTGATTATTTTTCGGGGTGTGAGAAACACATGCAATTTGCTGTTTTGTAATGACGCAAAATTACAGCAAAATTAAGCATAGTTATGCAAAATGCATCTTATACTCAAAAACTCACCTGAACAGTCTGTTCCAGTAAAAATTCAGCTTGAAAATGTAATTTTCAGTTGATTTCCTGTCTCAAAACTCAGTCGCTTGTGTTCAGATTTGTAGTTTTTTGTTAAAAAATTACCTGAACAGCACGCTCGAGTATCAAATCTAACTGAAATATTTGTTGACCTCCCACATTAAAGGAACAACTGCTTGTGTTCCACATACTGCAACTCTCATTCAGATTTGTAGTTTCATGCTCACACAGTAGCGGCTTCTGGTGAGAGTGCTGCCGGGCGGTGACGTGGGGCGGGGGAGGGGCAGGGTGGGGGGGTAGTAAACACCGGAATACGGATGAATACAGGTAAGTAGACAATTAAATCAATAAAATCAATTTCGTTGCGCGCGCTGCATCGCCAAATGCGATGCAGCGAGCGCAACGAAATTCGTTTTATTGATTTAATTGATTTCATTGGATTTTAGAGGTGTTTCCAATAGCTCAGCAGGTCCATTCATCACTTTTATCTAGTTCATTCAAACATGAATTAATTTAGAACTTGTTCTTTGGTAGTAAAATTAAATGCAGTGTATATTCAATTTATACTAATTAAATATTAATCAGTGTATTTCAGATGCGAAATACCTACCTTGTTTTCCTAATATAGTTTGCAACATAGAATCAAGGTAAAGCTGCAGTCCTTTGAGAGCAACAGTAAGTGCCTCATTACGAGGGCCCAGTAATTAGTGTGATATTTACTGCACATGATCAAATTTGACTCTGCAGAGTGAGAATTTATTGGGGTTTTAAATGCCACCCAATTACGAATTTCGGGGAATAACATGCGGATTTTGAGTGCTGACTACACCAAAATCTGCGTGTTCTGGTAAATACCTGGCATTTCTCCCACAATAAATAGTGACCGGTTTGGCCAGAAAACTCTTACTTGCAATATGTGCGGTAACAGAAGTTACTGCACATATTGTAATTAACCAGGTCACTTGTTTTGAGGGCCAGGAATTGGGATATGTTTTAAATGGCAGAACATGTAAGGCGTTACTTTAGTATTGCTCAGTGAAAGACTTAAACCACCTTCTGCTTTTTACATTTTTCCATGAGAAAAAATGTTGGTTTCTTTAATTGCGGTTTTTTTTGGTGGTTTGGATCTTCCCAAGGTAGTTATTTCTTAGAAAGAGGTATGATTAATGTTTTGTTTCTCACCGCCAGACTACAAAATTAAACATTAAACGTTTTTAATTCACACACCTGCTTGCAATTTATTTATCTTCACAATGATTACTGTAACATTCGTTTTCCTGTTTCTCCACAAATAAGATGGAAGCTGCCGAGAATAAATTCTGTATGTAGGCGTTCTAATGCTAAAATGTAAGAAAAAAGGTACGTTTTCTAGCTCCAAAACTACCCTGCACAAGAAAGTTTTTCTAAATATTGTTTAAACAAACGTATAAAGCGGCATCAGTTTGCAATTCCAGTATTAAATACCTACTGCCATTGTCTGCTTTCTCTGTTTAGTGTGGCGTTAGCGTGCTCTCTATACTGCGCATCACAGCAAACAAAACAACCATTGGGAAAGCCAATATGCCTCGCCTATGAAAGAGCTTTTGGCTTTGCCAGTGTGTTTGTGCCATGTTGTACACCAGCGAGACTGTAGTTCAGCATGGCTAAAAGTTAGTGGCGTAGAGGAGAGATGATGTCGAGTGCCATAGAGTGGAATGGCAAAGAGTGCAGCAGAGTGTCGTAGAGGAGAGTGGCATAAAGTGTTATGTATTGGAGTGGGATAGAGTGGAGTCGTGTAGAGTGGCGTACAGTGAACTGGTGTAGAGTGCATTGGCATAGAGTGTTGCAGAGCATAGTGGTGCAGAGTAGAGTAAAGTGGTGAAGCGTACAGAGGCTTAGAGTGCAGTGATGCTGAGTAGAGTGACATAGAGCGGAGTGGTTTAGAGAGGTGCAGAGTAGAGTGGTGTAGAGTAGTGCAGAGTAGATGGGCGTAGAGTGTGGTGGTATTGAGTAGAATAGAGTGCAGAGGTGTTAAGTACAGTGGTGGAGAGTGGAGTGCAGTGATGTAGAGTGGTGTGGAGTTGAGTGGTACCGAGTACAATAGAGTAGAGTGCAGTGGCATTCATTGGAGTGGAGTTGCATGGAGTAGAGTGTAGTGGTGTAGAGTGGTGCAGAGCAGAGTAGTGCAGAGTGTAGTGGTGTAGAGTGGTGCAGAGTATAGGGACAGAGAGGGGAGTGGCATAGAGTGCAGTGGTGTAGAATTGGGGACTTCAGTGTGCAGTGGCATAGAGTGCAGTTGTGCAGAGTGGAGTGGCATAAAGTTCAGGGGCAGAGAGTGCAATGTTGCAGAGTAGAGTGTCATAGAGTGCATTAGCGTAGAGTGCAGTGACGTAGAGAGCAGTGGTCTAGACTACAGCTGTGCAGAGTAGAGTGCAGGGACATAGAGTACAGTGATTTAGAAAAGAGTGGCGTAGAGTACAGTGGCATAGAGTGTGACACCGGGTCTGCTGGCTTAGTGGACTAATACGTTTACTGTAGGGGCCTGTGTTTAACCTCATTGTCACAGGTTCAAATCCCGGTGGGTCAACTCAGCCTTTCATCCTTCTGAGGTCAATAAAATGAGTACAATTGAGTTGGGTAACAATAAACATCTGTTATTCAGCACCAAGATGGCCACGGGTGAATATGCCCTTTACAAATACACATGTTATGTTATGTTATGATACAGTGTAGAGTGCATTGGCATAGAGTGCAGTTGTGTAGTGTTGCAGAGTGGTGTTGAGTTGTACAGAGTAGAGTGTAGTGGCCTAGGTTGAAGTGGTGTAGTGTGGCATAGAATGCATTGGCATAGAGTAAAGTGGTGCAGAATAGAGTGGAGAGGTGTAAAGTGCAGTGACATAAACAACCTTTCCTCTACCCATAGTATCTTGCAAGATTGTCACATAAATCTTCTCGCTTCAAAGTTGGAGAAAGAAAAGTTAACACCAAGCTCCCTTGGAAGACAGAGCCTGACATTTGACTCCGTTTTTGCATCCACAGCAAATATGACAAGATAAGAACAAGATTCATGGGCTTGTTTACAGAAAGGAGCACTCCTGAAAGAATACAAGGCGAGGTAGTGTGAAATGGCTTTGCTCCTTGGGAGGGACGAACTGAACCTGGAAAGCCTAGAACAAATAAAGCCAGCAAATAGCCAGAAAATATGAGTTGCAAACCACAAAGTCAATGATAAGCAATGAGTGGAATGAATTCCCAAGGAAGATTTATGAATGTCCCCAAGATGTCTTTAGCTAAAAGAAACTCAAGATGTGAA
The DNA here is from genome assembly GCF_964204655.1 of Triturus cristatus. NCBI lineage: Eukaryota > Metazoa > Chordata > Amphibia > Caudata > Salamandridae > Triturus > Triturus cristatus. Next base: position 412,045,500 of record NC_140593.1, read on the forward strand.
TGAATCTCTTCTATAGAGAACCACTAGTCCTCTCCAGGAGGCCTGTGATGTCATTGCACACCTCTCAAGCTGGGCGCGGCTTTGAATATAAATAAATGGGGTTGGAGTCGCTCGGAGCTTCCTCTGAAAAGCAAACTGAGAGCATGAGTGTTGTGTGCAGCAGCTAAACCCAATCCAGGACGTGCAACCACTGATGAGCTAGTGCCACCACACTTCCATTGTGTCTTTTTTTTTTCTTCAAAGAAAAGGCTCTGGTGCCAGTGCCATAAAAATGTTTTTCTTGAATGCGGGGGATGACCTGTTGACTTCCACCACACTGTGGAGGCGCTGCAGAGGTACTGCAGTGGAGGACACAAGTCATCTATCTAACACATTTAAGAGGTTAAAGCCACATTATGTGTGTGATCTTCGGCAGTTTCATGGGGTGAAATTTTAGGTTTCATAACTATCTTAACTAGCATATGGCAACCATGTATTCAATTGCTTCCAACACAACCTTATCAGTCCCTAATTAAAGAGTTTTTTTCATTGAACATATAAATGTAGTATTTGCAAAACTGAAATCTGCTTTTTGAAAAGCAAATCTTCGAGTTACTGGCATAGATCACTTCAGTAAGCAGCACAGTGCAACGTAACACACATAGGTCTGTTCCACACACTAAAAATGTACTAAAATAGAGTTCAAAATTAGAAATGCAATTCAAGTTGTAAAATTGTTGTGAAGTTTGAACATAGGCAGCAGTCCTCTTTCCGACTCACAAAATAAAATGGATGGATATTTCGCATGCACGTGCTTGCTGGTGACAAAAAACAGCTGCTTGATTTAGAAGTTTATACATGCACATGAGCTGTGTCTCTTGTGCCAACACAAACATCGGCGCAGGGGGTGGCTGAAAGTGCTTCCCTGTGTAAATGTCAAAACTTATAATTATATATGTATTGCTTCTTTGATGGCGTTTCATGCGGTGTGCCCAGTTTTCTAGAAGTTACTCAACAATGTTTTCATGAGAGTCTAGTCATATAAGATGAAGTAATTGTTGCTCCTAATAGTAAAAGAATGATTGGCTGCTGCTTCTAAGAGAGTAGCCAGGTACAATATGAGGGTGGTTTAATTCATTCTACTAAATAAAATAGCCCGATACAGCGTGCAAATATGGTGTTAAGCCTCAGTTTCTTTGCCTGCCACAGCTTTTTTTTTTCCTATGTACAAATGGACTTCAACTCTTCAAAACGGCTTAACTCAAAAAAAGAGCAGAAGTTACACAAACAAATAGCATCATTTAGAGTCGACTTTGTGGCTGTGCTGTTCCTGCTCAGTTTTACTGATTCTGCAGGAGCATTTATTTTGGGCATGATTCCAACATTTACCCAGTTTTATCACAGGTAGCAGTTTCCATGTTGGGAGTCGCTGCCAAAAATGCCAGCATTATAGAAGAGAAAGCCAGAGATTAAAAAAAATTAAAAAAATTCTGGAGGGAGGTAACCAAAATAAACCCATTTTTCGTTAAAGCATTTGGGAGTCTCCTGCCTAAGTTGGGTCTGATTGCATGTATGGGCCATGCCCAGAAGCAGCTATGCCCCTCACCAGTGCCGGATTAAAAACTCTGTGGAGGCCTCTAGGCAGTTGAAAATTCGGGGACCACCCTCACAAATTATCTCCTAATACGTTTTTAATTTTACCAACCAACAATTTTAGTAAAACAATTTTATTACACAAAACTAAACATTAACAACTATTAAATAAACCAACAAAACTTTAAACATTTGGTTTACTCAATTTGTTTGTGGTGAAATCTTTCAGGATATCTTGGAAGTCAGCCTTTTGCAAGACGTCCTATTCAGTGGAGTCCTTAATGTAAAGTTTTTGTTTCTTTGAGTTGATTCATTTTTTTATTTCTTTTCGAAATAATTTAAGAAAGCTTGATTGTAAATTTCTTTCAAGATCAAATCAATATTATTTTGATCTGTTCTTGCGGGGGCCTCTCAAAGGAGTGGGGCCCATAAAGTGCCTACTTTGCCTGTTTGGGCATCCAAAACTGCACCTCACTCCTTCTTTGATCAAGGTTAATTGTCATTCTTCACCTTTTTTTGCAGTTTTTAGTAGCTTGAACATGGCCCCAGAGCATTGGAGCACTTTACAATTGAACCAGGCTATGTTGGACATTGTTTTCCTGTTTTTGGCTACTGGTAGATTAAGCAATTTTCAGAATAATAGGATGTTGTGCGAAGGTCAGGATTGGAACCTCATTCTCCCTGTTGCAAATTCAGCAGCTTTATCTACCAGAGCTGCTGTCCTTGACCTTTTGCCTTCTAGGGACTTGCAATCAATTACTATTGGAAGCTGGGGACCCCAGCATAAGAAATTTCTACAATTTGAACATAAACACAACATACAAAAATACAGAAACCAGCATTAATCGATCAAGTATACACATTTTGAAAAATGTAATGCACAAACAAAAATATACAAACATTGAAAATGTAATTTTAATTGGATTGCTAGATTTTTAACATTTTTAATTTTATATTTTGCTTTTTTATGCATGCATACTTTACTAATCGTCTAATATTATTTAATTTTTGAAACAGTCACAAAAGTTCAGGAGACCGCTGGAGCTTGCAGCACACATCACCCCTGCCATGCTGCCAGTGATAGTAACAACACAACTACTAACCTTCAGGCCCCCAAAAGCTATAAGAATCACTTGGGCGCTAGTAATAGTAATTTTTAATGTATATTGAATAGATAATTAACCGGGCTGTGAGGGGGCTGCACAGCCCCCCTCATTCAATTTGTCAAAAGCCCCGTGGAGGTGGCAGCCACCTGGGCTGCAGGGGGGTCCGCACGGCCCCCAAAATATTTTCAGATTAAGCCCTGGGGAGGTGGACTCCCAGGGGACCCCCCATGCAAATAATAAATAAGCCCCGGGGAGGTAGTGGTCCCTTGGGCAATTTTAAGACTCAAGTCGGGGGCCCAGTGCTCCCAGTCTCTTGTTAAAACAATGCCCCCTGGACCGGCCCACCCGGTGGCCGTTAATTAATGATGCGCGGGAGCCCAGGCTTAGTGTTTTTTGTTTAATTTTCAGTGTGACCTGCGGAAACATGCATTTTTGTGCCCTTTGGGGTCCCTGTACAACCCCCCAGGAGGCCTAGGGTTTCAGGGTGTTTTTACCCTGCCCCCTTTTCTTTTTTTTACGTTTTTTCTGTGAGTTGGTTCAAGCGAATTCACAAGATGGCTGCCAACACTTCCTGGTTTGAAGTGTTGGCAGCCAATCAAATCAAACCCTTTGTGTCCACACTTGTATATCTGTAAAACCTTTAAATAGCTACCTTTCTGCCACATTTGGTGTAATTTAATTCAGCAGTTCGGGCTGTAGCCTTGTTTAAAGTTCCTATAGAAATTAACATTGGGAAAACGTGTTTATGGACCCCCGCCCTTTTTCTTGGCCCCCGCTTGATGGATCACCCCGAAAATTTCAAGACAGCAGCTGAAGTGAGCGTCTAACTACTTTTGACAATTTGGTTAGGATTTGCCAAACAACACAAAAGCTATTGGTAAATGAAAAAAAGCTCTTTGTATGGGAACTACATCCTAACTATAACTACCTATTGGTGACTATATATACATATATATATATTTATTTATTTTTGAAACTTTTTTCATTTGGTTTTTGACAAAACCTCGGACTCCAAGGAATGACGGCGCCGTGTTCTGACACCAATAAATGGTTTATTTTCCGTTATAGTTAGTAGAGCTAACTATAACTCGCGCCCTCACAATGCTCTGCTGATGATGTCACATATTACATCACTCATGACATGGTCAATGACATCACAGATGACATCACTGATGACATCTCAAATGACATCACTGAGGACATCATCCAGTGATTGTGTTTCTTTAAAGTTTAACTATGTTGTGTATATATATATATATATATGCCAAGATGTATTGAAGAATGAGTGGGTGTATAAGTGTCTGAATGGATAATTTAGTAGGTGTGTGACTGATTGCATAACTAACTGATTAAGCGTATCTTACTGAATGCATGGGTTAGTGCACAAACTGTGTACATGTCTGTATGAGTGTGTCAGTTGGTGTATTAGTGGATGAATGGATTGGTGAGTAGCTACATGACTGTCTATATGGGTTATTGATTGGTTGCCTGAGTATCTGTATGGGTGCCTGAGTGTCTGTGTGAGTGGGTGGGTGACTCTGTGCATAGATGTGTGAGTGGGTGATCCACTGGGTGTATGGGTTCAAGAGTACATCTATGAAGGTCTGTATGGGTGGGTGAGTGTGTGTATGGGTGTGTTGGTGAGTGAATGGATGTCTCAGTGGTATATGTATGAGTAACTACATATGTGAAAGGCAGTATATGTGAGTGTTGCAGTATATAAATGACTATACATGAGAGTGAGTGATTGTTAGACTGGCTGTATAGATGAGTGTGTGCTTGTATCAGTAATTGTATAAGAGAGTAAGTATGTGTTAGTATTTGTATAAATAAGTGAGGTTGTCTGTGTATAACTGTATAGGTGAGTAAATGGGTGTGATTGATTCTTTGCATGACTGAGGAGGTATGTGAGTAAGTGTATGGATGAGTGGTGGTGTGTGAGTGTATGTATAGGTGTATGAGTTCATATCATAGTGCTGTATTGATGAGTGACTGCATGTATGAGTTACTGTATGGTTGAATGAGTAGATGTGTGTGTTGTAAACCTAGAAATCACTGAGTGGTTATGTACTAAATGCTATTAGTCTGTCTATGAGTTCGATATTGGTAGTATTTATTTTAGACTCGGTGTATAAAATGTTTTATTAGGGTGTGAGGAGGTGCATCACATTATCACATGGATGATGTCATCAGTAATGTTATCAGTGATGTCATTTGAGATGTCATCAGTGATCTCATCAGTGATGTCACTGACCATGTCATGAGTGATGTAATATGTGACGTCATCAGCAGTGCATTGTGGGGGCGCGAGTTATAGTTAGCTCTACTAACTATAATGGTCGAATTTCTCTGGTTTGGTACAAGTGAAATGTCCAACTAACTATAACATCCCTGAAAACTATGTTTTTTTCAGGGAATTTCAAAGGTTTTTTTTAATGCTAATTTCTAACTATAACGTCCCTGAAACCTATGGTTTTTTCAGTGAATTTCAAAGGTTTTTTTAAATCCTCATTTCTAACTATAACATCCCTGAAACCTATGGTTTTTTTTGATTGACTATATATATAAAATTCAGTGAAAAAACCATAGGTTTCACACATGTTATAGTTAGCTGGACATTTTACTGATAAAAAACCAATGAAATTCCCCCGTTATAGTTAGTGCAGGCAACTATAACTCACGCGACCGCAATCCTCTGCTGATGCTAATACTGTATTTAGACAATTATTTGCCCATGTCTTCTTCCATTAAATTTTAGCTATACATATATTACAAATATTTTTTTTTTCATAAAGACACATATGTCATCAGCAGAGGATTGCGGTCGCGTGAGTTATAGTTGCCTGCACTAACTATAACGGGGGAATTTCATTGGTTTTTTATCAGTAAAATGTCCAGCTAACTATAACATGTGTGAAACCTATGGTTTTTTCACTGAATTTGCAAGGTTTTTTAAATGCTAATTCCTAACTATAACGTGTGTGAAACCTATGGTTTTTTCAGTGAATTTGTACGGTTTTTTAAATGCTAAGTTACTTTACGCCATTCGTGGCGTGCGCTCCAACTTAACGCAGTTCGTTCCGTGCGCGCACGGTGCGCTTCGCGCACCGCGCGCCCACTTTACGCAGTTAGTGACGTGGATGGGCCATGTACGCACGTTGCGCTTCGCGCACCGTGCGCACATGGAGAACACATTATGCGCTTCATTGTGAAAGGTAAGCTTTTAACTTTCTATCATTCATATTTATGCCATGTACATATGGTGCTCTGCGGGCACCATTTGCACACGGGGTGGGGAGAATGTGGATACTTTTTTTTTTAGAAATTTTTTTTACCGTACGCGTACGGTAAGCGTAATCGCCGATTTTTCGTAAAACATTAAAAATGATTTTTTGCCATTGGGGGTTCTTTGGGGGCACATTCGTTAAGGCTCGGTGGTTAGGAGCTGTCTAAACAGTCCCATTACATGTTTTTTCCTTTTGTTTTTCTTCCCCCACCTCAAATTGCGAGAGAGAAAATGGCGGCCGCCGCTTCCTGGTTTCGAACGATTCGAATGTTTACTAAGATCTAACAGCCAATCAGAATCGCGCTCGCGCACGGCACCGTACGCGTACGGTAAGCTTACCGTAAGCGCACCGTAAGCTGGCTCAGATATATATATTGATTTAAATGCTATTTTCTCAGGAACTACTGAACAGATTTACACCAGACCTACAAAAGGCACTTCCTTGACCTGAGGACTACCTCTCTGCCAAATTTCAAGTAACTCTGTTCAGCCGTTCGGGCTGTAGCTGTGTCTAAAGGTCCTATGGAAAAATGCATGGGAAAACGCGTTTTGGGACCCCCCTTTTTTCTCAGCCCCCGCTTGACAAATCCCCCCGAGACTTTCAGGGTAGGAGCGGAGCGTAGCGCCCCATTAGTTTTGAAAATTTGGTGAGGATTCGTCGACCGGCGCCAAAGTTATTCCAAATAGAATGTTGCGGTTTTCCTATGGAAACAGGGTCCTAACTATAACTACCTACTGGCGACCGCCAGTAGGTAATATATATATATATATAGATATATATATATATATATATATATATATATATATATAGTTAATCAAAAAATGAACAAGGCTCTAGGGGAGCCGAAACGTTATGGCGACAAACTTGCGAATAAGCTAATAAATTATCGCACGAAGAACAAGGTCTGTGTCTGTGTTTTCTGGATCTGAGGCTACGAGGAGGCAGCCTTGCCTGGGGAGCTACATAGACTGATATATATATATATATATATATATATATATATATATATATATATATATATGTGTTAAACCAAATTTGATATTAATTTATAGTCGGAAAAACTATATATTTAAAAACAAATAATAAAAGAGAAGTCGCGCAACCTACACGACTCCACGCGGTGAGTGCACGCACCTTGCTGGTGCACATTTTAGAAGTCACGCTGGAGTCGCGACTTTGGCGTAATTTGAAAAGTATGGAATATCATTAAAGAAATTATCAATAAAAGTTTTGCTTAAAGTGGTCGAATAATTTAATTTAGAAATCTATTTAAAAACAGTTTTTTTCAGTGTAATATTAACAATACGAAATTTCACTACAGCGCGATGTATGCACGTACGGTGCGTGACCCCTCCCCCTATGTATTTCCGGGGTCATGCCGGGATCGTGACTTCGGCACATTTCCAAAGTGTGAAATATCACTATATAAAGTTCAGATATCAGATTTGAATAAACACTTTCACTAATATCCTGTGTAAAATATTGTATAAACATTTATTCATAGTTTATAATTAGGTATAAACATTTATTTAGAGTTTATAATTATGTATACAATATTTTACAGGTGCACGATGCTCAGCGGCGGGTGCACGCACCCTACGCGACTTCGTGTCAGCAGGAAAAGAAAGAATCTGATTGGTTGAAATCATTTTCATTCTGTAAGAGGGAGGATCCATCCTTGTGATATTCCTCTTATTATTTGGCTATCTTGGTGACAAGACTTCTTGTTACTCTGTTCTTTTTTCCAATTTTGTTTGTTTTTTGATTGTCTTTGTACACTATGGATTCTAGTCATCAAGACATCGACCCCTTGTATTTGGAGGAGGAAGAAATTGTTGAAGCTGTAAAAAAGAGGAAGGAGAGTGTTGTGTGGGCCTTTTTCTCAGTGCCAGAGGGTGAGAAGAAAGTGAACGCCCGTAAAGTCACGTGCACCATATGCCAACGCATATTATCAAGAGGATCGGATTAGAAATATTCATGTGGTACCAGCAGCATGAAAAAACATCTGGAGACTCTGCACCTGGTTCACCTGGCTAGAGAGGAGAGGAGGCGGCAGCTTAATGAGGCGGCAGAACGAAATCCAAATGCCCCTTCTACGTCATCCCAGCAAGTTCCTCCAGCGCCAAGGCCCCACATTGTCCCTGAACTTTTTGAAGCTGCAATCATTTGCAAGAAGTGTGGGACTAAACTCTGCATTGGAGAGCGATGTCTCGATGTTATAACAGCTGCTATAAAAGCACATAAATGTTAATATTTTTTATAATGTGCTCTTGTTTTTGTTAAACAACTCGTTTGTTGTTTTCTCTTTTTTTCTTATCTAAAAAAAAATCAAAAACACACAAAAAAGAAAAAAAGGTTTAAATAATACAATGTTTTTATAAATTGTTAAAAAAAACGGTTCTTACGGAACCACATCTATTGGTTAAAAAAAGAAAAATGACCTGAGTGATTGCATGAGAGCAAGGACATTGTGTGGGTGACTGGAAAAGTGTGGGTAGTGTGTGTTTTTTTAATGAATGTTTGGGTAGTGACAGAGTGATTGATTGAATGAGTGTATGGATACTGGTTAGGTGATTGCAGTAGTGCAAGAGTAGTGTCTTGGTTATTGCATGCATGTGTGAGTGGTGCATGGCTGAAAAAGTACATTGATAACAGATAGGTGATTTGGTAAGTGCATGGGTTCTGCTTGGATGATATATAAGTGTATATAAGTGTATGGGTAATGACTGAGAGATTGCATCACTACAGAGATAATTGATGGGTAATTGCAAGAGTGCATCATAGTATCTGTGTAATTGGAAGACTGCATGGGTAGTGCACAGATGATTGTAGCACTGCATGGTTATTGCCTAGGTCATTGCATGAGTACATGGGTACTGACTGGATGATTAGAGTACTGCAAGGAGAGTGCATGGTGAATTTGTAAGTGATTGTGTGTTGGCGGAGTGATTAGATAAGTAGATGGTACTGGCTAGATGTTTGGAGGAGTGCATGGGTAGTGCACAGGTGATTGAAGCAGAGCATGGGCAGTTCCTGGGTAATTGAAGGAGTGAATGAGTAGTGTCTACGTGATTAGAGGACTGTATGGGTATTGAACAGGTGATTGAAGCACTGCATGGTTAGTGCCTGGGTCATTGCATTAGTACATGGGTACTGATTGAATGATTAGAGTACTGCAAGGAGAGTGCATGGTGAATTTACACGTGCTTGGGTATTGGCTGGGTGATTGGAGGAGTGCACAGGTAGTGACAGGGTGATTGCTGGAGTGCATGGGTACTACCTGGGTAATTGAAGGAGTGAATGAGTAGTGTCTAGGTGATTAGAGGACTTCATGGGTAGTGCACAGGTGATTGTAACTCTGCATGGTTAGTGCCTGTGTCATTGCTTGAGTACATGGGTAGTGACTAGATGATTTGAGTACTGCAAGGAGAGTACATGGTGAATTTCTAAGTGTTTGGGTATTGGCGGAGTGATAGGATTAGTACATGGTACTGGCAGGGTAATTGGAGGATTGAATGGGTAGTGACAGGATGATTGGAGCAGTGCATGGGTAGTTCCTGGATAATTGAAGGAGTGAATGAGTAGTGTGTAGGTGATTAGAGGACTGCATGGGTAGTGCAGAGGTAATTTTAGCAATGCATGGTTAATGCCTGGGTCATTGCATGAGTACATGGGTACTGACTGGATGATTAGAGTACTGCAAGGATAGTGTATGGTGAATGTATAAGTGCTTGGGTATTGGCTGAGTGATTGGAGGAGTGCATGGGTAGTGCACGGGTGATTGCTGGACTGCATGGGTACTACCTGGATAATTGAAGGAGTGCATGAGTTGTGTCTAGGTGATTAGAGGACTACATGGGTAGCGCAGAAGTGATTGTAGCACGGCATGGTTAGTGCCTGGGTCATTGCATGAGTACATGGGTACTGACTGAATGATTAGAGTACTGCAAGGATAGTGTATGGTGAATTTATAAGTCTTTGGGTATTGGCGGAGTGATTGGATAAGTACATGGAACTGGCTATGTGATTGGAGGGGTGCATGGGTACTGCACGGGTGATTGCTGGAGTACATGGGTACTACCTGAATAATTGATGGAGTGAATGAGTTGTGTCTAGGTGATTAGAGGACTGCATGGTTAGTGCCTGGGTCACTGCATAAGTACATGGGTACTGACTGGATGATTAGACTACTGCAAGGAGAGTGCATAGTGAATTTATAAGTGTTTGGGTATTGGCGTTGTGATTGGATGAGTAGATGGTACTGGCTGGGTGATTGGAGGAGTGCATGGGTAGTGACAGGGTGATTGCTGGAGTGCATGGCTACTACCTGGGTAATTGAAGGAGTGAATGAGTAGTGTCTGGGTGATTAGAGGATTGTATGGGTAGTACACAGCTGATTGTAGCACTGCGTGGTTAGTTCCTGAGTCATTGGATGAGTACATGGGTACTGACTGGATGATTACTGTACTGCAAGGAGAGTGTTTGGTGAACTTATAAGTGCTTGGGTATTGGCGGAGTGATTGGATAAGTACATGGTACTGGCTGGGTGATTGGAGGAGTGCATGGGTAGGGACATGGTGATTGCTGGAGTGCATGGGTACTGCCAGAGTAATAGAAGGAGTGAACGAGTAGTGTCTATGTGATTAGAGGACTGCATGGGTAGTGCACAGGAGATTGTAGCACTGCATGGTTACTGCCTGGGTCATTGCATGACTACATGGGTACTGACTGGATAATTAGAGTACTGCAAAGAGAGTGCATGGTGAATTTGTAAGTGCTTGGGTATTGGCTGAGTGATAGCATAAGTACATGGTACTGGCTGGGTGATTGGAGGAGTGCATGGGTAGTTCCTAGATAATTGAAGAAGTGAATGAGTAGTGTCTAGGTGATTAGAGGACTGCATGGGTAGTGCATAGGTGATTGTAGCACTGCATGGTTAGTGCCTGGGTCATTGGATGAGTACATTGGTACTGACTGGATGATTAGAGTACTGCAAGGAGAGTGCATGGTGAATTTATAAGTGCTTGGGTATTGGCAGTCTGTTTGGATAAGTACAAGGTACTGGCTGGGTGATTGGAGGAGTGCATGGGTAGTGCACGGGTGATTGGAGCAGTGCATGAGTAGTTCCTGGATAATTGAAGGAGTGAATGAGTTATGTCTAGGGGATTAGAGAACTGCATGGGTAGTTACTTAATCTCACCTTTTTGCAAGTAGATATGAAAGTCATTGAAACAGTTTTTTCAGTTCTTTAATTATAATCTAAATTTAAAATATTTTCAGACTTTAGAATTACTGTTTGTAAAAGAGAAGACAAAATACTGTTATTACATATAATATTATAGTTTTAAGAACACAACATAATTGTATATTTACGTAACATATTCAGTTTGCTTTTTTTTCTGTTTTCAGATTCTATTGAATTTCACCATACACAGTGATTTCAATGTTGATCATCATGTAACAGCGGGAAAAAATACAATCAATAAGATTGTTAAAAAAAAAAACCTGTGTTTCAAATATTCACAACAACTTCAACCATCTGTCTACATTTTCAAAAATAAACATTTTCATTTAGATTGCATAAAATACAAAGATGAAATATATGAACTACTTTTGTTTTATCACAATTTTCCAATTGCAATTTTAATGAACCGAAATGAAAATAAAAAGAGTAATTGGTCAAATCTTCCCAATAGGCCAAATGATGTATACTAAACTATTTCCATTGAAAATATAAAAAAATAAACTCATTAAACATTTTGATATCTTCCCAATAGGCCAAATGATGTTTGTAAATTCATTTGCATTGACAATATCTGAAATAAACTCGTTAATACATATTGACATCTTCCCAATAGGCCGAATGATGTTTTCAGAACTTTGGCATCCAAAATATTTGATGCCAAAATATTTTATATGAATTTGGTATGAATTTGGTAATTCATAGGGTAACCGGCATTCAAATTCCAAGTGGGCATCATTAGAAAGTGTGCATCCTTTATTACATCTTAAATACACAGTATAGTGTCCAGATGTTGAACTAGGTCCATCATGGAAAATAATAGCTACTGCTTTAAAAGTTTTTCCTGAAATTGACACTTGACTTGCCGCAATTTTTTAAAATTTTCTTTTCCAATTTTCTTCCATCTGCTTTACAACGTTGTAGCATAAAAATGATATATTGTCCAAATCTTTCTATAAATAATGTTAACAACATTTATGATTTGTAGTGAGTACATTTCATATCTTGATTTGCTGATTTCACTAATTTGTTGAAAGACACTCTTTTGCAATCTGGTATTGTCAAATATTTATGATCCCATCTGTAACATACTCCAAACAGATTTTCAATGTGTATTCCTTCACCTTCCAATACTGCAAGCATAAGCATGAGAAATTCTTGAGCATCTTGCTGTACATTAAGGTGCCGATTCCGATCCTGTAAAACCCGGGTACGAATGGTCGTACGGAGCGTATTCTCCGTACGACTCGTACCCGGGAAATCCACCTTACAAACCAGCAAGAACGATTCGTACAGAAATACCATTTCCGTACGAATCGTAAAAAACACCGTACGGCTAAAAAATACCTACTATTCTGATCCTGGACAGCGCGTACGCGACGTCCGCACAGAGTCAGGCAGCGTTTTACGGACCAGCAAGTATGATTCGTACCTACAGCACTCCGCACGGCTATTTTTTTACGGGAGCCAAAAAGTGCCGGAAAAGCGAAGTATGCTGCAATGCACGACGAATAGGGGCCCGGTACGCGACGTACACGCCATCAACCACATCAAACGTGTCATCATGTACGGTGCGTACCCCAACATTGCATATGTACAGTACGTACATACGCGCTGTTGGGGTACGCACCGTACATAGGCCAACAGTGCGCATGTATGGTGCATATGTCCGCACCGTACCCCCCACCCGCGTATGTCTGCACCGTACCCCCCCACCCGCGTATGTCCGCACCGTACCCCAGGCGTACCCCAATCCTCACGTATGTATGGTCCGTACATACGCAAGGATTGGGGTATGCCTGGAGTACTGTGCGGACATACGTGGGTGGAGGGGTATGGTGCAGTTATACGTTCTGGGGGGGCCATACGACTCGTACCACGGGCACAAGTGTTCCAGGGGTAGGGCTCATACAAAGTTCGCTCCGTACGGGACGTTTTCCATATGCTTGTGTTTTCGGAAGGGCGGTTCGGATCGTACTTGCGCGCTCGGACTTCAGACTTCAGTTTTACGATTTGTATGTAAAACTGTCCGGGTACGTCTCATAGACTTTTCCCGAAGCGATTCGTATGTATTTTTCACGTACGAATCGTTCTTCACTGGTTGTACGGGACTCGTGCGATTCGTACGTAAAAAAATACGGATACGAGTCGTACGGTAATTTCTTTTAACGGATCGGAATCGGCACCTAAGTGTAAATTGTGAAGAACCAGAACATATATCCAAAAGATGCCGAATGCCAGAAGCAGTTTGGATTGTAGTTTTATCAGTTGTCAATTTTTCAAAAATATTATGAAACAAAGAACAAAATCTTTTTTCTCGATTCTCCATTATTTGATGATGTAGATTTTCGAGAAAAAACACAACGTTCACGATTACATTAGCATAGCAGTTGATTCCTTAACTATTTTCTAACTGGTATCCTACTATATCATTAACAGTGTCCATTTTCATTTTCTTTGCAGCATCAGCATTCTATTGATTTTTTTTCTTCTTTCCAACCTCACTACAGTGTTTCTCATATGTTCATTTTGGACATACTGCACTCTTTTCATATACTAGATATTCACCTAAGTTGGGAGCATAACGTCTTCTTCTTAACCGATTATACTCTCTTACACAATTTGCATCTGCACTAATCTTTCTCTCATCAAAATCAATCAAATACAATCCAGAAAAAGTTCTTACTCGAGACAATGCAACATATGCCATACCCTCTTTAAACACTGAACTTCCAATATTTACCAAAGCACTGTCTACACTTAAACCTTGAGATTTATGAATGGTCACTTCATATGCTAAACAAAGAGGAAACTGTATTCTACGAACATACAAATCTTTTACAAGAAAGAAACTAACAGCACAGCGTCCAATGTGTTTTACCTCTTCAATCTGATCAAATTTAATCTTCAAATATTCAATATCTTGAGTTCTGAAACTTTACATAATCAACAACTTTCCCCATTGCTCCATTCACTAAACCTTTTTCAACATCTAAATTACGCCGTAATATTGCCCGACAGTTTGTAAATACATATAAGTTCTTTTCCAAACTAGCAGTCTTAGCTATATATTTTTCCAAAGAGTCTAATTCTGATTGTAATTTCTCTGAAAAAAGAATAGTAACTCCTCCATGCTCTATTTATTCAATGGTTTCCATTTTCATTATCGGTTGTTTCTCCAGTTTCAACAGTTCTTCATTGAATATAGAGCATTCTTTCAGTGTTGGCATAAAACAAATTATAGACTTCTTTTCTGCAATTGTTTGGTACATTGTTCCAGGTGCATGCAATATTTTCATTTGGAAACAAGTTTCTTAGTAGCCGACTTTGTAAAGCTTCTTTGCCATCCTTTGTCAAGACACCAATTCTAATATCTTGAATAATGTTTCCATAATGTTCATCACTTGCTAGTCGCATATTCTTAATAAGTTCTTCATATTCAAAATGAGACCAAATCTTCACATTTCCAATATTTCTCAAAGATTTCCTGGTGTCTTCATGAACAAGGGTCTTAAAAACTGGTTGGCCTTTCACAGGGTTAAGCTGTAATAGATCGCCGAATACAATTATATGTTTTCCTCCAAATAAAACATCATAGTCTGTTTTTAAAATCTGTTGCATTCTTAAATGTACAAAGGCAAGCATTAAGTTTGAGACCATGCTTACCTCATCAATTATCAGAACTTTCATTTTCTTCAGTACTTTAGACACTTCATAACAAGCTTCTCTCGATAGCTTGTGATATTCCAACTAATTTTCATGTTCTACTGGTAACATGAATAAACAATGTAATGTAATCCCTTTAATATTGTGTTCTGCTAACCCAGTTGAAGCGGTTACAACACAAGATAAATGTGAGTCAGTGGTTTTCTGTAGATAACTTCTCAAACCTTTAATTAAGTAACTTTTTCCTGTTCCTGCTTGACCACTGATGTACATTCGAATAGGTTTAAATGATGTGCATTGGCATTCTTTCTTTTCATGCAGTAAACCATGTTTTATCTGATGTCAATAGTGTCTTGTGCTTGTTGCATAGCTTTTTGCACTTCACTCATTGCTATTGTTGCCTCGTTTTCAAGAATGGGTTCTCCTAATGGATCTTAACTTAGTGCAGCAGAACTCTGACTATCTTGAGAACCGTCTCTAGCTATTTCAGCTGCATTCGTAGTTTCTTGATTAATCTCTTTGTTCAACATTTGCAGATAATTTGGAAAAATTGTACATTCAATGCTATCTTTACATGCATATAACGAATCTACATATCACTCAAAATCTCCAAGTAATTCCATTTCAGTTCGCCAAGACTTGAAAAGTTGTAGAAGTGCTAAATAAAGAAATTCTCTTTTATCTGGAGTATCACAACTGAGTTTCCTGTGATTAAGCAGATGTCCTTTGGTATTTTTTACCAAAAATCCTTCACATCCAATCACTGCATATTTTCCTTCATTTATATTTTCAGTAATATTTCTCTTAAACGTGTAATATTGCAGAACTTCATAGAGACATATTTCTTCCAGATGTGGACTTCTGTTAGGATAGTATGTATCAAACATATTTGTTTTAAAAATATCTGTACTTTCTGGTTCATTCAGTGCCAAGTATTTAATTTCTGGTACAGATTTCAATACACGATTTTGTGTTGCTGCAAGACTTAGACAAATGATTCCTCTTGACTTTGAATATAAACTTGCAGATGTCAACCGATCTGAACATTTGTAGGATCCAATTTTTCGATTGGAAAGCATCTTCAAACTAAAGCTGTACATTTTCTTACTAAGACTCTTCTCTTGTGAAATATCTTCCCACATTTCTTTTAACTCTGTCTTTTCAGATTTTGTTATATAAGATGTAACGAAGCGAGCAACAGCAATGGAATTATCTGCAACATACTGGATATCCATATTAGCATTCCACATTGACAAAATTACTGGATTATAGTCATTAATATATTTCGATTCCTCATTTCTCTTTATATTGTAAGTATTCTTTGGAAATTTTCGAGTGATAGTATGTCTCACTGCTGACATAAAACTGTTGACTCTTCCTTTGGAAATTACTGGACGTGGAAAACCAAATCGACCTTTTGTATACAATTTTTCCTTCGACTTGTATTTCTGTCGGCAATACTTTCCACATCGATACTTTTGAAACCTTAAAACTTGCTGTCTAGAGGTATTTTCTTCTCCTCTTTTTAGAATACCACATGTAACATAGTCTTCAATGAAAGATAAAACAGTCTCATCAGAATCGGTTCGGAGCATCCTTAATCCATAATAACATATGTATATGAGGAGTACCTCTGGCTTGGTACTCCTTTCTCCAAAAGAAATCAACAACTTCTCCAAGAGGTGGGTTCTTTTTATTGCAGATAAAACTCATCATTGCTTGAAACCTATGATTAAAATATCTGCACACATTGACTGGATCCAAGGAACACAGATCTCCAGGTGTCTTCAATTCAATGTATTTAACATTTGAATTTGCTTCTCTTAGAAAATCAAGTAAATCATCCCATCCGTATTCTGCACAGCTTAGTGTAACAAACCACGTACGGGTTCCTAAATTCCTTAGCATACATTTCAGTTCTCCATGACAACGATACCAATACTCATTAGTACCACGTTGACACGCCATCAAATTAATCAAATGAGATTCTAAATGATCATCTCTTTGTTCCACTTCGTGCATGAATTCCCACGTAGAAAGATCTGTAAGATGAACTCCTGTCTTTAATATGTGGTTCACTGCATAGGAAAGTGCAGACAAGTCACTCTCAAACGAAATCTTGGATCCTCTGAGTATAATCTTGTTGTACGATATTCTGAAGCTGGAATCTGCACACGTTGTTCATCATATCGTCCACCTTTTCCAGTGGGGAACAGCTGTGGAAAACAATGCGCTTTTAAACTTCTTTCCCAAACACTCATGAGAGTTCCCTGTGCTTTCTTCATTTGGAATATTTCAATAGTAGATCCAATCTCTTATTTTGAATATAAAGGATGAATACTGTAATGTTCATAAATTTCTTCAGTCCTGGAGACATTGACTTTTTCAATTTGGCCAGTTGGAATTTCTTTGTCATCTCCTAAAGATATTTCTTCTTCATCCACTCATTTATTTCTATAATAAATATTGTTCTGTGTAAGATATAATGTAGCTTTTTTAAATGTGCTCACATATACTAACTCTTGCCATATTTTCCGACTCTTTGTTGGTATACCAATAATTAGAAACACTACCGGTTCAATTTCTTCTCGATCTACACCAACAGTTTCAATATTTATTTTTTTAAATCCAAAGGTAAATACACAGCTCTTCCTTTTAAACCTCTTAGTAAACCTATGGGAGGCAGCTTACCCGTTTTAGGCTCCATACGAACAATAGCCTGAAGCGGGTGTACAGAGTGAATTAGAATACATTCATATGTATTTAAATCTTCTAGTTCTGACGGAATACCTTCCAACTCTAGGTTATTATGTACAACTCTAGCTGGCAGTTTTTTTTCTTCTAGTTTGCTGTAGCAATATTTACAAATACATTGATCAGTACCCAACTCAAAGCAACCTTCCACCATCAAATAAGCACCATTTTGCTCCTACTTATCATTGTTTTCCTTTTCACTTTTTAAATACACATCAACATTCCTAGTTTGATTTTTATAGTGACTACGTCTACAACAGATACAAACATAATTTGGTTTTTCACTACAAACTACTTCAAACTTTGCAATTTCTACTGCAAACTTTTGAGTACGACTGTATTCCACCTCTTGTTCAACACCTACACTAATGACACTCTCACCTTCTCTACACTCTTCTACATGACCGAAAAAACGAAACAGTACTTCATCACAAACCTTTTTTGCATCCGATTCTGAACCATGCAAAAGAGCAGTGTTTATTTCAGCTAAACAAATTGCTGGACTCTTTACATAGTACAATCTTCTTACTAACTTTCGCATTTGTGAGAGATGTACTGCTAACATTCTTAAATGATGAAAGACTCTTTGACACACTTTTCTAGAAAGCCAAGCTAGAGAATGACCCTGCAAACCAGTATATTTTCTGACTTTACAAGTATCTAATCCTTGCAACATCTTAATCTTCTGTTTAACACTTTTTTTTTACTGTATTCTCATTAAAAGTTTACAAAAACATCAATAGATTCCTGTTGTATACTACAAATGCTACTACAATCCCATTTATACACTGGAGCTTGAGAACGTCTCCCTTGAACTTCTTCAGCTATTACTTCTTCTACATTTCTAGGAACCATCTTTTCTTTTTCAATTGGTCAACCATTTTTAACCTCATGGGAACGACCGCTGGTATCAACTGCGTGAACTAATGTATTTTGTTGAAAATAGCTCTCTTCATTAATAAAAGGTTCACCACTAGAAGTGTGTTTTAATTCCCCCAAAAAAAATTGCAAAAGTTAGTTCTATTGATCAGTCGTTTCCTTTTACTTTTCTCCTTCATAAAGCCCATCATTTAATTCAGTGTTCTCAGTCTATTCAAAACTAATATAAACAGTCTTCTTTTCAATTCAAAAGCCTTTTTGGCTACACTTTTAATACGTTTTTTTTTCATAAAATGCAGATGGTTTCTTATATTTTTTAAATGTTTCATTAAATTTTGCAGTATTCTTCTTTTAAACATGTGTTTCCTTATATCTTTAAACTGTTTCATCCTTCTTTTATCATAGATGCTTTTACCAAAACTTGATCGTCTATCATCTTTTTTTTCTTTTCCTTCTGAATGGTTGAAGAAGTTTTCTTTTTATTTTGTCAATTTCCTAAATTCGTAATCTTCTTTAAAACTCTTTTAACAAAATCTTTAGTTCTCTTACCAGAAGTCTTTTTCTTCACTGTCACATGTTCTACTTTGTCTGATTTCTTATTTTCTCTCTTCTTTTAAATAGGCTTATTTTCTTTGTTTCCTTTTTTTCATCTTTCTTGGTCATGATGAATCTTTAGTAATGATAATGGTCAGTATTTGAAAACAAAGAAAAGTTTAAATACACTTGTTAAATCATTTACTATTATTAAAATAATTATACACAAAATGTTATAAGTACACCAGAAACATCTGGAGCATTAAAGGACTACACAGGTAACACCTGACTTATTCCATGACTACAGGGATAATATCTGAGGATTTACATCACTACATAGAATGTGACTGACTGATTCTATAAGTGTATGAGTACTGATTAATTAATTACACAAGTACAACACTAGTCCCTGCATAATCGTAATTGAAAGACTACAAACTTACTGCCTGGGTAATAGAAGCATTATATAGCTAATGCATTGGTTAACACCTAGCTGATTGCATGACAACAGCAGTTATTTCTGGGGATTGACATGACTACATAGGCAGTGACTGGGTGATTTTATAAGTGCATAGGTAGTTCTTGGCCGATTGCAAGACTACTGAGGTACTACCTGAGTGAATAAAGGAGTGTGAAGGTACTGCCTGGGTGAATTTTAAAGTGCCTGGCTACTGGCTGAGTGATTACATAAGTACGAGAGTGCTCTCTGCGTGATTAAAAGACCAAAAACATTCTGCCTGGGTAATTGAACCACTGTGTAGCTAATGCATTGGTGATTGCATGAGAACAACTGTAACATTTGGGGGATTAAAGGAGTACATACGTAACACCTGGCTGATTATATGACAATAGGGTGTAATATTTGGGGATTGACATGACTACATAGGAAGTGACTGGGTGATTTTATAAGTGCATGGGTACTTCTCGGCTCATTTCAGGACTACTGATCTAGTGCCAGAGTGAATAAAGGAGTGCAAAGGAAGTGCCTGGATGATTTAATAACAGCATGACTGCGGTCTGTGTGTTTACATAAGTACAAGGATACCACCTCCGAGATTGAAGGAGTGCAACAGTAGTGCCTGAGTGAATAAAGAAGTGCATGAGTAGTGGCTACATGATTGAAAGAGTGCATGAGTAATACCTTGCTGATTGCATGAGTAGTGCCTAGATGATTGCATTACTGCAGCACTAATACCTGAGTGATTACAACAGAGCATATACAGAGCCTGGATGATTCAAAGACTGGATGCACAACACTTGGGTCTTTTTAAAACATGGAAAAGTGTTAGGCCTAGACAAATATAAAGCAGCACACTATTCCATAACTCAACCATAAGTGTCTCCATACTGATAAAAGCATGCATATATACGTGTCTACCTTTTGAAATCACCTTCACATCTAAAAGAAATAGGCATACAATATTTCTGGAAAATAGTGAAACCAACAAATTGAGAAATGTAATAGAACTGCCTGAGTGATTGCATAACTCCATGCCTTGTGCTTGGATGATTGTATAAGTGCAAGGGTACTTGCTGGGTAATTGGAGGAGAGGATAGATAGTGACTGGCTAATTTCATGGTTGCAGACATAGAGCTTCAGTGCATGGATAGGCACATGGATAGCTGCTGAAGGCATAGACGAGTTATTGAGTAGTGCCTTGCTGAATAGATGAATACAACAATGGGGCCTAAATGATTCTATTACTGCAAGGGTAGTGTGTGGGTTATTACATGAGTGCATAGGTACAGCTTGCATGATAGCATGACTGTAGGGTTAGTACATAACAAGTCCCTGGGTGATTGCATGACTGCAGGAGTATTATCTTGGGGATTTCTACAATACATAGAAAGGGAGTGTGTGATTTTATAACTCCATAGGTACTGTGATTACAGAAGCACTAAGATACTGTCTTAAGTGATTACAGGAGTTTAAAGGTAGTGCCTGGGTGATTTTATAAGTGTGAGACCAAGTAGGTCCTGATCTGAAGGGCAGTTAAAGAGGCTGTCACGAGAGGGGGACACACTTTGGTCTCCTATCTCCCGCAGCACTCGCCAGCGTGGCCAACCTTTACTGACAGAGGGGTTGGGATCACGAGAATACGGATAACACGTATTTCTTAGCGGCATAACCAGTAAAAGATTTATATAAGAACTCCCATAACATCTTTTGGTTGAGTCCGCCCAGTTAGTACCATCTTACCTGGGTGTGGAAAGACGCCAATGATGAAGCATGTCAATATTAGTGAGTGAGGCGTCTTCTCCAATATCTTTGGATACCCCAACACCTATAATGGTTATGTATCAGGACAATATCTGTTGCATAGGATTCTTCGAGAAAAATTAAATAATCGATTCTGGAAATCTGTTGAACATTTTGGGAAACAGATATCAGCAGTTGCTCTGTGTGATAACATAATACTTGGGAGACCGCAACTGAACTGCCTCTCTCACTCTCTCTTGTGATATAAGAACCAGTAATGGAACAGTTTCCCTCTCTTTCTCCACACAAATACATGTCAGTAACAAATCACTTAGCTTCCTACATTATTTGAAATCTCAAAACACATTTCTATTGGTTAAACATATTGACCTTTACCAACTGACTTCTAAAACTGCCCAAACTCATTCTTGAAGGTTCTAAAGTCGCTACCCCACCGCGACGGAGCCGCGAACCCACATGGGTGTTCAAAAACATATTACAAATAAAACATCAACTATTTTTTAAGAACACACCACTTCTAAAGATATTCTTGACTTGGAAAATCTTACTTTAATGAAATTTCATTTACATATACATAACAATTTCACATTTTAAATCCACAGCTAAGATCCAACCCTTCCCCCATTCTCCTTATTGCCAGTTTCCTTAGTAACAGTTCATAAAACATTGAACTTAACTAACAGGTCACAAGTTCAGCATATTTTCAGAATTACCACACAATGTTGCAAATGCAACCAGCGGGTGTGGTTGACTTTCCAATATATAACCTTATCCTATCTAGTGTACCTTTCAAACATTTTTTACTAACCAATAAGAAACATGCTTTTTAAAGAGAGAAACGTTCATCCTATTTTTGACTGAGTAATGTTCTTAAACAGCCAATCATTTCTCTTCTTTTTAAAAATCTGCATCTTGTCCACCATTTTAGATACCTCTCATTCTACCAACTGACTACTTCAGCTACAGACAGCTTTTCATTACATCCAGACTTTCCTTCAAGATGCTTAGAGTGTGGATAGTGGGACACAGCTATGATTTCTGGTGCAAAAGGTATGCTAAACACAGAGGTATTGACAAAGATCTAGCTTTGAAAAATGTGGACATGAAATGGATTGGACAAAGAGGATTTAATTGGCACCAATTGATACCTTTGGTTAAAACCTTTTTACATCACCAACCCCCTGACCTTATGATTGTGCACTGTGGTGGCAATGACCTAGGCACATTGACTTGGGTTGGTCTGGAAATACTAATGAAGGACACCTTTGTACAATTGATGTTGCTTTTCCCCCAAACTGTCTTTGTATACTCTAACATATGCAAAATACAGAAATGGAAGTGTTCCAATCAATTCTGTCCACAGATTGAGAAAGCTAGAAAAAAATGTCAATAAAGCTGTTTCTGCTTACCTCAGAGACCATAGGATGGGCTCCAACTATAACAACAATCTACGTTTCCATATGGATGGCATCTACAGAAGTGATGGAGTACACTTCAGTGATCAAGAGAGTGTTTCTCAACAACCTGAAGCTCTGCATCCACACTTACATGTAGCTACAACAATCTTCCAATAAAACAAGGGCTCTTTTTAGAGCCACCCAATAACCCAACATATAACCTACCTTTAACAAAAAAATCTTATTTTTTTTTGCTTGGAGTCGCTCACCCATCGCAACTTTAAGAACCGCACACCTATCGCAAAAAAAACATGCCCAATTCTTTCGCTTTTTTGGTCCGCAATCGAAGCATGGGGTATACGCCTCCCCCATGCATCTATTTCCGACCTCAGATAGGAAAAGGATCGCTGTATAAGACAAAGCGATTACTCCGGTTGAAGGAGGGAGCTGTGATTAATGAGAGCACCTACAACCATCATTAGGTGGTGCCCTATTCTCTACCTCTGAGTGCTGAAGGGATTTGATTTATCCACAGTCTCCTCTCTAAATTGGGTTTGAACCACGAATGGGTTGTAGATATATACCTCCTTCCTTGAACAGAGAAATAACCTTCTCTTTGATTCAAAACACTTCTGGAAGATTTTAAGAGCAGATAAAGATTTGAATTAGGGAGATATCATGTGTATCCTGAAGAAGGCGGCGGTCAAATAATAGTACCCACCAAAACGCGTCAATGCTTTTATGAAAAAGTCCATTTTAGATCTTTGAGGATAATTGTTATACTAAACAAAATATAAGAGAATAAGTTGTCTCTTCGTGTAACACGTGATTTATGTCATATTGGTGTGGTTCTTTTTTTACTAGAAATAACTTTCTTGCTTGTTATCGCATACGGTATTGTTTTGTTTTTGTAAAATAACCTTTTTATGTAACCATTTGTTTCTCTTTTTGCAAATATAAATAATGTATTGATACTTGAATGTTTTTTTAAACTGCTTTTTTTAAACTGAGGAAGGAATTCTGTTTTATGAATATATGTGTTATAACATGTTTTTAGCGGATGTATAATAAACTATGCAAGGTTCAATAGACCCATATTGAGTTTTCAGGATTTGTGGGATACATTTTATTTCTGTTTTGGTGATAAATAATTTAGCGTATGAGTATGAGAGTAATGTGATTGCAGCTACCCAAAGGGTATTGTTTACGTGTCTCCTCTCTCAGCACCTAGTGTATCCCTACCCTGCCCCTCTTTATTTTTTCTTTACTCACTTTGACGTGAGTTCTGAGTGGAAAGTAAGAAAAAAAGGGTGGGTATGCCCTTTTCAAGTAAAATCCTCCTGTGCGGGATAGGGCCCAGGTGGTCTACACATACTCTTTTTTTACATTATTATTTTTGTAAAAGAAACAGAGAGCAGGGCATGCACCGGTCCCCCTGCCACAGCCATGTATTGGCCTTGGGGACACCCATCCCTCAGGGTCTGACCACATTTAAAATGTAAATATATATATCTCCCATGTAGACTCCTGCCTTTCTCCCAACTGCTTCCACGTCAAGGGGTCAGTGCCAGGAGAAACGGGCGCAGGACCCGTTTATAAATAACAAAAATACTTGTGCTGCTATGCAAAAAGACACCTGCAGTCCTCGATGTTCTTCAACAATAAAGTTTTATATAGCCTAAATAAAACTTTATTGCTGAAGAACATCGAGGAGTGCGGACGTCTTCCAGTAATTGGAGGGTCATTACCCAATAATCCATCAGTAACTTTTAGGAAAACCAACAGTATGGGCATGTCACTAGTTAGAAACAACCTCGAAGTGAAAGGAAAGGGTTCATGGCTTATGGCAAGGAAAGGGTTCTTTAAATGCTCCACATGCAAGGCGTGTCAACACCACGACCTATACAACAGCATTTGGCACCAGAATTTGCTAAATAAGTCAACATCTTACATGCAAATCTGACTTTGTGGTGTATGTGCTTACCTGCAGCTGTAATTTGAAGTATGTAGAAGGCACAAAATGACCTGTGCATAAAAGGATTCTCCAACATATCCGGGCTATTTGCAACAATGATGAGAATTACCCTGTTGCAAGGCACTTTAAGATTAACCATAACAGCAATTCAAAGCATCCCCATAAGAGAGGAGGTGATAGAGAATCAAAATTAAGGAGGTTGGAAACAACATATATCCTGCAATTTGGTTCTAAATACCCCAGGGGGCTGAATACTAGTGAAGATTTATATACTTTCTTATGGCGATATTGACTAACGCAATAGTGAAGAGTACATCATGGAGTCCTTGAGATAGGAGAGAGTACTGATAAAACACATAAATGTTTCTCACCTTGTGATATGATGAATGATTTGGTGTTCCACCTTACATTAATTTTTAGAATGCAAATTTTAGTATAGTATTTATATATTTATGATGTTTTAGGATTGATTTTAGGAATCATTATTGGAAAGTGTATTGTTATGCTTCCATATATATTTTCTGATTTTCTGATGGATCTACCTATTATATTTATTATATTATATTTATTGTTGTCCTAGAAATTTTTGCACTTTAGAAATGTATGCAATTTGCACAACTTATCCGCTCACAGTGGAGGTGGGGTCTACCACAGATGCTGCTTTGAATTAATAATTGTAGGATCATGTGATAGACAATGTGAGCCCTTGCAGGAGTAGAGATTTTAGGTGGTCGCCTTAGTGGAATCCGGAACTGTTAAGTGTTTTTAACTTTTCTTTTTTTTGTATGGGGTTCATTAGGAATTGTATTACACTGATTTTGTTAAGCACTTTATTAGGTTTCACTGGATGGGCATAGTGAGGAACTGAATTGATTCATGCATTTATGCTGCTATTATTTATTTATTGTATATTTAAATAAGTATATTTTTGCCTTTTAGATTTGGAAGGGCTTGGATGTTTTTTAGTGACCATGATTTTACATTTATGTATTTATTAATGACCATTGGATTTAGCTGTGAAGTGTTTTCACTATGTCCATGAATATGCCATTTACACTTGCACTTTAAAAAGCGAGGAAAATTGCCAAAGAGTTGTCATGTGATCAAGGGCAGGATCGCCTGAAACGCATAACGGAGGAGTTGGCTGAATAAAATTTGCACAGAACTCTTGGGTTCACGCTTGTTTGTTCTTAAAGGAGGAGAAGTGAAGGCGAGTTGTAGCACCATATATATATATATATATATATATATATATATATATATATATATATATATATATATATATAATTATTATTTTTATTTATTTGGAAAAAAAATTGAGGAGGAGGAGAGCTTGTGTGTGGCCCCCCTCGCTGAGCCAGATATTGGCCATGAGGACCCCATCCCCGGCACCAACGCTGCCATTATTTCTCCCACCGCTGGCAGGAGCAGAAAGGCTCCCTACAGATGGGAGCAGAAAACTTCCTGCCTGCAAAAGCGTGGACAGGGAACAGTAAAAGTATTTCCAACCTCAGGAGCACAAATTAAAGGTGCTCCTACCATGCAGGAGCCCATTCACTGTTGTGTGCTATCTGGGAGCCAGCGGGTTCAAGGTGCCCTTGGGGCTCCCACCACGGCCACCAAAGGGACCCTCACTTGTTGGTTGCCCTGGGTGGGATCGGGGCACTCAGGGAAACAAAGAATGGCTGATTCCTGCCTGCAACCAGAGTGGATGCTGGCTGGGGCCAGCAAGGCCACAGGAGCATTAGGCTTCCCTAATCCCCCCTGGCCGGCGCCCCTCTATATTTAACAAAGTTGTTGTTTGCCACGGATGGGACCAGGGCAACCAAACAAAAAAAAATGTAAATAAAAAACTGTCACAAACATGAAATGAGAAGAGCAGCCATGCACTGCTTATGTGACCTCACATATTACATCTCCCATGACATGTTCTATGTATCATAGATAACATAATTGATGACAACTGAAATGACATCATTGATGATATCACTGTGCATGGCGGGGGACGAGTTATAGTTACTTCTGTTAAGTATAACTGGTGAATGTCAGTGTTTCTTTCAGTTTAAAGTGTTATGTTTTAGCTGACATTTTCTCCTTACTATGTCACTTTAATCTTTGTTTTCTAGTGAATTCATATGTGTAGATATCAATCTATCTATCTACACACAATTTAATTTATAGCATTCCATTCCACTCTCCTTGCCCTGCATTATAAACTGGCCTTGGTGAACCATAGGCTCTGTGCATCCTCTTTTGTTTAAAGTGCTCCTTCCTTTTTGGCCTCATAAAGTGTGAAACTAAAATCATTTTAAACTCCCAGGGGCATATGTATCAACATCACCATTTGCGATTCTCAAATAGCGATTTTTAAAGAATCGCTATTTGAGAATTGCAAAATGGGATGTATTTAAAAAATTGCAAACTTTTTGCGATTTCTTAAAATTCCTTAATTGCGATTAGCAAATTGCGAAATCACAATTAAGGAATACCTGCCCATTCAGTTCTATGGGCCAGGAGACCCATAGGAATGAATGGGAAGTAATTCTCAAATAGCGAATCGCTATTTGCTAATCGCAATTTGAGAATAATTTCAAAGGTGCAAGGGTGTCCTGATGACACCCTGATGCACCCCTGAAATTAGCATGTGTGTGCATATGGCGCACATACATGAGCGCCACGTGGCACTTTGTAAAATTTAAAAAAGTGCTTTTTGAAAGGAAATCGCAAATTACCACCAACTGGAAGTTGGTGGTAATTTGCGATTTCTTAAGGATAATTCACACAACTTGGGTGCTTTTTACATATCATTTAAGAAATCGCAATTTGCAATTTCTTAAATGCTTACGCAAAATTAAGAAATCGCTAAATTAGCAATTCCTTAATTTTGCGATGGGATTTGCCTCATACATCCCGATTACCGATTTTTTAATCGCAAACGCTGTTATTTTGCGAATCGCAGCGTTTGCGATTAAAAAATCGTTTGATACATATACCCCCTGGTTTTGTGATAGCCATTGAATTGCTACTCCATGCACTCCCTATCTAACAATAATCATTATAAGGCAATTTTAAAGACAAATATATTTTATTTATATTGCACTGTACGCTATAACATGACAATAGAAGGATATACTGCTGGGCATGGTTTCCATTTAAAGCCAATATCAGTAATAGGGTAATATAGCCCCGATTATTCAGTGTTGTGATGTAATAGCGTGGAAAACAAACTGCTGTTTACAATGCTATCACATACACTTCTGGCAAATAGCTGTCCCCACTTTCCACAGAATTCAAGAGACCAGTGGGAAGCGACAGAATGGTGAATAATGTAACATTTCGGAATGGCTGGCAATAATAAGGGAGAGCAGGAGCATGGCACTACAAGAGGCAGGATAAAGCAAAGAAAAAGAATGTGGGGGAGGGTAGCAAGACACCATTTTCTTTCCATAAATGGTAAGGATGAAGAGGAAGACACACCAGTGGAGTGTTGAGTGGACTGGGTACTAGGTTTCTTTAATTTTTTCAGAGTAAGGGTAGGAAAAGCCCACAGCGAGGCATTGAAGGTGGCAGGATGATGGGTATATTTTTATATACATTGGATGGGAAAAAAACAGAGATCCTGAAGAAAGATGAAGGGAGTGGCAGGACTAAGAGTATTGTTGTTTGGTGTTGTATGTTGGGGATTTCTCTTTAAAGATTGGAATGTTGACAATGTTCTATATTTGTTTCGAATGGAGCATCCTGAGCAAGGCAGTTGGATTATGGCTGTCTTGGGATGACTACTCTCTCATTGCTCTGCTTAATAAATGTTTTTTTGACCTTCATATGGTGGCAGTCAGATTCTTCACAACAATTATTGGCGACAAACTAGCCAGTCGTTGGGGATCTGCAATGGGGGTTGTAAGGTATTCAAGGAACCTGTGTTTTGGGCGTTTTGAGGAGTTCTACGTTACCTTATCGGAGTGGACATGCTCAAGAGAAGTAGTAAGGATTTGACATTTGTGTTGGCTGCCCTTTAAAATGTAGTGAGTCTGCATCACTATTTGGGTGGTTTTTAACGTTGTTCGAAAGAAGTTGAGCGGCCAATTTGAATCACTTACCTTTTCATTGTTGCGGATGCTCCTGAAGCAGCTTTATGTGACGCATCCTCTGTTTGGTGCTTGGCTCACACAGGATGTAAGCGCCATCTTGGTTTGGGGATCATCCACGCCTTGTGTGTCAGCAATAGTTCTGAATTGGAAAAGATGGATGCGTGCAACTTTGGAGCCATTTTGCTTAGGGCTTCATGGTGTGCGCACACCTCTGTGTGTGACTGCCTTGGTAATTTCTTTAGCATGTGTCTTCTGTTTTGGTGACACCCACACCTCGTGCTTTGTATATGCTTTGCTTACTGTTTGTATGCACGTCTTGCGCCAATTTGTTTCAGCAACATGGTGATGCGCACACCTTAATGCAATGTGCATCTTATCTGGATTGGTTTACTTCAGTCTGCTTTTCATTTACCAGTGATGCGTGCATCTAAGTATTCTTTATTTTACAGTGGTTATACTTTTGTGTGACTATTAACTTTTGTAGTTTTGAGATGCATTCTTTATTTTGAATAGGCTTGTGAAAGGGAGTCCCATGCTTCCATTATCACCCCACCTCTGTTCCTACCACAACCTGGATCACCATAGGAAGATTGGATAGGGATGTTCGAAAACTATATTGAGGCACTAGATGGGCAGATTTTCCATCCTTCTCATAAGAAAGCTTTATTTTGCATTATGTTAGGGAAAGAAGATGTATTTAAAGTACCTAGCAGGGACTCTCGATCTAAAAGGTCAGCGCATTTTGGATGACTATCTTGAAGTGAAGAAAAGACTCGAACCTAGATTTGACAGGGAGGTTAATTTGGTGATGGCCAAATTCAAATTCTATACCCAGCCACAGAATAATAATGAATCTGAGGATGAGTTTATTTCAAGACTTAGAGAACTGTCTATGAAATGTCAATTCTGAGTTTTGAATGATGAGTTGGTTTGTCATCAGTTAATTATTCAATGCAGGAGCAAACAAATGCAGGAACATCTCTGGGCAGTGAAAAATCCCTCTCTTAAAGATGCTAATGATATAGCCAAAGTTGTCGAAAAATCAGAGTTGTGGATGAAAAAGATGGAAAAACGAGGCAGAAGTTGTTGTGATGTTTCAAGTGTAGCGCAAAACAGAAATGTTGATGTGGATGTGGGGGTGCTGGTTAAATCCAGCAATTAAAGGTTAATAAACAGACAGAGTGGCAAACGTAATCAGTGTGGTAGTAACTTTCACAATTCTAAGTCTAAACCTTGTGCAGCATTCAATAGAGATTGCAGGAAGTGTGGTCGCAGAGGCCATTTTGCCAAAGTCTGTATAAAGAATGTAGCAAAAGGAAAGTGGCACCTGTTGGTGAGGAAAGTTTGAAGCGTTTACATTCTGATAGGATTTTAAGTGTGGGTTGTGATCAACATGCAGAGGGAAGAAAAAGAAAGTCCAAAACAAAATTTGTGTTGAATTGTGAAGATGTGGAACATATGGTAGATTCAGCTTCTATTTACACCATTATCCCAAAAATTATGCTTTTCGATCATTGGCCTGATACTAGTTTATCTCCCAAGGACATAAATCCTGTTATCAGGGGTAGACCATTGACCTGATTGGCTTCATGCCCTCCACAATAAATTTTGAGGGTGAGGAAATAAAGAGGAAGGTATATGTGGCAAAGAATGGCCAACCCATTTTAGGCTGGAAGCATCAGTATGACCTCAACATTGTCATTGATCCCAGAGCACCCAATTAGGTGTTGATGGTAGAAGAAACTTCGTTATCTGATATTATCAAGGAGGCTCATGAAATTATCAGAGAAGGTTTGGGACAGTTAAAAGGTTATGTTCATAAAATTGTCTTGCATCCCAATGCCATTCCTGTTCAGCAAAAGGTAAAGAGAAATCTGTTAATTGCCCGCATTGTAGTCAAAGAGATGATTGATGACATGACCTCTATTGGGGTAATTGAACCTATTAAAACTTTGTAGTGGATCTGACCAGTGGTCATCACGGAAAAGGCAGATTGCATTTCAGGTTTTGTGTGGTCCTTAGGTCATTGAATCAGATTGTTGTGGTGGATGCGTATACTCTGCCAAACATACATGAATTTATACTTTTAGTGGATGCATTGCATTGAAAAATGGTTATCAACAGATAAAACTACACAATGAGTCCAAACCTTTAACGGCTTTCTTCACGATGGAGGGTATGTGTCAGTTTGCCGTATGCCATTTGGCTTGTTCTCTGCAGTGAGTTTTTTCCAGAGAATGATATCTGAAATATTTTAACATATGGATGACATTCTGTATTTTCAGGATGATATATTGGTGTTAAGGGAGACAGTGGGATAACATAATCTGGTACTTAGGCAAGCTTTGCACAAATTGAAATTGAAATCCCGCACGAACCAGGCCACTTCCGGGTCCCGACCCGGATGTCCTTCCATGAGCCCCGCTATTTACGCTGCCTCCGCTAAGCGCACAAACAGAACTGAATGAAACAGAACACTCGTACCGGGCATTAGCCAAGATTTGAGGTAAGCATTGCAACGAAGCAGTTACTCCCGTCGGCTTTACCTCCTTCTTTGAACTAAGGATTTCTTTTCTCCTTTTTGATCCCCTCCCCTTAGAATCCGACTATATCTTTCTAGCACATCGTGGAAACGTCCATTTTCAGTAATACCCGGTAAGCTCTACTCTGCCCTTCCTTGCCTCTAACGCTTAAATACCTCACTCGTCACGAATACCATCACTGTAAAATATAAATCTGCACGACCACAATACTCGTATTTTGTTATACTTTTAAATTTAAAATTAAACACGCACAGTGAAAACGCCTCTCTGATCACGTCTTGCTGTAATTACGTCAAGTCTTGTCACCACTGTATTATCAGTTTCTACTTAACTTCATCATTCAAGAGCACGCTAAACCTTTTACATATGCCCTCACAATACCGCGCCACGTAAATATAAATACGTCTATCCCGTTTGGGACCACAATTTGCCGTGCTGCCGACCTCGACTTTTTGACGGCCGATTTATAAGTTCACGCATGAAATACCTAGTGCACGTTAATGAACTCTTTCGAATGATTCAGACGCCTGTAAATTCCCTCCTTGATTACCCTATTCACGATCTCGCGTACAACCAACCAAGATACTCACCTCGAGCATTTTATTACACAACAACCACGCCACCTGATTTTACCTGATCACTGAATCACGACCACTTGGCTTTAAGCCTTCTCACTTTTCTCGTCTATAATTGAGATATCACCATACTCGCCTTGCATGCGCTACGACCAGTTCCATTATAAAGACTAATTTAAATCCTCTCTCTCGTGACAAACCCTACCGACGCAATATCAACTCATCACCCTGATGCCCATGACCCGGTACAAACCTGTAAATATATAACTTTTACTTATTTACACACCAAACTTTAATGTTTTGTTGGCCCACAATGTGTCATATATACGTTTCGTCATTGCCGTTCTTCACCAATGTATACTTTTTTGGCACTGTTATTTATTCACTCTCGTGTTCCATACTCTATGACTTGTCGAAAATTTCATACCGTTACGCGTATGTGGATCACATTACATTTACCCTGTAAATTGATACAAATAACGTATTTTTCTCGATATATGACAATGTTTCTGTTTATACACTCGAATGATCTGTGGCACATGGAACCTTTGACTTCTTTGGTCTTGATGACCTCCATTACGTCCTGTGATTCTTCTTTCTCTAATATGGACATGCACAATATTGTATTGTATCCTATAATATGTCACACACTGTACCTTTAACTTACTTATTCTTGATACCTACTGTACCGTCCACACTAACCCTCACGTGACCTCTCCAAATAATTAAAACAAACCCCCCTTCTTTTTTCCTTTGGCTTTCTTCTATAAAACGCACTATCCTTTTCCCTACTAATTCTCCGCTGTTAAACATTACTCCTAAATGTGTATCTTATTGTTCTTTCTGTTTTCTTCTCCCATTAACGTTCTTACATTTTGACTCACTGGCCTGTTTTCTCTTTAACTCTTGTGCTTAACATGTCATATGCATTCGCATATCCCAAATGTTTTTTACCTACCCTTAAAATGAACAGCCCTGAAGAAGCCCCAGGCCTATAGGCCATGTAGGGGGCGAAACACGTGTTGGCTGTGCCACCCCTTGGTTTTTTCTCATACCCACCCCTATGTATGAGTGCAAATAAAGGACTAGCTCACGTTTAAATCAACTTGCTTTGAATTGGAATTTTTTCCTCCAAGAATCAGAATACACTAATCTTGCCTTGACAACCCATCAGAACTTTTGCTAAAACTAGGGGGATAGGGGTTTCCCCCTGTCATTGGGCAAGAACCAGTACCTCTCGACTAACGCTTATTACCTGGCGAGTAAGGGATAGGGGCCTTTCTCCCCTCTTCCGAAGAAAAACAAATTGAAAGAGGCAGGACTCACTCTTAGGCAGGAAAAGTGCAAGTTCATGGTTGCACAGATTAAATACTTAGGCTACACTGTTTCGGGAGCGGGTATTAAACCAAAACATAATCTGTTGACTGCAATAAAACAGGCAGTAGGTCCCACTGACAAAGATCAGCTCCGGTCCTTAATGAGACTCATTGAATATTATTCTAATTGTTTTTTACAAAGTTGCTGAAAAGAGGGAGTGTTTGAGAACATTGTTCAGGAAAGGCGGGAAATTTGAGTGAGGAGATGTACAACAAAAATGTTTGGAGAATATCAAGAATGAAATTTGTGAACACTGAAGTGAAAATACTGGTGCAATCTTGGCAACCCGACTGCTCAAATCATCACAACGTTAATACATGACGACCAGTTGGGGTTCATGCTGAGCCACCCGCCTAAACCTCCGACAGACACACAACTGGCTGATTAAGGTAAAAGAGCAAAACAAGCCTCACATTTTGTTGTTGCTGGAAACAGGCCTTTGATGTGGTGCATTTGCCTTTTCTAGACTGTATGTTGACTAAATTCAGGGAAGGGCCAAAGTTTCGGAGATGGGTAACACTTCTCTACAACCAACCCATGGCTACAGTGCGAGTAAATGGGGCAAGTTCGACACCATTCTCTATATGTAGGGGACGATGCCAGGATGCCCCCTTTCTCCACTGCCTTTCGAGCTAACCTTTGAATCCCTTGCATGCAAAATCTGAGAACACCCTGGAATCAGGGGTTTCCAAATTAGCACCACTGACAAAAAAGAGGAAAAGATTTTTCTCTACGCCGATGACATCCTACTTTATATCTTGAGCCCTGACATGACAATTCCACTATTACTTGACACCTTAAGGGAGTATGGCAGTTACTCCGGTTCTAAAATAAACTGGAAACAAATGTACACTTTATTGTCCCAATGCCACAGAGATAAGTTGGCCAATGCCCGGCAAACTGAGAACTGTACAGGAGGGATTTCAATATTTAGGAATCTTTATAACTCCACATCAAGGGAAATGTAGAGCCCAAAACCTAGGAAAGGTCCTAAGGAATTTTAAGACAGATGCGGAGCGGTGGAAAGACCTTCCCATCCCCTGTTCAGAAGAGGAGCTATTTTTAAAATGATCACACTGCCCCAACTGTCATATGCCCTACAGAACACATACCACCCACTCCCAAGGGAAGTTTTTACCGAATTGTAAAGTGGGATCAGATTGTTACTATCGCAAGGAGGTAACCCCAGAATAGCACTTAAAACGCTACAGCAGAACCCCTATAATGGGGGGATTGCCCTACCAGATGTGGAAGCATATCACTGGGCCTCCCACCTTGTCCCTATTAATGAATGGATACACAGAGCTAAAGACCACCCGACATATTGCCTGGAAAGAGAATCTATGACACCTCACACACACCTACATTATCTCTATGGGGAAAGGGCGTTCCATGTTAATGCCTGCAATGCAAGTCACCCTAGAAGCATGGACAAGAACGACAAAGACTATAGGATGGACAGGACAGATCACACTGACCACACCACTCTGGGTAGGAAGCAGATTCAAATAAATACACAAACTTAAAGGGTTCTAGACCTGGGATCTCCAGGGCATCTCTACACTAGGAGACATAATGGGCAAAGGGAAACTCAAAACGTGGGCACAGCTTACTCAGGAATATGACCTAAATAAATCCCAGTTTATTAAATATGCACAGCTTCGCCATGCATGGCACACAGAGGACATTCAGGGTGCAAATCTCCCGGAATATGCCCCATTAGAGGAAAGATTACTACAGGAAGAATTAGTGGAAAAGGTGGTCTCCCTTACATATAAAACTATCAATAATAAAATAGCGGACAGACTGGCGGTTTGCGGACAAAATGGGAAAAAGATATAGGACCCTTAGAAGACATTGCTTGGGAAGTAGCCTTAATGCACCCCAGAGAAGTAGCCATCAAGACGAGACAACGCCTCATACAATAGCAGGTGCTACATAGAACTTACTACGAAAAGGAAAACTTGCATAAGACGGGGAGGTCCGAATCACCATACTGCAGCACCTGTAAAACCGTGAAAGGTGATTTCTTCCACACACTATGGGCATGCCATGAAATACAGACTTACTGGGAGACTATAATAGGGGCCCTGGGGTCAATACTGGGAACCACGCTGTCAGTTGAACCGAAATTTGCCATATTGGAAATCCTGAGTGAGGTGTACATAACGAGGAAACAATTGATCTTCGCCTCACTAGGATTAGAGGTGGCTAAGCGTGATGCAGCTAGAAGGTGGGGAGTGACAGAGAACCCGACAATCCAGGACTGGACAAATGGAATGGATCTCTAAATGGCAGCTGAACGCACCACATATCAAAGTAGGGCTGCCCCAAAACATTCCACAAAATTTGGGGTACGTGGAGATGGCACTTTGGGCTTGATCTGTGGGATGCTACACAACAATCCATGTCACTAGTGGCGAAGATTCCCGGTCCTCTCTTGTTTCAGGGCCTACAAGAGAGAGCTGTGAGTTCGGAATGAGCAAGGATATTATATAAACTTAACATACAACATGGGAAAAAGAGGGGTTTCTATCAAAAAGGGCGGGGTTTATATGCGACCAAAGTTTGCAATATTGTTTATTGGAAGTATTGATTGCAAAATAAAATAAAAAGGTTTATAAAAAAAAAGAATGACATTTGTGATGCAAGCATTGCAGAACCCTTTCATACTCTTTTAACCGTTAATGCCAGTGCCACAGGTATTAATGCTGTTCTTTCGCAGTTACATAGAAGTAAGGAAAAATACGGTAGCTTTTGCCTCAAGAACTTTGACAATTATGAGTGGCATTATTCAGTTATCTAACGTGAGGCATTAGCAGCTACTTGGGGTGCTGTGGATTTTAGAACTTACTTGTGGGGTACAAAAATTATATTCTGAACTGACCATAAACCCTAAGTGAAGGTTTTACTCACAGGTGGAGCTGGGAAGGGGTCATCTAGATTAGCAAGGTTAGCTGCTAGATTGCAAGAACATTGTTATATTGTCAAAATATTGCCAGGCTGATTATCTATCTCATCTTTCAGTTGATTGACATTTGGCAGATGGACCTGCTGTGCTTGCAAAGGAGGTTGAGAGTGCTGTGCCGTTAGTAAATGATACTGTGTCTTGGGGTGATGTTGCTGTCATGATTAAGGAGTGGGAAAAGGAGATGGAGACGGATTCTATGTTATAGGAAGCTAAGCGTCTCATTCTATTGGGTGGCAGCCGTGAGAGCACAGTTTTGCCCTCTGTGAGACCTTTTGTTAAGGATTTTGATGGGTTTACAAGTGAGTAGAGAAATGTTGGTGATGAGGGGTGAAAGGTTTGTTCCACTCATGGGTTTACTTTCTAAATTGATCACATTATCTCATGAAGAGCATTTGGGACAGACTTGTACCAAGAAACCTCTTAAGTCAGAGTTATGGTGGCTTGGTGTGGATGATAAAGTCACGAGGCGGGTTGAAAATTGTAGGGTGTGTAAAGAAGGTAAGAGATTGAAAGTCAGGATGCCGTCAGAAATGGACACATCAGTGTTCCAGGTAGGCCTTGGCACACTGTTTGTTTAGATCTTATTGGACCGTTGAATGGACTCAGAAGTGATTTTAAGTTTGTTTTGGTGGTCATGGATGTCAAAATGAAGTGGCTGTTTGTGCATGAAGTCTCCGCTAGATCAACAATTGGTTTGTTAAAAGAGATTTTTATTGAGGAAGGTGTTCCCTTAGTAATTATAACGGATAACGGATAATGGTACTCAATTAACATCTTATGAGATGCAGGTTTTTTGGGGTCTTGTGGAATTAAGCAAAATCACACCTCTTTTTACAACCCACAGGCTAATGATATGGTGGAGGGAGCTAATAGGTTGGTCAAGGGCACAATTCAGTTGGCTGAGGCAAATGTTCACGATGTTGAGAAGCTAGTGTTGGCATGGTATTGGCATATCAGACGACTAAGCACACTGTAAATGATAAATCTCCACTGGAGATGATGCGTGGTAGAGTTCTGGGCACCAAGTTGATTCAGGCATGGCTAAAGGAGTATTGTTGCATGCTGGCAGCAAGGACAAGTTGCCTTAGAGATATTTGGGACACATCAGGAATGGTGACCGGGTTAAGATTAAGTCTGACCGGGTTCGTCAGGGACTCACTAAGTTCAAAGAGCCTTTCAAGGTTAAAGATATGCATAAGTATTTTGCTATTCTTGAGAATAGGGAGAGCTGAAACAATTGGAGAGCTCCATTTTACCAAAAATGTGGTGAATGTCAGCGAGAGAAGGAGTGTAGTGGATTCACATTAATTTCTGACAATGCATTGTGTTCCTCATCAAATAGGGCTGTTGAGGGAGTTTCCTTGGGTGGAGGAAATTCCAGATGCATGTTAAGTGCAAATTCAAATGGTGTAAGGGCAAGAAGTGTCAGGAATAGAAAACCACCAATACCAATATGTATGTGCAATTATGTTAATTAGACTTGTATCATGTGTATAATTTCATAAATATTCATTGTTCAATATTTTTTTAATTCTCATGCTTCTCCATTTGTTAATTTCTTTGTATTCTTTGCATTGTAAGGGAAGAGGACATGTTGTATGGTGTATCTTAGGGGATTCTCTTTAAAGATTGGAATGTTGACAATGTTCTATACTGATTGGAGTTGAGTGTCCTATACATGGCAGTTGGATGCCGGCTGGCGTAGGGTGACTACGCTCTAGTTGCTGCGCTTAATGAATGGTTATTTAACCTTAATATGGTGGCACTCGGATTTCTCACAACAAGTACGTTTCTCAAGAATCTTTTATGAAGGCAGGAGGGAAGCCCAGAGTGAGGAGGGGGCTTGCCATGGGTGTCATATAGGGGCACAAGGGTCACAGATGTGACTCCTGGCTTGCCTGTGGCGCCCCTGGCACTGTCTTTGTGAACCCTGGCCTCTCAAGCAACACAATCAATATCAGAAACACAGGCAGCTCCACCCTCCTTGTTTTCAGCCCATGTTTTATTAAGCTAACAGTGAATGATTGTTTTTAAAAAAAAAACTTTATTTAATATTTTCAAGTGAATGAAATACAAGCAAGGCAAAGAAAAAACACAAGACAGCTTCCCAGAGAGAATATGATCTCAAACATCACACACAAGTATGTTGAGGCATCCTGTTTCATTATATATTTCCCCCTGGCAACATTTAAACAACCTGGCAACATTCTCCCTCCTATAAGCCCACCACCTGACATTCCCAGCATGGTGATTATGTCGATAGAAAAAACATAGTGGTGCAGACTTACCCCATTCCGGTGGAGACTATTTCCGCAGCCCTGCTGTGAGGTAGGGGTAGAGCTAATTTCAAGCAAATAATTATTTAGGGGATTCCAAATGTCCTTGGCTCTAGATGCAGGGGGTTGTGTCGTTGCATACAATTCACAATTTGTATTACAATATGTGAGGCTGGGAAGTCAGGCATTCGTTGTAGGGGTAACCGCCCTGCCCCACCGGAGCACTATCTCCTCTTCACAAGTAGAAGGGCGATAGCAAGGAATTTGTGCATCTGCTTAGGAAAACCATGTACATATCCCAACAAGGCCACCTTGGGTGGAGGGGCAATATCCAGTTGTGTCATTCGCTATAGAATTATGTGAATGGATCTTCAATAATCCCTAATTTTAACACAATTCCAGGTCATATGTGGAAATTCGGCATGAGGCCCTCCACACTTAGGGTAGTTGTGAGGCCGGTCGGGGTCAATAGAATTGATTTTCGAAGGCGACATGTGTGCCCTCCATAGATACTTAAAGTGGATTCATTTATGTCTACTGTTAAGGGAAACCTCTTTGGTCTGGGTACAACAATAGGAACAATGTGAGTCCTGTATCGAGAGTCCTAGGTCTGACTCCCATGCCTCTCGGATCTTGGCATCTTTTCTAGGGACTAAAACCATGGATGATTTGTATAATTTGGAGGTTAGGTTATTCCCCCGCTGCCTGTTATCACTAGCGTGAGCGGTGGGAAGAACTCAGGCTCCAATGGAAATTCAATAATCCGCGCTCTAAGTGCCCTCCGGACCCTACATAAAACGAATTAGTCCATAAAAGTAGCTTCGCTAAACCTCCCGCCCTCTGTGCTAGAAAACACAAGACCCTCCGGGAACAGGTCCCATATCTTATCTAAGGAATATGAAGTAAGTGTGCGTTGGACCAGTTCCTCCTCAGTGATGGGGAGCCACGGGTTATTGTTAATCGGGATCTCAGAAGAGTATAAGGCGTGCCCACCTGTTATGCGCGCTATCTTCTGCCAGGCCCAACTAATGGTTGATACTGTTTGGATGTCTCAGGGGTCACGGGGAAATCCCTGTGGTAGTACCGTTCTCAGCGGGGCTGGAAGTACTTGGTCAGCCTCAGGCCTAGCATACGGGATCCGTGCGACTGGGTGGTACCAGGAGTGTGCAAAGCTGCATTGCGCAACTTGGTAATATATCTGAAAATTAGGAACCCCAAATCCTCTTTCATGCGGTAAGGTCAATGTGTCCCAACCAACTCTGGCTCTGCCCCCTCCCCAAACGAGCCTGATGAGGTGGGAACGGATAGTTCTGAAAAAGCTATTGGGGAGGGGAATGGGAATATTATGAAACAGATACAGGAATTTGGGAAGGACCACCATTTTTATGATTGCGACCAGACCAGCCAAAGAAAGAGGGCGCTTCAACCAGCGTTCCACCTGTTGCTCTAGATTATGCAATGCTGGGCCATAGTTGAGTAAAATGATCTGTTCAGTTTCTCTATGCATCTGGATTTCCAATTATCTAGCCGACTCATCTCACCACTTCAGGGGGAACCCACAGTCCCCCTTGATGGCGCTTGGGGTTAGAGGAAAAATTTCCAACTTACCCCAGTTTATTCCCAAACCAGAGAATCCAACAAATCGGATGATCTCTCTGATTCTCCTTAGGGTGACATAGAAAAATAATAATGTCATCGACGTAAAGCGAGATTAAAAGAGGACCTGTCTTGAACTGAAGACCCCTATGTAGATGTCTCTCCTGATGAAAAGCAACGGTGAAAGCGGACAGCCCTGCCTAGTACTGTGGGTAAGGGCAAACTGAGAGGACAGGGTGCCGTTTAGTCGAAGCCTAGCTGTAGGTGAAGTATAAAGTAGTGCAGTGAGATCAATGAACCCCTTAGGCATTGCCATCTTCCTCATAACTGCCAAGAGAAAGGGCCACTCCAAAGAGTCAAAGGCCTTTTCGGTGTCAAGTAATACGGCAGCCGCCGGGACCTCCGGTGAGATTCTGTGTATAGCAGCAAACAATGTACGCAGATTTAGCGCTGTCGATCTGTGAGGGACAAGTCTGGACTGAGTCGGGGAGATAATTTGATCTAGCAGCAGGGCAAGTCTCAACGCAATCATTTTAGCGAGGATTTCATAATCAAGATTTAAAAGTGACAACGGTCTATATGAACCACACAGGAGTGGGTCCTTCCTGGCCTTGGGAAGAAGGATTACTACTGCCTCATGCCGTGTGGGGGCAGTTCCATGCATTTGAGCGTTTCATTATAGACCTCGAGAAGGTAAGGTACCAAGAGGCTCTTGTAGGCTTTATAAAAATTGCCAGTGAACCCGTCCAATCCTGGGGCAGTCGCACCATTCATGGCATCAATAGCACTAATGATTTCTTCAGCGGAGAATGGCTCAGCCAGGAATTGTTGCATTACTCTGTCAAGCAAAACCAGCT
The DNA here is from genome assembly GCF_964204655.1 of Triturus cristatus. Lineage (NCBI taxonomy): Eukaryota > Metazoa > Chordata > Amphibia > Caudata > Salamandridae > Triturus > Triturus cristatus. The sequence continues at coordinate 412,086,419 of NC_140593.1, forward strand.
CAATTTTCGCTAAGTATTCATTGCGAACCTCTGCACTATGAGTTACGCGTGTCGAGTACAGATTTGAGTAATAGTCCAGAAATTCATCCCGTATAACCGGGGTGCCTGTAAGCGTCTGCCAACTTGAGGAACAGATACAGGCAATGTAAGATTGTCCGGTTGAGGGTCCCAGGGGATGCGCCAAAGTTCGGCCAGGTCTGTCTCCCTCACCATGGCATCGCGCAGTGGCATTAAGAAATGTGTTTCGCGCTCTGCTCAACTTGTTCCCTGCCCCTGTCAAGCGATTCTAGTTGCTGCTCAATGCGAGCTAATGTACGCCTCAGATCTTTCAATACCCCAGCATGCTTAGAGATACAGACCCACTGCATGTAACTTTTAAAAGCCTCCCAAAGAGTGGCCCAAGATTGCTCCAAACTTTTATTTAAATCAAAATATTCTACAATAGCAGTGTTGTGTAGTTCCTATATGACCTATACAGGATCTGCGCGTTTGGATAACATAAACTGTCGGATTGGTGGCAGACTGATTCCGTACACCCCCACTGGGTATGTTAGCCTGTCTGTATCAGCTAGCTCACAGTGCCACTATAATCTCTTCTTACCAAGGAGAGAATAGGTTCTGGGAACCTCAGAACATGACAACCCTGATTCCTCAGGACCGTGGAAACAATATACTACTTTTCGCTCGTGCTTACTTCGTTTGTCTCAGAGAGGTACATTGATAATCATTTTTGAACAGTTGTTATTCTGGTGTAGAATAGATGTGCTGCAACAACCGTGAGACAGTATATGAGATAAATGATTAACAGTACTACAAAGGTAAAAGGATGGTAGAGTTCTACCATCTTTCTACAATCATGAATACATTTGTGTATATGAAACACATGATAAAAGATGATTCATACGATGCCTACCTAACTAGATGTACCTACATGTACCTAGAATGGGTGTAGGTGTTAAGGTGTTAAAGTGTTAAAACCAAGAATTCCTGTAGGATTCAGTCAACCCAATTACCTTAAGTGAGACTGTGGGATCCCGTCCTGGTCTCGAGCTGGACACACCACAAGGGATGTTAGATCACTCAGAGCTGGAGTGTCTGCATGCAGGAACCACAGTGTCTTTGGTCAGTGTATCGGCCAGGATGTATCTATCTCCTCTAACTCTCTTAGCAAGATCTGATGTATATACTGGTCTTCCCAGGGGTCCTGCTGTGTTACTGTGTCGGCCGAAGGCTGACGTTGGGCATGAACTTTATAGATAGATTTTATACAGGAGATGGTGGTCCTGCTGTGCTTCCAAGAATCCTCATGCATAATGTATGGGATTTCGAACTGGGGAAAACCCGCGTTCTGAATGCAGTGTAATATCTAGGTAAAAGGTCAGCCCCTGTACACCGTGACCAGTGTAATGTAAGGAGAGAAAATAGGTGAAGAGTAACAAGTTTACCTGTGCCTATATTACTGTACCTATATGGAATATAACTGCAGCACGAAGTTCGGCACTGAACACCTCATCCATCAGCGCCTGACCCGGGAACCTCCACTGTCTCTCACACCCCTCAGGCCGGGGGGGCCTGACAGTGAAAACCACAGGGGAACGATCAGAGAGAGTGCTAGGGAGATGCTGAGATGCTCTATACCAAGCTGCCAAGTTGGGGGATACAAGCCAGAAATCCAATCGAGTCCAGGTATTGTACTGCGCAGAGTAGTGAGTATATATGGATTCCCCCGGTCGGCAGAGTCACCACGCATCTACAAGACCAAGCGAGTCACACAGCTCCATTAACGCACGGCGTGACCATGGCTTGGAGTCTGAGGAGACAGACGTACTGTCTAGCGCTGGGTCCAATAGAAGGTTAAAATCACCACCCATCCAAATATAGTCTACATCAAACCGCAAGAGCTGCGTATGAAGGTCATGAAAGAATTCTGGGTTGTCAATATTAGGCGCATAAACACAAACAAACGCCCTGGCTAATTGATAGGGCAGGTGTATATGGATTAGCACAGCTGTTCCCCGGGCATATGTGCCATAGTTCGCAAAATAGCCATGGGGGCCCCAAGATGAAGCAAAACTGGTGGAAGTTGACTTAGGCAAGTGCGTCTCTTGTAGAAATGCGACATCAACTTGATGTCTCTGTAAATAGTGCAACACCTGTTTCCCCTTCCTAGCGTTATTTAGGCCCCTCACATTCCAAGTAATCAGTGTCAGGTACGAAAAGGTGGACAGTTTACCCCACAAAGACATATATATGATTTAAAAATGACTGTGTGTATGAATTGCATTTAACACATAGCCTGTCACAGTGAGCATTCAGATCTATAAATAATGGTACCCAGTGAGAACAAACAACTCCACCCCCCACCCATCTCTGCACACCCATTCACAGGAAAAAAAAGCCCCAATAATAAACCAATAGAATGTATCATGGGAACATAATGAACGCGAAGGAAAAAACAAAACCACATACATTGCAAATAATAATACACACTTGGGGCGAGGCAACGCCTCGCCGGCTACCCAACTTTGCATATGAATTGAAAACACATATTTTGCCCCAGAACAAAAGAGTACAGATTAATTAGCCTTTGCACATGGGTTTCAGCAGCTTAGATCATTCGGAAGAGAAAAGTTCCACGCTAGCCACCAAGCCACTGTGAGGCAGAGAAACCCAAGAAAAGCCTTTATTCTTGGCACCGAAGCTCCCTTTGAAGACTTTGCAAAATCCCTGAACTGCAGTGGGGGTATCAAACACTCTGGACCGCCTCTCAACATCAACCCGAAGGCGGGCCGGGTAGATAATGCCATATCTGAGTCCCAAATTGCGGAGCGTGGTCTTCACACCTGTGTATTTCCTTCTCGCCTCCTGGACTATGGCAGTGAAGTCAGGGAATAGCGCTATTGTCGAGCCTTGCCAGGATGTAGTGCCATTATCTCTTGCCAGTCGTAGCACCGTATTCCTGTCCCAGAAATTTAGGAGACTAGGAGTCTAGAAGGGCAGCCCGGATTGAGAAGAGAGCCAAGGGAGCGGTGCGCTTGCTCCACTACGAAAGTGACGGTAAAGGCCTCCTTACCAAAGAGGTCCGTGAGCAAGGTCTCGACAAATAAGTCCATGCGCCCAGTGTTTGGGGACTCCGGCACACCTAGGATGCGTACGTTATTGCGCGTACATTGCGCTTCAAGGTCCTCATTTTTCATGGCTACATTTTTAAGGATCTTTTCTATTTGGGGTAGAGACGTTTGATGGATTGTCCGGCTCCATCTTCCAGATCGGAAACCCTGCCTTCTGCATGCCTCTCATGTACATCAAGTTTGGCCCCCATGGTATCCAGACATTATTCTAAGACATCGAAATGCCCATCCAAGGCTTTGAACCCCGCTCTAAGCTCCTGCATCAGTGCGTCTGACCGGGGAGGGTATTGGTTGAACTGGCCCCCACCGCTCCCCCTTCAGCCATGTCAGTGACAGACTCCGCAGACGTATCACTCGGATGACTGAATTGTAGTAATCTTTGTTTAGGGTCCTTACGTCCCATGACACATCCCATGGACCAGGGGTCAGTGGGCGGGTGTCTAGGGGGACACCGAGTTGTGTCGCAGTTATGGATAAAGGATTCAATGCCTCGTCCCCCAAATGCGGCTTGATCGGGGTCAATATTGTGGGGTCCGCTCAATACATGGCGGTGTATTTTGTTTACTTCGAGGACCCAGCGGCAGGCAGATCCAGACAGCTCAAGAACTCAGTGCCCCCCCCGGGCCTCTCCCACCGAGGCGAGGCTCCAGTTTATAGTCGTTGGGGCACGCAGCAGTCACAAATGTACCCACGGGTAGGTCTCAATGATGTGTACCGTCAAGGGCAAGGTAGCGAGTGAACAGCAGCCCCCACAATCAAGCACCTATCAGTGCGGTTCAGGCCAGAGCTGTGCGTAGTTCACTCCGCCGCCGCTGGCACCTCTCGGAGGCCGTTGGCACTTCAACTCTCAGCAGCTGAGCAAAAATCCCCCAACGCCCCCCAACCGGCCAGACTAGCCGGGTGGGTGCCCCCCAGGCTCACCCGCAGCCCCTCACACCATAGGGCCTCCGGGAGTGGTCCAGGCTGGCCTACCTGTGAGGCGCAGGGTCATGGCTCCAGTCCAGGGATGTCCGGCGTTACTTCATGCACCCCCGTCCTCCGGCACCCTCACCGCACCCTCACCGCACATGCCTCCGGCACCACAATCTCGTGCTCCGCGACTCACAGTCCAGGGTTTTCACTGCGCCACAGCCACCCCGGTCAATCTCACCACGGCAAAACACATCCCTGTGCCCGAGCGACCTTCTGTGGGAAGGATGGCTCAGGATGTAGGCAGAATAGGGCAAGGGTGTCGGGTTCGCAGGCGGAGCTTCAGCGCTGTGCGACCATCTTGGTTGGCAGCCTGGCCACGCCCCCAACAGTGAGTGATTGTTTATTATTCACTATTAGTGTAATCAAAAATGAACCATCGGCTCCTGGAATAGGCCAGGAGGTATGTAAAGTTAAAAAAAAAATTTTAATGGTATGTTGTGTGTTTGCTTGAGAATGAGAGTGTGTGAGAGAGGGAATGTCTATGTCAAAGAATGTGTGTTTGGGAGCATGTGTGTGTGAGTGACTGTGATAGGAAGGGAGTAGGAATAAATAAGATGGAATGTCAGGTAGTGAGTGAGTGAGAATGTGGTGTTATGCTTGTCAGTCTTCCTTTGCCCCTGGCGAATGTAATTCTTGGTTTATAGGGACACCCAGGGAAAATAATAGCTCTGGCATTCTGGGTGCAATTCCTAATATGACATGGACCTGTGACAAAATACTGCCACTGGAATACTAAGATATAATACTTGACATACGGGACATGCACAGCAAACATTTATTGGTAACATACAGGAGGTTAATGTTAACAGTTTTTAAAGCATGTGAGTACCAATCAGCATCTTAGTGCTAGTGTCCATTATGAGAAAAACAATGCAATGGCAACAGAGGTGGAACATTTAACCATAGGGGCAGAAGAGCCAAGTTTTAAGTTCTTTCCAAAATTTTGGCAGATTAGGCTGTGCTCTAAGATGGATGGGCAAAGAGTTCCATCACTTGGAGGTGGAAAAGAGAAACTCCTTCCTCCCCAGTGTGCTTTTTTTAATTCTGGGGAATGATCACCCGCCTGGCTGTACTTGACTGAAGACTGTGAGTAGGAGAATACCATTGAAAGATGTTTTGAAGAAAAAGAGGGACTGCCTGATGCAAGGTTTTCTGAGCCCAACACAATGCCTTAAAACAAATTATTGTCCTGATCGGCAGCTAATGCAGTTCCTTGATAGTTTTGGGGGCTGAACAGAATTTTGGAAGGTTCCTCAACACTCAGGCTGCCACATTTTGAAGGGTCTGCAATTTGTTAAGACAATGCTCTTGAGAGCCTACGTATAGAACATTGCAGTAATCCAATTTTGAAATATAGCTATGATGACTGTTTTTGTTTTCCTCAACTCACATTAGAGTAAGGATAGAATTTTCCTTAATACTCTTAGAGTGAGAAAGCAGGAGGATGTTACCTGTTTGGTATGGTGCATGTAAGCTAATTTGGTATCAAAGATGACCCCCAAGGGTCTAGTTTTCTGGACTGGCAGTTGAAGGGGCACTAAGTTAGGAGGCCACCATGTAGTGTTCCAGTGAGAGTTATCATTGCAAACAGTAGCACCTCGTTTTTTTTCAGAGTTTAGCTTTCGACAATTCTTCTGCATCGAGTCAGCGATGTGGGTCTTACAGGCATTAAACTTTTACTGGTTCAGACGAGACAGACACCACGATTTGGCTGTCATCAGCATGGGAGTATCCTGCAAACCTGCAAGCTCAAATAAATTCAATCAGTGGAGTGAAATAAGCATTAAACAGGGTTGGACTTAGCAAAGATCCTTGAGGACCCCACACGGAAGGGTGAAGGAGGCAGAAGTGAAATCCTCTAGGGTCACCACATGCTCTCTATTGGAGAAAAAAAGCTCTAATTCGTTTTAGAGCCGAGCCTTTAATATCAACCCTTTCAAGACAGTTGATCCAACAGGATCAGGGTCACATTGTCACCACTATCTACGATGACTCTGATCTCTTCAGTGATGGAATCAACCTACAGGAGATCACTCGTATACCCAGTTGAGACCTGGGTGATAAATGTGTATAGCAAAAACAATGTCTCAAGAGGTAATATTTAGAAGGCCGTTAAAAAAGAAACATGCACATTAAGTTGCAAAGAAAAAGAAAAAACAGTAACCTGGTCCTGAAGATGACCTTAACTCACTAAAGGTCGAAATGCCGTTGACCTTCCAGCACAATTCTTGACACAAATCTACTGTTCACGAAATTGTCAATCCCTTGTAAATTTATCTCTGTTAAAAAATTACTCGTGAACCAGAAAGTACCTCGTATATATTGTTAATTTTGTCTGCCTGTGCCGTTCCTCACTGTGTCACTTGTCACTTGCGCCGCTCACCGTATGTCCCACGAGCACTCGTGAACAAGTTTTTTTTGGGTTACGCCCACATTTCTTGTAAACATTTCTGATACTGTTTTCCTGCTTATACTTGTTCTAAATACAGATTGCTCCTTGCATCTTTCACCAAAACCCTTGTCTCTTTTCCTTTTTCTTTGCAACTTAATGTGCATGTTTCTTTTTTAACGGCCTCCTAAATATTACCTGTTGAGACATTGTTTTTGGTATACACTCTGATCTCTTCAGTGGCTGCAACTAGATTGGAGTCTGTACAATGATTGGGTCTAAACCCATCCTGTGCTGTGTGAAGGTGGTTGGAGGTTTCAGGGGGGTTATACTCTCTTGATTCATGGCCTTTTCGAGGATATTGGCAGGTAGGGGAAGGTGGCCTGTCATTCTTCAACCTCAAGGAGGTCAAGCATGGGCTGCTTCAAAAGGGAGAATATGGATGCTTTTTTCCACACAACTGGAAAACAGCCAGAGGTGAGAATCCTGTTAAAAAGCAGAGTAAGATGAACTGAGATAGTCTAAGATACTGGATGAAGCACCTGTGGAGGGAATGGTTCAGAAGAGGCACCTGACTTAATGATTTCAATAAGGATGGTTACCCTCTCTTCATTCAGTGGGGAGAAGGTGGTCAATACAGGAAGGCCCTGACTCAGTTAATCAGAGACAGATTCCTCAGCCGTTATTCCTTTTAGGGATGGATCTGTTTTGTCAGATATTATAGTAAATTCTGAATATATTTTGTTTGTCTTGGTAAAAATGAAATTGGCTATTTTGTCATGTCACATAGCTGTTGGTCCAATGTGGCTGCAGTTTATTGCAAAAATAAGATAATGACTTTACTGTTTTGAAGAGCTCCTCCTTAACTGACTTGCCAGCTGCCCTAATTTTGTCTGTGAATCATTTTGTTTTAGATGCATAAATTTGGGCTTTGCATTCTTTTATCATAGATTTAGTTTTTTCCCTCCGGGCAGTAATTTAGCCTACAGAGTTGCTCTTGATGCCTGCATTTTCTTTAAAGTTCTCTCAACTCTAGAGAGTACCAGGGCGCTGATGGCGAGGACCTGTGATTAGGCCTGATTTTTAAGGGAGCGAGTTGGGTGACTGCTGAGACTTCAGCATAGTTGGCGGCTGCTTGCTCAACTTCTGCTTGTTTTGCTTTATAATAGGTACCTATTCACTAGGCCCAATCATATATCTCTTGAACCGGCTTTGGTTTTCTTTTTAAGTTGCTTGCTCAACATCGTCATTGATTATAGGCTGGGATTCACACAACAGGTTGTTTAGTTTAAGGTTGTCTGTTATATTCCAAGAGCGGCATTTTATAACTGCTGATACATTCGAGATTGAGGGAATTAAATTGGTGCTGATTAACTTGAACATAATGGATCTATGAGCCAGAGGTATGACTTTCCCAACCACTAAATCTGGATTATTAGTGAATATGCAGTCTAGTGCATGATTGGCCTCGTGGATTTGAAGTTTTACCTGTTGAAAGAGGTCAAAACCTTGTAAATTGTCAGTTAAATGCTCTGTGTCCCTATCATCCAGACATTCTAAATAGTAATTGAAATCCCCAAGGATTGTAAAGTAAGGAAAATCTACACAGGATTCCATGAATCCGAATAGGGACAGAAATAAATTCTCCCTAAGCCCTGGGGTGATAAATCAAAAGGTCATTGAAGGAATAGATATTATGGATTTTTAAATTGAACATGAGTGGTTCTCAGTTAAAATGTGAAAGGGATTTATAGGTAGCCTTTAAATGGTTGTGTTAAATAATTGCAATGCTGCCACCTCTCCTATGTTGTCCATCAACCATAATTAAATCAAAACCTTCAGGAATATCTGTTTTAAAACTTAGGTCAGACGCCACATCTGCCCATGTCCCTTTTAAAAAAGAGATATCAGGATGTTATAGCTTCAAGAACAAGTAGCTCTAAGCAAATTCCTGTTTATGCTTAATCAGCTATTGTGTATTGAGTAGTAAACAGGTCACCTCATGGTTTGCCCTAATGAGTAAGATTCGAGGATGGGCTGACAACCGATCAGCCTCCTTATCATGCAATAAGTACGGGCGGTCTGAAAGGAGAAAGGACAATTGTGACACAAAAATTGGGTGGTTGAAACATTAAAGTCCTAAGCAATGCATGAGGTGGGCCAATTTAAAACATTTCTGCTCTGGAGTACTTTTGAAAAAGGACCAGGGGTCCTGACACTTGGCGCAGTCAACCATGGATGGGCACAGACAGGCTTGCCTTTTGCACACCATTGGCACGCCTGCTACATGGGGCTGCGTTGCCCGGTCCCTTAAGAGGAGCGTAGTTGAAGGGGTGTGGCAAACGTTTGTGTCAAAGGACAGAGACGGGCTAGAGTGCTTGAAGTAAAACAATTGAGTAAATAATAAATATAACTGGGGTCTAGCAACCCCCTTCGAGCACCACAGGCTCCCCTGTGCAACCAGACTACTGGTAACCAAGGAATGAAATTAAAACAAATGTGAAAAACAACAAAACATAAGCCGATTACAACGGCATTAATGTCTTCAGTACTGTGAGAATAAAAAGCTAATGGGAGCCAGGCACCTCACCAGGGGCCATATGTAGGAAGCCCAATACCGGTCGGTAACGGCCGATTTTCGGTAAATATCCCGTTACCGACCGGTATTCAGGCTTTTGGTATGTAGGGGGCACATTTCAGGATTCGGTAATTTACCGAATCGGTAAAATTACCGAATCGGTAATTTTACCGATTCGGTAAATACCGAATCCTGAAATGATATGTAGGGGGAGTGTGTGGTTGTTGTGGGGATTCGTTATTTAGCACCAACTAAAAGTTGGTGGTAAATGACGATTAGCTGGAAAAAAGCATTTTTTTGCACTTTGAAGTGTGCAATGTGGCAGACATACATGCCCTTAGGGCATGTATGTGTGCCACATGTGCACACATGCAGGAATCAGGGGTGCAACAGGGTGTCACTGTGACACCCTGCCACCCTTGATTGTGCTCCCCCTATTACCAAATCGGTATTTACCGATTCGGTAATGGTAACTGGCTTCCCATTGATTCCTATGGGCCTCCTGGCCCATAGGAATCAATGGGAAGCCAGTTACCATTACCGAATCGGTAAATACCGATTCTAAATTACCGACCCATTCCGAATCGGTAAATATTACCGATGGATTACCTACATATCATTTACCACTTCATAAATACCGAATCGGTAAAATTCGGTATTTATGAAGTGGTAAATGTTAGGCTACCTACATATGGCCCCAGATGGCTAACAAGGACCTACAAGGAAAGGAAAGGTGGGCCGCCTTCGTAGAGTAGAGTATTAATTTAGACAATTTAGGTAATTCTTGATATGGGACACCCACTGATAAATAAACTAAATGTCATTCTTGGCATCCGGGGCACCTGTGATAAAATGTGGGTGCTTGAACATTGGAGATGAATCTTGACATATAGGAGGACAGCTGTGGTATTCAGGAGGGGGACAGCCATGACAAAATGCTGGCCCTAACATACTAGAGGTAAATTTAACATAATGGTGGTTACTTGTACTATATGGCATTAACATTAATATTATTTAAACATTAATAGCAACATTCCAGGACTGGCATATTGTCTTTAATTGTTGTTGACAAAATGCTGGCTCTGCACAATGCGTTTAGTTTGTTCACATAGTGGCACCCATAGCACATTTTGAAGAAATGGGGTTCATCTCCTGGGGAGTGTCATGTTTAATTGGCTATTAACATCATGATAAAACATAGTCCATTGCTTTTTAGCAAATGTATGTGAAAAGCATGCTTTAAAATGCACTATATTGACCCCTTTTCTTCAAAATGTTCAAAAAGTCATATGATGACACTTACTTGATGTCACTATGGTCAAAGGGTCTGTGATGTCACTTCCTCTACCCCTGGCATTTTGAAGAATTGACGTCCATGGAGATAGGGGGATTTTTTATGCATAGGGCCAGGATAAAGAGGATACGGAGGCAGGCATGTCAATGAAATGTATGAAGAGTAGGGAACAAGGAACTTTTAATACATGGAACAATTAAATAGAGGGGAAGCCAGAGAGAGGTGGTGAAGGGTCGCAGGTCCACGGTTACATTTTTCAATATATCAGGGGGACATAGGTGAGAAATCTTCGGAATGGTGGGCAGCTAGGCAGGATACCAGTTAGGGTCTGTAAAGCATGCCATAGAAAATAGGAAGGGAAGCCCTCCGGAAGGCACGGAGTTGACCATCCCCACTATACGTTTAAATAGTTAATTGGACATAGTGTTACTAGAAAGTCCATTTTTGTCGAAATTGGCGAATGAACAAGCTTGTCTCAGTGGCTAATACCAGAGAAGACAGAATCATGATGGTGCCAAGCGTACATTAGTTTTGTGGCTATGTTACTTAGAAGGGCTGTTTCACAAGGTTTGACTGATCATTCTTCTCCCACAGCACGTCCTTGGTTGCCTTGGAAACTAGGAAATGGGGGCTTTTAGAAAAGCAGGGAAGCCATCCTATTGCTGTGCTGCTCCTACTGAGATTATGCTGTGTTGTCACAGTATCCTCTGTATTCTGTTATGTTTTTTTTTTTTTTTGTTGCAGAATCTTATCTGTGTAATAGGTTTTAAACGAATAACATTTGACTTCTAAGATGCACTTGTAAATGGGAATTAAATTTACTGGATCTGGCAGCACTTTTATGCAAACTCTGGAAGGATTGCATACAGTAAGCATATAATGCCGATTGCAGACGTGTGCTTGCTGAATTCCTTTGGCGACTGTGTATTGGACCAAAATGAATTTATTAGTCTTAGATTGTATCCTATACAGAAGATGTATTGTTTTTTTTAGCTCATCCAGAAATGACTTGAGGAATCCGCAACAACAGGCTAAGGGCCATATGTAGGTAATTTCTATTTACCGATTCCTAAATACAGAATTTTACCGATTCGGTATTTAAGAATCGGTAAATAGAATGTAGGTAAAAAATCGGTAAATTTTACAGATTCGGTAATATTCGTTATTACCGATTTGGTATTTACCGAATCGGTAATAAGGCATACCTTCCCATTCATTCCTATGGGCCTGGAGGCCGATAGGAATGAATGGGAAGCCATTCACTATTACCGATTCGGTAAATAGCGAATCGGTAATAGGGGGAGCATATTCAAGGGTGGCAGGGTGTCACATTGACACCCTGTTGCACCCCTGAATCGTGCATGTGTGCACATGTGGCGCACATACATGCCTTAAGGGCATGTATGTCTGCCACATGGCACTTTTAAAAAAGCACAAAATTGCTTTTGAAAAGGTATTCGGTATTTACCATCAACTTGTTGTTGGTGGTAAATAACGAATCCTTAAACCAAAAATGCGCTCACTTGAGTGCTCACTACATAAGAGTTAAGGATTAGGTAATTTACCGATTCAGTATTTTACCGATTTCTTAAAATACCGAATCGGTAAATTACCGAATCCTTCAATCCAGCCTCCTACATCTCAAAGGGCTGAATACCGGTCGGTAACGGAAAATTTACCGATTTTTGCCCGTTACCGACCGGTATTAGCCCACCTACATATGGCCCTAGGTGTTTGAAATGTGGCAAATACTTTTAGTCATCGGTCGCTTCTTTCCTTTTAAGGTAAAGTAGGAGATGTATGTGTTGGGTTTATCTCCACCCCACACCACTTCCTTGAGTGTTCTATTAATAAATATAAACCAAGAAACCTTTACAGAGGAATGGCCATTTCTATCTTCAGTGATTCCAAGGTAAAGCCTGGCATAATTACATCATCTAAAGGCAGTACTTGTCCCTTTAAAGGTGACTCTGCCAGACAAAGGATGACGCCTCTCAATACCATGAAACAGTCACCGGTGCTTTTTGCTCTTTTCGGTGCTCATTGGTGTGATTCAGTGGTTCAAATGGTTCAAGAGTATGAAAGTAAAAACACTGAAAATTTGAAAAGGAAATGTTGGTTTTCATGATGCACATTTCTCACTGAGAAACACATATATGTTTAGCTTCAATGAATACAAATATAAGTTCTATTGCAGTGTCATATTCAAGAGTCAGTGTCCTTTTACAAGAGGTTTTATTAGCTGAGCAAGGTAGGTTGAGTGGTTAGGGTGTAGGCAAAACTTCAGAAAAGAGAGCTATATGAGTGGCCAGAAGAGAACCACATGTTCCATAGTTAATTGCTTCCCCTTGCTGACCTGCTGCCTTAACCCTCCAAACCCTGGTATGAAACTCACTTTGCATACAGCATGGTAATAAAAAAGAGAAGCACAAATTCTAGGAAATGGTCAGTCGCTATTTGCATTAGGGAAAAGCACTGAAGGAGAACCATGTGAGTTGGAGTGTTGTAGAGTCGACTACTTGTTCTCTAGTACAGTACTTTGCCTACCTGCCAGCAGCAAAGCACAGATTTAGCAGTCCACCGACCCATCAAAAACTGAGTGATCAAGAGATGTTTCCTGGTCATCCTGACGACTAGTGTATTCTGCAACCAACTTTGACGATGAGCACCATTCCTTATGGGTTTGGTAAAAAAACATCCTATTTAAACTTGTTATCATGTAATGTAAACTCAGCAAACCTATGCATTGCCTCAGGTGGACTCTGTGCACTTGTTGAAATGAATGGACTTGCTTCCTTTCGTCCTGTCTTGCAATTTGCCCTATTTGCTCTATGTTTTATGGCTACTTTGGGCGTCATCCTCATAAAACAGTTGCTGGTTTTGCTGTCCTGGAGCTGCGTAAACAAAGATCAGGGGCATTTTCTTGGATTGTGACTGGGATGTTTTGACGGGCATTTAGGTGTTCAATATTGATATGAAATTTTTTTGACCTTGCTAAAGCTATGGATTATTTGCACTCAGTGATTAATATTATTATGTGCGAGACGTAACGTTTTCAATTTTGCGTAAATCAAAAGCTCCCCTCCTCTCATAAAGGGAGGAAATCCCTACAACTTCTTTACAAGAGTCAGGCAAAACAATTAGGAGATTTAGCGTATACATTATTGGATCCACCCTTCTTCATTGATACCTGAGGAAATTCAGAATAATACAATAAATGTATGTGTAAGTATTTATATATCATAGACCTCAATTCAAAGCAACAGAGCACTGTATAATAGAGGGAGTAGCAACGTGAAAGCAAACCACACTTGCTTCAAAATGGGAGGGTTCACTTACGGTATCCGTCCATGGTAAGGAAATAATATGGTTACCTTTGACCGAGGTGTTCTTTCATAATGAGGGTCTTCTGATTCTTCCTGAAGTGGAGGAGTAAAGGTGTTAGATAGAGCTGCATTGAGTTTGAGTTCCAGATGCTTAGTGTGCACAAACAGAAGGCTCTCTGGTCTTTTCATTCCAGCATATCTTTGTTACAGGCCTGACTGTGCCCTAACAGTGTGTGTTATGTTCCCTAGTCGAGAGCTGAAGCTTGTTTGCTAGTTAGGGTGGAGTGTTGGAGGTGACAGCCTTGAATAGGCAAACCCTGAAGGTGATTCAGAGTTTCAAGAAAAGCCAACATAGTTCCTAAAGTGTGGTTATGATCCAGTTCTGCTTTCTCTGTCCATTAATTAATGTTGTTACTGCATGGGGGGCAATTTTTATAGTGTGTGGCAATATCAGGTATGGCTGTGCGAGGAGCATTGCTACAGTCTAGTTTCAAAAAGGGCTCATGCCTTGATGGCAGCTGTGAATTGGTTTACTGGAAGCTATGCATGGTGGTCCCCGGCAGGCAAAAATGAACGATGTGCCCAATCTTGTGAACCTTTTCAAAGCCTGACAGGGATTTTCTTCTTTTGTTTTTTAGAAAAAAATCCTGTTTTGGGGTTTGTTTCTGAATAGCAAAAAAATGCTGACCTGCCATCATGACATGGCGGCCTAACCAGCATTGCATTTTTTATCAAAAGTGCTCCTGCCTTGCAATAAAAGCCATTTCAATTAACATTACCCTCCAAAATGGTGGAAAACACAAACTTTGTCTGCCCACCAAAACCTAAAGTAGCCACCTTTATGTCCTCGCTATGGACAATACAGCATTGTCCACAGAGCAGCTGAGCAAAAGGTAAATATGCAAAAAAAAGTTAGCACATATTTTCCAATTTGAAAAAAGTTAGACATTAACTGGGATGGAAAGCTTCATGAAAAGTGAAAACTGAGAACTTAGCCAGAGGTAATTGGCTATGCACTCCTGTACTAAGTTTCATACATTATTTCTGGTGCAGAATCCAAGTCAAGCATATTACTTGATTAATGAGAAGATCTGGAGACTAGTCCAACGACAGAAGTCCTCCATCATCAGAACTACCCTTTGTATGAGACGGAGAAAAAAATCTAAGTCAGGGAAGTGGGAAGCAAAGTCTTAAGCAAGTTCAGGTGGATTAAACATTTAGGAAATATTTTAGTAATCCCAAAGATTTTGTATTTTGTTGCCAACGGTACACCTCTAAATTCATCCCCTGCTTCCCTGCACGTCCTTATAGTTCAACTGAATGCATGTATTTGTCTATTTATCCTTACAAATAAAAGCTTTTTTAACAACTAAAACCTGTGTATTTTGCAAGAGCACCCAAAAAGCTCTTTTTTTTTTTTGTATTAATCTTTAACAGTCTTCTGTAAGGAGAGGAACATCCTTAATGGGCGTTTGATTTTCCTTTCCAATTAAACCCTCTGTAACTTTAGACCAGCTGTTCTTAACCTTTGGTCTAGGGACCCCTGGAGACTGCGATGTTTACTGAAGGGGTCTGTGGCTGCTTAGCAAATCAAATAATATTGACAGATTAATAAACAGTGTATATACATAAAGACATAAAATGTTAAATTGTACAACGTTTTGTAAATGTGAAGGAATTTGAAATTGAAGGCTAAAAATGAAGCTGGTGTTCTCAGTTTGATTCATGGGAGTAGTGCAAACATATCAATCAAAATATATTGTATGCCCGATGTGTGGTCTTATTTGAATTTTGAAGAGTCACAACCTTCCTATAACATACAAATGTAGACTTTTTTAAATTGTATATGATTTAAATCAAATATTTAATCCTTTTTGTAGGTGTTTGATACATGATTGTTTCTGTATTGTGTCCATTGTTGTAAAGTTAAAATCATCCAAATAGCTTAAGCCAGTGACCCCGGCTTGCAGTAATGATTCAGTGGGGCTCCCCGGATTCTAGTAATTATCGGGGACCAGATAAGTCAAAAGGTTAAGAAAGAACCTGTGTTTTAGACGAAAAACCTTCCATTGTCCTAATTGTGAATGTTTTAAAAGGTTAATAAGGGCAAACAAAATTATATTATATGTATATATTTCCATATACCATGTTCAGGCTAAGTATGGCCAATGTATGCTAGGGAGAATTAGCGAAAATTACACAAAATTACTTGAACTTTAGTGAAATTCAGTTAGCGGTGTCTTGCATGGAATTTAACTTGAAATGTGTTGCATACCTTGCATACCTCACATACATCTCATTCCAAAGGCAGGATAAATATCCTAGGAGAAAATGACTCATGAGATGTTTTCTGCTCGAACTAATCTCCAGTGGGAAAATATTATGTTAAATTATATTTTGTAGCGGTAAAATATCTTGACAGGTTCTGCAGTCCGCATAAAGTCAAATGTAATAAATACATGGGCATAATACAACATTTGCACAGGCCTAGTCTTGGCCCTTTTTTAAAATTCGGATGAACTGTTTGCTCTGGAATCCTTGTTAAGTAAAATAACTGTGCTTAAAGTGTGGGGATGTAGTGCATTCATTACATCCAGTTCGTGGTGGGTTGTCTCATTTAAACGAATGTAGAAATAAATACAGGGTCATTTATAATTAAATAAAAACACAAATTCATATATAACTGCATATGTAAATGCGTTTGATGTCATGGACTACCTGTTTACTAGGTGCCAACATATTAGTAAATTACTGTGGCACTACTGGTGTTGAACTCAAAAGCTTCTTTAGATAGCAGGTTTACAGTCCCAGTAGCCTCCCACAAATGTTGTTTACTTTTAGATTTGGCATTAGCCAAGGTCCATGCTTAGAGTCATTTTCAGTCAGCCCTCTTCTTTCATTGGTGTGCTTTAAAGTCATTCACAATTTGCACTCAGGATAGGGCAGTGTGGAAGCCTACTTCAGCTGTTGCTCCTCTCATTGTGAATGCTAGCATTCTGTCTGTGCACATGTGCCTGAAATGTAGCCCCGTTCAGTGCCAAAGACTGATAACCATTGACAGACACAAGAGTCAGTTTAGCTTTCTTCCCTCCTTAGTATGGCCCCTGCTGTGCCCAGTTTGTCAAGCCAGTGTGTTTATGCCAGCCCTCTCCCAGCATCCCCTATCCCTTATTCACAGGCTGCAGTTAAGTGTCCCCACAAGTGCCTCGATGAGAAGCAGCACGGCACATTTATGCTGCTAAGAGCTTCAGGAAGGTGCCCAGATACCATTCTCTTACTCCACAACACCCACTAGAACCCTCCCCCAAAGAAAATAAGCAGGTATGCCTTTTATTGGAAAATATTTAACATGTATATAGTTTAATTTAAAAAAGTCTCTGCTAGGGTCAAGTACGTGCTACGAAGTACAGGTCATACCATTTCTCAGACCTTCAGGTGGCAGCAGCTCTGCACTGGATTTCAATCTCCGAACCGGATCATTCGGATGATCAAACAGAAGGTCAATCCACGGGTAACACCACATGTATTGGTGGTGCATGACAATGGCTCTCACAACAGCAGTCACGACGGCAGGGGAAGAGTGGAGCCCTAGGCTGACATGCCTACCTAGGCTTCTGAATATAAAGCAATGAGAACTTGGACACAGAGACTAAAACTTATATACCAGAAAGCACTTTTTTCTGCATTATCTGCTATACATCTGTATGGTAGACCCCACTACAGGGGAAATTCTTAACCAGTTTCCACCAAATTCTGCTTCAACTGGAGGAACCTGTATGGTGCATTATGCCCAGTAATATTGGGAGATTTATTTCAGGTTCTAGTTTGCATGCTGTTACCTTGATCAAATGTTATCTTAGTGCAAATGCTTAAAGTGGTTCATGACTAACATGCTTACATGAACACAATTTACCCTATCGTTACACAACTGTTGGGGAACGGTGTTCCCAAATGTTTTTGTTCTGTTATTTATGTATTATTCCATAAATGAGACCAAGTCAATGTACGGGGTGGGGTCAAGGGTAGAGCCAGAGAGGGCAGAAGACGGAGGCCTCTGGAGGGGAGGGACATACTGGGACACCAGGGAAGAGACACGATGGGTAACCATGTTTGCCATTGACCATCCAGTGCTAATACGGTGTTAACTACACTAACAAGGAACATTAAAGGGCTCAATTAGCCAGCTAAGAGGCACAAACTGTGGAAAATCTACAACATAAAGCACACCCTGTTATTTATTGGTCTTCAGCTTCTACCAAACACAATGGAGTGGCCCTACTCTTCCACCATTAGGCTGCAAATCAGACAAAGAAGGGAGAGTAATAATGGTGAAGGGAGCACTACTGGGTAATATGTGCAAGATAGCATCAATCTACACCCCGAATACTGCACAAGCTACCTTTCTCCTCTCCTTCATTACTCTCTTGGGAGGATTTGCAGTGTGAGATTATATTAATGGAAGACTTTAACCTTACTTGGGATCCAGAAGTGGATAGCACTCACCCACAAAGAGCCGACCCAGGCAGTTTCTCTAAAGCACTTATAAAAGCAATGCCACCTATGGGCCTAACAGATGCCTGAGGGGAAACCACCCATCCACCCACGATTATACTTTCTTTTCCCACTCCCATCGCTCATGTTCACGTCTCAACTACACGTTTATCAGCCAATTATTGGCACATGCTATTATGGCAACCAACTTTCATCCTATTGTGCTATTCAACCACACCCCAGTAGAGCTCACATTAGATTGGACTGCCCCTCGGCCTAGACTCCGTTGCTGGATTTTACCATGGTCTCTCATCAGGGACAGTCTCCTACGGGATGAAATATGTAAAGCCTTTCGAGAATTTTTCCAATTAAATTACCCTGAAGACACCAGTCTTTCCACCTCGTGGGACGATTTCAAGCCGACAATTAGAGGGAATTGTATCTTCCTGCTATCTACATTAAACAAACAGAAAACCCAAGATAGACTTACCCTTGAGAAAGAGCTTCAGATAGCAGAGTAGGCTCACAAAAATACTCCCACCTTACCATTGCAGCGGAAGGTCACAGCTCTAAGAAGGAAACTGAATGCAATATACACCGACAGAGCAGAATTCACTCTGCTATGCCTCAAACACAAAACATACCATAAAGGGAACAAGGTGGGCGCCCATTTGGCCCGTCAACTAAGAGTAATCCACGAGAAAGACTACATCCCTCATATTTGCAAAGAGACGGGAGAGGTAGCCAAGACTGAGGAAGACAAGGTGAAAGCCTTCAGTGATTTCTATAAAACCCTATATAAGTCCGAAACACCAAACGCAGTAAGTAGAGTTACCACAAGTGACAATAGATCAAAACAAAGAGCTGAGTGGCCCAATTAGAGAGGACAAAATTCAGACAGCAATCAAGGCCCTTAAACTGCATAAATCCCCTGGGCTTGAGGGGTTTATGGCCCAATTTTACAGAACATTTAGCTCTGACCTAATCCCTTTCCTCACGCACCTATTTAATCATATAGCATCCACCAAATCAGTTACTCCAACAATGAGTGAGGCGCTGCTTTTGATTATCCCAAACCAGGGAAGGACCCTCATTATTGTGCTTCTTGAGAAATGGGAGTTTGTGAAAATCCCTGCAATGTGTGGCACGGGCCACATACAGAGGGCCAGGGGAAACAGGGGCCCTGTTAAGGGCCCCCAAAGTCACTTGCCAACAGCCTATCCATTTCAGAAAGGCTGGTATGGAAAGGCTGTCCGAAACCA
This sequence comes from Triturus cristatus, assembly GCF_964204655.1. Lineage (NCBI taxonomy): Eukaryota > Metazoa > Chordata > Amphibia > Caudata > Salamandridae > Triturus > Triturus cristatus. The sequence continues at coordinate 412,105,862 of NC_140593.1, forward strand.
ACATCATAATCCTGATGACGGAAATGCCCCTCTTAAGGGATTATGAGGCCATTTCGACTGGCTGACTGGCTCCTTGAGCCCGACGGAACTGTGCTGGATTCCCTGGCCAGTTTAAACTCCGACCGCTGTCATTATAATATGGCAGTCGGACTTTAAACCTACAATGTCGGTCGGGAAGCCTCTGACCAGCAGTCGGAGGCTTTCCAACAGACATTGTAATTAGGCCCTAAATATTTTCACGTGACGTACCACACACATTAGGAGAATCACATTTCATCTCTATGGGGAGTACATTATCTACTAAATGACCATGGCCTAATTTTCACACTCAGTTATAGTAAACACATTAATATGAGTAAATTCTGTAATCCTACAGTGAAGTCACTCTTTAAGAATATTTCAGTGCAACAATTATATTAGTTTGTTAAACCATACATGAAATATGTGCTAAATGCACTTTCATAGCGTGTGTCTCTTAAGTATCTGTGACATATTTGTAGCATGTAAAGGGTGGACAACACACGTCAGACTGCTCCTCTGCTCACTGCTTCTTATAATGTCCCGTAGCTATCCAGCAGCCTCATGTCATCGTTGTGTTTCTTTCAGGCCGTTTTTCATCTCAGCTAGCAGCAGTTTTCATAGTCATATTTGTTTGCCAACACTTTCTCTGTTGAAAGTGATACCACGCGGCACATAATTCAACTGCTACTAACTAAAAAGTCCCAGTAGATCTCACATTTGCGAGGGGGTACTTAACAGCCATGAATACGTTTTGGGGGCTGGGATGAAGAAATGGGTGTTGGCATTTAGTATTGCCTTGCCTGCTGTCATGTTTTAAGCTAGTCTCATAAAGCACCATTAAAAGTATGGCATGGCATATATTTTATTCACATATAGCACTGTCGGTTGCCAGGAGACCTTCTTTTATGCTTCACTTCATATTTCACAAAGCTGCTCCATGAGTTATATGTACCAATCTTAAGAAGACAAGCACGCACACAGGATGTCACCCCCCCCCCCCTCCCCAACGCTTTAATTCATCCCCTCATCTGAGTTGGTTTGATGCTGTTTAGAAGAGTAGCTGGGTTACTGTAAATCGGCACTGACCTGTCCATTTTTCTTCCACTAATTATGACCTGGATAAACCTTGAAACCAAAATCAGTCCTAGCAAATATGTTCAAGCCAGCTCCGCACTGCCTAAGGCAGTGGCTAAAATGGGGCCATGAGGGGCATGGGTGGGTCACAGCAGGCCACCCTGCTCTGAACACAGCCTCCTAGCATGCGGTGTATCAACAGACCTTCCAACTCACATGGTGCTACACTGTAGCACATGTAAGAAGAGGTGCTATCACATGGAGTAGGGAAGGCGAGCTGGAAATCTAAGCACTGAGAGGCTCATGTTTTTTACAGTGGGGGAGAATAGTGGGGGCCTGAGTTCCTACGAGGCTGTTCTCAGCATGAAGACCTGCCCCTCCAAGGCCCTGTTTGTCCATACAGTGACTCATTCTTGTTTCGCCTAAAACAGTGCTTGGTGTGTCTGTTGCAAGATATATTGTCACCTTTCAGTGGTCTTAGAGGCTGCCAATTGCTTACCACTGGTTGACCTTGTCACTTTCATGTACTTGCTCCTTATTCCTCAACTTCCTTGAGCTTTCCTTCCTCTTCTAATGTTTGCCCCTCTCCTGGACCATGGGCCCATTACTTGTGTCCTTCCACTGCTCTGTTTTCTAGTGCTATTTTTTCCTTTTTGGTCAAACAGTCTACAAGAGTGCATGTGTTTTCCAGCTGCCACACTTGTGTAATCTGTGTTCCATTTTCTTGCTCATGTTTTCTCCCCTTGCCCTCCCTCCCTTAATTGCAATTCTTGCTTTCTCCTCACACTCCCTTCCTATCTTGTTCATGTGCTTCCCCACCCCTAACTGCTCTCCATTGTTTGTGTGCTTCCTCATCCCTGTGCGCCCATCCTCCTACATTGTCTGTGTGCATATCCATCCTTGCCTGCCAACCTCCATTGCCCATGTGCTTCCCCATCCCTGCCTGCCCTCGCTGCCTACCTTCCATTGTCTGTGTGCTTTCACATCTACCTTCCATTGTGCTTGAGCTACACCATCCCTGCCCGGCTCAGTTGTCTGTGTTGTCACCAGCTCAACCTCCTTTGTCAGTAAGCTTCAAAATCTCAGCCTGTTCACCCATCGTTGTCCATGTAGTTCTCCATTAGCCCATCTACCGTCCGTTGTACATGTGCTCCTCCATCCCTGCCCACCTTCCTTTGTCCGTGTGCTTCCCAATTGTTGTCTCTTGATTGTCCTTCTTTCCCCACCCAAATCCTTCTCTCCTGCCCTACCCCCTCCTTATTACGTTGTCCCCTGCCTACTTCCCACCTCCAACTAATTCCCTCTTTTTTTTTTATGTATTAGTGCTATATCAAAAATGTGTGTTAGAATTATATCAAAAAAGTGCATTTTGTGGTTACTAAAACGAAAAAAAGATTGCCTTGTTTTGTAGGTCCACACTTCTGACAACATTCTACAAAATTAATGACAGTTAAGTCATATCACCTTCGTTTTTACATTATTTTAAGCCAGCTCAGAGTCACTATGGACAAGCACCTAAATATGAAAAATCATATCAGCAAGGTGTGTGAGGGAGCAAACCACTTGATGAGGACACTCAGAAATATCAAACCTTTCCTTCCACAAAATTATTTCAAGCAGGTGGTCCAAGCGCTTGACTTGCCGAGGCTTGATTACGGCAGCGCTACCCTCTGTGGCCTTCCCAAATACACCCTGGCTCCACTAGGGGCATCACTGAACACAGCGGCTAGACTGGTTACAAGCACCAAACGAAATGAGCACATATCCCCAGTCCTAAAATCTCTTAAATGGTTGCCTTACGAAGCACTAATTCAGTTAAAGATTGCCGTTCTGGCGCACAAAGCCATTCACTTCAATACTCCCAGGTACCTTGCGCAAAAACTTGAGCTATCTTGTGGTGCAAGAGCCTCAAGAAGCGCCAATACTTTCCTCTTGAAACCACTCATCCTTAGCAAAAAGAGAACTTATCACAGAGCCTTCTCTGGCACTACCCCAAAGATATGGAACTCTCTTCCACCGGAAGTACACAGAATCTCCTCAACTACGGCGTTTAAGTTGGAAGCCAAAAGATTCCTTATGAATAAATTCTTACCCTAATTGGGCTAGGCTCATCTGCTCGAAGACACTGTTTCCTATGTCCATTGTACCATCATTTGTTACTGCTCCTCTTTACCGCATACTGTGACCCCCTTCATTGCCTGCTTATACCTGTTTTATTGTATTACCCTCCATGGTGCAATTGTCCTTGAATCTGCGATTAATCCTGTTTTTTTTTGTCTTTTTTACTCCTACTTGATGACAATTTTGTATTTATTTCCCTCCTTCCACCCTATTGTAAAGCGCTCTGATATTCCTTGGGATCTTGTTCGCGCTATATAAAACTTTATAAATAAATAAATGGTGACTCTGCTGTACAGTGGTCCTAAAAACCATTGCCAATAAGTCTCATAGGCAAGACCTAGTGACTTTAACAATGCTTGTTATGAAGTTGGCTCTTCTGTATCAGAGAAATTATATAGTTGCCAAGTGACCAGCCCAGCCGTGCTTCTGAGAGAGCAGGAGTTACTTCGAGTGTATGAGGGACCTCAAGAGAGGTGTCCCTGCTGATCGAAAACTAGCTCAACCTGAAAACTCTAGCCTAAATGGAATCCATGTCATAACTCGTGAGTTCCTCCAAAATGTAGAGTCTGAAGTGCGCCTTCTCTTTGTCCCAATCGATTGAGAGACTGCATGCACTGAAGAAAGGAAGCATGGATATCAGTTATACGGCAAGTGAGTGGCACATATCAGTAGTGGTCACGCAGTGAGCACTAGATAAATGCGTGAAAACATTCCCATTTCAATAGGATAGCTAAAACGTTTACAGTCTCACAAGGGCAATGTCTTTTCATGCGACATGTAGTTGGGTTTCATCCACAGGCAAGTAGCACAGCAGTAGGTTAAACTTTAGGGTGTTGGCTTTCTTAACCAAATACAGCATAGCGGCCCTTGGCGGACATCCAAGTTCAACTGCCGGGAGAGTTTACTTCCTCCTGGTGTTACCATATGGAGAAGTGCTCTGAATGTCAGTGGTGTGCAGGTCGAATTCCTGTTATCGGGGAATGACAATCTGCAACTTAAAATCTATATTAAAATATGTATCCTTTTATACATTTTGTTCTGCTCTTGCAAAATATTTTTAATATTTATTTTTGAGTTAAATGCACTTTAAAATTTTCACTACACTTTACCACTTTACCAAAGGGAGACTTTGCAGTCAGTTTGAGATCTCCACATGGTAAAGTATATAGAAAAAAATCTAAATAAATATTAAAACATTAATTTATAAAAATATATTCAAATAAATTAAAATGATTTTTCTGAAGTTTAAATTAAAATTAATTACATAATCACACAGGAAGATTTTTTCAAAATAATTACTCAAAATGGTGTATGGAATTAATTTAAATTAATGCAATTATTTGTAATGCAATTTAGTGTTGCATTATGCTCTTCGTTAAAAATAGGTTAGTAAATATTTTATAATAAAATTATATTTACTATTTTTTTATTTGTATATATGTTTATCTTTTTTAAATAATCTAATTGAATTTAACACTACTCCCCATAGAGTTTTAGTTTAAGTCCCTACCACCGTTATTTTCTATGAATTAGTGTTACAGTACCAGTAGTTAGCCATGTGTAGAACTCGACTTACTACAGAAGTATTGAATTTGTAAGTTACTACACAGTGCATTTTGTGAATCTGGCCCTGGGCGTTTAAGTTGCTGGGAAATCGCATCCAATATCAGTGTCAACCAAGCCGGACTTACTAGTAGTTTTACAGAAGCTTTAAGGATGAACTCTTCATTTATGTACATTTCAAAGCCGATCCTCTGATTTACCATGAGTAACAAATTGGCAGTTTAACGAAGTATGATTTTTCATGTGTAGAATGAAAATCATACTGACTGTTTGCAGAGTTGTCTCTTGATGCTAATGTTACTCGTGGCTGAATGGGATTCGTGTTATTGGAAGGATGAATGGCTGGATGAATACAAACAGGTAACCTTCATTTTAAACACTGACCTTTGCTGTTCGAGAGAAATGTCCCTAGGATTTGGTGATGGCTGAACACAGCAGGGAAAGCAAAGAAACACAAGCAAATGCCACACTTGCTCATGCAGCCACTTGTCCATGCATGGCTCCATAGTGCTATCTATGCACTGAATCACTCACCCATTCATTCTTCCATGTATTCAGTCATTCATCAATTCATTTACTGGCTGATTCACTCCGTCATTCGCCTACTCACCACTACTCACAAGACCACACATACAATCTGCAAATCAAAGAAGGTGCCCTTTTTGAAAAAATAAACATGCCTATTGTCTTTGAGAAATGCTAACCCTTCTATTTTACATGGCCACATGCTGGGTCAGAGTATCTTTTCCTTGGTGTAACTGGGGCAAGGGCGTGAAATCATTTCAACATGGATTCCATCCAAGCAGCCCCCAGAGGTACCTGAGGTTCATGCTTGCCTGAATGAATTATATCTCATGCCAATTAGTGCTGCCTTTCTAAAAGCAGAAGTGAAATGCAACCCAGACTATTTTGTCGAAGTGATCAACGAGCCTCATTCAACTACGCCTATCCTCATAATGTCAATTCATAACACCATGTGTGCTTCCTTCAACTGCCAATCACAGATGTTTGCAAAATTAGAATCTGAAAATAATATACCTCTTCTTCACCAGAGACCTCAGGGAATGTCAAGAATGTCTTCATGGCAGTGCTTTGACTTAAATAATTATTTGTCAGTTTCTCAGTGACATCACTTTAAGAAGTGGTGTCCAACCTAGGACTGGGGGGCTGGATCCATGCTAGATATTTAGGTTATTTACTGACTAAGCCAATGAATTAGGTTTAGTTTAATTGTATGCATATTGTTGTAATATTGTTTTCTTAGAAAACTGGCATGGATCCAGTGCTCCCTGGACCAGAATCTCTTGTCTTAGGGCCTGATTATGAGTTTGGCAGTGCGGCGCTGGGTCCGCCGCACCGCCAAACCTGTGGTAGGGCCGCCTGCCAGATTACGGGTATTTCTGTGTCTGGGTTTTTTTTTTATGCTCCCATAGCAGTGCCCTGAAAATGGGCACTGCAATCGGAACGCCAAAAACAGTTTCTGCACGGCATGGACTGTAAAGACCATGCTGTTCGGGAACTGGGGTGCTTGCACACAGGGTGGCACATGTTTTGCCCTACTGCATGCCCCCCATGCTGCAGAGGCACAAGGGGGCTCACTAGGGCCCTCTTTGTTTCCTCTCCAGCACGGTTTTCACGGAGGAAGAACCGCCATGAAAACCGTGGCAGAGAGAAAACTCGTAATAAACTTGGCGGGACCGCGGTAGTCTCGCCAAGCACATTGCAGTTTTCCTCTCCACCACGGTTTTCATGGAGGATGAACCACCATGAAAACCATGGCAGAGAGGAAACTCGTAATATGCTTGGCGGGACCGCGGTGGTCCCGCCAAGCACATTGCAGGTTTCCTCTCCACCACGGTTTTCATGGAGGATGAACCACCATGAAAACCATGGCAGAGAGGAAACTCGTAATATGCTTGGCGGGACCGCGGTGGTCCCACCAAGCATATTGTGGCCTCCTGACCGCTGCAACACTGCCAGGGCGGTCAGCCTGCCCTAATTGGAATAGGACCGTCGGAAGACCGCCACCTCTGCGCCTCCATGAGTCTGGTGCTCCGTGGACTGCCTTGGAAACCTTCTTAGCTAGAACATAAGTAACATGGATCTAAAACTATCATTACAATTTGGGTGTAATAGGGTGAGGTATTCACCGCATGTGGTAAATGCCAATCCATGTACAAACAAGCATTTGGACAAGGAACAGTAGTTAGGCCAGTACTTGTAATGCAGGCCAAAATATTGCACATGTCTTAAGGCTAGACTCAAATCCAAAATCAACCGTGGCAAAAATGTTCATACCAGACCCACACTGCCAAAGGCATTAACCTAAAAGGAGCAATTGTGTCACAGCTTGGTCATGATAGCCCACCCAGCCCTGAAAGCAGACCCCTAATCTGCAGCCCACTGGAATATGCCAGATTGGCGGAATGGCTACTGCATCCCTCATTTGGTTACTTATCTGTGCCCTGCTCCTCTCAGTTTGCACCTTGTAGGACACATGGCTTACCCATGAATTCTAGGAGTAAGCCACGAGTATTCCAGGAGTAAATCGGGAATACTATTTGAGTAGGTCACAGCAAAATCTTCGTGATTCTGGGTCCCAGTGTTTGCTTCATGCTGTAAAAAAAATACCCTTCCCGGATTGGTGTTTCGTGCTGGGTAAACCTCTCTGTAAGGGCTCCCAATTGAGAGCTCTGTGAAATGTCGTACGGGGAGATAAAAGGCTGGAAAATCTGTCGAGCACATGTGCCGAGCACATCCACGCCGTGTTCACGTCTCTAGACAAAATAACAGATAAAGAGCTCCTGAAACGAAGCCAGGGCTCTTGGAATGGATCAACCTTTCAAAACAGCAAGAAAATGGAATGAGGCCCATTAGACAGACACGAGCTGCTGAACATGAAAGGCCTGGGTTGTTGCCATAACCACAGCCATTACGTGGTCTTCCCCCCCAAAAAAAACTCCACACGAAAAATAGAGCGTTTATTTTGCTCAACATAATGTCTTCATTTTGCTGGGTCATTTATTTTCGTGTAACTGTGATTGTGAATTTTGTTCTATTTTCTTTCCAGGGCACAGAAGGGTTTGAAGCTCAGGTTGATAAGTGTTTGGAGCTGGCAGAATATCTATACAATAAAATAAAGAACAGGGAAGGATATGAAATGGTGTTCAATGGAAAGGTATGTGCCTCTTGATGACGCTTCATTGTAGGTGTGTGATACTGTGCTGCCCTTTAATCCATTTTTTAACATGTTAGATTTGTTCTTTCATATTTGAAGTATGCATAATGTTGTATTTTAATTGCATTTGCAAAGCGCTTTTTTACCCCTGAAGAGTCACTGTATTGCAGTGCCTTAGCAGAAGGGTATCATGCACTTGGGCAGGGTAACTGGATTCCTGCAATTCTGCGCTGTTTTACGCATAGTTATAGATTGGCTCCTTTTGCCACGTAAAAACAACAGTTAATGGACAGAATGCAGAACAATGTCATACATTCACCCCAGTACAGAGATCTGGTCCTAAAGCCATCGTTCTTTTGCTCACCATGCCATTCCAGTTTCAACCCATTGCTGGACCTCTCCATGGCATGACTCTGCTTTGTGCATTCCTTGTATATGAGGACCACTCACTAAATGGTAGAATGGCCAGTCAGTCCCTGTTTATGCATGACACTAAAACACTTCTCAGACAGGCCTCACTGCAAACCAGCAATCTTTCACCCAAGCACTCTGCGTGGTTAGGGCCAATGGTATCATACAATGGGGAGGACCAAATTATACAGAGAGGGTTGAATATATTATGCACCAAGAAAAAGCTAATTATGATGTGTAATGCGGCACAATTTCTGACAGCATTACTGCATTATTTTGTCTTTTGTTGCACATATTAACACTGGTCTGGGCAAATGTTCCATCTCATTAGCTTGAATCCAGTGGCAAAGTGGCAAAATGATGGATTTAGGCCCAGATCTCTGTAATGGGGTGAATGTATGACATTGTTCTGCATTCTGTCCATCAACTCTTGTTTTTGCATTTGCCACTCTGAGTGGGACGGGTATGCCCAGACGTGGGTCCCGTGCTCTCCATGCCACTGGAATCAAGCTATCCTGGCTGAAGAGGGGTGAAACCCCAAACCAGTCCTAGGATGTTTGTTTCCAGTCCAGGGAGGACCTGGCTTGGCAGTTCGGGCTGGACTGTTCCCATGAGGCACAGGGTCAAGACTGATTTGCATATGGCCAGGTCTAAACTGGGGTGGCATAGTGAGCAAAAGAATGATGGATTTAACCCAGGTCTCTTGACTGGGGGTGAATGTTTTGATGTGTTCTGCATTCCGTCCATCAATTGTGTGTCTTTAGCATATGAAGGGCCTCAGACCCCTGCAAGACTGCCAGGGATTGCGGACCCCTGGCAGAAGCTGCAGTTCCATAGCGGTCCGACTACCCAACTTGTTATAGAGTGGTCAGACCAACTGTGTGGAGGTAACTGCACTGCCACTGTGGCTTTGGCAGTCCGTTGGATCGCAAAACTCAAAATAAGGCCCATAGACTGCAGCAAGCTCAAATCCATGAGGTTTTCCATACATTGCAAAACATGTATACAGTGTCTCTCTGCAGGTTCAAAACTACCCCTATTTACAAACATGGGCCACTTTTTTAGCTATCTAATTCAGTAATTGGGCTGCTTTTATTTAAATGCCCGGGCCTATTTTCTGTCCCAATCCGATCCTGGAGATTAGGCACCTCTTAGTTTTCCCAAAAATTGTATGAAAAAGGGCAGGCTATTGGTCATTGCTAGTTCTCAACGGAATGATCCTGCATGCTCCTTTACCAATTTGAGCCCAGTTTGTGCTATATAAAAAAACAAATAAAAATAAAAGCATCACTAGAATGTTCATACAGCAGACTTGCAATTTGACCCAAAGCTGTTACTTAAGGATCCCACATGGTCATTGATGCTTCATTTGGACCAATGATGCCATTTTAACTTTCCATGGTCAAAAAAGAATTCAGCCGGGTCACGCGTAACCCTTTAAGAACGACAAAATCACATATGGTCAGAAACATGATCATTTAGACTCCTGTGCTAGTACTGAAACAGCCATACATAGCAGATGCACCAATAACAGCAGTGATTTAGAGCTGAGTGAAAATTTGTACTTCCTCTTTGCTTGTAGTCGCACTAATCGTCAGCATATAGCGAGGGCAAAATAGGGATCGATGTGGACTTAACCCTCACATTATTCTGCATTTTCCGCTACACTGAAATAAACGGGCGACAAACTCTAAAATCACCCTGGCATAAATGTAATTTAGTCCAGTCTGAGCAACATTTTCACTTTAAATGAAGCCATTAGCACCCAAAACACTATGAAATCAACCAGGAGGCGGGGAGGGGCGCACTTTCCTCCATCTCCCATCCTCTTTAAGAAGGAGCTCAAAAGTCTACTCTTCAAAGACACTATGCCCTTATTACGAGTTACCACTTAATTTTGACTGAGCTGGTGACAGTATTAATTGGCCTTAATGAAATTATAAGATCTGGAGGAACACATCCTGAGATAGCCACAGACTAAGGGTCAAAGTCTGGTGCAAAATGAGAAATGTCTGAAGGGATCGGACCTGAAATAATGAATTCTCCCAGTATAACCTCATTTCTTAGTGCACCTCGGGACCCAACACATAATGGGCGTATTTTCCTCACCCCAGAGTTCTGGTACGCTTATGTCTGTATCAACAAGGGAGGCGTAATACTGGCCCATTTCTTGGACGACTCAACATCATGTCCTTTGTGGTACTGTAACCTCCCCGTTCCCCTCAGTCCAGTTAGCACCAGCTGTTCACTGCCACTTTTGTCCACCCTCTCCAGATCTCACCTGCCCTCACACCCTTTCAGCCGGTTGCACTACTGAATATCGACCCCCATACTACTGTGGTGCAAGGGTATGGAGGAGAGAATATCTAGCGACAGAATATTGAAAGGTAAATGCATATAGCGAAGTATAGATTTGCTATTTGCTTCTCCATATCTGCATACTTTGAATATATATGTGATGCGTCCTTGTGCCTGGAGAGACCTGGTCCATTAAACAGCCATTTTTTCCTCCTGATTTTGAGTGCCATTCCTCTTTTCTCTTAAAGGAGTTGAGGAATTTATTTTTATGCGGACAATAAAAGCTCTTGGGAGTGCACCGACTTCTTTTTGGCAGTTATTGTGTAACACAAGCGGGTTCCACCCCCGCCAATTGGGTTGCACTCGCCGTGCGTTCGGCGGCTCCAGGTGGAAAACAGTGCATGGAGATATGTATATGGAACCCGCTTGTGTTACACAACAACTGGCAAAACGAAGTTGGTACACTCTCAAGAGCTTTTATTGTCCACATATATAGACTTTGGCTATATATGGATATATATATATATATATATGTGTGTGTGTGTGTATATATATATATATATATATATATATATCTTGAACTCCGTGTTGAGAAGCAGGTGGGTCGCCTTCGCCTCCAGCACAACGGACACGGACCAATTGGTAGTGCAAAGAATAGTTTATTAGTTCCTAGTACGTCGGCATAACGTTTTGGCTCGTCCGAGCCTTGTTCCATATATAGCCAAAGTCCATATAAGCGGAGTTAGATGTAGAATTCTACATTTACTTTCCTTTCCATATTTCAGCTTCAAAATATATAGACCAGGTTATACTGAGCCATCGACATTCTGGTCTTGATATTCGGGGTCACATCCTCTAAGCCAGGGGTACTCACAAACTTTCTCTTGGGGGCCAAATTTACAGTGTGGTTTGTGGCCGAGGGCCGCACCTTGGGGGCGGGGTCATTGGGGGAGGGGGCGGGGCTAGAGTAACAAAAAAAAACTGTGACCATGAGGTGGAACACAGGTCCCTGCAGTGGACGCCTTCGTCCACTGAGCCACCGGACCCGGCATACACATATCTCTCTCTCTCTCTCTCCCTCTCTCTCCCTCCCTCCCTCCCTCCTCCGTCTCCCTCCCTCCTCCGTCTCCCTCCGTCCTCCGTCTCCCTCCCTCTCCCTCCGTCTCCCTCCCTCTCCCTCTGTCTCCCTCCCTCCTCCATCTCCCTCCCTCCTCCATCTCCCTCCCTCCTCCGTCTCCCTCCCTCCTCCGTCTCCCTCCCTCTCTCCTTCTATCCGTCTCTCTCCCTCTCTGTCTCTCTCCGTCTGCCTCCTCCCTCTGTCTGCCTCCTCCCTCTGTCTGCCTCCTCCCTCTGTCTCCCTCCCCCTCTGTCTCCCTCCCCCTCTGTCTCCCTCTGTCTCCCTCCGTCTCCCTCCCTCTCTCCCTCCCTCTCCGTCTCCCTCTGTCTCCCCCCTCTCTGTCTCCCCCCTCTCTGTCTACCCCTCTCTGTCTCCCCCTCTCTGTATCATACATGCCAACACTCCCGATTCAGGTGTGAGACTACCGATTTGAAGGCTAGTCTCCCGCCTCCCGATTCCTGCAAGCAAAAACCCGATTCCTCGGGGTTTCAGCTGACAGGGCTTGGTAATGTGTAACTGCTAATTCTTCCAGCAATAGTCAGAATGGCGATGCAGGGGCTCTAGAAGGGGTGAAAAACCAACAAAGCCCCATTAACAACCGAATAGTCTTTTAAACACCTGTGAAGTACTGGGTGGGGGAGGGGGGCTGTGTGTGTGCCCGGAAGCTGTTTCAGCCCGGGCTGACGGGGGAGGGAGGGGGGGTGTATGCACTGACCGCAACCTGCCAGGCCAGTGCACAACTCTTGCGTCCCCCTCTTTCTCTGCCTGCCATTGCGCTCAATGCTTCTGAAAGGTGATAAAAAAAAACACGTGAATTTGCTTTCAAATGTCCGATCCTGCAGCAGCACACTTCCAAAGTCCATACATGACAGAAACCCGATTGAAGGTCCCATTCTCCCGATTTTTTTTAAATCTCCCACTTTGTTCTTCTGAAATGTTGGCATGTATGCTGTATCCCTCTCCCTCTCTCTCCCAAAGAAAGAAGGGGGTCTGGGAGTTAGACCTCAGTTTATAATAAATGTGAGATAACGTGTGCCTTGGTGCTTTCACTGTATCCGGGCAGACTCGAAATGGTGTTTGCATAAAGCTTTCGATGTGAACGTGAAATCGAGCGCAGTTAACGGCGGCGTATTCCAGGGTGACCAAGGGCGGTACACTTATGACATCCTGGGCTCCTCGCCCAGTTGACCGGGGGCGAGTGGTTCGTGTGAGTACAAATGAATTGGTAGACACGGAGACAACGGCTGACCGAAGCGCGGGCTTCGGCTCCAACGTACATCATCCAACCGGAGGGTTCCCTTTTCTCCACAGCTCATTGGAGAGACAGCCTGCAGCCTCCGGTTGAGTAGCCAATCGTTGCACACTGCGGGCTATTTTCGAACGTGGGACGGGAGCTTCAGCCAACCAGAGCAGCCCTCCGTCTTCGAGTGCTTAATAGGGCGCTTGCCTGCCTGAACTCCATTCTTCCTCGCTCGTACACCGGTACGATGTCTGGAAGGTCCGCGGGCCGCCAAGGAAGGCTTGCCGGGCCGCTGGCGGCCCGCGGGCCGTACTATGAGTAACCCTGCTCTAAGCGTAGCCCTTCAATGCTGCACAGGTCTTCCTTGTTTTATATCTAGGATCCCCTTTTTACAAAACCATATAATAGTCCTACAACTTTTCATCACACGCTCCCAATATGTGCTCTAATCAGTATGGCCTTTGCTCTTTCCGGGACTACGGTTGTCTTGAGCCCAGAGTTTCCTAAACTTCACCATATGTTTGGAGCGGACACACTTTCACCGAGTTTTTGCCTTGAAAAGATATAATAGAAATGTCCTGTAAGCTTCACTGATTAGCGGCCCCGATTTTGCCTTTTTAATAGCGTAATTATTTAGGCCAATTTACAAACATCTGCTGCGGGTCATCCAGTAAGGGTGTATTAATAATGTTTCTAATGAAAAGAGCCCGGCTGGGGCTACATTCTTTCATGTTCAGGGCAGACAGGCCAGGGCTCAGCACCACATTGTACCCAGCTCGACTCACGCAGGATGTGAAAGCGCGGCGCGCGCCCAGAGCTGCTCAAAAGATGTTCATGTCTTGAGAGTCGACAGTTCTTACGTTTGAAGTGGGATTTTTTGGGCTCTCGTGCAGCGGTGTGTTTTCTGTTGATAGGAGTAATTATCTTATCAGACTCATTTGCTTGCACATTAAGTTTCAAATTCCAGCAGACACAAAATCTTTGGTTAAACGGAGCTCTTTTCCTAGTGTGGTGATTACGTTGTCCGTCTTCTGAAAGGACGCTTTAAGTAAAACCGTTTGCGCCTCTCTCGTTTCTTATTCGTACTTTTCAGGTTTCGCTTTTCTTTCATTTTCTTTCTCGTCTAACTTCTCCCTATGCAAGTTATATGTCTGTTTCTACAGGCCTACCTATAACTGGTAAACCTAATATGTAATATGTTCCATTTCTGCTGTCGAAGAGATATCTTGGATGAGGGGTATTTGTGAGACAGGCAGCGGTTACTTGGCAGGCCTCTTTCTTTGAGAGACAGAGGTGGGAATACCGCCACCCGACTGAGAGTACATCTGTCTCCGCCCCTGGATTGTCATTGGTTGGTGGGTGGAGGGAAGTGGAACCTTGTAAGAGGACTGTCACCAAGATTTAATCAGGAGTGCAAGGGAAACTCATTAGTAATATGTCATTGTCAGATTTTTGTGTTGCCTATTGCTTCTCATAGCACTATACATCTTCAAGACACCTCTAACTTACCCATCAAAATGGAATGTATTTCATAACGCTAATCAAATCAAGAAGTAAAGGGAAATATAAACAGTATTTTAGCCAAAAAATTACAGACTTTGGTCATATCAGCTCTAGATAAATATTGTCTAAAATAGTTTTGGCGCTTGTATGGGTAAAAGGCTTTTCACAATCTTCTGCAAAGCAGGCTTAACCTGGTAGAGCAGCTAGGCAGCAGGGCATGCTTCCCTCACATACAAAGATCAAGCGCTGTGCAGGCGGTAGCATTACAAGCTTCCTTCACATCTAACAGGCGCACAGCAGAGGTAGCTGCAAGATCCTCTAACCCCGTGAAGAAGTACACCACAGTAGCAGCAGCAGTAAAAATGATGGGCCACCATTGAGAGGGAGGCCTTTGCCATATGGTTGTTGGGCACTGAGACCATACCCATTAAGGGCTCTTACCAGGGCTCAAACTTACCACAGACACTTGCAGTGTCGGATGTAAATGAGATGGCATCTCATTTCTGAAGTAGTCAGTTTTCCTTCGGGGTCAAACCACACTAATGAAGACCAACTATACATAAGTTCATGCCTACATGCAGATGCTCCATTGGGGTTAAATAAACTTTTTATGATGGGTAGGCTGGGGAGGACATGTGTAATACATCCCTTTAAATGTTCTTCGAGATTAGAGTTAGTGAGTAGGGTGTATGGTGTATTTTCCCTTATGTTAGTGCACAGAAATGCAGAGGATGTTGAAAAGCAGGATATTCAAACACTATAGTAAAACTGTATAAGTGAATGATCCCTTCACAATAGTTCAAAAACGCAGACATTCCCTTGGGTAGATCGCTGTTGGTCTGAGATACAGTTTTAGATTCCATAATATTGGCACCCAAGCTGGACAGTAAGTCATAATCTCATGATGTGACTTGCCATATTTGTTTAAATTGTTTGTCTTGTCCTGTCCCATCTGTTTTTATATTGACTGGACCTTTTGACCCAGCTCACATGTACAGAACACCCAAAAGTGGTCCTGTGTTGATGCTACAAGAGTACCCTCTATACTGGCACCTTCGCTTGTATACATACTAATTACACCCATTTCCAATTGCTCCTTCAGATTAACTATGGCTACTTTATACAGAACAGCACATGTTCTCACAGGTCACTCCACTCAATTCTCTAAAGGATATTTATTCCCCGCAGCTAGTGCTGTTCCTCAAGTTCCTCAAAACCAGATCTGGGTAAAGGAACACTGTATGAACAAAGGTGTTCCATCTGTAACAAAATGCAATTTGTGTTTCACTCCACTGCCATCCATGAACAGTCCTTATGGGAACACTTAAATGGCTGAGCCACCTGTCTTTTCCTTGGGTACCCCTTCTGTTTCTAATGGGAGGACTATACTAATATCTAGGTATAATGACGAATCCTGAGGTTGACCAGCATTCGATCCACGTTATTACATGGATTCCATACATGACCTGTATAGTGCAAGCCATGAACAGTCTGAAATGGTTCAGCCCAATTGGTTGTATTTGTCACATGTCTAGGGGTCAATTTTTCCCCCTTCAGGGGTTAAAAAATAGCTCATATATGACTGCCTGTATCGAATGTACCCCATGTACTCCCATTCTTCAGTACATTTATTGAGACCTACATAGCCAGACATAGTCAGATATAAGGAGGCAAAATCAACTGTACCCTACTGGAAAATGCATGTGGTCTATCTCTCTCACCTCTTCCTCCCATCACATGCCTACATGAAGTGACTTAAGTCAACATAACAGTACCACTCTGGTCAGTCACATTCAATGCCAAAACACAAAGGGCACCCTGTAATTCTAACACTCTTACAACCTAGCCTTTCCTCACAGTGTAGCATGGTACCTGTCTGCTAATGTGCTTCAGCCCAACTTCAAGCATAAGAAGCGCAACACAAATGCATCTATTATACAATATAATATAACACAGGTCACTTTCTTGAGGTATCTTGAGATATAAAAGGTGGTCCTCTCAGCTCGAGCTATAGACAGTAATGTTATCTATCAAGGTGACCCTGAAATCCTCCAACATTTGACAACCTTCTAAGCCCTAAACCAATAGCCTGGGGTCTGATCAAATGTGCTTCAAAGCTTGGTAACCCGTAACCTGTCAAAGAGCAAATAAGTCGTCTGTTCTATGCAAATTAATTATGTCTGCTGCTTTGTAGAGGGGAGGAACCTGTAGTTAAAGCGGAGTGTTTCTTGTCTGTGTTCCTCTAGTGAGAATACCTTTGGCACCACTACAGCCTGATTGAACTAGGGCTTGATTAAGGTGTTCATCACAAACAAGTCTTAGTTATGCCCTCCTTGATGCTGGCTTGTTCCTGCAAGGACTGCTGTCTCCAGTTCAATTTTCATGCAAATACCATTTAGTGATCCCAGGCTGCAAGGAATATAAGTCAGAGTAATGACATACCACTTTCTTACAGTCTCACTGCTGTCCTTCTGTCGGATCAGGAGATAGGCTTACCACTCCTCTGAACAATTTTTCTCGTGCTGGGCCACAATTCAGGGAAGTTCTCTCGGCTCTCTTTTTTCTTCCTATCTCTCATCTTGCAGAAATGATATCACCATGGCATCAGCAAGAAAGTCGGGTTGCAGGCAGTTGGCATGTAATACTCGCTTTGGTTGTCCTATAGTCTCCTGATCATTGAGAAAGCTCTCGTTGCTTACTTTGGTTAGCTCTGTGCAAGGTCCAGATTCCGCGTCCAGAGTGTCTTGGAATTCATGTTTCTTCATCTAACCTTTCAGTCCAGGGAAGAAATAACTAAAAAGAGTGACCTTTCCATCATACAGGTGACTGAGCACTTCTTAACAGACCTTTAAATATTTATTACCATTTACAGTTTACTGCAAAATCTTGTTCCAGAGCCCTCATCAATCTGTTAACTGTCATGAGACTTTTGGCTGGGGTTCTTGTTTCATTAATATCTCACTATTCTGTGAACTATGTCAAAACGTGTCTATGGAAAATGATTTATACATATTATTCTTCTGCCCAGCATATGGCAAACCCAGGAACAAATGAATTAAACCTATTTGTCGGAATGTGAATACTAGATTTTGCCTAGAGGCGGGAAGAATATTAAAAACTGACACATCACAAAAAATAGTTTTTAGTGTTAGCAGATTTTTATTTAATGTGAGCCTTATAAGGGCAAAAGTTGGGTTAAAATGTTAAAGTCTATCAAATTAAGAATAGGTGTTTTCCAAGCCAACGGCTTTTAGTAAATGATGTATATGTATTTTAGGCTTAATGGTACTGTAAGGCAACTTGTGTATCTATTGATTGCTACAAAGCATCGGTAATGATGATCAAATGGAAATTGCATTGAAAGCTAAACATAATGGATTGTGAGTTCATACTAGAGTAATGGATACTGACCCAAACACACTATACAAATGAATTTTAAGGTATTTATGTCTAGTTTTAACTTATTTATATATTTTAACTGTTATTTTTGCGGTTAGGCAATTGGATTAATTTTCTTAACGACAGCCCCTACCTAGAAGAAGTGTTATTGAATGCAGGTAAAGCTGTTATAGCTGTATCAAAACAAACTGTTGCGAATATTTATGACGTATCTTTTATGGTTTTATGTGAACCGAAATAAAGAACATTTTGACTAAACTTAGTGCGGCTCTTATTGGGAGCTCAAGCTCATATTAGGCTCTAACCAACTCCCTTCTCTGGCACCTCCGCACCTTCCTTTGGGCAAAAGGAAAGCACAAAAAGGGGGGACCCATCCTTTTGATGGTCTACCGGTCCAGTGAATCATTGTCTTGTTAAATCTTTCTGCAATTGGTATGGAGGCAGTATTGTGGGTAATCCCATGATCATCTCACATAGCTTTCATATATGCGTATAGGAATTTGAACCTTCCACTAAGAACCTAGCAAAAGGGAAAATAGTCGAGGCTCATCTGCGCCTATATATATTTATAGTTCAAGTTCAAGATCAAGTTCAAATAAGCTTTTTGGGTTAAAAGATAAACCATAAAAGCATACATACATATAAAAGTTAGTTAAAAAGGGGGTTAATCCACATAGCAAACTGTACAAACAAGCAAAAAATAAAAGTTATCAGAGTCAATATTAAAATGCCTCAACATGTAGACATTAATCCATTCTTAAAACAAACACATCCCTAAAATCAATTTCATAGCCCGTTAGCAATTCATCATTATTGTTAAAATAGAGGGAAGATTGAACATGACTTTGACAGCTTATTAAATAAAAAAGACATAAAAAACCCTTTGAACCAACCCCTCAATCAGACTGTGCACACAACTGGTAGTCCTTACTAACCAAGGTAGACATGTATTGAAAAAGGCTTGTTCCCCCCTTTTTTCCTGGCTTTGACCACAAAAGAAATAAATCTGTACATTGTTACACATATTTGGTCAGTTTGAAGTAGTTGCAAATTCATCAAGGCTTCTTTTCACTGTTTGATATTTAGAGACCTTAAAATAGGAATTAAGATCCAAATTCTCTGCTCATGATACAGCCCACAAAAAGAAAATATGTAGTTGAGATTGAGGTGCAATGAAATCGCACAGGCATGGTGCCAAATCTTCAGCAGTATACACATTGGAAGGGTAAGCGACCAAAAAGTGGGCCAGGCCAAGCGTAAACCTTGTCAAATATCATCTGCAAGGTCGAGGAACCCTTAGGTGGTATGGCTCGATATTGAGGGACGTGCGTAAGGGTAAATATGCCACCACCATTCCCTTGCCTAGTTCGACCTTCCACCGCTTTCAACTATCTGGTTAAAAAGTTCTCTCTTAACCAGAGGTCTGACCTGGATATTTATTCACATTGGGTTAGTGAATATCTCAGATCTGTTAATTGCATGTAATGATTTTTTGACATACATGAGTCACTTACTCTTGCAAACCCCTGACAAGTTTAGGCAGTTAGAAATCAGTGACTGTGTCAATCCCGCTTCAGGCCTGGACCAAACGGAAAGCTAAAACTTAGGTGCCGATTACGATCCTGTAAAAAAATTCCCCGTACGACTCGTATCCGGTCTTTTTACCGTACGAATCGTGCAAGTGCCGTACAAACTGCCAACTACGATTCGCATGGGAAAAAGTCCATACGAATCGCATTGGGAATTATTCCCCACACGTCCTCGGGTCGGAAAATGTGTCCGACACGGTCTCGGACGATTTACCGTACAAATGTGAAAAGTGAAGTCCGACCGCGGAAGTACGATCCATCCCGTGCGTCCGATGTTACAACCGTATGGAAAAAACACCGTCCGCACCTAACTCCCATAGCAACCATGGAGACATGTGCCCGCATACGCGCCCAACACTCCCCCCAGCCCTCCTATGTACGAGTCGAATCCCCACCCGTGTATGTACACCCGTGTATGTACGACACGTACCCCCACCCGTGAATGTATGGAGCGTACCCCCACCCCAACCGTGTATGTACGACCCGTACCCTCACCCGCGTACGTATGGAGCGTACCCCCACCCCAACCGTGTATGTACTACCCGTACCCTCACCCGCGTACGTATGGAGCGTACCCCCACCCCAACCGTGTATGTACGACCCGTACCCTCACCCGCGTACGTATGGAGCGTACCCCCACCCCAACCGTGTATGTACGACACGTACCCTCACCCGCGTATGCATGGAGCGTACCCCCACCCCAACCGTGTATGTACGACCCGTCCCCTCACCCGCGTACGTATGGAGCGTACCCCCACCCCAACCGTGTATGTATGACACGTACCCTCACCCGCGTCTGCATGGAGCATACCCCCACCCCAACCGTGTATGTACGGACCGTACCCCCACCCCAACCGTGTATGTACGGACTGTACCCCCACCCCAACCGTGTATGTACGGACCGTACCCCCACCCCAACCGTGTATGTACGACCCGTACCCTCACCCGCGTACGCATGGAGCGTACCCCCACCCCAACAGTGTATGTACGGACCGTACCCCCACCCCAACCGTGTATGTACGACCCGTACCCTCACCCGCGTACGTATGGAGCGTACCCACACCCCAACCGTGTATGTACGACCCGTACCCTCACCCACGTACGTATGGAGCGCACCCCCACCCCAACCGTGTATGTACGGACCGTACCCCCACCCCAACCGTGTATGTACGACACGTACCCTCACCCGCGTACGTATGGAGCGTACCCCCACCCCAACATTCTAAGTGCGGAGTGCACCCCAGGCCCCAACACCAGCACCTTCACACAACATCGCGCATGTACGAGTCGTACCAAGCCAGACACAAGGACAGCACTGTACAACAAAATTCCCGAAGTACACACCGTACACACGCTAAAAACGCACGTACACAACCAGGACAAAGCAAAACAACACAAGAATACACCATTCGAATGGCACAAAGCCACAAAACATGTCCAACAAGCACAAAAACAACACATTCACTGACCTGTAACTGCCAAAATCCCAAACAGAGGCCCAAAACACAACCACTCCTTATAACACACCCACCCAAACTTCAAACACAGCCACACCCACCAATGGACCAATAAAAAGGGCCCACAGACACAAACCATGAGCCTTTGCAACAGACTCACTGCTGCCAGACCCCACAGACAACCTACAGCACCATACTTGAACCTTTACTACACCTTACACTTGCACACCTTCACACACACACCTTCACAAACACCCCCTCATCACATTCACACACACACCTGCACAACCACACCCACACACCCACAACCATCCACACACCCCCCCACCCAACCATCCACACCCACACCCCTCACCATACCCACTAACAAGAATCCAAAGTTCACTAGCCGAGAGTTGGAGGTCCTTGTCGACGAAATCCTCAGAGTCGAGCCACACCTCTTTGGAACATTGGTCAGACAGACCTGCATGTCCGAAAAAACAGCCATGTGGCAGAGGATTGTCGATGCTGTGAATGCTGTTGCGTCCACCAGAAGGACCAGGCATGAATGCCAAGCCAGGTGGTATGATCTGCGGAGGAGGGTCCGAGCCAAAATGACCGACGACCACAACCAGGCCAACGTCACTGGAGGAGGGCCGCCCCGCAGACCCGTACACTACCATCCCTGGGAGGAGAGGGTGATGGCCATACTGCCGGTGGTGTCAGTGGACGGATTAGAAGGACTCCGAGACCCGGGTGAGTACACAAACAACTCACCTCACATGGGGGGAACGTCATCCACAACCAAACTCACCAACAGGCACGCAACCACCCCAAGCTATCGCATGACTCAACCACACTCCATGAACACGCACATGCCACTGGCGCCACCACGCCCCATGCACCCAGCTGGACAATGCAAAGTCACAGGCCACAGAAAACACCAACACAAGACACGGTAAGCCGGATGGCGGGAGTGTGGGCCCCAAAAATCACATAGTGCAACTCAGAAGCAGACAACAATGCCCCCTGCCCATATGGCCTAGGTCAGAGCCAGACAAACAGTGTGTCCCCACACAGGAAAGACTTGCCAGCAAATGGCGGACGCCTTGCATTAACACATGGGGGTGACGGCACGTTTTTGCACATGACAGCAGCTAATGAACAGCCAACACTGTGAAAGAGTGGCAGCACACACCACCACAGCAGCAGCGCAGACACAGACACTACACCCAATGGGTGCCTGGAGATCAGAAACAAACTCACATCAACAAGCCAAGGGCCATTCAAAGATCTGCAAAAAGTGTGTGCCTAGGAAGCTGGGCTGAGGTGACAGAGGGTGACACACAGAGGGAGGGAGAGGGGGAGAGAGAGAGAGGGAGGGGGACACAGGGAGACGGACAGAGGGAGGAGGCTGACACACAGAGGGAGTGAGAGGGGGACAGAGAGGGAGTGAGAAAGGGACACACAGGGAGCCCAATTCAGCCTTGGGGGGTGTGGGAATGTCTGCTCGTCAGCAGGTGGACTGCCTGCATGTAGACAAGGGTGGCCAGTGCCTGAATCCCCCCTCTTCTCCATGGCAAAACACAGGGCCATGTCTCAACCTGTGCACGAGCACAACGCCAGCTACCTGCATTATCTAAGTGTGTGGAACAACTCCATGTGCCCACGTACAGTGCAACACGGAAGGTGCCAATGCATGGCTCGCCACACCTGCTCACTCCACTGCTGACTGCAGTCACAATTGACGCAGCAAGTAAGACTGTGCCACACATAGGTAAAGTTGCAAAAGCTGTGGCCAAGGGACACACCCATGCACAAGTGCACTGTGAGTGGAATGCAAGACATATCCAAATTCCCAGAGGAAATGTGCCAACTTAGAAACGAATGAAACATGGATGTTGCATGGAACAAAATTAACATTGTCTCTCTCACACACAGGTCAACGTCGTGGATCACCCCCCAACACTGGGGGGGAAGACTCACAGGACCCGGCTCGGCGGGATGACGAACCCACCGGCAGCGACGACTTTCACCACTCTGTGGACGAACCCGACCCCGACCAACCTGGCCCCTCTGGTGTCCAACCACCTGCAGCACCTGCGTCAGGTGCAACTGGGCCAACCACCACCCCCACTCCTGCCACATCCCAGGAGACACCCAGGATCCCTGCCCCACCACCACAATGCAGCCAGGCTGGCCAGGAGGGACACTGTGTACCGGGCACCCAGGAGGAGGCAGGCGACAACGCCAATGCCACCCCTCAGGGGTCCCGGAGACCCGATGTGCCCACAAGGGCAGGCCAGGTGCAAGTGGGCAGGGGTGGTGGGAGTGGAGGACGGCAGAGGCACGAGCCTGACTGGTTGGCTGCGGAACCGGTATATTCCCATGTCAGAAACATCTTGGACACATACCGGCAGGACACCACGGGCATGGCCCAGGTTGTGTCCATCCTCGAGGAGATCAAGACCCAGCAGGCCCTGCAACATGCGGAGCAACATGCCTGTCTACTGCGACACCAAGGGCGGATGGAGGACAGACAGGCTGAGCTCGTGACAGTGTTCACGGGAATTCACAGTACACTCCGTCGGATAGCCGACAACATGGGCAACCCTCCCTGTGCCACCAGGCGTAGAACATCACCACCCACAGAGAGGGATGAGGGGAGGAGGAGACATCCGACGGAGCATCCCAAACATCGTCACGGCCTGCTTCTGAGGGTCCCCGCAGGAGGGCGGGTCGTCCACGGAAAAGACCGTGAGGGTCAGCGCAACAGCACCATCTCCCAGGACACCTGGCCTGGCACCTGGCCCACTGGACCAACAGCAGCACAGCAGCAAAAGACATTCTCTGCCACATGGACTTGCTGGTCACTGTCTGACCAATGTTGACAAAGACTGTGACATGGACTCTGAGGATTTCCAATGGCAAGTACACCAACTCCCCTAGTGAACTTTGGATTCCACACACCCGGAAAGCCCCTCATGTCATACCCCCCCCCCACGTACCCCAACCAAAATAAAAAGTTACACCATAAAGAGAAGATGCCTACATTTTGCATTATTACCTTACATGTGTCTTGTAAAGTCTAACCATGCCTGAGTTCTCATTTGACTTCAACCATCCACACCCTGGGGCCTGAGTCTGGCACAGGACACACATGGGTCACATTGTATTAGGCAAGACAGACATGGAGCACCATACACACCCGGGATGGGCCCAACCAGCTGAGGGGGTGGCCGCACAACCGTGCCGACAGACATATTGAGTACAGCGACAGACATGCGCAGAGGTCAGGGATCATGTGGAGTGTCCTGTGGGGCACCCAGGTATGTGTGGACAGGTTGCAGAACCATGTCCTGCAAGCTTGAGTCAGGTGGCTGCAGAGAATGGTGGCCTGGCCAACGTTGGATGCATGGGGATGGCACATGTCACAATACCCACACAGTCATGGACATCATGCACAATACACAGTCTAATCCCACACAAACAGCTTGCATCTTGCTACTCTACACATAGACACATAGCCGCTATCACGGAAAACCATGCCAGACATGCCGGATGCACCGTGGCAACACACCAGCATTGACTGAGAAGAGGCACCTTGGAGGCATAGGGACACCTTTATTATTCATGTATTTGGGAATGCAGAGGCAACTCGGAGTACACATGAACAGGTCATGTGGAGTAACATGTGGGTCCAACACTGGAACCCCCCTTCTGCAGCACAAATGCGTGATAGCCATGGAACTGGCACACAAGTGTCGGCTAACAGCTAAACACCCCCTGCTGCTCACGGAGAGGCTGCCATACACCATTGATCCTCTGATGTGGAAGTCCCACACCATGTCAAGCCAATGCAAACCGTATGTGTCCGAGGGCAGTGTAACACACATTGATGCCATCATCACAATCCACAATCCCATCACAGATGACTGTCAACAAGTCTGACCATCTATTCAGGTGTACCCAGCTGCATGTCATGTGTCCCATGGTGATGCGACATGTCTGCAGAGGAACCAAACATCGACAGGGGCAGTGTGCACACATCGTAAACAACTGCCACACCCAATACACCCCTGATGCATCCCTTACCCTAAGGAGACTTCCAAACTTGTCCGTGCGTGTAATGCTGAGTCAGCACACGATGACGTGTCCATGAGGAATAGCAGTGCCACAACAATGCAACCAGCAGACGGCATGCGCAAATACCTGGGGATGAGAGACACACAAGAAGTCAGCCACAAAAAGCACAGCCACTTGCATGTGCATGTACTCGACACATGTAAGGATGACAACATGCTAGGTCACAATTATGACTGGGGAAATACACTCATCACTGGCACCATCACTCCAGTGACACATCCACACACACCTCTGACTCACGTGCCTTACATGCAGATGGACACACACATCGCAACACATGCCACACGGGGACCAATGCGTGCACACACAGACACTGGTACTCACCACTAAGCAAAGAAGTCGCGTATGAGCCGACTCCGGATGTCCTCTTGCGGAACCACATCCTCCACATCACTAGCCCCATTGCCAAGCCCTTCGTCCTCCACGGGTGGATGGTCCTGATCATCTTGATCCAGGATGAGTGGCACAGCTTTCTCAACTGCCATGTTGTGTAGCATGCAGCAGACCATGAAGATTTTGCAGACCTTCGCCGGGGTATATGGGAGGGCGCCGCCGGTCTTGTGGAGGCATCTGAATCGGCTCTTCAGGAGGCCAAATGTCCTCTCTATCACTCACCTTGTCCGGCCATGGGCGGTGTTGTAGCGGAGCTGGGCCGGCGTGATGGGGTTGCGGAGAGGTGTGATCAGCCATGGCATGTTGGGATAGCCAGCGTCCCCTACATGGAAACCACATGGACATAAGTAGGACAGGAGAAGCGGTCGTGCTGGAAGTCTACGCAAAATACAGGACAGACAGAGTGTACCCACCAACAACACATGCTGGTTCGTTGCGCAGCTGCGTCATCATTTCAGGCACCCTGCTACGCCTCATGATGTAGGCATCGTGTGCTGATCCTGGAAAACGAGCACAGACATGTGAAATCACCATGTTGGACAGACACACCACAAGGGCATTGATGGAGTGGTAGTGCTTGCGATTCCTGTACGCTACCTCCTGTGCATGTGGTGGTACCAAAGCCACATGTGTCCCATCTATGGACCCAATGACATGGGGCATCCCTCCCAGGGCATAGAATTCACGCTTGACCCCAGTCAACAGTTCAGGAGTTGGGAAATGGATGAACTCATCCAGGTGAAGCAACATGGCCTCTAAGAAATCATGCAGCACACGGCTGAACATGCTCTGGGACATGCCACCAACATGAGCTATGGTATATTGAAAGGTACCCGTGGCAAGAAAATGTAGGGCTGCCATTACCTTCAGCTTGGGTGTCAGTGCCGTAGGATACCTGTGCAGCGGTTGCAGGTGTGGTGCCAGCCTCGCCGTCAACTCCTCAATCAATGGTTGGGGGAAGCGGTAGCACCGGATACAGTCATTCTCCCGCATGTCAGCCAAGTCCGGAATTGGTCGTGGAAGAGGCGGCGCTCTGCAGTAATTTGGAAGTGACAAGGAAGAGTGAGTGCACTACAACAACAATTTATTTGTACTGAGCACATGTTAATCTGTCAATACACAAATGCGACATACGGAGTCAGGTATGTGCCACATGCCCTGGACACTCATGGCTGCCAGGTGACACTCCTACCAAGACCCAGCTACACACGGAGATTGTGAAACTCCACATGCCATGGCATGGGATTAGCTGTGTCCCAGTGTAAGTGAACAGCCAGATGCAACACAGGAGTGACATACATCAACACATCAGCAGAAGTAGGATGTCGATTTCAGAGACTGGTAGCGGAACACTAGAGCCACAGGTCACATGACATTACACTAGGACAGCCCACAAACCTTGCCAATAAGGTGTACATGTAATGACTCAGCACACATTCATTGAGAGGATGCAGACATGTCCATGTTACGCTACACTGTGTCCCATGCATACATACGCACCTCACATCCGATACCACATGTGGCCTGGTGTGCGTAACAGTGTGCCATGTCCATCTACACACACACATGTTGGTTGCTGCAACAGCTGATGCTTTTGAGGGAGCACCAACATCAAGCTAATGGGAACACCCCACACATACATGACATAGACACATCGTGCACCGTGGGTAGTCACATGTCTGGTGTGGTAACACCTGTAGCGGGCATCAGGGGACACTTGCGTGTGTTGTTGACTGTGCCATGCCAGTGACGCTCATCCCAAGTGTGCAGTACGACATGCACACATGTCAAAGGAGTTAAGGGCATGCCTGGCACACATTGCACCGTCACACATGACATCTGTACACGTCTCATCATACATCTGGTGCCTTCTCGACTCAGGAGTAATGTGCCACATCACAGCCTTTCACACCTGTGCCCCACACATGTAGTACTGCCCAGACAATGCCTTGATGTCCATCCATGGACAAGTATGTCAGCCCTATTCCTTCCTGTGTGCTGCCTGTCACCACTGTGCTGTGTGAAAGGCACCGTACATTCGCTCAGAGGGCCTGTGTACGTTCCCTATCACTATGGGAGTGGTGCCGTATGTGTACCCATAGTGATAGTGAGCGTACGCACGCGTGTACGGTCCGTATCACTATGGGTACGCATACGCGAGAACACCCATAGTGATAGTGAGCGTACAGGCGTGTGTACGGTCCGTATCACTATGGGTACGCATACGCGAGAACACCCATAGTGATAGTGAGCGTACAGGCGTGTGTACGGTCTGTATCACTATGGGTACGCATACGCGAGAACACCCATAGTGATAGTGAGCGTACAGGCGTGTGTACGGTCCGTATCACTATGGGTACGCATACGCGAGAACACCCATAGTGATAGTGAGCGTACAGGCGTGTGTACGGTCCGTACCACTATGGGTACGCATACGCGAGAACACCCATAGTGATAGTGAGCGTACAGGCATGTGTACGGTCCGTACCGCTATGGGTACGCATACGCGAGAACACCCATAGTGATACGGACCGTACACACGCCTGTACGCTCACTATCACTATGGGTGTTCTCGCGTCTGCGCACCCATAGTGATACGGACTGTACACGCGTGCGTACGCTCACTATCACTATGGGTACGCATACGCGAGCACACCCATAGTGATGCGGACCATACACACGCCTGTACGGGCCGTTGCTATGCATTTGGGGTGCCCTAGGGCCCCGGTACGCACCGTACCTGTGTGTCAAACTCCAAATTACATAGGGGACACATGAGGGACAAGTAGAAAGGCCTACATGCATGCTGGTTGTCATGGAGTCCAAGTTTAAAGTTTGAATTTTTTTCAGCAGGTGCACAGCAGTAGTCAGTTTGAATGAAACTACTTTGTTGCAATGTGGTTCTGGAGTTGACATCATGCTCAAGAAAAAAACACAATAAGAACCCACTGACTGTGCTAGGTTTGAAGGGATTGGAGGAAACATAGGATGCAAATGTGAGTGACCAATCACTCTGTACTCCTGTGCATGAAACAGGCCAGCAAGGCAGATATAAGGCAGCCAGGTCCCATGAGAGAGCACTTGCCTGCACATCTTTGGATTCGACGACCCAGCTGCTGCTACTGATTCCCTGGAACCATGTCAAGGTCTGTGGAGAGGGCACAGCCTTTCACCCTGGAGGAGAACCTGGCTTTGCTGGATGTGATCCTCCCACAGTACCCCCTGCTGTATGGGCGACCAGGGTATCAGGTGAGTGCAGAGTCTACTAGCACAGACTGTGTCCCTTGTTTGTGACTGTGATTTCTGGCATTGTGTCCAAGTGTGACACACATGCTATGTACTATAGGGGGGGTCCCAGGGGGGGGAATGCCTGATGTCTCCCAGCCAGTGCATGCAGTGGTGCATGTCTGCCGTCCTCACTTGCATTGTGTTTACTGTGACAATCACTGCATGGTGCATGCCACATTCTGCCTGTCTTGTACTCCTGGGAATGGAGCCTCTACAGTCCTCATTTTATTATGTGGTCAGCCCAGTGTGACAGGTGACTGTACCCACAGATGTGTGTTCGTTCTGTGTACCTGTGCTGAGAGTGTCCACATGATGTATTCGTACCCTGGACATCGGTGTGTGTGTAAGTCCCCTGTCATGTGGGTGGGTGCATCTGTGGAGTGTGGCACCCGGGCTGCATGAAGGATGGATATACCCTGCCCATGTGATGTGAGCAGGGAGCAATGCTGTGTGTCTGACGTGCAGAGCCAGCCCCACACCTGTGAGCCCCCCCCCCGTCTAGTGGCACATGTGCAGAGTGAGGTTTGTCGCTGCATTTGGCAATGGCAGGTGAATGTCCTGTGCCTGTGTGTGTCTGTGTACTCTGCTGCGGTAGCGTCAGTGGCCTGTGGCATGTGACTGCTTAGAGGTGCTGCACATTATCCTGGTGTAGCTTGTGATGCACAGTGTGAGCCTGGATCATTGATTGTGTCGTTGCCCTCATTCCACCGGTGTGCTTTCAATGGCACGTACTGCTTTTGCCCTTCCCCAGAGGATCATGTCCCTATGACAAAGGTGCAATGCGTTGGATGCATACTATGCCTTGTTGTAAACAGCAAATTCGTTCTAATATGTGTCTCTGTGACATGTGCCAGGTGTATTGATGTAGTGTCACTTGTTCATCCTCACAGGTAGGCGCCTCTGCCAAGAAGCAGATATGGATGAACGCCGTCAGTGCCGTGAGGAGGACGGAGGGTCGCAAGCGGCGCCTGGCCCAGGTGAGGAAACGCTGGCAGGATATCCGGTGCTGGACGCGGAGGATCGCACGGGTCCTGCTGGGGGACTCACCTGAGACCCATAAGAACCGCGGGCGCCGCCGTCTGACCCACATCCACAAGCGTGTGCTGGCGGTGGTATTTCCAGACTTGGACAGGCGCTTACAGGAGAAGCAGCAGCAGGAAGGGGGTAGGTACATGTGTGTTTGTTGTGTGTCACCAGCATTTGTAAGTGCACAGTTGCATGGATACACTGCCAGGGTTTAAAGGTGCTGTGCAGATCCAGTTACCCACAGTATAGCGGTGCTCTCCTGCCTCCCTTCCCCTCCTTGCAATGTGTTCCCTGGTCTGTGTGTAGTCACTCCTTCACAAGGTTATGTAGGCTGGCACTTTCTCCACGTGAACTATGCCTGTAGCATCATGTGTGGGGGTGGTGTGTAACAGGTTTTGGGACCTTGCCTGTTCCCTGTCCAGTTCAGTACTTGTGGGTTCCATGTCAGTTGGCACTGATGCTGAGTCCAGACATGGGAGTTAGTCTCTCAAGTGTCATGCCTTACAGCACGCATGTCCTATGTTGTGGCCTGTGACATGATGTGCATGAGTGTGCGATACGCATGGTGCAGGGATGGTGGCGTGTGTTGCAGTCATTCCCATTCAGGACCATGGAGTTGTGTGGCCACTACTGTCCCCTGGGGCATATTTTCCTAGGTGTCATGTGTGTCATCACAAAACGTGGACACTCTCAGTGTCTACAGCATAGGTTGTGCTCTGTGCCATTGTCCCCTGGCACCATGTATATTGACGTAAACAGTAGTACAAGTGTCCACTGTACAGCCTGACCTGATTTTCCTTGTTCATACTCACGGTGGCCAGTGCCTGTGTGTCTTGTTACAATCATCTGATGATGACCATTTGTACATGATTATTTGGACAGGCGCACCTTGGGTATTTTTTGTCCAATCTTGCATTTATCCAGCCCATGTGTATTTCACACAGACTAAGAGATGTAAGTGCTTCCTGTGTCTCAACAAATTGTCTCATGTAGGGGGTGGTTGGTGCGGGCAAAGCCTACATGTCAAAACCTGATATCTCCTTGCTAGGTCTGTCCAGTGTGTGATGTTTGTCTGCACATACACTCAAGGTGCAGTGAGCCAGTCATGGTGGGCATGTTCTCAGTATTACCTATGCAGCATGTGCCTCAAGTTCATGGATATGGTCCCTGCTCATCCCTATTTTCGGCAATGCTGTGTGGTGCAGATGCAGTGCTGGATTGTCCCCAGGGCCTGGCTCCTCTGTCAAACTCCATTTCATGTCATTTGCTATTGTGTCATGCTCTCCATAGTTTTTCTGTGGCATGGTGGGTCAACCAACTGTGTGTTGCATGCCCTACATCTGTACCTTGTTTTGTAGATGTTACTGATCTTTCTTTTCAGGCTATGCACTGTAACCTATGTAGATTGGACTCATGTGACCTATGTATACAGGTGTATGATTAATTGCTGTCTCTTCACCTTGCCCACAGCATCGTCGGGGGACACGGAGGGAGACATGAGCACAGACGGAGCGGAGGGACCGAGCACCAGTGCCAGCGGTGACATCGTGCCTGGCACATCGAGTGGAACTGAGGCGGAGGAGAGTGAGGCCGAGGACCTGTCCACTGGCACGACAGAATATGAAGCTGACGGGTCCGAGGATGATCTCTCCGAGTGGGCGGAGGCTGCACCAGCAGCTGACAGCGGCACAACATCTCTCCCCGCCCCCTCCATTGCCATCAGCCGCCTCCCACTTGCTCGTGTCCCTTCCCAGCGTGCCCAGTCACCGCATGTCTCCTTCCTGCCAGGCACCGCACCCCCTGCCCCTGTCTCCACTGCTGCTGCCAATGCCGAGTCTGTGGACATCCAGCGGCAGTTGCAGGTTGGTCAGGCTGCGATGCTTAATGTCCTCCATGGCCACAGCCAAGTGCTGAACAACATGGAGGCATACTTGGAGGGCATTTTCTCATCGCAGGCTGACCAACGCAACTTGCTGAGGTCCATTGACTCGACACTGACTGCAGCAGTTGGTCTCCTGCAGCGCTACGTCCAACCCCCTACCCCTGACCCATCCACACTTCCCACTCCCATGCCTGTCCCACGTACACCCAGACGTCAGCATGCACCCACCACAACAGACACAGGCACCACACCAGCAGGGAAGGTCAAACGCACACCTCCTGGCACGCACACACAGGGTGAAGTAGGCACACCCACTGGGTCGGGGGGCAAACGTAAGCCACGCAGCCAGAGTGGGAGTCCGCATTCCACCAAATCCACTCCCTCCAAATCCCCTCCCCTCAGCTCTCCTGGCCACATATCCGGCAAAGACTCCTTCATGGCTGCTCTGTCCCTGAGCCCCACAGTGACACCACCCCGCAAGCGGTCAAGGGAGTCCCCGGTCAGGGTGGTTGAGTCCCCCCCCTGTCCACACCCTCCCCCAGTGGGGCTGCGACCCATCCCTCCCCCCCCCCTCCTTGGGGCCTGTGGTTCCTTCGGGTGCAGGGGAGTCGCTGGAGGACCTTGCTAAGGTGTGCAGCGCCATCCTGGCCTCCGCCTTTGGCCCTGCCCCACCCCCTGTGGTGGAGTCCTCCATCCCTGCACCCACAACGCCTGCCCTTCGCCCTCATGTCCCTGCGGTGCCTGGTCCTTCCCCCCCACATGATGCACTCCCCGCTCTGGAAGACGAAGGAGTCGGACTGTGCAGGCAAGCTAGGGGACACGCGTCCCACTGTGTCCCCCACCTGCATTTGAACTTTGGATTGCCCTATGGGCATTGTACATTTTGAACTTTCAAGGGACAAACAGATTTTTGGATGCTGATTAAAGCAATGTATTTTTCCTTTGTACACTACTGTCTGTCTTGTATTGCTGTTGGTCGACCTGCCCCATTATTTTGGGTGGTGATTATGTGTTGGGTATGTGGGAATTGTAGTCTTGTGCTGGTCATAGGGTGGATCCTGGTATCTGTGTGCCATCACAAGCTGTTGGCTACATAACTTTGTTCATGTAAGCAGTTACTGCATGGTGACATCGTCCCAAGGTGTGTTCCTTCCTCTGTGTAACCTGACTTCTTCCCTGCAGGGTCTTTCCAATATGTGGTGCTGAGCTGTGTCTACATTGGCTGGGTGTGTGACGGACTCGTTAGACTTGGGCCATGCATGCTGAGCGATGTCTCCACCTGCATCATTCGTGGCGTCCTTGGTGGTCACTGTACTTGTGTATGTAGACTGTTGCCATGACTTCAAGTGTACATGTTTTCTTTTTGGCGCTATGCATGTGTATACTCCCAGCCTCGCACACATGTGGTACATGTACTGCAGGATCTTTGTGCACCTGACTGACATTTGTGGGCATTGGATCTGTGGGTACTCCACCCTGTTCTTTGCAGGGGCACTGCTGTGAGTGTTAGGCACCCACCCCTCCTGTGTCTGGGCACTGCTGGGAGGACTCTGCACCCACCCCTCTTGTGACTGGGCACTGCTGGGAGGACTCTGCACCCACCCCTCCTGTGTCTGGGCACTGCTGGGAGTGTTAGGCACCCACCCCTCCTGTGTCTGGGCACTGCTGGGAGTGTTAGGCACCCACCCCTCCTGTGTCTGGGCACTGCTGGGAGTGTTAGGCACCCACCCCTCCTGTGTCTGGGCACTGCTGGGAGGACTCTGCACACACCCCTCTTGTGACTGGGCACTGCTGGGAGGACTCTGCACCCACCCCTCCTATTTCTGGGCACTGCTGGGAGTGATAGGCACCCACCCCTCCTATATCTGGGCACTGCTGGGAGGACTCTGCACCCACCCCTCCTGTGTCTGGGCACTGCTGGGAGGACTCTGCATCCACCCCTCCTGTGTCTGGGCACTGCTGGGAGGACTCTGCACCCACCCCTCCTGTGTCTGGGCACTGCTGGGAGGACTCTGCACCCACCCCTCTTGTGACTGGGCACTGCTGGGAGGACTCTGCACCCACCCCTCCTATTTCTGGGCACTGCTGGGAGTGATAGGCACCCACACCTCCTATGTCTGGGCACTGCTGGGAGGATTCCGCACCCACCCCTCCTGTGTCTGGGCACTGCTGGGAGGACTCTGCACCCACCCCTCTTGTGACTGGGCACTGCTGGGAGGACTCTGCACCCACCCCTCCTGTGTCTGAGCACTGCTGGGAGTGTTAGGCACCCACCCCTCCTGTGTCTGGGCACTGCTGGGAGGACTCTGCACCCACCCCTCTTGTGACTGGGCACTGCTGGGAGGACTCTGCACCCACCCCTCCTGTGTCTGGGCACTGCTGGGAGTGTTAGGTACCTACCCCTCCTGTGTCTGGGCACTGCTGGGAGGACTCTGCACCCACCCCTCTTGTGACTGGGCACTGCTGGGAGGACTCTGCACCCACCCCTCCTGTGTCTGGGCACTGCTGGGAGTGTTAGGCACCCACCCCTCCTGTGTCTGGGCACTGCTGGGAGTGTTGGGCACTGCTGGGAGTGTTAGGCACCCACCCCTCTTGTGACTGGGCACTGCTGGGAGGACTCTGCACCCACCCCTCCTGTGTCTGGGCACTGCTGGGAGTGTTAGGCACCCACCCCTCCTGTGTCTGGGCACTGCTGGGAGTGTTAGGCACCCACCCCTCCTGTGTCTGGGCACTGCTGGGAGGACTCTGCACCC
Source organism: Triturus cristatus (assembly GCF_964204655.1). NCBI lineage: Eukaryota > Metazoa > Chordata > Amphibia > Caudata > Salamandridae > Triturus > Triturus cristatus. The sequence goes on from NC_140593.1 coordinate 412,140,300, forward strand.
ACCCATCTTGTGACTGGGCACTGTTGGGAGGACTCTGCACCCACCCCTCCTGTGTCTGGGCACTGCTGGGAGTGTTAGGCACCCACCCCTCCTGTGTCTGGGCACTGCTGGGAGGACTCTGCACCCACCCCTCCTGTGTCTGGGCACTGCTGGGAGTGTTAGACACCCACCCCTCCTGTGTCTGGGCACTGCTGGGAGGACTCTGCACACACCCCTCCTGTGTCTGGGCACTGCTGGGAGGACTCTGCACCCACCCCTCTTGTGACTGGGCACTGCTGGGAGGACTCTGCACCCACCCCTCCTATTTCTGGGCACTGCTGGGAGTGATAGGCACCCACCCCTCCTATGTCTGGGCACTGCTGGGAGGACTCTGCACCCACCCCTCCTGTGTCTGGGCACTGCTGGGAGGACTCTGCACACACCCCTCCTGTGTCTGGCCACTGCTGGGAGGACTCTGCACCCACCCCTCTTGTGACTGGGCACTGCTGGGAGGACTCTGCACCCACCCCTCCTGTGTCTGGGCACTGCTGGGAGTGTTAGGCACCCGCCCCTCCTGTGTCTGGGCACTGCTGGGAGGACTCTGCACCCACCCCTCCTGTGTCTGGGCACTGCTGGGAGGACTCTGCACCCACCCCTCCTGTGTCTGGGCACTGCTGGGAGGACTCTGCACACACCCCTCCTGTGTCTGGGCACTGCTGGGAGGACTCTGCACCCACCCCTCTTGTGACTGGGCACTGCTGGGAGGACTCTGCACCCACCCCTCCTGTGTCTGGGCACTGCTGGGAGTGTTAGGCACCCACCCCTCCTGTGTCTGGGCACTGCTGGGAGTGTTAGGCACCCACCCCTCCTGTGTCTGGGCACAGCTGGGAGTGTTAGGCACCCACCCCTCCTGTGTCTGGGCACTGCTGGGAGGACTCTGCACCCACCCCTCCTATTTCTGGGCACTGCTGGGAGTGATAGGCACCCACCCCTCCTATATCTGGGCACTGCTGGGAGGACTCTGCACCCACCCCTACTGTGTCTGGGCACTGCTGGGAGGACTCTGCACCCACCCCTCTTGTGACTGGGCACTGCTGGGAGGACTCTGCATCCACCCCTCCTGTGTCTGGGCACTGCTGGGAGGACTCTGCACCCACCCCTCTTGTGACTGGGCACTGCTGGGAGGACTCTGCACCCACCCCTCCTATTTCTGGGCACTGCTGGGAGTGATAGGCACCCACACCTCCTATGTCTGGGCACTGCTAGGAGGATTCTGCACCCACCCCTCCTGTGTCTGGGCACTGCTGGGAGGACTCTGCACCCACCCCTCTTGTGACTGGGCACTGCTGGGAGGACTCTGCACCCACCCCTCCTGTGTCTGGGCACTGCTGGGAGTGTTAGGCACCCACCCCTCCTGTGTCTGGGCACTGCTGGGAGGACTCTGCACCCACCCCTCTTGTGACTGGGCACTGCTGGGAGGACTCTGCACCCACCCCTCCTGTGTCTGGGCACTGCTTAGAGTGTTAGGCACCTACCCTCCTGTGTCTGGGCACTGCTGGGAGGACTCTGCACCCACCCCTCTTGTGACTGGGCACTGCTGGGAGGACTCTGCACCCACCCCTCCTGTGTCTGGGCACTGCTGGGAGTGTTAGGCACCCACCCCTCCTGTGTCTGGGCACTGCTGGGAGTGTTAGGCACCCACCCCTCCTGTGTCTGGGCACTGCTGGGAGTGTTAGGCACCCACCCCTCCTGTGTCTGGGCACTGCTGGGAGTGTTAGGCACCCACCCCTCCTGTGTCTGGGCACTGCTGGGAGTGTTAGGCACCCACCCCTCTTGTGACTGGGCACTGCTGGGAGGACTCTGCACCCACCCCTCCTGTGTCTGGGCACTGCTGGGAGTGTTAGGCACCCACCCCTCCTGTGTCTGGGCACTGCTGGGAGTGTTAGGCACCCACCCCTCCTGTGTCTGGGCACTGCTGGGAGGACTCTGCACCCACCCATCTTGTGACTGGGCACTGTTGGGAGGACTCTGCACCCACCCCTCCTGTGTCTGGGCACTGCTGGGAGTGTTAGGCACCCACCCCTCCTGTGTCTGGGCACTGCTGGGAGGACTCTGCACCCACCCCTCCTGTGTCTGGGCACTGCTGGGAGTGTTAGGCACCCACCCCTCCTGTGTCTGGGCACTGCTGGGAGGACTCTGCACACACTCCTCCTGTGTCTGGGCACTGCTGGGAGGACTCTGCACCCACCCCTCTTGTGACTGGGCACTGCTGGGAGGACTCTGCACCCACCCCTCCTATTTCTGGGCACTGCTGGGAGTGATAGGCACCCACCCCTCCTATGTCTGGGCACTGCTGGGAGGACTCTGCACCCACCCCTCCTGTGTCTGGGCACTGCTGGGAGGACTCTGCACCCACCCCTCCTGTGTCTGGGCACTGCTGGGAGGACTCTGCACACACCCCTCCTGTGTCTGGGCACTGCTGGGAGGACTCTGCACCCACCCCTCTTGTGACTGGGCACTGCTGGGAGGACTCTGCACCCACCCCTCCTGTGTCTGGGCACTGCTGGGAGTGTTAGGCACCCACCCCTCCTGTGTCTGGGCACTGCTGGGAGGACTCTGCACCCACCCCTCCTGTGTCTGGGCACTGCTGGGAGGACTCTGCACCCACCCCTCCTGTGTCTGGGCACTGCTGGGAGGACTCTGCACCCACCCCTCCTGTGTCTGGGCACTGCTGGGAGTGTTAGGCACCCACCCCTCCTGTGTCTGGGCACTGCTGGGAGGACTCTGCACACACCCCTCCTGTGTCTGGGCACTGCTGGGAGGACTCTGCACCCACCCCTCTTGTGACTGGGCACTGCTGGGAGGACTCTGCACCCACCCCTCCTGTGTCAGGGCACTACTGGGAGTGATAGGCACCCACCCCTCCTGTGTCTGGGCACTGCTGGGAGGACTCTGCACACACCCCTCCTGTGTCTGGGCACTGCTGAGAGGACTCTGCACCCACCCCTCTTGTGACTGGGCACTGCTGGGAGGACTCTGCACCCACCCCTCCTGTGTCTGGGCACTGCTGGGAGTGTTAGGCACCCACCCCTCCTGTGTCTGGGCACTTCTGGGAGGACTCTGCACCCACCCCTCCTGTGTCTGGACACTGCTGGGAGGACTCTGCACCCACCCCTCCTGTGTCTGGGCACTGCTGGGAGGACTCTGCACCCACCCCTCCTGTGTCTGGGCACTGCTGGGAGGACTCTGCACCCACCCCTCTTGTGACTGGGCACTGCTGGGAGGACTCTGCACACACCTCTCCTGTGCCTGGGCACTGCTGGGAGGACTCTGCACCCACCCCTCTTGTGACTGGGCACTGCTGGGAGGACTCTGCACACACCCCTCCTGTGTCTGGGCACTGCTGGGAGGACTCTGCACCCAACCCTCCTATTTCAGGATATGTACGCTTAGAACATACACGGGTGTGGGTTCGCTCCATGCATACGAGGTGGGGGTACGGTCCGTACGTACACTGTTGGCATGGGGGTACGCTCCATGCATACGCGGGTGAGGGTACGGGTCGTACTTACACTGTTGGGGTGGGGGTACGGTCCATACATACACGGTTGGGGTGGGGGGTACGCTCCATACGTACGCGGGTGAGGGTACGGGTCGTACATACACGGTTGGGGTGCTGGTACGCTCCATGCATTCGCGGGTGAGGGTACGGGTCGTACTTACACTGTTGGGGTGGAGGATACGCTCCATACGTACGCGGGTGAGGGTACGGGTCGTACTTACACTGTTGGGGTGGGGGGTACGCTCCATACGTACACGGGTGAGGGTACGGGTCGTACTTACACTGTTGGGGTGGGGGGTACGCTCCATACGTACGCGGGTGAGGGTACGGGTCGTACATACACGGTTGGGGTGGGGGTACGGTCCGTACATACACGGTTGGGGTGGGGGTATGCTCCATACGTACGCGGGTGAGGGTACGGGTCGTACATACACGGTTGGGGTGGGGGTACGCTCCATGCATATACGGGTGAGGGTACGGGTCGTACTTACACTGTTGGGGTGGGGGTACGCTCCATGCATACGGGGGTGGGGGTACGGTCTGTACATATCCGTACCCACGCTATGGAATGCTTGTGCGGGACGTACCCAGGCCTTTGCCACGTGGGTACAGCTGTCCCGCCATTGTTGGGGTGACGTTGTGGGCGGGGTACGACTCGTACCCACGCTCTTAAGGTGTGGGTACGGGACGTACCTGTATTGTTGTGTTGCCGGTTCGCGTCGTCAAGCACTCCCGTTGTGGTGGACGCTGGCTTTGCTGGACATGCCCCCACCCCCTCGTAGTGACCAGGGCCTGGGAGTCAGGTATGTCCAGGGCATGTGTGCTGTGTGACTTGGGTGGGGGTTTTGTGGCCTGCCCCTGGTCCTGCCCCCCCCCCTTTCCCCCCTCCTTTTGTTGTTCTGACCTTCTGCGGCGTCTGCGTCGTAACCTGTAGAGGAGGTCGACTGCTATGAGGGCCGGGATGACACGTAGGTTCGGGTCCATGTCTGTCCGTCGCGTGCAGGTACTCCTTGTTCGCTTCGTCCTGATTTCCCAGCAGTTTTTGGCTGCCGTAAAATATTCTCTGTGCGGGATGACATCGGTGCGAATCGTAATTCCTGGTTCGTGAATGGCAGGTTGCGTGCGTCCCGACGTCACGTCGGCGATTTCCCGGATCACATTTGTATGTTTATTTTCGTCGGTCGGGGTTTTGTGCGATTCGTACGGAAATGGTATTTCCGTGCGAATCGTACTTCCATGTTTGTATATTTTTACGACCGGGTACGCGTTGGACGGAGAATATGCTCCGTCCCACGGTTCGTACCCGGTTTTTACAGGATCGTGATCGGCACCAAAGTTGGAGCCATCCTTACTCTGACTCCAAGATACTGCAGTCTTAGTTCTTCATGGGCTATAATGAAATGTATACTACCAGGGTGCAAAGCAGCTTTCTTTGAAATTTGTTCTCATTAATCTGTAATGACGAGCAGTCAGTGTACCCTCAGGCACCAGTGCCATAAGTAGCAATAGATATGGATCTAGCTTTATAAATAGTAATGGGAGCTTCTAGGAACATAGAGCCTAATCTGGAGGCAAATTTACATAAGGACTCTGATGCCTGCTTGAACTGCGTAACCCTAACAGTCTTCAGGTGGACCCACGTACTGCTGCTGTCAAAAGGTAGCCCCAAGTAAGAAAAAGTGGAAACACGTTTGCGAGAAGTATCACCAATACGGGAGGGAGCTAGCCTGTTTCCCAGACAACCACACACCATGGCATTGGATATGGCTTTATCTGTGGAGAGGCCTAGGTTGGACATATATGCTCAAAACTATCTAGGAGTTTCTGAAAGTCCATCCCCGTTCGAGCCATGATTACATAGTCATCCACATACATGAGAACTGGCACTTGTCGTGTCCCTAGCCTCGGTGGGTCAGCTGCGGCTTCAGTCAGGTAATCGCTATACCATTAATGTAGAAGCTAAAAAGAAAGGGAGCTAGGACACAACCTTGCCTGACACCCTTTCTGATTTTTATGTATGGGGAACATTCCCCATTAGGTCTATACCTTATTTTACTTTCTAAGTCAGCGTGCAATTGTAAAAGAAGGTTTACAATTTTTGGGTTGCACCCCTCTTTAACGGCATAGCACACAGCTTACCCCTTACAACATTGTTGAATGCTGCACTTAAATCCATGAACGCCAAGAAGAGACAACCCTCCTTGACGATCACATACTTATCGACCAACAAGTGCAGATTCAAACATTGGTCTGACTTTCCTACTCCCTGTATGAAGGCATACTGGGCAGCTGTTAGAATTCAATTATTGTTTGCCTAGCCTTAAAATTGGTCTAGTAGAACTCTGCTCAAGATCTTGGCTGTGGCATCGATCAACAATATAGGGCGATAACAATGTGGGTCACTTCTGTCCCCTTTCTTGTGTATCAGGGCCTGTAGCTCTAGATCAGGAGACAGGCAGAGCAACACTTATTGCGTTCCTAAGCACATCCACCAAAATAGGGGCCCAGAAAGACAGGTTGTTCTTAAAGAGATCAACTGGCACCCAATCTGCTCCCAAAGCTTTATTCGATGGACACCTGTTAATCGCCGAAGTTACGTCCCTCAGTGTAATGATTAAAATCATCTGTATTTATCTTGCCACCTGCATTAGTGGTGAAGCTATGTTCAGGGGGTAATAATTTGTTACACTCATATAGCTTAGTAAAATAGTCAACACTGACTTGTTCAGGGATAAATGCCTCTGTTCCGAAAATAGGGTTAAATGCAAAGAAAGTGACATTAACTACCTTCAAGAACTGAGTTGCATCCTTCTTCATGGAAGTACTTCCCAGCTACTCCCATGCCTCCGCTCTACTCTCCCCTTTCCTTTGCTTGATGGCTTCTTTGTAGAGCATCCTGCACTTTCTTACCTCCACTGGGACCCTTGGCGAGCATTTCAGAGTGTGCAAGAGGCTACAGTGAGCCTGTGAGCACGCTTTATCAAACCATTTGACAGTTCTCTGTGGATAATGACTCCTAGATGTTGCTAATTGTTCCTTAGCCATTTCACAGATCTCAGAGAAGGCACCCAAAACTAGACCCGGGTCAGGATTATCACTGAAGCAGAGTTCAAACTGTGACCTGTGATTTCCCACACGTTGTATGGAAAAGTCCCCAGAGCCAATGTCCCTCCATTTCCTCTGCACACCCCAATTTCTAGTGTATTTGACTGGGCAATCCATCCTGTCCATGAGTGTCCTAGGAGACTCAGCACCAGTGGGTTATGGTGACTTAAAACACTGTCAATGCCACGCCTTTGATACAGTGACAAAATTAATTATTGAACATTTACCCCTCCCTATATTTGTCACCTGATGTGGGGTAAGATTTGCTGTTTGATCAGTAGCCAAAATAAGGAAATGGGTCTTTAGCAGCCTGCTCAGCTTATCTCCACATGGGTTATGTTGAAAATGCTAACAATTGGAGAAATCACTATCGGCTAGCCCACACACATGAGCGTCCACAATATAGCAGAGCCTGAGATTCAAGTCACCCCCACAATATTATGTAGTCATCTTTAAATAATAATAACATCTCATTTAACTACATGCATGAGAATCCACAATTTGGACATTATTTCTAACAAAGTTGCTGTGATAGATATTAATAAGTATGATTAGGGGCAGCCAATCATAGCTAGAACTATTATTTGAAAAAAGGGAGAGTCCAAACAGGTCTTCACCACTTTAACCACCAGTTTGGTACTTATAAGAGTTAGAAGGCCACCACTGTAATGTCTAGCAGGAGTTGGCATTGCACACGAAGAGACGGAAAGAAAGCCATTTATATCGGCACACAAGGGTGGCCAGGTTTCTTGGAGACAGACGGTCTACTGTGTAAACATTAGTGATACCCAATTACTATCTGTCAATTTACTATTGATGCCCTCAATGTTCCCAAAAGGTAAGTTCAGAAGGAATGACCTCATTGCCAACTAATTCTGCTGGCTTGACTGCTTTCTTGCAAGATCGACCAAGGACAGCTTGTCCTTTTGGCAATGGATTAGGCGGATGGTCCAGATGAATAGGTAGCAAGCTAGGGAAGCGACTTGTCTTACCCACATCAAGACAGCAACTAAACAATTCAGTAGAGCCCATACTGCCCCAGGATAAATCATCTCTGGACACATTTGCAACCCCCTTGGCAGTCAATCAACCTCTTCCAAGGCAGCAAATCGGTTGTATTTGGGGATAAGAAAGGTACTTCTGCATTGTAGGTGGTTCCTGAGACTTGTTCTGGGCTGTTAAAAAAAAAAAACTGTGGGACCGGTTGAATTCTTTGAAAGAGTTCTTAGTGATTTCCAAGTCTATCCAAGAATAACTCCACAAAGTGTGGGTCGTGAAATTTAACTACAACGCAATCACTGGTTTCCACCTTCCATGAGTTACCCAGCCAGTGAACCCTCCATACAGCAATTATGCCATTTGAAAGCACATCACCACTAGTGCATCTGAGGGTTTTGCGAAACCAGTAGATCACCTTGTTTTTTAATTGGTTGTGCAATTCCTTTAGGGATGGATCCAGAGGCGGGACATTTTTTAGAACAACCTCATATGGGGTGTACTCTGCGGAAAGTTGTAGAGCCTGAAAGTTACTGCTTTTGGAACTATTTAGCAGACCAGGTTTAGAGGCTGTTGAGGGAATGGGTCTTCTGCCAGATCGCTGTGCATGGCTCATTGTAGAGGAGTGTACTGCTGAGGCTTGTCTTGCAAAATTAGCCTGTGAACACACCCTTTTCCCTGGGTCATCTCTTGGCTCTATTATAATTGGTGGCTCAGTTCCTACAGGGCAAGAAATATCCCTCTTTCCGTCCCGTTACTTGGGGTGACTTGGCTTTAGCATGGGCAAGGAGCTCTTTCAGCGTTTTGTCAACAATCTTCAATGCCATGGCCAGAGGGTACAATAATCTCTCAAGGACACCCTCCAGGTCACAGACATCTCCCTGGTCTTTTCCTGCACTTCCGTTTACCGTTAGCCCTGCTAACAACCCGGATTGCCCCTTATTTTCAAAGACCCCCACCATATTAGCAGGCCTAGCAAGCTCAATGTGCTTCTTCCCAGTAGTATTTGAAGCGTACACCAGGTGCGGGCCAACTTTCTTACTTTTGTTTGGGGGTTCAATGCCATCCAGATGTGAATTTATCCTGGCATGAGGCTGGGGTTGATACTCCAGGGGCGCTGTGGTTATTTCCAAATCACCTTTGAGGACAGAGCAATTCGTCAAGTTAGCATTACATTTGTTTGTACGACGCCCTGTTCCCACTGAAGGGCTGCCCACTGGTTCATTAACTGACAATTTGGAGTCCGCTCCTTAGGGGTAAAAGGAGACGCAGATTCAATCTCCTTATTAATCACAGTCGTAGCAGTAGACAAGTAATTAGCTATAGAGGTCGACCCCCGCTTCTCCTTGATTGTTTATGGCGATGCCACTAACCTTTTTCTTACCCATAGTCCTTGATGACTTGCCTCGGGCAAAGAGGGTGACCCAGCCTCTTACGGGCTCTGATGGTCTCAGACAAGCATCGCGCGTCTCGCGCTGCCAGGACAAGGAGGCTGCTTTCTGCACCTACTGATGCAGAAAAGTGTTGGCGGCCCCTTGATGCTTTAGGTGAGGCTGGGGCTTGTAGTCAGGAGCCACCGGTGAAAGTCTTCCACGCTGCGGGGACAAGGACCTGCTTTATTCGGCTCCTGGCACGGAAAGAACATTGACGCCCCCTCGATGCTGCAGGTGAGGCTGGGGCTTGTACTTAGGAGCTGCCGGTGAAAGTATATTTCTAATAATATGCACATGTGTACCCAGAGTTTTAGCTCTAAATCAATACCTAGATTATGTTTTACCAATTACTTGCTCCTAAACATGTACCTTCAAAGTAATGTTTTACTAAATGTGTTACTTAGTCTTTGGTTTAGCAAGGACTTAATAACCGCTAATACGCACTTAACTTGTCTCTAGTGATTATTGAAGCATGCTCTGTAAGCAATACCCATATTATCTTCATGCAGTATATTCTGTTTACCCTGATTTCAATGATTTCAGTTGCCCTTCCCCATCTACACAACCTTTTTCTCTACTGAACCTTACTTCTAAGCATAGGCCTGCAGTTCTAGATCCCTAGCAATGCTACTCTAAAAAGGCTGATGAAAAGACAAACTTCTTTCCAAAAAGTATTTAAGGTGTCATTTCCACTAAAGCAACTATTCCAGACTACAATATCATTAGCACTGACTCTAAGGAAGATTTGAACAGCTGGACGTACTGTAGACATATCACATTTGAAATGCTGAAGGAAATAATCTCCTCCACAAAACCTCCCTGCTATGTACTTGACTGCAACAGATTAGTCACTCTCTCATCCATTTCTGGAAAGATGTCATCAATGCTCCCTTTGAACTGATACCCTGCCTACTTCCCAGAAGAAGGACATTATCAAACCCGTGCAAAAAAAAAACGATTGGATTTTAGGTGGGTTCAGGGGTTGAACGAAAAGCACTCCATGTTCATGCTGTTTAGCCAGGCCTGGACATGGTTTTGTACAGTCTGTCATCATTAATGAGGATAAATTCAGTTTTAGTTGGTTTCCACTGAGATTAATGTAAATGGGAAGCATTCATGTTTGGCAGTATCCTAGCATGAAATGAGCTTAGGGTTGTCACTGTCCAACAATATTTAATGCTGAGGTTGAATGTCCTGCTGGCTAAGTAGTGCTCCTAGAGAGTGTATGTATAGAACAACTAGTAGACCAGCAAGTTTGGATCCTTGTGAGATGCCACTTTGTACAGTGAATCGTGGGGAGCAGGGTAAGTCCACTTGAACAAATTGCTTAATGTCAGAGGGAAAAGATGTTCACTGTTTCAGAATGGTGTCTGCAATGCCCATACATAAGGAAATGGTATCTGATAGTGCTTTAAGTTGAGTGATTAAAAGTTAAATGCCCTCCATACCCCTCTGTTCAAATAATTTATACCTCACTATTGTCTGAAAAGAAATGGCAAGATTTAAAGTGACATGGAGATTCTTAGTGGCTGTTCCTCACCTGTGGAACAACCTTTGACAGCACACCTACAACTCAAACAACCTTGTTGCCTTCAGAAAAGACTAAAAAGATGGCTAGTCCAAATGTCAGCTGTTATACCACCCTCAACACCTCATCTGGTTCTTGCAAGTAACTAGATGCAATTTAATTATGCAGTGGGCACTATTCAATATGAAAATACATAGGAAATGATGGTTGCTGGTGGCACCTGTCTGCTGGTGCTTAAATAAAATATATATTTACTGAGAAAATATAAACGCAATCAACCTCAGCATCTGAATATATGCACAGTCTACAAAAGATTCTATTGAGGGATATCCAGTACAAATGTTGCTCACATTTCAGTAATTTGGTATTTTTTAATTTATTTTTAGCCACAGCATACCAATGTCTGCTTCTGGTACGTACCTCCAAGTTTACGCAACATGGAACACAATGAAGAAAGAATGCAGCACCTTGTAAAGGTAAGCGCAGCTTTCCAGAGTTATTTTTTCAGACACTATTGTAATTACTAATGAATATCCCAACTTTATTTTAACTATATTGTAGACCAGATCATTTGTACTTCAAGTGTTTAGAGTTTTCGATCACCTTCAAAAAGAGGTTCACAACATGGCGTCAAATATAATAGTTCTTCTAAGATCTGCATTAGAAAAGAGAAAGTCAAAACTGCATCAAAAAGAAAGGAAAGGAAATATGATGTAGAAGAGAGACTCTGCGCATGGGCTGTTGTGCCTCCTTCCACAAATACATGTAGCTTTAGAAAATTGACCCGAAGAAAATTGCATTGATGTTACAAGATAATTGAATGGAAACTAGGAACAGGGGCATGCATGGGTCAGAGACTCAAAGGGCTAGAATTCTGGGGAGGAATGTTCATATGATGTCTTTAGTTAGTCGTTTTGTTCCAAGAAGGCTGGCATGGCGACTCATATCTTTCTCTCTTTTTACATGTTTGTAGGGGAAATTTGAAAGTATCTATTTAAATTTGAGAAAGCTGTTCTCTCATGAGAATCTCAATAAGTCTTGTATAGTCTCTTATGCTCCAGGACCAGGTGCCCCTTTCTGTATTTCCTTTCTAGTACTTGAAGTAGCAGGGAAAAAAACAGGAAGCTGTAGATGTGGTCTTTCTATTTGTTGGCATATGGAATGTTACATATGATGGCCATTTCCCATTTTTTCTTTTATTTTAGTATGTCCATTATGTTAAATCCCACCAGTGTGAAGAGTTTTTTGTGTGGATTTTTTAAATTCTCACAAACACCCACACCCAAATTTGAAAATACAATACAAAATTAAAACTCATTTTAATGAACATAAAAGATTTAAATTTCAACAATATGTCACCTTTAAAAAAAAATGCATTAAATTAACTTGTCAGACCCAACAGTATTGGCATTCGCTTCCAAACACTCTATAAATAATTATTAAGCCAGAGCCGTGCTTTCTGATTTGTGGAATCCCTGCACAAATATAGAGCTTTCTATCAAGATCGCCCCCCTATATATCCAAAACTTGGTTTACTGTACCTACAGTGCAGGTCTAAATATAATAATGGTAAGATAGACAAAAATGGTACATCTTAAAATGCCTAAAGTCATTCCTGATACAATTTTTTGCAGGGCCTGACCATAACACGATCCAAAAACAATATTGATTTTCATGCACCCATATCCACAATATTCCTCACCTCTAGTTTTTCTTTCAAAAGAAACAAGCATATTGACTTTAGGAAACCAGTGATTAAATTATATTGCAGGATTGTTCACTGTACATTTCTGTGGTGTGAACTCCATAAGCAAACACCTACTTTCCGATTCCATAAGAGGTTGAGGAATCACATGGGAACCTGTAACACACACAGAGTTTTCTTTGTGTTGCTTTAGTACATTTTTCATTTATTTTGAATCATATTTTTGTAGCACAACAGGTAATATGGTTGTTCTTCATCATCAAAGACTTTTATTCAGCAAATTGCAATAAACAGGTTATCAAATAAAAACAATTTACAATAAAACAGATAATAAAGACAAGTGAGGGTAAAATAAGTTACAGTATAAAAACGATCTGAATTGCCATTTAAATACATCCAAGAATATTCTTGCATAAAGCAAATAGACAACACAACAAGATTTAGGCCTAAACAGATATCACGGTACACACTAGGCTTAAATATCTAGGGCATGATTACGATAAGGTTGGAAACGGCTCCGACATTCGGTCGGAGCCGTTCCGACCTCATCGTAATCAGCCAGTCGGATTCCTTTCCAACCGACCATTATGATGGAGTCAGTCGGAAAGCAATGCAACCGGTTATTCCGACTGGCTTCTGACGGGCTTGGAGAGCCCATCCGCCAGACAGAATGCTTTCAGTAATCCCAAAGGCGGTTCCTGCCGCCCGAGTGATTACGATGTCGGGTGGAGACAGCCTTTCTGTGCCGGCATTTCCGACACAGAAAGGCAGTCGCAACTCAACTTTGGGGGCCACCAGCAGGGCCCCCTTTGGTGCACGGCCTCCGGTTGTTGATCCCTGCACCTTATGGCAGGGATAAACTGCACCTCACATTTTTACAATGGGGGCATGCTCCCATTGTAAAGTACAGGAGTGCGACCGAACAGTGTTTGGTCGCATCCTAATTAGTCGGTCGGGACCGCCAACCGGCTATCGGTCGGTCCCTTGACCGAAACGATGTCAGGCGGAGGAAACTCTGCCCGACATTGTAATTAGGCCCATAGCTGTTTCCTAATTCTGAGTGCCTTACTAATGTATCTGATTACAGCAGAACAAATGAACTGCATGTCTAGAAGCCGTACACTCGCAAACCTTCCATGCACATTGTTTGACAATAATCATGCAGTAAGGGCATAAGATTTTTTCCCTTGTTGTATAAAAACTACAAAAAAGGGAAAATGAATGATAGATTGTGGTGAGAAATTGTCACCGAGAAAACATGGCAGCAAGGGAAACCAATTACACACTATGGAAACCCACCAAAAAGCGTGCTGCGCCAAGTCTGAAACGGGTCTGATAGAATCTTTGTTCAGGGTTGGCTGTCTACAGTAGTTAGGGCTCTATCCCGTATGCAGTGGTTATTGCCAATTGGCTAAGGGCCGACCCCATTTTTAACAGTCTAGAATATCTGGTGGCATTTCTGTGTTCTTGAAATAAGATTTTAACTGTTGTCATGGTGTTGTTGTCTATTTCACTTAGACAGTAAAAAAAAGATTTGGAATTCCAAGTTCTAAAAAGGATTTCTTACCATAGGCCAACCAGGGGATGGACAATTTTGTTTTAGGCAATACTCTTAACACTAAGGGGCTGATTTCGATGTTGGATGGCCTCTTGTCATCTGTTCCAATACCTGCAAGTAGGATGTGACCAAACCCTGTTCGGTCGCAATCCTATACTTAACAATGGGAGCATGCATTCCGGACGGAATGCATGCTTGCATCATTAAGTGCAGAGATGCAGTTCATCCCTTCACCCCGTAGCAGGCACCTTAGGTGCCTGCCACCGGGTGCACTGATCAACAGGGTGCACCATAGGTGCCCCTTAGGGGCCATTTGGTGGCCTCGCACTAATGGGGCCCCAAAAGACAGTTGCCCAATACCTTTCTGTGTCGGGAAGGCCGGCACAGAAAGGTAGTGGGAAAATGCCATCCGACTACCTCGGCCAGAAAGAGCTGGCCGGGGGATAACTGCACGGTTTCCAGATGGCGGACGGGCTCTCCGAGCCCGTCGGAAGGCATCCGGAAAACCGAGTTGGATTCCTTTCCGACTGAGCCCATCGGAATGGCTCTGTAGGAATAGAATCCGAGCGGGCATGTCTGATGCAGTTAGGATGGCTCTGACCGAGGGTGGGAGCCATCCCTAACCACATTGGAATCAGCCCCTTAGCGGGAAAATTTTGTTGTAGGAGAATGCCATATCTTTACCCATAGGAGTAGTGGTAAGATTTCAACCAACTTCTCTAAATAAGAGAGGCCTGTGTCTGAATGGGTAATAAAATGTGTGGTACTCCTTTGGGTTGCTAAAAACCTGTTAAAAAATATATTTTCAATTATTTGCAGAGTCCCTGGGTCAACGTGACCCCATACACCTGCATCATATGTACTCACAGAGAGGCATTTGCTTTTATACAATGTAATTAATTCTTTTATAGGTTTTTGGCTGAGTTTCTCCACAAAGTTAAAGATTAGGTCAACTGCCCCAACAAATTTGGAGGCCCTTTGTGTTACCAGCTTTTTCCATCTGAGGATGGCTTCCAGCAGGATTTCAAGTTAATTTAATTCTGTACCTTTGCTATAGTACTCTCACCTAAGGTGTAATTTCTCAGGCCACAGGTCAGAACAAAGGATTTCTGTTGGTTGACCTTCAGACTAAGGCCTTTTGCGGTGCGAGCTATAAGGACCGCATCATTCAAAATGCTTTCTTTTGGTAAAAACCATAAAACCAATAGGACAATCGGAAAACATTAAAACTGAAAAATACATCATAAGATTAGGTTCAGCAATGAAAACATAACAGCACATGTGATCATCAAAATGGACCCCACAAAATGATTGATATTTTTCTATTAATTTCGGTCTATACAGGCACAACTTAACTCGAATAAGAATCTCAACAAAAAAAATCCAGCATCTCATACATTATGCACAACCAGATCCTAAGATGGTGTGAACTAAAAATAATAATTGCACTCGGCCGTCCCCTTGATTGTACATATGCTTAGCAAACACTGCATGGGGTTATAAAATGCAAAACCTGAAACAAGGGATCGATCTCCTTGAGAATAACATTAAAACATAAATATCACAATAAATAACACTGCCGTCTAAAGCTACCTTAATCTCGGTGCTCATAGAACATCAGATTCAAAGTATCACCCTCATAAACTGCCTTCAATATAAATGCTTGGCTTTGATAGGGCCAGCTACAACCATATTGTTAATATGTAAAGACGGAAAACTCCTAATTACGCAGATAAATTCTTTCTTTAAAAAAACATGACATTGATAATCAAGTAGCAAATATAAACAGTCACAACAAAACACAGGTTTCAGGGATGTTATAGTTAGTTGGACATTTCATTCGTACAAAACCAGAGAAATTCGTCTGTTATAGTTAGTTCCGCTAACTATAACTCGCGCCCCCGCAATGTACTGCTGGTGACGTCACATATTACATCATTCATGACATGGTCAGTGACATCACTGATTACATCTCAAATGACATGGGGCAGAAAGAGGCAAGAGAATTGCTGAAAGAAGCAACAGAGTTGTAGAAAGAAGCAAGAGAAGTGCAGAAAGATGCAAGTAAGTTACAGATAGAAACAAGAGCAGTGCAGAAAGATGGAAGGGGTGGAGAAAAGGTAGGAGGGGTGCAGAAAGAGGCAAGAGAGGTAGAGAAAGAGGCAGGTGGGGTACAGAAAGTAGGAAGAGAAATACAGAAAGAAGTAACAGAGGTGCTGAAAGAGACGCAAAGGGTATAGAAAGAGCTAGAGAGGTACAGAAACAGGCAGGAAAGGTGCAGAAAGAGGGAACATGGGTGCAGATAGAGGCAAGAGAGGTGCAGAAGGAGAAAAGAGGGGTACAGAAAGAGGCAAGAGATCTGCAGAAAAAAGCAACAGGTGCTGAAACAGGTAAGTGAGGTACAGAAAGAGGCAAGAGATCTGTGGAAAAAAGCAATAGACGTGCTGAAAGAGGCAATTTAGGTGCAGAAAGAAGCAAGGAAGTGTAGAAAGAAGCAGCAGAGGAGCAGAAAGAGACAAAAGGGATGCAGAAAGAGGCCAGAAAAGTGCAGAAAGAGGCAACAAAGGTACAGAAAGAGGCAAGAGAGATGTAGAAACAGGCATGTAAGGTGCAGAAAGAGGGAGCAGGGGTGCAGAAAGAAGCAAGTGAGGTATAGAAAGAGAAAAGAGGGGTGCAGAAAGAGGCAAGAGATCTGCAGAAAAAAGCAACAGAGGTGCGGAAAGAGGCAAGTGAGGTGCAGAAAAAGGCAAGAGATATGTAGAAAAAAGCAACAGAGGTGCTAAAAGAGTCAAGAGAGGTGCAGAAAAAAGCAACATAGGTGCTGAAAGAGGCAAGTCAGCTGGAGAAAGAAGCGAGAGAGGTGCAGAAAGAGGCAATAGAAGTGCAGAAAGAAGCATTAGAGGAGCACAAAGAGGCAAGAGAGATACAGAAGAGGAGACAGAAGTGCAGAAAGAAGCAAAAGAGTTGCTCAAAGAGGCAAGAGGGATGCAGAAAGAGGCAAGAGCAGTGCAGAAAGAAGCAACAGAGGTACAAGAAAAGGCAAGAGTGGTGCAGAAAGAGGGAAGAGAGGTATAGAAAGAGGTTAGAGAGTTGCACAACATGGGAAGACGGGAGCAGAAACAAGCAACAGAGGTGTAGAAAGAAGCAAGAAAAGTGCAGGAAGAGGCAAGTGAGATGCAGAAACAGGCAAGAATGCAAAAATGTACATAAAGAGGGAAGACGAGTGCAGCAAGAAGCATGGAAAGTCCAGAATGAAGCAACAGGGGTGCAGAAAGAGGCAAGAGAAGTGTAGAAAGGAGCAAGTGAGGTGCAGAAGGAGCCAATAGAGGTGCAAAAAGAGGCAAGAAAGGTGCAGAAACAGGTAAGAGAAGTGCACAAAGAGGCAAGAGAATTGCTGAAAGAAGCAACAGAGGTGTAGAAAGAAGCAAACAAAAGTGCAGAAAGAGGGGAGAGTGGTACAGAAAAAGGCAAGAAAAGTGCAGAAAGAGGCAAAAGAGGTACATAAAGCAACAACAGGGGTGCAAAAAGAAGCAAGACTGGTGCAGAAAGAAGCATGGAAAGTGCAGAATGAAGCAACAGGGTGCAGAAAGAGACAAGAGAAGTGCAGAAACAGGTAGGAGAAGTGCACAGAGGCAAGAGAATTACTGAAAGAAGCAACAGAGGTGTAGAAAGAAGCACAAAATTTGCAGAAAGAGGCAAGTGAGATGCAAATACAGGCAGGAAAGGTACATAAAGTGGGAAGACGAGTGCAGAAAGAGACAACAAGGGTACAGAAAGAAGCAAATGAGGTGCAGAAAGAGGCAACAGACATACAGAAAGAGGCAAAAGAGATGCATAAAGAGACAACAGGGGTGCAGAAGGATGCAAAACAGGTGCAGAAAGAAGCATGGAAAGTGCCAAATGAGGCAACAGGGGTGCAGAAAGAGGCAAGAGAAGTGTAGAAAGGAGCAACTGAGGTGCCGAAAGAGCCAACAGAGGTGAAAAAGAGACAAGAGAGGTGCAGAAACAGGCAAGAGAAGTGCACAAAGAGCCAAGAGAATTGCTGAAAGAAGCAACAGCGGTGTAGAAAGAAGCAAGAAAGGTGCAGAAAGAGGTAAGACGAGTGCAGAAAGAGACAACTTGTGCTGGTCCGAAGCCACGCCCCTTTTTACATTACTGTGCAAACGTGGCTTCTGGCGCACTGCTGCTCAGGAGATGAAGGCCACTTGTGTCCTGAGGTCCTCAAGACACAAGAGGACCTCCTCACCACACCACCAGTGCACCAAGAGGTGCGTTTGCAGAGTGGTGTAAAAAGGTGCATGGCCTCGGACCACCTCTCTGCAACGCAGCTCTGTGGCGCTTACTGGAGGTACCTGGTGGGCTAGGTGGCGGCCAGGGACCCTCAGAATTGAAGGGGACTTAATCCCTCATTTTACAATGCGCCAGGGGGCGTGTTTGCACACTTGTTATATCAGGCCCCGCACCCTCCCTGCACCACTGTGCAAAGGCACCCCCTGATGTGTTATAAGTTGGGGGTTAAGTCCCCTTGAATCCTGAGGGTCCCTGGGGGCTAACTAGCCCACCAGGTACCTCCAGTAAATGCCACAGAGCTGTGTTGCAGAGAGGTGTAAAAAGGGGCGTGGCCTCAGACCACCTCTCTGCAACGCAGCTCTGTGGCACTTATTTGAGGTGCCTGGTGGGCTAATTGGCCCCCAGGGTTCCCTCAGTATTCAAGGGGACTTAATCCCTCAACTTACAACGCACCAGGGGGTGTATTTGCAGAGTGGTGCAAGGAGGGGGCGGGGCCTCCGGCGAGATGCCGACTTTTTAAAATCTATTTTTGTTAGAAGGGGGGCTGTGTGGCCCCCCTTCTTTTAATCTATTTTTGGGCCCTAGGGACCCCATCCCCCAGGGTCTGCCATATTTAAAAAAAAAAGGGAAGTGAAGGGGGCCGCGCGGCCCCCCTCCTGAGGCCGATTTTGGCCCCGGGGACCCCATCCCCCGGGGCATGGCTTTGTTTTTTTATATTGTTATATGGGAGGGTGGCCATGTGGCCCCCTTCCCTGAGGGACTTTTAGCCCCGGGGACCCCACCCCCGGGACCTGGCCTTCTGTATTTTAAATTTAATTATGGGAGAGAAGCCGCGTGGCCCCCTTCCCTAGGCCACTTCTTGCCCCAGGGACCCCATCCCCCTGGGCCTTGCCACCCTTCATTTTTAATTATGGAGGGGGGGCATGTGGTCCCCCTCCTCAGGCCACTATTGGCCCCGGGGACCCCATCCCACAGGGCCCAGGCATTTTTTTTTAAATAAAGGGGAGTGGGGTTGCGTGGCCCCCCTCCCAGGTCACTTCTGGCCCTGGGGACCCCATCCCCTGGGGCCGGCCCTTTGTGTTGGGGACCGTGGGGGCATTGGGGGAGCCCCAATGCCCCCACGGTCCCACCGGCTCCCCGCCTCCTGCGGGAGCCAACATTGCTTTTGCACATGGGGAGCTGCTGCCCTGCAGCTCCCCTTGTGCAAAAGAAATTCTGCATTGGGTTTTGGAAGCAAGAGCAGGTTTCCTGCTCTCGCTTCCAAAAACCGAACCAGAGTTTTCTATGGCAGGGCAGGAGCTGTGGCTCCTGCCCTGCCATAGGAAACAGCAGTGTCCCAGGGGTGAGCACCCCAGGACATTGCAGGAGCCAGCCCTGGGGGGTGGCGGTCCCCAGGGCCATGAAGGGCTCCAGGACGTTTGCAAAGTAAAGGGAGGTGATGGTCCCCGGGGCCCGGGACTCCCTTATTTAAGGGGCAGTGTGGGGGGCTTGAGCCCTCAACACACATTATTTAGTACAGCCCCGGGAGGTGGCGGTCTACGGGCCTT
This sequence comes from Triturus cristatus, assembly GCF_964204655.1. Lineage (NCBI taxonomy): Eukaryota > Metazoa > Chordata > Amphibia > Caudata > Salamandridae > Triturus > Triturus cristatus. The sequence continues at coordinate 412,160,003 of NC_140593.1, forward strand.
GGGGGGCCCGTGAGGCCCCCCACACCTATTACACAATGCCCCGGGGAGGTGGTGGTCCCCGGGGCTTTGGTGGGCCCGCGAGGCCTCCCATCTCATTCAACATAATGCCCCGGGGAGGTGGTGGTGCGGGGGGCCGCATGCCCCCCCGCACATCATAAACAAAGCCCCGGGGAGATGGCGGGCTGCCACCCGGGCAGTGTCGCCGGGACCTGGCCCACCTGGAGGTTTAAGAATAATGAAGCGCGGGAGGCCCGCTTCATTTTAAAAAAAATTCTCGGCTGGATTTGTAACCCTAGCGTGAATTTCGCCGATTTGTTTGAAAAAAAAAAGGCTTTTTTGGGCCCTGGGGGTCCTTGTGGGACCCCCTGAGCAGGCCTAGTGGGTCTGGGTGTTTCTACCCTGCCCCCTTTTCATGGTTTTTTATCTTTGTTTCACCCTTTTTCTTGTGACTCGGTTACCGAGTCACTAGATGGCTGCCAACACTTCCTGGTTTGGAGTGTTGGAAGCCAATCAGAATTGAGCTCGTACTCGGGAGGGTTTGCGACTACTCCTCGGTGCTCAGATATCTATACTTTTCTTTTTTACATTTCTCAGGAACTACTGAACGGTTCTACACCATTTAAAAAAAGGGCACACTCTAAACCCAGACCTACCTTTTTGGCAAATTTGGTGTAATTCCGTTCAGCAGGCCGGGTTGTAGCCTGTAATAAAGTTTCCTACGGAAAATAACATGGAGAAAACACATTTTGGGACCCCCCTTTTTCCCGGCCCCCGGTTGACGAATCACCCTGAAACTTTCAACACACAAACTGAGCAGTCCGGCCCTATGTTTTACAAAATTTCACGAAGATTCGTCAAACGGCGCCAAAGATATTGGCAAATCAAAAAACGCTTTTCCTATGGAAACTAGGTTCTAACTGTAACTACCTACTGGCGACTGCCAGTAGGTAATATATATGTATGTGTATATATATATATGTATGTATGTATATATATATATATACACGTACTACTCGGCTACTCGGTTATGCCACTTCGCACCCACTCACCTCCGCAGTAACCGATGTTACATTTTTGGTTTTTAAGTAGTACCAGGAGTGGACTAAACCTAGTGTCTCATACTTGCACTTATTGTGGCATTAGCAGGACATGCTATTTTTAATAAAAAGGCACTAGTCATTTACAGTAAATATATACATTTAAAAAATATTAATTTACTAATTCATTTTTCATGTCCCTATCATTAACCTGGTGTTATTACATTTAAATAGGGCTTGCATTATAACTGAGCACAGATCGATAGCAGTGTTCACAGCTACTTGGCGTTTTTAAAATGTATTTATTTATTTTTCAGAACTGTTTGTGTTGTGCATTGTCACCTATTGCCACTTTGAATTTCACTTGAGAAAACATTTTGTTGCATACACTGTGAATTAACAGTATTTATTTTAACTGTTAGTTTTCATTTACACACTTTGCTCAATTTAGGTTGATAAAGTTTTGGCAAGTCTGTCTTCTAAACTACTAGACAGTCTAGGAATACATGCGATATGTTTTCTATGTTTAGTAATGTGCAACAGGAAATGCTCGAAAAGACACTACCACTTCCTGGTCTTTGTATGACTTATTGACAAAGACCGTGCTGTCGGAACGCGTTAAGTCATAAAATACAATCTCCTAAGCAAAAGAAAACCTGTGTGCGAGAACAGCGCGATAAATACTTTCTAATATATACATATCCATCGCCTCTGAAGAAGTGAAGATCACGAAACGCGTCAGGCGGCTTGGACGATACTCCTGTGCCTAAGAACCTTATTTCCTTGTTGTTCCCTCCAAGTAAAGAAATTTGGCTGAAACTTACCTGTTGTGGGCTTCCTTCTAACCGGGCACCTTTGGTCTTTGATGTTTAGCGGCCTCGCCTAAGCCGCGGAGGAAGCACCGGTGCCGTGGCACCCCTGCAGCGACGCCAATCGACGCCGTTGTTCAAGGAACAGGTTGCCTGTTGTTTGGAGATACGCAGTGTCAACAAGGTTATGAGCTTTGCGGCACCACCCACTGTGGTTATATTTTAACATTTTGACTGTGAGGTAATGGCCGCTCACTGAAGTTTAAAATATGGCACTGCAACTACCATCATGCCATGGGGTGTGATTACGCCCACTGAGGCGGAGCTTGCAATTGACTTTTAAGTGCCTGAAATGTGCCCTGCCTCACGGTTCACAATATCCATCGCCTCTGAAGAAGTGAAGATCACGAAACGCGTCAGGCGGCTTGGACGATACTCCTGTGCCTAAGAACCTTATTTCCTTGTTGTTCCCTCCAAGTAAAGAAATTTGGCTGAAACTTACCTGTTGTGGGCTTCCTTCTAACCGGGCACCTTTGGTCTTTGATGTTTAGCGGCCTCGCCTAAGCCGCGGAGGAAGCACCGGTGCCGTGGCACCCCTGCAGCGACGCCAATCGACGCCGTTGTTCAAGGAACAGGTTGCCTGTTGTTTGGAGATACGCAGTGTCAACAAGGTTATGAGCTTTGCGGCACCACCCACTGTGGTTATATTTTAACATTTTGACTGTGAGGTAATGGCCGCTCACTGAAGTTTAAAATATGGCACTGCAACTACCATCATGCCATGGGGTGTGATTACGCCCACTGAGGCGGAGCTTGCAATTGACTTTTAAGTGCCTGAAATGTGCCCTGCCTCATGGTTCACAATATCCATCGCCTCTGAAGAAGTGAAGATCACGAAACGCGTCAGGCGGCTTGGACGATACTCCTGTGCCTAAGAACCTTATTTCCTTGTTGTTCCCTCCAAGTAAAGAAATTTGGCTGAAACTTACCTGTTGTGGGCTTCCTTCTAACCGGGCACCTTTGGTCTTTGATGTTTAGCGGCCTCGCCTAAGCCGCGGAGGAAGCACCGGTGCCGTGGCACCCCTGCAGCGACGCCAATCGACGCCGTTGTTCAAGGAACAGGTTGCCTGTTGTATGGAGATACGCAGTGTCAACAAGGTTATGAGCTTTGCGGCACCACCCACTGTGGTTATATTTTAACATTTTGACTGTGAGGTAATGGCCGCTCACTGAAGTTTAAAATATGGCACTGCAACTACCATCATGCCATGGGGTGTGATTACGCCCACTGAGGCGGAGCTTGCAATTGACTTTTAAGTGCCTGAAATGTGCCCTGCCTCATGGTTCACAATATCCATCGCCTCTGAAGAAGTGAAGATCACGAAACGCGTCAGGCGGCTTGGACGATACTCCTGTGCCTAAGAACCTTATTTCCTTGTTGTTCCCTCCAAGTAAAGAAATTTGGCTGAAACTTACCTGTTGTGGGCTTCCTTCTAACCGGGCACCTTTGGTCTTTGATGTTTAGCGGCCTCGCCTAAGCCGCGGAGGAAGCACCGGTGCCGTGGCACCCCTGCAGCGACGCCAATCGACGCCGTTGTTCAAGGAACAGGTTGCCTGTTGTTTGGAGATACGCAGTGTCAACAAGGTTATGAGCTTTGCGGCACCACCCACTGTGGTTATATTTTAACATTTTGACTGTGAGGTAATGGCCGCTCACTGAAGTTTAAAATATGGCACTGCAACTACCATCATGCCATGGGGTGTGATTACGCCCACTGAGGCGGAGCTTGCAATTGACTTTTAAGTGCCTGAAATGTGCCCTGCCTCATGGTTCACAATATCCATCGCCTCTGAAGAAGTGAAGATCACGAAACGCGTCAGGCGGCTTGGACGATACTCCTGTGCCTAAGAACCTTATTTCCTTGTTGTTCCCTCCAAGTAAAGAAATTTGGCTGAAACTTACCTGTTGTGGGCTTCCTTCTAACCGGGCACCTTTGGTCTTTGATGTTTAGCGGCCTCGCCTAAGCCGCGGAGGAAGCACCGGTGCCGTGGCACCCCTGCAGCGACGCCAATCGACGCCGTTGTTCAAGGAACAGGTTGCCTGTTGTTTGGAGATACGCAGTGTCAACAAGGTTATGAGCTTTGCGGCACCACCCACTGTGGTTATATTTTAACATTTTGACTGTGAGGTAATGGCCGCTCACTGAAGTTTAAAATATGGCACTGCAACTACCATCATGCCATGGGGTGTGATTACGCCCACTGAGGCGGAGCTTGCAATTGACTTTTAAGTGCCTGAAATGTGCCCTGCCTCATGGTTCACAATATCCATCGCCTCTGAAGAAGTGAAGATCACGAAACGCGTCAGGCGGCTTGGACGATACTCCTGTGCCTAAGAACCTTATTTCCTTGTTGTTCCCTCCAAGTAAAGAAATTTGGCTGAAACTTACCTGTTGTGGGCTTCCTTCTAACCGGGCACCTTTGGTCTTTGATGTTTAGCGGCCTCGCCTAAGCCGCGGAGGAAGCACCGGTGCCGTGGCACCCCTGCAGCGACGCCAATCGACGCCGTTGTTCAAGGAACAGGTTGCCTGTTGTTTGGAGATACGCAGTGTCAACAAGGTTATGAGCTTTGCGGCACCACCCACTGTGGTTATATTTTAACATTTTGACTGTGAGGTAATGGCCGCTCACTGAAGTTTAAAATATGGCACTGCAACTACCATCATGCCATGGGGTGTGATTACGCCCACTGAGGCGGAGCTTGCAATTGACTTTTAAGTGCCTGAAATGTGCCCTGCCTCATGGTTCACAATATCCATCGCCTCTGAAGAAGTGAAGATCACGAAACGCGTCAGGCGGCTTGGACGATACTCCTGTGCCTAAGAACCTTATTTCCTTGTTGTTCCCTCCAAGTAAAGAAATTTGGCTGAAACTTACCTGTTGTGGGCTTCCTTCTAACCGGGCACCTTTGGTCTTTGATGTTTAGCGGCCTCGCCTAAGCCGCGGAGGAAGCACCGGTGCCGTGGCACCCCTGCAGCGACGCCAATCGACGCCGTTGTTCAAGGAACAGATTGCCTGTTGTTTGGAGATACGCAGTGTCAACAAGGTTATGAGCTTTGCGGCACCACCCACTGTGGTTATATTTTAACATTTTGACTGTGAGGTAATGGCCGCTCACTGAAGTTTAAAATATGGCACTGCAACTACCATCATGCCATGGGGTGTGATTACGCCCACTGAGGCGGAGCTTGCAATTGACTTTTAAGTGCCTGAAATGTGCCCTGCCTCATGGTTCACAATATCCATCGCCTCTGAAGAAGTGAAGATCACGAAACGCGTCAGGCGGCTTGGACGATACTCCTGTGCCTAAGAACCTTATTTCCTTGTTGTTCCCTCCAAGTAAAGAAATTTGGCTGAAACTTACCTGTTGTGGGCTTCCTTCTAACCGGGCACCTTTGGTCTTTGATATTTAGCGGCCTCGCCTAAGCCGCGGAGGAAGCACCGGTGCCGTGGCACCCCTGCAGCGACGCCAATCGACGCCGTTGTTCAAGGAACAGGTTGCCTGTTGTTTGGAGATACGCAGTGTCAACAAGGTTATGAGCTTTGCGGCACCACCCACTGTGGTTATATTTTAACATTTTGACTGTGAGGTAATGGCCGCTCACTGAAGTTTAAAATATGGCACTGCAACTACCATCATGACATGGGGTGTGATTACGCCCACTGAGGCGGAGCTTGCAATTGACTTTTAAGTGCCTGAAATGTGCCCTGCCTCATGGTTCACAATATCCATCGCCTCTGAAGAAGTGAAGATCACGAAACGCGTCAGGCGGCTTGGACGATACTCCTGTGCCTAAGAACCTTATTTCCTTGTTGTTCCCTCCAAGTAAAGAAATTTGGCTGAAACTTACCTGTTGTGGGCTTCCTTCTAACCGGGCACCTTTGGTCTTTGATATATATATATATATATATATATATATATATATATATATATATTACCTACTGGCGGTCGCCAGTAGGTAGTTATAGTTAGGACCCTGTTTCCATAGGAAATCCGCAACATTCTATTTGGAATAACTTTGGCGCCGGTCGACGAATCCTCGCGAAATTTTCAAAATAGGTGGGGCACTACGCTCCGCTCCTACCCTGAACGTCTCGGGGGGATTCGTCAAGCGGGGGCTGAGATAAAAGGGGGGTCCCAAAACGCGTTTTTCCCATGCATTTTTCCATAGGACCTTTAGACACAGCTACAGACCGAACGGCTGAACAGAGTTACTTGAACTTTGGCACAGCACAACAAAAAAGCAAACATTACCTTTCACAACGAAGCGCATAATATGTCCTCCATGCGCGCACGGTGCGCGAAGCGCACCGTGCGTACATGGCCCATCCAGCGTAACGTGGGCACGCGGTGCGCGTAGCGCACTGCGTGCCCACCCTGCGTGCACGGCACTAACTGCGTAAAGTGGGCGCGCGGTGCGCACCGTGCAGGCATGGAATGAACTGCGTTAAGTGGGCGCGCACGCCACGAATGGCGTAAAGTAACTTAGCATTTAAAAAACCGTACAAATTCACTGAAAAAAACCATAGGTTTCACACACGTTATAGTTAGGTTTTAGCATTTAAAAAACCTTGCAAATTCACTGAAAAAACCATAGGTTTCACACATGTTATAGTTAGCTGGACATTTTACTGATAAAAAACCAATGAAATTCCCCCGTTATAGTTAGTGCAGGCAACTATAACTCACGCGACCGCAATCCTCTGCTGATGACATATGTGTCTTTATGAAAAAAAAATATTTGTAATATATGTATAGCTAAAATTTAATGGAAGAAGACATGGGCAAATAATTGTCTAAATACAGTATTAGCATCAGCAGAGGATTGCGGTCGCGTGAGTTATAGTTGCCTGCACTAACTATAACGGGGGAATTTCATTGGTTTTTTATCAGTAAAATGTCCAGCTAAGTATAACATGTGTGAAACCTATGGTTTTTTCAGTGAATATATAGATAGATAGATAGATAGATAGATAGATAGATAGATATATATATATGTTTTCCAAGAGGTTGCTATCCAGAACGTTGAATAACTACCAGCGGCACACCCAGGGACGAGTTCAATAAAGATTTATTGCCTCAGAAAAACAACAGTACTGTTGTTTTTCTGAGGCAATAAATCTTTATTGAACTCGTCCCTGGGTGTGCCGCTGGTAGTTATTCAACGTTCTGGATAGCAACCTCTTGGAAAACGGATTTAGCGGAACTGTGTCCGCTGCTGGCACCGGCGTCGACAGGAAGGTGAACAGCTTCTCACAGAACTTTCTGCACGCAAGATATATATATATATATACCATCAATCGACTTCAAAGTGTGCATAAAAAAGAAAGCCTCAGAGTAATCAAAGCCTTGGAAAGCCTCTCTAACCTCATAGGAAACCTTAAAATTGGTTCATTATGTTTGCCCAATGCAAATACTTAGCTATTGTCACAGAATCTTCTCCGCATTCTCACCAGGCAGCGATCTAAGTGCAGTATGGCACTGCCTAGTACCCAACTCCCTACAAATAGGGACTAGCTGCTATTTCCTTGGACGATTAGAGCCTGGGAAAAAGAAAAAAAAGTGTAAAAGTGTCTCATTTGCATGTAAGCAGACAGGACAGGCAATGTAATGCTCTGATCAAGGGAACCCTTCCACTTGTTGTAAAAAGACTTCACAGGAGTGTTCCAAACCGGAACTTAACATAATAGATTCCTTGCTAAAGGAACCAAGATGTAATCAAGGAAGTCTTCAAACTTACTCTTATTCTTAAGATCCATGAACTCTACAGAAAAAAACCTAGATGCTTACCCTGTCTTCCTTGCCCCATACATGAGCCCAATACAGCTCCTTTAACCGAGATTTGCCTAAAGGTTTCAAGAGAGACTGGACCCCCCCAAAATCACCCTAAACCCCGATGTGATAGTGATGCCCCGAGGTTACTTAGACATTTGATCTTATTTCCCTTGTCCAGGCCAACTATTTGATTAAGGGCCTTATAGCAGTCTCCCAAGGCCTGTGTTGACCTCTGTCTCTGCCAGTATGCTATGGGTCTAAGGGCCATATGTAGGTAGCCCAATACCGGTCGGTAACAGCCGATTTTCGGTAAAAATCACGTTACCGACCGGTATTCAGGCTTTCTGTATGTAGGGGGGACATTTCAGGATTCGGTAATTTACCGAATCGGTAAAATTACCGAATCGGTAATTTTACCGATTCGGTAAATACCGAATCCTGAAATGAGATGTAGGGGGAGTGTGTGGGTGTAGTGTGGATTCGTTATTTACCACCCACTGAAAGTGGGTGGTAAATGACGAATGTCTTAGTTAATGCATTATTTGGCCCTTAGATGTGTGCAATGTGGCAGACACACATGCCCTTAGGGCATGTATGTGTGCCACATGTGCACACATGCAGGAATCAGGGGTGCAACAGGGTGTCACTGTGAGACCCTGCCACCCTTGATTGTGCTCCCCATTAACGAATCGGTATTTAACGATTCGGTAATGGTAACTGGCTTCCCATTGATTCCTATGGGCCTCCTGGCCCATAGGAATCAATGGGATACAAGTTACCATTACCGAATCGGTAAACACCGATTCTAAAATACCGACACTTACCGAATCGGTATTTTATTACCTACATTACATTTACCGATTCATAAATACCGAATCGGTAAAATTCGGTATTTAAGAATCGGTAAATGTAATTTACCTACATATGGCCCTAAGTGTGGCCTTATTCACAATGGACTTAACACTCCTCTCCCATATTAATGGAAGTGTTGGCTTACTCTTGGGTAAATTCAATAATGTTTTTAAAAAATTGTTCTTGGCAGAGGTCAACGATGACAGCCTAATGTGTCCCCATATTTCAGCTCCATATAGAGTGCTCCCTACCGCATTTGCCTGATAGATGTTGAGTGCAGGTGATATCTGTCCTGTAATGGAGGAATCGTACAACCTTAGAATACCTGAGGCATAGTGATACAAACTGAGACTACTTTTCCAAATTGAGGCTGTCTACTCGTATTTGATGTAAACCTAGTGCCCAAATAGTCAACCTAACACCCTATCCAGGGTGCAGCCATTCAGAGTAATAGTCCCTTTGAACATCCTATGAGGGTTAACGGTCATACACTAAGTTTTGCTCGGATATATTTCCAATCCCCAATTTTTGAAAAAAGCTGCAAACTGGTCCAACAGTGACTGTATACTCACGGGAGTTTTCGATACCAACAAGGTGTTGTCCACAAATAAAAGAATTGGGTCCTATGGCGTGTGATTCTTGGGGCGTCATTCCCACACAGATCCATAGCAGCCACAACATCATTCAAATACAAGGAAAAGAGGGTGTGGACAAGCACACAACCCGGCCGCACCTCTCTTTTGTCCTTGATTGGTTCTGTGAGCTCACCCTGCCCACCCCAACAAACCTGGACATAAGTACCCGAATGTAGCATGATTAGTGTGTCAAGCAATGTCAAGCCCTTATTTTTAACCAAGTCTCACAGCTTGTCACGGGGGACTAAGTCAAGTGCTGTTTTTAAGTCCCAATAAACGACGTCAAAATGGGTTTTCTGGATGTTCTCTGTTTTCCAGTAGATAGTCATGAATTTAAACACTTGATCTATTGTGCTTACTTGCTTTCTGAACCCTGCCTGCAGGGGTGACAGGGTATTAGTCTGTTCTATCCATGATTCAAGTGCACTCAATAACTGTCTAAAAAATATTTTTGGGGAAATGTCTATTTGGCTTATCAGCCTATAATTTAATGGTAAATCCTTTGGACCCTTTTTGTGGATGGGTATGATCTCTGCAGCCTTCCAAGATTCAGGGATCCCAGCCCCCGCCAGAACTGTATTGTAATCATATTAAAAAGTACTGCCCTATTTTGGATGGTGACGTAAAAAAGTTCCCCAGAAACCCTGTATAGGCCAGCAGCTTTACCTAGGAAAATATTCCTAATTGCTCTCTTTGTGGCCTCAAGATTTAGATCTGAGCAGGCTCCATACTAGGGCCCTGAGGTGGTACTAATGCTGTAGTGGTAGAATCATCTGCTCCTACTGTATCGTGTAAGTCTGAAAAGTGCTTCCAACATACCTGGGGCTGTGTGTGATTATTGAGACTGGCTTTGCCACACTGGCCCCCATGGCCACAAGCTTCCAAAATGTTTTGGTGTCATTAGTTTTGACCGTATTAGAAATGAGGTCCCAGAATTGTATGTCCCAGGCCTTATGCGCCTGTAACTGTACTACTTTGTCATGTGACCTCTTAGATCTTATAAGGTTGTAACTTCTGCCCTTTATGGCAGAAAGCAGCTCCTTCTTGGCAGCCCTACACTCATTATTAAACCAAGTATTTTGAAATTTGATAGTCATCTGAGACCTATGATTTCTCTGAAAGCACACCCCTACAACAGCATCTGTGTAACTAACAAGGACCTCAGAATTACTTTTTTCTGGGTCAATCACACTATCTACGTCCTCTTTACATTGGTAAGAGCCGTACTAATCTGATCCAAAATCTTAGGCTGGGTCGAAACTCTATCCCATTTAAGAGTATGCCTGTTAATTTTGGGCCTCATGTCTCTACTAAGAGACAGCGACATATCCTCCATATGGGTTATAATATTTGCTCGTATACAATAAATGGCATCTGTCATCATGGTAGAGAGTGCTCACCATTCACTTGGTACTAAACTGCCTGTGGTCAACCGAGCTCACCCCATCATGGCCCGCCTGCTGAACTACCATTACCGCAATGCGATTCTGATGCTGGCCCGCAAGCTTGGGGCGTTACAACAGTAGGGCAACAATATAGCATGCTATCCAGACTTCATCCTATCAGTCCTAGCGGCCTGTTGTGACATTCTACTTGCCAAGAAAATTCACAAACAAGCTGGTATATCATACAACCTTCTATACCCAGCTAAATTGCAGCTATCCTTTGAAGGAAAAATTCAATTTTTCACGGAAGCCAAATCTGCTCTAAAATTTGCCAAGCACATAAGCAAAATTCAGCATTCCCCGGTGGCCTCCCCTTGTTCCTCTGTGGGGGCCCAGCTGAGTGACAATGACTGATCACCTTTTGCACTGTCTGCGCATGAGCCTATGCCCAGTCTGTAGGTGCTGGGGGGTTCCGCCGAAAGACACCAATACTGTACGTGTCATTGATTTATGGTTCCATTGCTTATGGTGTTCCTTGCTTTTTATACTGTTCAAACAGAGGTTATTAATTTACACAGGGTTGTCCTTGGACTAATAGTTTGGCCACCCAGACATTGTTGGCAGGGTTGTCTGCCCTGGTGATTCCCTGTCCCAGAGGGATGATTCCCAACCCACTTTCTCAGATTGCAAATTGTTGTTGGGATGGGGTGTGGGTAAAATTTCACAACCTGTTGAGGGTTTGGTATGGGTGGGGGGTAGCCTGGGTTTGTACTTTGGGGTGGTTCACAACCTGATTGGGAGATTGGTGTGGGTGGGGAGGGTTTCAGGTCTGTATGTCCGGGCTATTGTTTTCTTTGTCCATTCCACGCTGTTGCATTACCTCCATTTACAATTTCAATAGGTTTCATGCTATCAGACACTCTCAGACCAACAATATACCAATACATTGCACATAATATGGCCACCATCTCATACAACATATGCAGGCTTAATGACCATATAAAGACATGCTTTGTCCACACTTATCTGAACAGACACAAGGTAGACTTATGCTTCCTGCAAGAGACTCATTTAAGAGATACACCGGCCCCTATACTTCACACTCTTTGGTGGGGGAAATCTACTCATTCACCTATTCAAATTATTCCAGTAGTGTTGCGTGCTGCTGTGCAAGGGACTCCTATGGCAAATTACTCACTCAATTGTTGACCCTGAATGCAGATATATTATATTGGTGGTCTCTCTGCATGGAAGGCTGATGACACTAGCTGCGATATATGGACCAAAAAGAGATAACCTCGACTCCATCACTCAGATCTGGGCAAAAATTGCTAACCTTGCTATAAGCACTATCGTATGGGGGTTATTTCAATGCCATAATGGATAATCAATTGGATCAGCATGGTGCCACTGTGGGAGGCATTCAAGGTGGTGGTGAGGAGCGCTTCCATCACAAAACAATCCGGAGTACTGGCGGCCCTTAGGGGAACATTGGCTTGGCTTGAGAGGTACATTCGAAATCTTGAGGAACAATATTTCCACTCCAATGACGCTGATACTCTACATTAGGGATAAGCTTACAGAATTTCAGGAGGAAGCCCTTCATGAAACTCGCTTTCTACATCGGCACATTCAGGCTCGACAATATGGGGAGGGTGATCGCCCGAGTAAAACACTTGCTCCCGGCTGCTCCCCATTGGAACTACTAGATGTCATGTCATCCTTTCATTCTCACTTATACTGTGCCACCCTGTCACTGGACATGGCCAAAATGTCTGAATATCTTGACATCGTACACTTGATTTGGCTTGATCAGGCACACCGAGCTTATCTCAATGAGCCTTTTACCACTGAAGAAATTGTGCAGGTCATAAAAGGCTTACCTGGGGATAAGGCACCGGGTTTAGATAGACATACCACTGCATTTTGTAAGGAATTCACCTCACTGTTGGCTCAGCATCTTCTTGCCATGTTTCAGGACTCTCTAACTACGGGGGTCCTGCCACCTTTCTTAAGGGAAGCAGTTATCGTCACAATCCTTAAACCAGGGAAATCCGCCTACCTTTGCGACTCATATATGGACCACTTTTGTTAATAAACATGGACAACAATGTTTATGCCAAGGTCCTTGCAGATAGGATGCAACCACTCCTACCCATGATAGTACACCTTGATCAGTCAGGTTTTATTCCGGGCCGCTCAACACCTCATAACCTGTGCACGTTATTTTCAGTAATGCATCACCTTGACCCCCGGGTCTATGCGGTGGCTGCCCTGCTTGATGCCACCAAGGCATTTGACTTGTTGGAATGGGCGTACCTCTTTCGTCTTCTGGCCTGGCTTTACCTTAGCCCTAATTTCATTAAACAAATACGCTTACTTTACCTGCTCCCTACTGCACGGATGCGTCCGAACTGGCTAATATCTGCTCCCTTCCTATTTCCAGGGGCAACCACCAAGGGTGCCCACTATCACCACTCCTGGTTGCTATTGCAATGGAGTCGCTCGCAGCATGATTTCAACAACACCATGCAAACAGAGGCAATGGTTTTGCCACCAGAGGGTTGGTAATCTCAATGTATGCAAATAATATCACAATATGGGCCATATTTACAAATATATGTCAGAGCGCAGTACTACTCTAAATTTGGCAATGTCGCACTAGGACATTTATTAAAGCAGGATGCTCCGTATTCACAAGAATATGGTGCACCCCTGTGTTTCCCCAAGCACAGGCGCAAAAAAGGCTGCCCAGCACCAGCGCAGGCACCCTGCAGTCATGTTGCAAGGGTGCCTGGGCTGCAGGGGGTAATATTTATGTGCAGGAAGGAACACCTTCCTGCACATAAAGAATCATTCATGGTGATTTCCTCTTTTTATGTGTGCTGAATTTTGCAGCACACATAGGAGGAGCAAAAAACTAGGAGAAGTTAATAATTCCCTGGCATCAGTTTTTGCCGCTGCCTAAGCCTTGTAAATCTGTGGCGGTGTCAAAAAGCAATGATTGTTGCCGTGGAACACCTACCGCAACACCCATTACACGCCCCTTTGCCGCAGAGTATTGCGGCAGAAGGGGCATATTTAAAAGGTGGCATTAAGCCAAGTTAAGTGGCTTAGTGCCACCTTGTGAACATGGAAAATGGCAAAAGGCCACCAGAACATAAAAAAGAATTACGCTTTGGTGGCGACAGGGACTTTTACATATGCCCCTCTATGCCTGCAATCTGGAGGAAAACCTAGCTCCCCTTACGTGAGAAGTGATCCACTTTGGTGGCTACTCAGGCTTACACATAAATTTGGCCAAATCCATTCTATTTGCCCTCAATGAGCACATGCGACAATTTCCCACTGAACACCCTCTAAAGTGGACAGACAGTCCAGTCAGATACTTAGGAATATGGCTCAGTCAAGACACGGAGGAGCCATGGAGAGCTACCTACAGTCGGGCTATGAGGAGAGGAACAGTCATGTGGTCCATGATATCCTTATCATTAACTGGTCGAATTGCTATAGCAAAAATGATCATGCTCTCTAAATTCCTTTATTTATTTGCCAATATTCCACTTCCGCTCACATCTCAATTCTTCAAACGTTTAAATCCTGCATGTTCACTCCAATTTGGGTTGGTAAACAATCTAGAGTCTCCTGGGAACTTCTCACTCTCCCGCTGTCACAAGGTGGAATGGATAATCCGGACTTGACATTGTGTGCTTCTTGTGCTCAAGCTCAATGATTGCATTCCTGGCTATTCCCGGCCCCCTTCCAGCCTCACGCGGCCATCGAAGCGGAAACTGCACTTTATCAATCTTACAGAAACCCTGGGAGGAAGATGGATACTGTGCGATGTCTGTGATGGGCATGCGAGGGTTTTAGGAAACTAGCTATACTCACACATCACTACTCCCCTTCTATCCTATTGGCCAATAGCCCTCTGATACCTCCACTTTTAGATAATGGACCCATTACGCCCACGCATAGCACAAGATAAACTTGTTCTCAGATCTGTACCCAGATGACCGGGTTCCTCTCACCCTTACAGGCTATAGGGACTGCACCTCTGACATTTCTTGACACCTTACTACATTATCAACTATGGGCATTGTGCCGAGCAATACACAACACATTCCCTGCTTCACCCCAGTCCTCCCGGCATTGGAACACATTCTCACTACTCCCTCCCCACACAAACTAATAAGTTGCCTTTGCAATACTATGCAATGCTCCTCCCTGGTCACTGTTCCTAAAGCTCTGGAGCAATGGAAGGCTGACACTGATCCAGTTATTATAGAATCACTGTGGTCCTTTTGCTTAAGACAGCTAGAGCTCATGTCCCTTAACTATAGATTAAGGTTAATTCACTTCAAATTTTCACATCACATTTATCACACCCCTTTACAGCTGTTCCAAATGGGGTTAGTCCCTGATTCATGCTGTTTTCGTTGTGGGGCCCGCAGGCCTCCTTCCTCCATCTTGCTTGGCAGTGCCCGGAGATCGTATCTTTCTGGAAGGAGGTGTATGCACACATCCAAACGATTACCGGTCACGAGATACCCCACTCTCCCCTGATAGGTCTCCTGGGCTATGTCAAAGAATCTCCCACTGCATGTCCTCATCTCACCGACATACTGCTCACCCTTGCCAAATGCACAGTGGCCATGCACTGAAGAAGAAGACCCGCTCCCACAATTAAAGCATGACTGTCTGATGTTACATGCTGCCTAGAGAAATTGTCCAAATACTGGCAACTCATGCCCCTCTGATCTCGCCTCAGAGAAATTTGGGTACCATTTACATCTTGGCTCCACCAATGTGATGCTGACTCACCTGCATCAGTAATAATGCCATAAATGTTGTACCTTTTCGAAGACTCAACCATGTACTGCTCAGGCCAAGGAGCGTGAATCTGGCCATCCAAATATTTACTTGCCCCCCAGATAAGAGGTTTTTACTGCAATTAATGGCCTAACTATTGACATCCCTTTATGCAATGTCTGGTACACTTAACTGTACTGTTGTGTCTGTAACTACCAACGCTTGTTATTTACACTGGATCATGTCTACATGGTAATAATGTCCTCCTGTACTTTTCCCCATTATCCCCCCTTTCCCCCCCTTCCTCCTTCTGCTGCCCTCCCCCATATTTTTCCTTAATAGTTTTTCTTCTTTATTCAGCTCATCGGGCACTACTATTATGTTCTTGCTGTTTGCACTAATAAATTCCAATAAAAACATTTTGTCTGTAGGTGGGCTATTTGACTTTGTTCTGTGTGTCCAACTGCAATTTTCCGTTGTCCGCCCTCTGTCTTCACAGAAGATACTGAATCTCCCTTCATATTAAGAATAGAGAGTCCCAAAATGTTGAGCTTGTGACCTCAATCTTTTTCCTGTATCTACAGTGAATGCCTTCACATGGTTTTTATATTTCCAGGGCAAGAAGTTGATTTGCTACTAAAAGACTGAAATTAAATCCCTTGCTTTTCTTTTACAAATATCCTACTTGCAGCACTTCATTTTCTCTTCCAACCTCTGTAAGTCTCCTTACATTAGCTCTTGATTCAAAAACATGCTTTTATGAGCATGTGAACAAAGCAAACACAAGGAGACGATGGACAGAGTTCTGAAACTTTTCAAACTCTCACCCCCAGTCACAGATCTGGGTTGAATTCATCATCATTCTTTAGCTCACTCTGCCACCCCAGTTCAGACACAGCTATATGCAAATCAGTCTTGAGCCGGTGCCTCATGGGAACAGTTCAGCCTGAACTGCCAAGCCCTCATCAGCCAGGCTAGCTTGAATCCATCATCTCCTTGTGTTTGCTTTGTTCACACTAAGTTGGCAGGGTATGCCCAGACGTGGGTCCCTTGCTCACTTTGCCACAGGATTCAAGCTAGCCTGGCTGAAGAGGGCTGATAGCCCGAAACTGGTCACAGGATGCTTGTTTCCCATCCAGGGAAGACATGGCTTGGCAGTTCGGTCTGGACTGTTCCCATGAGGCAAAGGGTCAAGACTGATTTGCATATAGCTGTGTCTGTACTAGGGTGGCAAAGTGAGCTAAATAATGATGATGGATTCAACCCAGATCTGTGACTGGGGGTGAGTGTTTGAAAAGTTTCAACACTCCGTCCATCATCTCCTTGTGTTTGCTTTGTTCGCCCTAAGTTGGCAGGGTATGCCCAGACGTGGGTCCCTTGCTCACTTTGCCACTGGATTCAAGCTAGCCTGGCTGAAGAGGGCTGTTAGCACGAAACCAGTCCCAGGATGCTTGTTACCGGTCCAGGGAAGACATGGCTTGGCAGTTCGGTCTGGACAGTTCCCATGAGGCACAAGGTCAAGACTGATATGCATATAGCTGTGTTTGAACTGGGGTGGCAAAGTGAGCTAAAGAATGATGATGGATTCAACCCAGATCTGTGACTGGGGGTGAGTGTTTGAAAAGTTTCAACACTCAGTCCATCATCTCCTTGTGTTTGCTTTGTTCGCCCTAAGTTGGCAGGGTATGCCCAGACGTGGGTCCCTTGCTCACTTTGCCACTGGATTCATGCTAGCCTGGCTGAAGAGGGCTGTTAGCACGAAACCGGTCCCAGGATGCTTGTTTCCGGTCCAGTGAAGACATGGCTTGGCAGTTCGGTCTGGTCTGTTACCATGAGGCACAGGGTCAAGACTGATTTGCATATAGCTGTGTCTGAACTGGGGTGGCAAAGTGAGCTAAAGGCTGATGATGGATTTAATCCAGATCTGTGACTGGGGGTGAGTGTTTGAAAAGTTTCAACACTGTGTCCATCATCTCCTTGTGTTTGCTTTGTTCGCCCTAAGTTGGCAGGGTATGCCCAGACATGGGTCCCTTGCTCACTTTGCCACTGAATTCAAGCTAGCCTGGCTGAAAAGGGCTGATAGCCTGAAATTGGTCCCAGGATGCTTGTTTCCGGTCCAGGGAAGACATGGCTTGGCAGTTCGGTCTGGACTGTTCCCATGAGGCACAGGGTCAAGACTGATTTGCATATAGCTGTGTCTGAACTGGGGTGGCAAAGTGAGCTAAAAGGATGATCATGGATTCAACCCAGATCTGTGACTGGGGGTGAGTGTTTGAAAAGTTTCAACACTCCGTCCATCATATCCTTGTGTTTGCTTTTTTTGAGCATGTAAGCAGAGTAAACCACTGACCTCCTTGGCAAACGTGGATTTGCATTCAAGTATAGAAGTCAATAGTTAATACTAGAAATGACCATCTGTTTACATGATATTCCCCCAGATTTTTGCCTTCTTTTGCTGAACGAGTTTTTGCTGGCCATGGGACTGTGCACACTTTACTCCTGCTCACCAGTGGAGTACACTGTTTGATTAACATGCTAGAATTTCTATATTTGACGCATTAATTTACTTGTACTTCCGTAGTGGGTGGTACCATATATACCCAGGGCCTGTAAATTAAATGCTACTAGGTGGTTGCAGTTCACATAGTCAACTTGACTATGGTGAATCACTCTTAGTAGCATCCAACGCATCTCTCCATGCCAAGCTGTAGGTGGTTCATAACACCACAGCCCGACTGATCAATAAACAGCCATTGGTCACTCCATCTGCTCCTTTGCTTAGAGCCATGCACTGGCTCCTATCAAAAAGAGACCCAAATATTTACAAGACAAATTGAGACCTTACTGCCCTGACAGGAACCTGAGATCAAAAAAATCAGCTCCTTCTCTGCCCTCTACGCCTCCACACCTTTAAATACAGAGGATGTGCCTTTTCTTACCTAGCTCCGTTTCACTGGAACAAACTCCCCTTGACCATTAGGGCGTGCATGGACTTTGCTGGCTTCAAAAAACAGCTTAAAACCTGGCTGTTTAAATTAGCAGCTCCGGTTTCTATGCTGCCTCGAGTGCCGAGATGTCCCCTTGGGGACGAGACATGCGCTATACAAAGATTGAATAGCATAACATAACAAAGGCTTGCCCTCCACCCACAGGCTGGGCATAAAAGTGGATCCACCAGACCTCTCCTCAGAACACTCCTGGACCTGTGAAGAATAAGAAGGACTGCCCTGCTGTCCAAAGAACCTGAAGGATGACTGGACCTGCATGCCTTGAACCAAGGCCCTCAGAAGTGACTCCAAGTGTCAGTTGGCTGCCCCCCTGTTTGAGCTACAGGGACACAACAAGCTTATGAAGCCCTCTCTCCCTGCAACTGCCTATCTGACCATTTCCAACTGGACATGCCCTGGACCCTGCCGCTGGCCTCTGATGGAGGTAGTCCTAACCCCCAAAGTGGTGCCCCCCCAGATCCTGGACACCTGGGTGGTGTTAGTGTACTCCTGGAGAACTGATGGAGATAGGGATTGCCTTCCAAGTCAAAGTCGTCCAATCATCAGTCACCTTGGCTGGCTAGTTTGACACGCTGAAGGAGGTCAGACTTCCAGAAAACTTTCTACGCCCGAACGTCGAGGGATTCATCGGGATTGAAGACAAGCAGCCTCCGATTGACTTTGAGGCCTTTCTGGGTACAGACTTCGAACTTCGCCCACTCAGAGCTTTCCCGCCTTCGTCGATGTCTGCACCGGATCACGCTCTTCAGCAACCTGCCGTGGTCGAGCCCCGCTGTGGATACAGCTTGCCCCACCGCATCTCGTCGACAACCATAATTGTTTCTAAGTCAGAAGGAAAAATTTTCACTGGGACAAATTTGGCCCCTGTATCCAACCAACAATCCATCACAGTTGGCCTTGACTTTGACCTGGTCTAGCATGACCAGATAACTGTGGTTGTTGCTTTGGGCTTTTTGGAGCAAATTTTTATTCAAACTTTCCAAAATCATATCTCTGGTTCCAATTATTGGATGTTTGACATGTTGGTGTCATATTTATTCAAATATTCCCTACTCTTCAAAATTTTGTTGGGATTTTTCTTGTGTTGTGTTTCACTTTATTGTTTGAGTACTGCATAAATATTTTACGCATTACCTCTCAAAGTTAAGCCTATCTGCTCTATGCCCAGGTGCTGAAGGGCTAAGCACAGATTTATTTAGTAACTTCAGCGGTACACCCTGACAAGGATTGTTATTATTATTAGAAACTCTCACTCCCTTCAATGAATACTCCAATTTCTTACACTGTGTATCCACTGTCTGGTTACTGGAAACCCCTGCTTTGTTCTACCAGACCTGTGTCCCTGGGTTTATTGGGGGTAAAGTGACTGTCCCTTACTAGATATTAGAGTTCGATGTTAGATTACGACACTAAGATTACCATAGTGCACTCCCCACACACACCCCCATCCCACATTTAGTGTGGCCAAAGACTACCACCATCTTGAAAATGCCCAAAGTTGGTAAGGTTGCCCCTGAAACCTCCACCCCATTGGTTAGGGTGTGCCTGGAAGTCATTCCCACCCACCAGCTCCTCCCAGGCAAAGCGGCATCTCCAAGCACCCACTCAGAACACTCCTGGAACTAAGGAAGATCAGAAGATGACTGAGTCTACTATGTGTGACATGAGAAGAGCCCTAGAGGACTCACCTGCTCTCCCACTTACCCAGGACAAACAGGACTCCAAGTATCATACGACTGAACTCCTGTAAAGGCTGCGGAGACAAGCTGCAAGAGGCTTTTTTCTGCAACCAGCCAGGTGGCCAGTGGCAGCTGACTATGGACTGGACCCTGCTATTTGCCCTTTACATGGCACCCTGCGAGACTTTAAGTATCTCCCCTGAGGTCCTGGGGGCTCAGTGGCAAATTGTACCTAGGTTCTGGTCAAATGTAGCCATTGACTATCAATGGCACCATTCCTACTTAAAATTTCCCTTATGGGATTTTTGGAACTTCAATGTCATTTTGTTTATTACATTTTACTTTATGGGTCTGATTCATTTTGGGATTTTTATTGTGTTACAAAGGGATTTTATTACTGTTTTGGTATTGCATAAATACTTTACACATTGCCCTAAGTTAAGCCTGTCTGCTCTGAGCCATAGCTACCAAGGGCTTGACCTCAGGTTAATTTGGTGACTTTGAGGGTTCACCCAGCTATGTGTTGTGATTATTCCTTGAGGTGGGTTGTCACCCCAGCTCCCAAATAATGATCCAATTTCTTGCAGTTATGTTAGCATAAAACAGCATAAGCATAATATATTCAGAAAAAAGTACCTGAATTATGCAAAGTTAGCTCTACTGTATTTTTACTGTTTTAGAATGGTTGCCTGCACTCAGACGCAGGAAGACAGTAAAGCGCAGGACGAAGGGCATTATTTTCAATTTGAAGCCATGGTTAAAGAGCTACTGTAGTCACAAAATGTTGGGTATATTTTATGTTAAGGATAAGGCTTTCGTTATGTTTCCATCATGGGCATTCCTTTGCTCGCAGTTTTACTTTCTGTATGCACCAGAGTGTTCTGATACCATGAAGTTGCTCCCAGAGGTTGGTGAAGACCTATATACAAATCCCTCCATAGCATTTAATTTCTAGCTGCCTAATTAACCGCGAGGCATGAGAAGTTCATTAGTCGATTATTTGCTCTGGGGAAGACATTAAAAGATCAACGCAATTTGAGAATTGACCATAGCAGCCAAGATAATGCAGATTATCCTTTTTCTCTGGCGTGCTCCATGGTTGAAAGGAACCTCTTCATTTGTCAGCATTATATTTCCTACTTCAGTCTCAGTATACTGCTGTCAATGTGAAATAGGGTATGAATGCTGCCTGGGCCCAAATTCCCAGTAGTGCATGATTTGTGTATGGTCCTGGAAATTTTCCTGAGGCAAATCCCCCCAGGTTACTTGCAGAAAGTTTCATGGCAAATTAGAAAGGGAAATATATACATTATTGCCCATTCTCACCGGGGATAATTAGGGGAATAACTCCACAGGGTAATTGAAACTCTGCTGTATTCCCCTTCCATTTTAACCCCAATTCTCACAAGGTGTGCTCTATGAGCCTGGATCTCTATTTCGACCATTTTAAATCAATGTTCTGTTTTTGTTTAAAATGTCTGCTATTAAGTTCACTACCCTCCTTCAACTTTTGTTCTACTGTTACAAGAGAGGCTTCCATGCCCTTCTTTCCACTTTCTGTCATAGTCTCCATTTCAAAGTCTACTCAGTAAGTGAAGTATGTCGCTTCCAATTATGTGAAAATGTAAGTGTGTATTTGATATACAAGTTTCAACGTATTGGTCTCCTCGTACATTTGACAGTAAACCGGAAACCATTTTGGTAGCCTCTCTCTAGACTGTCTCCAATCTGTTTTCATCCTTCTGAAAAAGCGAATTTCAGACCCGAACACAATATTCCAAGTAAACCCTAAAAAAATATGTTTCATTTGGAAAACAACTTTCCTTTTTGCCTGGTTAAACGTTTCACTTTCACACCATATTAATCCCCCCCCCACCTCACAGACCCACTGCATTCCATTCACATTACAGCCAATGGATAAAATAAACACAATGTTCTGTAAGTGGCATTTACAACTACAAAGCCTCTCCTGTTTTTATGTTTTTCTGACCTCTAAGGCATGGTAATCCATTTCCAGCACTGAATTTGAGTTGTCCCCTCCCAAACCACATACCTGGTTTCTTAATATGGTTCTATATTATAGCACGTTCTGGGATCGTTACATCTAAGCTAGAGTTTAGTATAGCCAGAAAACTTTGTGTTGTCAGAAAACATGTATAAGCCTAGCTGACCTAGCTACTTACAGAAATCGGGCACTTAAGTGTTTTTTTTCTCCATTTTAAGGTTATCACCTAGTGTTAATGAATGCAATGAGTCATTTCAGTTGAATAGGGCAAGATTTAGAGTTTTTTGGACAGTAGTCCATCCGTCAGGTTGACGGAGGACATTACCTTTGCCACCCTGACAGACTACCATCTGCCAAATTTAGAGATCATGAATGGCCTAGCAGTGATGTCTTTACCTTGACAGGGACTGCCATCATGGTGGTTCCTGTCAAGGTACAAAAAGCTGGTTGGACAGCAACCATCGGTTTTGATGACCATTCATCAAATGCAGAAATCATGAAATAGAAGGTGCACAGGAAAAGAGGAGCAACCTACTTGAGTTTTTGTCATAGGCGGAAGCATGAGTGGCCCAAAGGTGACCTTCATTCGCTAAGGCCATGATTATGTTCTTCGGTATTCAAGTCCAACTGAACATATAATGTATCCCTAATTCTGTATCCTAGAAGGTTATTCTGGCAATAATAGAAGGCTATATGCATTTCATTTTAAAAGATCCCAGTATTTTGTATGAGGTCTAACCTGGTCAAAACACACATTTTTATGATTTATAGGAATCAAGGAGATCCTTATTTGTCAAATATAGAATTGAGTGTGCAAATACTTTGGGGCCGATTACGATGAGTGTCGGAAAGCCTCATACCTCAGGTTGGAGGCTCTCCGACACTCATCGTCGAATTCACTTCCAACCGCCTATTTAGAATCTAGGCGATCAGAATTGGAACCAGCCGGTCATTCTGGCTGACTTCCAATGGGCTCAAGGAGCCCGTCAGCCAGTCTGAGACTGGCCCGTAATGCCAATGGGCGGCGTTTCTGCCGTTAGGATTATGATGCTCGGTTTCCCACAGGCTTTCTATGCCTGGCTTTCTGACATGGAAAGCTTGTCGGAAAGCGAGTTTGGGGGCCTTTATCGGGGCCCCTTCTCACTGCAGCCTCCGGTTGGGTGCCAAGAGGGCATCTATGGTGCCCCCCTGTTGATCCCTGCACCATGTGACAATATTTGCACAATAAAATCTCTGCCTCTTTTATCATTTTATAGAATGATCTTAAAAGGAAACAGGTGCTAGGAGGTACTGTTGCAGTTTAACTCCATCCAAGGATGTAGCATTTCTACAGTGGGCACCCAGAATTCTCTTCTCGTGGTCTGAAGCAACCGTCACAATTATTAATGCTAAAATTAAGACCATCTTGTTTTTATGTACACCCATTTGGCAACGCAGTAGACCAGTGACTAAAGACAGCATTTGTCCAAGTGCAGTGGCAAATAAATATACTTACATTGCATATGATATTATATTTCGATAGGGATTTTTGAGATCTTTGATCTCAGCAAGGAGAGGTACAACTTAGATGGACTGGTGCAAACAAACACCTATATTGCAGCTAGTCCCACATTAGTAGGTGGATTTGTCTGGTGTTCTTAGGACAAACATTGGCTCCATCTGCAGCTGCACAGAACAGAGCTTAGACCATGGAGCTGCTAGCTTCAAGGAGCTACCTCTGTTGTGTTTCGAGCATTTCTGTCCTTCAGATAAAAAGCCCATTAGGATTCTTGACAGATTAGGGCACCATCAGCAGTCAGGGAAGCCCACTTTGACTGAGGAATAATCAGGAACACTTCTCTACATTTAAGGAAGGCTATTGATGCTTGCGAGACCAGGGGTTTTGCATTTTGTTCAGGGAGTTAGGAGTATCTTCTTCTTCCTAAATGCTACCAGGTCAGGGAGCACAGCTTTCCATTTTATATGGAATAGCCCAAATACTATTGGTGCATTTGTTGTACATTTGAAGGACCATTCCTATCCTTTACCTAATCAAGCCCCATTTCTTTATTAGCAATATACTTTGATGTGAGGCTGGTATTGCTCATATGCCACACTTCCTGTAAATTGCCACACTTCCTGTACATTCTGGCATTGCCTGTTCCTTCACTTCTGGTCTCTTTTTCCTTCCCTGCTCTGCTAGTTCAAACACTTTGTGAACTGTCATTTAAAGGAAGTGAGTACAACCACTAAGGGGCCAATTACGATCTTGTTCGGAAGGGCTCCAAAAGGGATTCGGAAACAGCAACTCCGAATAGGAGCCCATGTTTCTGAACAAATTGTCCTTCTTTCCGAACGACCAAGTACAATGCGAGGAAGCCGTCCACGCTGACCGAATAGGTTCCCAACCCAAATCAGTCAGTCCGACTCATTCGGAGCTGAATCGTGCAGCTCAATAGGGACGGTTTCCGAATGAGTGAGTACGATGACCGATTCTTATAGCCGTTTTGCCGAGATGAAACAACTGTGGGAATCGGATTTCGGGGGGCCGTTGCAGGCCCCCTTTCACCCAGAAGCCTCCAAATCAGTCCCAGGGGGATACCCATGGGTACCCCTTTCCATGCATGTACAGTGTGGCTGGCACCATGGTGTGCCCACCACAGGGTGAACGCTTTTCCCCACCCACCCCTTTGTCAATGGGAGCCTTTGTCCACGTTGGGTACACAGGCTCCCATTGAATTCAATTGGAGTCCGACTGAACCGAGTCCGTACACATACAGACACATCGTACTCAGTCGGTGGGACTCTCGGAGTGCTATTCATATGGAAAGCATTCCTAACCTGAGTCATGCTTTCCTAATTAGATCGTAATCGGCCCCTGTGTGCCTGCTGACGGTGGTTTGTTGTGTGTCCGCTGTAGGGGGAATACAACCATTTATTTTGGTTAGGTAGAACTAAAATGGGCCACCTTATTGTGCTTTCGAGCCCAGGGGATTACCCTAGAAACTCACTATTATTTAGAATGGATTTGTCAGCTGTATTGTGTTCTCAGTAACTATGATTTTGTTTACAAAAAAATAGCAGCGTATCAACGAAGTGTGGGTGTTCTATAACAAACACTTTAAACATTGTTATAAACAAGAATCACAATCAAATTAATATTAGACAAAAACCTTCATTTACTTATGTAGTTAACCAACATATAAAAGGCAGATTTCCTCATTTTTGGTACAATGCAGTGTCGTACAGTTCCTACTAATTTAGTTAACCAGTACTAATTCGGTAAGACAACTGGGCAATGAGCAGCATAAGCTTCAAAATTATAGGGGACGGTGTCCACTCATACCATCAGAATATGCTGACCTCATCCTGGCTAGTTCACAAAACCTTACAAGGTACCTGATGGTGTCTGCAACCTCAGAGCATGGCAACCCTGATTATTCCAAGGAAATCGTGGAAACAGATCTATACTTTCGTTGTTATCTGAGGCATACCTGAAGAGAGACCCAAGAAATACACAAACTGTCATTTGAAACATTTATTGAAGCAACTGGATTCTTTTTTTTTTTTTTTTTTAGGTTATATATTTATTTATTTTATTTATTTATAAGGTTTTATATAGCGCGAACGTAACCCACGAGGGTATCAGAACGCTTTACAGTATACGGTTATAAAGACATAAGAAATGAGGTAGTATACACACATTTGATATTCATCATTACTTACAAAAAGAGGTAAAGGGTATAAGATAACATAGGACACCAGTGGACGAAAACATGATGATCCCAGAGGGCAACATCATATTACAATCT
Source organism: Triturus cristatus (assembly GCF_964204655.1). Classification (NCBI taxonomy): domain Eukaryota; kingdom Metazoa; phylum Chordata; class Amphibia; order Caudata; family Salamandridae; genus Triturus; species Triturus cristatus. Next base: position 412,185,852 of record NC_140593.1, read on the forward strand.
ATACAGTTATTGAGCCTTAGGTCTGTATTGTGGAAATAAACAAACCTATAATGTTCTCTTTCAATCCACATGGGGTAGCCAGTGATATGAGGATCGGATCGGTGACTCGATGCCAGCATAGGGTCGGGTCTTAGGACGTGAATTTGTTCATTAGGAGTATTTTTTTTTTTTTTTTTTTAAAAACCTTTATTTTCAAAAGTCTGGACACAGCTATTCAGCCGACAACCCGGAGGTTCGGTAGCTTCGGTAAAGAGGAACAGTGACGCGTCCACAGTACAGTGAAGGAGGAGTGCAAAGATTCCATTTTTTAAATAAACACAAAACACACAACAACCCCCAGCAAGGCAAGAACACTGAATGCCCATGGTGATAGCCCCCCAGGGGAGGCAGGACCCCAATCGTCTACCATTTACAGTACCGTGAAAAGAGGAAGAAGGGGGACAGCAGAGGCCAAAGAAGTCCATTAACAATACTGAGCTGGAAAGAAGGTTAGGAGGAAAGCTGTTCCTCGGGAGGATCCAGATCAGGGGCAAGACAAATTCCCCCCCTGTATTGGTTCCACCGCCCCCAGATGGCGTGCCACTTCCGAGGGCGGCCTCTAGCGCAATATACCGTCTTCTCCCTTAGCATACTCCAGTCCATATTTTCTTTCCACGCGGTCAATGTGGGGGGGCCCACGGATCCCCACAATCGCGCTATATCTCTCTTAGCGACCATGTTACCCAGAGTCACCCATTGGGTCTGCGCCGCATTGTGATCAGTGGGCCCCCAGACATTCAGGAGACAACACCGCGCTTCCGGCTGCATAGCAATGCCCGTCACCTCCCCCATTACTGCATGGACTCTCCGCCAGAATTCCGTGATGACACCACATTCCCAAATGATATGCAGGAAAGTACCCACCATACCACATCCCCTCCTGCATAGGCCGTCCTCCGAGAATCCCATGTGAACCAGCCTTGGCCCCGTCACGTACACTCAATGCAGTATTTTAAGCTGCACCAGCCTCAGACGCGACGGGATCGCAACCTCCTTAGGAGAGGAAACAGCAGACTGCCAATCCTCGTCATCCAACTCGAGGCCATCCCTAGACCACTGGTCCCTCAACCCCAGAAGCATATCCGCTCGGACGTTGATCAGTTTCTTATAGATGAGCGAGATCGTGCTCTCGGGCATATGACCATCAAGGACCCGGTCCTCCAAAGGAGAGGACTCAGGCACCTTCTCACCCTCTATGAGGACTGATCGGAGGGCGTGACGCACCTGGATATAGCGGAAAAACTCAGATGGCCCCAGCTCATACTCCTTCTGCAACTCTTCAAAGGACTTCACCCTCCCCTTAATCAGGACATCTCCGACCCTGGAGATGCCGATCAAGTCCCATTTGTCAAAGCCTTTTGTGTGCCAAAGCCTACCCAATCTCTCAGATTCAAACAGCGGGGTAGCGAGGGTGAGCCTATCCTTCCAGCCCAGCGAGTCAGTTGCCATCATCCACACACGCACCGCCACACCAGTGGGCCCCGTGAGGGAGGAGTCCAGGGACCGCGAATACAACGCCCTGTAATAGTTACCACCACGCAGCAACCACCTGTCCATGGCATACCCAGGGCTGAGGGCCGGGCCATAAAACCCATGATTAATCGCACTCAGCTGGGTGGCCCAATAGTACCGTCGGATGTCTGGAAGCGCAATACCCCCGTCGTACCATGGGAGCGTCAACTTTGCAATAGCTATTCGCGGCCGCCCGTCCCACAGCAACGCTCGTTGGAGGCCTTCGACCTCCCGAAAGTAGTTGGCCGGTACCCAATCCAAAGTATTCTGCAGTGCGTAAAGGAACCGGGGAAGAGACATCATTTTGAACAGGGCCGCACGCCCAACGAGGGAGAGCGGCAGCCTCCGCCAGCCCTCCACATCCCGCCTCAGGCGCGCTAGGGGGGGGAGCAGGTTCCTCTCATATCGCACGGCAGAATCCATGGAGATAAAGATCCCCAGATACACGAAGCCCTGCTGAGCAACCTGGATCGAACAAGTTCGAGGGATCGGTGGAACCTCGCCACTAAGAACATATAAATACGATTTACTCCAGTTGATAACGAGACCCGAGTTCCTACCGAAAGATGTGAGTACGTCACAGACCACTATAAGTGATTTCTTGGGTGAAGCAAGATACAACAGGATGTCATCAGCATAGAGCGATATACGGTCCTCGTGCTCAGGCGACCATCTAAGTCCCCGTATATCCGGGTGCCAGCGTATCCACGCAGCCAGCGGCTCAAGGGCGAGGGCAAGCAACAATGGCGACAGGGGACAACCTTGCCGAGTACCCCTCCCAAGCTGAAACGGAGTCGACGCCCGGCCATTTACCACCACACTCGCGAGAGGGCCCTCATACAGCAACCTCACCCAGCTCACAAAACCGTGACCAAAGCCGAACTTGGTCAACACGGCCCACAAATATGCCCATTCCACCGTGTCAAAGGCCATCGTGGCATCGAGAGACGCCACAATGGCTGGTTCACGCAGCGTGCCCGCCCTGGCGATTACACCATGAAGGCGCCGAAGATTTATCGCTGTGTTACGGTGCGGGATAAATCCGGATTGATCCGGATGGACCAAGTCACCGAGTACCCTAATCAACCGGGCCGCCAGGATTTTAGCCAGAATTTTCGGCTCTGCGTTAAGGAGTGAGATAGGCCTATATGAGGTGCACTTATCTCGGGGTTTGCCCTCTTTGTGTATAACCACAATCGTCGCCAGTCGCTGATCCAACGGGAGGGCCCCACTCCCCCGCGCCTCCACGAACATGGCGCGCAGGTGAGGGGCAACCCTATCCGGAAATAGCTTGTACAGGTCGACCGGCAAGCCGTTCGGACCCGAGGCCTTGCCCGAGTTCAACGCGCGGATAGCCCCCGCCACCTCATCGACCGTTATGTCACCATCTAGATCGTCCCTATCTATATCAGAGAGACAGGGCAATGCAATATCACGCAGGAGGTCACGCGAGTCCTCGGGCGGCCTGTCCGACACTGAGGCATAAACCATACGGAAATAGTCCGAGAAACACTGCACAATCCTCTCAGGTTCCACAATCACCTCTCCCCCCTCTCCCGTCAACTCCGGCACTACTCTATTGACCCGTTCTTTTTTATCCAGCCAAGGCAGGAGTTTCCCGGCCTTGTCACCAACATCATACAGACGGCCCTGCTGTTCCCTACCGAGGATCTTAGTGGCATTCGTCACCAGGTCCTTATACTCGGATTGCTTCAAGCACAGCTCATGCAGTGAGGCCTCTGTAACCTCCTCTTCCAGCGCTCCCTCCAAAGCCGCGATCTCCTCCTCAACCTGCAAAACCTCGCCATCTCTCTGCCGCTTGGCAGCCACTACAAGGGAGAGGGCTTCCCCTCGCAGCACGGTCTTAAATGCTTCCCACAGCGACACTGCCGAGTCCACGGATCCCTGATTGTCCTTGAAAAAATTATCTACTGTCTTTACCAGCGCGCTGCGCATCTTGGGGTCTCGGAAATACCAAGGGTTGATAGGGGCCACCCTTCCCCCTCCCTCTCGACCCAGATCCAGCCTGACCCACACCGGCGAATGGCCAGATATACCACGCGCCATGTGCCTGGCCTCAGACACCAATGAGGCATGCGCAGCCAGAGTGAGTAGGTAGTCAATCCTAGAAAGGCTACCATGCGCCCCGGAGTGGAAAGTGTATTGGCTCTGTGTGGGGTGCCGGAGCCTCCAGCAGTCTATCAGGCCAAGCGTATCTAGAAAGTCTGGAAGCCACTTCTGAGCCCCCCCGTGTCTCTGGGCGGGTATCTATCCAGCAGGCCGGAGCCAACAGCGTTGAAATCACCTCCCACTACAAGCATACCCCCCGGGAGATCCAGCAGGGCCCTACCCAGATCTGTGAAAGTGGAGGCCTGCAGGGCCGGCGGGACATAAACCGAAACTAAAACCAAAGTTCTTCCTTCCCACCGCCCCGCCACCGCCACAAACCTCCCCCTATCATCAACAATGGTGGAGTCCACCTCAAATGGTAGCGAGGCTCTGACTAGGATGCCCACACCCCTGGACCCAGAGGAGAATCCCGAATGAGCTATGAATGTATAACCCTTCCTATTCAGGGCATAGCACGTATTACCTATAAGATGCGTCTCCTGCAGCAGGGCGACATCCGGCAATGACCGTTTCAAGAATTGCAAAACGATCCCACGCTTAATGCGATCCCCCAAACCATTCACATTCCAGCTTATAACACTTAAACCCCTACCCCCCATCCCCAAACGTAAAGAGGCCCACCCCACACCCGAAGAGCCCCCATGGAACAGTCCTGGAAATAATCACTATGCCTTGCTGAAACAAACCCCCCAACAACAACCCCAAAATCCCAAAAACCCCCCCCACCCTGCACCCCTGCTGCAGCTTACAAAGCCCCCCCAACTTGCAGTGTGCCTGTCTCCCTACCGAACCCAAAATCTACAAAAAGTACCCTAAGGGAGGAAAGAGCTCCCCTCGTCCTCCCACAACCTCCGTGTTTACTGCAAGTCATTATCTAAAGTCAGTCCGAGTCAGTCCGGTTCCGAATACATCAACCTTGTTCATCCCGGCCACTGTCCTCGTCTACGGCAGTGTCCTCTTCCGTGCGTCGTCGAGGCAGAGCGTCCAGCCATTCATCCGCCATGGCAGGCGACTCAAAGAAGAATGTTCGGTCTTCAAACACCACACGTAGTCTGGCAGGGAAGAGCATGGCGTATTTCAGATCCCTCTCCCGAAGCCTCCTCTTCACCCCCAGGAAGCCCTGCCGCTGCCTCTGTACCTGCTGGGTGAAGTCAGGATAGAAATTCACCGACGCGTTCTGGAAGGGGACCGGGCCCGTTACCCTCGAGGCCTGCAGGATAGCGTCCCGGTCTCGAAAATGAAAGAGCCGGGCGACGATCGGCCTCGGTGTGGCTCCCACCTTGGGCCGCCCACCAGGCACTCTATGGGCCCGCTCAACTGCGAAGAACTTCCCTAGACCCTTAGGCTGCAGATGATTGAGCACCAAGTCCTCCACGAGCAGGTCCACTGAAATCTCGTCCGAGGACTCCAGGACCCCGATAACGCGCACGTTGTTGCGCCTGGCCCGGCTCTCGAAGTCCTCCAGCCGACGGGCTGCGAGATCATGCTCGGTCCGCAACTTACGGACCTCGGTCTGCAGGTCCGAGACATCATCGGCGAGGCCCGTGGTCTTGATGTCCAGGGATTTGACCCGTTCATTTGTTTTGCCCAAATCCGCGCGGATCAGATTAACATCCACCAAGATGGTATCCACTTTGTGCGCCAGGGCATCAAACTGTCTCCCAATCGAAGTCTGCAGCCCGTCAAGTGCACCCATGACATCCTGCAGTGAGAGCTCCGGGGCCAAGGGCGAAGCAGTCTTCTGTGTATCCGGGGACTGGCTCGGTGCACCCGGTGACCCCTTCTGCTGGGCATAGCGGTCCATGTTATTGGCTTGAGTGTAGGCTCCCCGCCTGGTGGCCTTGGGCTTCGGCCGATCCACCTCTGCTTTGCCCAACATGGTGGGCTCGAGCAAGTCGGGTCAAACAGGACTGCCCTCTCTCAGCGAGAGAGAGCAGGAGTGCTCCGTCTTACGATGGGTCGCCAGTGTGGCATGCAGAGCGTCCAATGATGATAAAGCAGACGCGAGCACTCCCTGGGCTGGGCAGACAAAGGGCGAGAAAGTGAAAGTGAAAGGATAGGGACCTCCGTCCGGCAGTTCACACCTCGCCTGGCCGCTGTTGTTCAATTAGAGGTCGGGCATCCTGCCAACTCGAGCCCCTGGCATCCCTCGGAGATGGGCCTCAATCTTCCGCCATGCATAACTCCGGTTCCCGGTGGGCGATTCGACCTCGGGTGGCATCGATCGCCTCCCTGACAAGTCATCTACACGGTGCCATGCATACAAACAGGATTATGTACAGGATAGACGACGGAGGGCACGAGGGTCTCGGGAGCTCAAAGCTCACGCGGCCATCTTGGTCAAGCGCTAGGCTCCTCCCCTAAGCAACTGGATTCTTGTGTAAAATATGTGTCCTGCAATGATAAGTAGAATAAAAGCACAGCATACTAACCAACATTACGAGAATGGTGAAAAAGGTGAATAATTCAACCATTGTACTTATTGCATGGATTATATGAATACATCTAATTGCACTCCTACCTAATACTTCCTATCCTAGAAAACATAGGGTGGATGTAATTCTGCCGGATACCTTAGATGGTTAACTTCCCATTTACCTACATGAGTGTGTCATCCTGTAGCCAGTCTGGTGTAGAACTAACTACCATCCCTCTCAGGATAGCAACAACATTCAGCTGGGCTGGAACTCAGGCACTGTGCGACCACAACAATCCATTGAAATGCTCCTCTGCTAAACAAATGCTTGGTGCGATTATATAATAATATTGTGACCATTGATTCTGTACCTGAGCTGTGGTCCTGCTGTCATTATTGATTCTACCCACCCAGAGCAGTTGCCAAACTGACAACAACAAACGAGGGCAGTTTGTGAGGTGTACTTGGTCCTTGGACAAAATGTACGCAAGTATGATAATCTACCTATGAAGAAATGTATTTGTAAGCAGAACACTATTCTGAGTGCACTATCACACACAAGCCTGCAAATGTTCTAAATTCATCGTCCAAAAAGTTGCTTCACTGCATAAGTTATGGTGCTGTTTTTGTCTACCCCTGTGTTGGTGCACTTTTGGATGCCTTCTATTAACACACACATCATTGCAACATAGTGCAATGGTGTGTGCCTTCTGTCAAGCATGGGATTTGTGCTGGAAGGGCACCATACCAGTACAAAAACCATGCTTTAATATTTTTCCCACCTAGTTCTAGGACACCCCCGCGCCGCACGGCCACCAGCTGCTGCGTGTGCCTCCCCGCATTTGTGCCTCGTTGCTCGGCTGCCGCCGCGCGGCCACGCCCCCTCCTTCGAGCGGCGTGGTCCGCTTCTCTCCCTGTGCCCCTGCTGTCTGATTGCTTAGTATTGTTTGCATAACCTGAATTCTTGCCTTCTGTATCTCGCGTTTCTTTCCCTGTGCCCCTGCTGTCTGATTGCTTAGTATTGTTTGCATAACCTGAATTCTTGCCTTCTGTATCTCGCGTTTCTTTCCCTGTGCCCCTGCTGTCTGATTGCTTTGTATTGTTTGCATAACCTGAATTCTTCCTCCTTCTGTATCTCGTATTTCTTATCCCTGTGGCCCTGCTGCCTGATTAATTAGAATTGTTGTATAGTTGTTTCTTTTGCCTCTGTATCGCGTGTTTGCTGCCCACGACTAGCCTTCGACTTCCCTCCCCGCTTCCCGCCACCGCCGCTAACCACGCCCCTTTTTCCCTTCTGTACCCTCCCCGCTCCCGCCTCCCAGCTGCTCCGCCCCCCGCGCACTTGGCCATATATGGCGACCGTGCGATGCAGGTGAGTGTGACCTAGTTCTAGGACACCCCCGCGCCGCACGGCCACCAGCTGCTGCGTGTGCCTCCCCGCATTTGTGCCTCGTTGCCCGGCTGCCGCCGCGCGGCCACGCCCCCTCCTTCGAGCGGCGTGGTCCGCTTCTCTCCCTGTGCCCCTGCTGTCTGATTGCTTAGTATTGTTTGCATAACCTGAATTCTTGCCTTCTGTATCTCGCGTTTCTTTCCCTGTGCCCCTGCTGTCTGATTGCTTAGTATTGTTTGCATAACCTGAATTCTTGCCTTCTGTATCTCGCGTTTCTTTCCCTGTGCCCCTGCTGTCTGATTGCTTTGTATTGTTTGCATAACCTGAATTCTTCCTCCTTCTGTATCTCGTATTTCTTATCCCTGTGGCCCTGCTGCCTGATTGATTAGAATTGTTGTATAGTTGTTTCTTTTGCCTCTGTATCGCGTGTTTGCTGCCCACGACTAGCCTTCGACTTCCCTCCCCGCTCCCCGCTCCCCGCTTCCCGCCACCGCCGCTAACCACGCCCCTTTTTCCCTTCTGTACCCTCCCCGCTCCCGCCTCCCAGCTGCTCCGCCCCCCCGCGCACTTGGCCATATATGGCGACCGTGCGACGCAGGTGAGTGTGACCTAGTTCTAGGACACCCCCGCGCCGCACGGCCACCAGCTGCTGCGTGTGCCTCCCCGCATTTGTGCCTCGTTGCCCGGCTGCCGCCGCGCGGCCACGCCCCCTCCTTCGAGCGGCGTGGTCCGCTTCTCTCCCTGTGCCCCTGCTGTCTGATTGCTTAGTATTGTTTGCATAACCTGAATTCTTGCCTTCTGTATCTCGCGTTTCTTTCCCTGTGCCCCTGCTGTCTGATTGCTTAGTATTGTTTGCATAACCTGAATTCTTGCCTTCTGTATCTCGCGTTTCTTTCCCTGTGCCCCTGCTGTCTGATTGCTTTGTATTGTTTGCATAACCTGAATTCTTCCTCCTTCTGTATCTCGTATTTCTTATCCCTGTGGCCCTGCTGCCTGATTGATTAGAATTGTTGTATAGTTGTTTTTTTTGCCTCTGTATCGCGTGTTTGCTGCCCACGACTAGCCTTCGACTTCCCTCCCCGCTCCCCGCTTCCCGCCACCGCCGCTAACCACGCCCCTTTTTCCCTTCTGTACCCTCCCCGCTCCCGCCTCCCAGCTGCTCCGCCCCCCCGCGCACTTGGCCATATATGGCGACCGTGCGACGCAGGTGAGTGTGACCTAGTTCTAGGACACCCCCGCGCCGCACGGCCACCAGCTGCTGCGTGTGCCTCCCCGCATTTGTGCCTCGTTGCCCGGCTGCCGCCGCGCGGCCTCGCCCCCTCCTTCGAGCGGCGTGGTCCGCTTCTCTCCCTGTGCCCCTGCTGTCTGATTGCTTAGTATTGTTTGCATAACCTGAATTCTTGCCTTCTGTATCTCGCGTTTCTTTCCCTGTGCCCCTGCTGTCTGATTGCTTTGTATTGTTTGCATAACCTGAATTCTTCCTCCTTCTGTATCTCGTATTTCTTATCCCTGTGGCCCTGCTGCCTGATTGATTAGAATTGTTGTATAGTTGTTTCTTTTGCCTCTGTATCGCGTGTTTGCTGCCCACGACTAGCCTTCGACTTCCCTCCCCGCTCCCCGCTTCCCGCCACCGCCGCTAACCACGCCCCTTTTTCCCTTCTGTACCCTACCCGCTCCCGCCTCCCAGCTGCTCCGCCCCCCGCGCACTTCGCCATATATGGCGACCGTGCGAACGCGCAGCGGTCACGCGCAGCGGGCGCGCCGATTGTGCGCCGAAGGCGCGCCAAAGGCAAGCCCGTCTACGCCCGTCCGCGCCTGGACCGCGCCCAGTGCCAGGACCCCTGGCCCACGAGGACCCCGGCCGACCCACCTGACGTACACCGCCGCCACCCTCATCGCACTCAACACCGGCCGATTCCCAGGATGCCACCGAGCCACACCACGACGCAACCACGGACCCTTCAGCTGCCACGCCTGCAAGTTCTCCTGCATCCAGACCTGCCTCGCTCCAGCACCCGCCAAGTTGAACACCAGCAGCACCCACCTCAAGTGCATCCTGCTCAACACCCGCTCCGTCCACAGACACGCCATAGAACTCTGGAACCTCCTATACACCACAGCCCCTGACGTTGCCTTCATCACGGAGACCTGGATGAACGCCTCTTCAGCTCCCGACATCGCCGTCGCCATCCCAGAGGGCTACAAGATCACCCGGAGGGACCGCACCGCCAACCAGATGGGAGGAGGCATCGCCATCATCCACAGGAACACCATCCGTATCACGACTAGCACCGACAACACCCTGACCACCGCCGAACACCTGCATTTCCAAATCCACACCGACCCGAAGACCACCCTCAGAGGCACCCTGATCTACCGACCTCCGGGACCACGCACCCAATTCAGCGAGGACATCGCCGACTTCGTCAGCCCGCATGCCCTCCCCTCCGCTGACTACATACTCCTGGGGGACCTCAACTTCCACCTGGAGAACAACAACGACCGCAACACCAGCACCCTGCTCGACAACCTCGCCAACCTTGGACTCAAGCAGCTGGTGTCCACCCCCACCCACCTCGCCGGACACACACTCGACGCAGTCTTCTCATCCAGCACAGACATCGCCTTCAGCCACGCCACAGAGCTTCAATGGACGGACCACAGATGCGTCCACTTCACCTTCAAAAGAACGACGACCCACCACCACCAGCAACAGGCTGCCCGCATAAGCTGGAACAAGATCACAGCCGACCAGCTCGCCACCTCCCTGAGCCAGCACCCTCCTGCCAGCTCAGCGAACCCCAGCCAGGCCGCCGACAACCTCACGAAGTGGATCAGCGACTGCGCGGACGAGCTCGCCCCGCTGAGGACCCCGCCCAGCAGACCCGGCAGCAGGAAAGCCCCATGGTTCACCGACGAACTCAAGAGCTCCAAGAAGAACTGCCGAGCCCTCGAGAAAGTCTGGAGAAGGGAACCAACACCAGACAACAGGACCACCCTCAAGCTTGCCACCCGGAAGCACCACCAGCTGATCCGCGCCGCCAAGAAAACTGCATTCAAGGACCGGCTGGACAACAACGCACACAACTGCAAGGAACTCTTCAACATCGTGAAAGAGCTTTCCAACCCCAACGCAGGAAACAACGACATCACCCCATCGCAAGACCTCTGCAACTCCCTCGCATCTTACTTCCACAACAAGATCACGGACATACACAACAGCTTCAACAACCAACCAACGCACACCACGACCGAACAACCACCCCCCACCACCACCCTCCACGCCTGGACTCCGATCAGCACCGAAGACACCATCCGCACGATGAACTCCATCCACTCCGGATCGCCGACCGACCCCTGCCCTCACCACGTCTTCAACAAGGCCGACGCTGTCATCGCACCCCACCTGCGAGACATCATCAACACATCCTTCGACACCGCCACCTTCCCTGAGAGCTGGAAGCACGCCGAACTCAGCGCGCTTCTCAAGAAACCCACAGCAGACCCCACCGAACTCAAGAATTACCGCCCCATCTCGCTCCTCCCGTTTCCAGCCAAAGTCATCGAGAAGACCGTCAACAAGCAGCTGACCGCCTTCCTTGAGACGAATGGATCCCTCGACCCCTCACAGTCTGGCTTCCGAGCCAACCACAGCACCGAGACCGCCCTCATCGCCGCCACTGATGACATCCGAGCCCTGATGGACAAGGGAGAAACAGCGTCCCTCATCCTCCTAGACCTCTCCGCGGCATTCGACACTGTCTGCCACCGCACCCTAGTACAGCGCCTCAGCAACGTCGGAATCCAGGAGAAGGCTCTGGAATGGATCATCTCCTTCCTCGACAGAAGAACACAGAGAGTCCGCCTACCACCGTACAAGTCAGAGGCCACCGAAGTCATCTGCGGCGTCCCTCAAGGATCCTCGCTGAGCCCCACCCTCTTCATCGTTTACATGAGCCCCCTCGCGGCCATCGCACGCCAACACAACCTCAGCATAATCTCCTACGCCGACGACACCCAGCTGATCCTCTCCCTGACCGACGACCCCGCCGCCGCCAGAGCCAACCTGCACGAAGGGATGAAAGAGGTAACCGAATGGATGACGACCAGCCGCCTGAAACTGAACTCAGACAAGACGGAGGTCCTCATCCTGGGCTCTTCACCCTCCGCCTGGGACGACTCCTGGTGGCCTCCCGCCCTGGGCACCGCACCCAAACCGACAGACCACGCACGCAACCTGGGCTTCATCCTGGACTCCTCCCTCTCCATGACCAGGCAAGTCAACAACGTCTCCTCGGCGTGCTTCAACATCCTTCGCATGCTACGGAAGATCTTCTGGTGGATCCCCACCGAGACCAGGAAGACCGTCACCCAGGCCCTCGTCACTAGCCGACTGGACTACGGCAACGCCCTCTACGCCGGTACCACCGCCAAGCTCCAGAAGAGACTCCAGCGGATCCAGAACGCCTCAGCCAGACTCATCCTCGACATCCCACGAACCAGCCACATCTCTGGACATCTGAGAGACCTACACTGGCTCCCCGTCAACAAAAGAATCACCTTCCGCCTCCTCACCCACGCACACAAAGCCCTACACGACCAAGGCCCGAGCTACCTCAACAACCGAATCAACTTCTACGCTCCCAAACGCCACCTCCGATCAGCCAACCACGCCCTCGCCGCCGTCCCCCGCATCCGAAGAGCGACTACAGGAGGAAGGTCCTTCTCCTACCTGGCCGCCAAGACCTGGAACTCCCTCCCGACCGACCTACGCCTGACCCAAGACCACCTCTCCTTCAGGAAGAAGCTGAAGACCTGGCTGTTCGAGCAGTAGCGGCACCCCCCTCCCCCCAGCTCCTTGAGACCCTACGGGTGAGTAGTGCGCTCTACAAATGTCTGTGATTGATTGATTGATTGATTGATGTACTGTGCAGCACACATGCAAAGTTGAAAACGTGTAGAGTTTTAAAACTTGCTCCACCATTAGTCCAGCCTCAAGGAGGTGTAAGGTTTTGGCACCAATCCCTGTCTACCGATGTTAGTAGATAGAGATTTGCATCAAAACTCAAGGGTGGTTGTATAGAAACACCTATGTAACACCCATGGACTGCCCCCTCGATGCAAAGTAGAGCATAGCAAAACCTTGAGTTACTTTGGCCAACTTTCCAATGCAAATCAGGATTTTCGTTGGAAAGTGATTAAAGCCTCAAAAAAGTTACAAAATTAGCACAACACCAGCGCAAAGGCTAGTAAATTTGGGCCGTAAAGTCTAGGCCTATTGTGTGGTATGCTGGCAGAGGTATGCTGAAGCAGTTCATGTGAACATTTGTCACACTGCTCATTTTAAAGCATGCACAGTGTCTGGTAGAGACATCTATCCACAAATGCAGGGTTCATTATTTGTGTAAACTGCATAATTCCAGTTACCTACCAGCAGACTTTATTAGACCATGTTAAACTATCAACGTGTTATTCAAGATACAGAAACACTGGATATCTGGGAAAAGTATAACTGTCAGTCCTCAGCAGAGCTACCAGGAGTAGACTCAAGCAAATATATTTGTGTGTTCATAATAAACAGATAGGATCGCTTACATCAGCCCCCAGAGTGGATGATGTCAGTTTGTTCACCTATCCCCATACAGGCATATGCATTTGTGGGAGTAAGATGTGATTACTCACTGCACAATGTCACATAGCCCACTCATAATGTGAAAGTGTTGTTTATTTATTTAATAAAAATTTAGTTTCAGATATACTTGAACCTAAAACTAGGACTCCAGAGTAATGTGCAGAATAGTATAAAAGATGATATGTGTAATATTTTCCTTAAACTCAAAGAAAGCTATTCACAAAGGTAAACTTACATGTGAGTAGATGTACTTGTATACATTTGCTCTTACACTTTGTAATAAATGTAATATTTTTGGCTATTCACCATTTATAAGTGTAAATTTACTGCAACATTTAGCTTCTACATCTGCACCCATGCACCCCCAAAGTGGAGATCTCCGCCAATGGGGTTGAGATTTCCCTATGGTAAAGTACAATGAAAAATATAAAAGTTTCTTAAAGTTTAAAGAAAGTTTGTATAAATATTTTTAAGATAAATAGTAATCTAAATTTCTTTCATTTATGCAATTTAAATAGCAAAAAATAAAAAATGTACAGCACGATTAACTTAGTTTTAAATGAAATATTAATGTAACTACATTACAATAAATAATGTTTTAATATTTGTAATAAATACATATTAAAATTTATGGGTGGAATGAATTTAAAGTTGCATTTATTTTTAACTTAAAATAGATTTTTTTAAATAAACTATAAATAGTTTTTAATTTATATATGTTAACATATAATTACATTTATATATGCTTTTAAGAAGTCTCAATAATTGAATGTACTTTGTTCGCAAGGATTAGAGACTTTTTTTTCCGAAAAGGCTAGCTTTAATAGATCAACAATGGAGTACTCCATTGAGCATGGTACAACCCGACATCAAAATCCCAAATTCTAGTATGGCTTTAGCACAAAGAACCTCATTTAGGTGCAACAGACATTTTAGGGAGATCACCTACAAAGACATTTAAGTCTATTAATGACAAATCTGTGACCTGTACCACAGGTACAAATGTTCTGCCTTTACCAAAAATGCATCTATAATGAACAGATAATAAAACTGATTAAACCGACTGTACAATGGTATTAAACATTTGGTCATGGACAGGCTGGAATCCTGAGAAAAGGCACGTTATCTTGCTGACTAAGACTGACTAGCGGGAATCCATCCTAGAGTTAGATCATGTAGGCAGTTCTAATTAGTATAGTTGAGTTGTTGTCCCCAGAAAGCATTCAAATTCTGTTTTTCCTGGATTTAGTCAGAAGAAATGCTCTTCTGTGGTGACTCACGTTTGAATTGTTTAATTTGGACCAATTAAATTACTAAGGTTAAACTGCATATTTTGATCTCTATTCACAGAAAGGTATCCAATGTGCACGTACGGAGAAGGAGACCAGTGCTGTTTGGAACCTAAAAATCCCAGCTCCTCGCAATTTATACTTCTGTTTTGTCCTTTTTCAGGTTGCTCCAGTGATTAAAGCCCGGATGATGGAATTTGGGTCCACCATGGTCAGCTATCAGCCACTAGGAGACAAAGTAAACTTCTTCCGCATGGTCATCTCAAACCCTGCAGCATCTCACCAGGACATTGATTTCCTGACGGACGAAATTGAACGTCTTGGACAAGATTTATAGCCTGGGCTATAATATAGTCTAGGCTGGCTTCAAATCCCTACTTAGACACGGACGAGTCATAACAAGCTGTGTGAATGTATGTTTAGTGTGTTTCAAAGTGATTCTATATTGTGCTGTCAAGGTAGAGTACAGTTTAAAATCAAGAAATATTGCTCCTCTTAAAATACCCCCCTTTTTATGTTAGAATAACTCTGTGATTAGCATCTGAAGATTGCATTCAATTGGGAACAATGACAAAATATCATGGAACTGTTCCCATTACGAAACAATTACAAACTTTACAAACATCTAAAAGTTATTAGACTGGATTATGCCAAATGTGTTAACTAGCAGGTGAATCTATATTTGTGTGGGTGATAAAAGCTGAAATGCATGTTTGTTTAGAAAGGAAAATATATTGCCTTTTCATAGTATTCTAAAATAATGTATTATTTACTTTTAGGAACATTTCAGATTTATTTAAATACATATAATTCAAAAAAGGGACCAGATATATCTATATATATTACAGCAAAATCATATTTTGTATAGTTTTTTTCTGTGAGTTTTAGAAAGAAACGGACCAAAACAAGAACATGCTGTAGTAATTTTAAGCATAGTTATTACATTTGCCAGTATTTATTTTTGAAGCAGAGACCAAAATATATTAACATGAACAGTAATTTTATCTATAGGTCATATGTATTATATAAAAAAACAATTTTTATTCCAGTCAAACCACAAGGCTGATTCTACTATCCAACATGCTGCAACCTATAAGGAACAAAAGCATGGCAGTCTGATGACTGCGTTCATTGGTGTGCATGGGCTATATTAGAATGACGCGGTGCTGTCTCAATTTTATTAGAATCTTTTTATTTTAAATGTCACATTACTCTGTAAGAGAGCTATCAATACATATTGGTGTAATTCATAATTAATGCATTGTTCTTGGACTATGCCTAGAATACCTATGAGTAACCTTTTAGTAATCAGGCCAAGATATTTAAGAGGAAGGAATGAAAGAATGTGAATTGTAATCCACCCTCGTGCTATTTTCTTTATTATTGTTAAATAATAATGATGACAAGAAAATAGCACCAAGGTGCATTACAATTTAAAAATCTAATACTCTTTTTAGGTCTCAGCTGCAGGCAGCCTTACCAGTCTGTGGATAAGACCTATTGTTTCCAACATATTATGTATATTTAGTGGCTTTCGGTCAACCCCTTGATCCTTAGTCAGTGGTTTTCCTCCATTGTGTTTGTCCCACTCAGGAACCTTTCAGTCTTACAGTGCTTTGAATGGATGATATATTCTTCCACTGCTGACATGAGATCTTGCTTTGCAGTGCATGGCAAGCATTATTTTCTCTTCCTCTCTCTCTCCATGCTCCCCATCCCCATAACTTCCCCTATTCCCCTCAAACTGTTTAATCATTCCCACCAGCCCCAGTGTTTTCGAAACTTGAATTATCCACTTGTTGCTGCCTTTACACTGTTGGTGGGTGACCATTTAAAAGTTTTTTTTGACAATTTAAGTAGGGCCATCTTTCACCATATGCAATCGCCCTGGACACTTATAAATGGTTTTGTTGTATTTAAATAAATTACATTCAAAGCAGTCCATCGTGGTTACATATGCATCCACAGCAGCCATAGTTTGACTAGATTAATTAAAATTAAACAAAAGGCTTCGAAGGATGGCCATCATGGGTGCACACACATCCACAACTGTCATTATTCAAACACACCACTTGCACTGAAAGATGGCCACCATGGATGCACGCTTAACTGTAGTGGCCATCTTCTAATACATATTGGTTTTGTTTTACAGGCCATTAAAATATGGCTGCTGCAAATGTGATTGCATTTCCAGCAGCTATCTGGGTAAAAAAAAAAGCATTGGCAAAGCCAATACATTTCACTGCCAAGACCTATTGGCTTTGCCATTTCTTGTTTTTAAATGTAATATAGTTTTTTATTTTCAGAATGTATAGGGAGAAAAGAGCCTCCAAAGGGATGAAGAGGAGAGGGAAGTGAGGAGGAGAGGAGAGGCAGTAATAAAGAATAGGAATGGAGGGAAAATAGTAGAGGGAAGGGAGAGGATACATACGCGAGGAGCAACCGAAACAAACATTTTTGTTGAGGAGAGGGTCGCAATGACCAGTTGCCCAACCTAGCTGACATTCATTTGCAGATGACCAGCCACCCAAGGCAGTACATCTGCATGATGAGACTGATCAAAATAAGTCTTTTAACTGAAGTAATGTGAAAAGCATTTTGTTCCTTGAAATGTTTACTTTGAAGCCATTGTCTGCAAGAAGGATATCGAAGAGGAAAACGAGAAGTAAAAGGAGAGCGGAAAGCACCACTGATATGAAGAACATCAGTCACAAGATCCCATTAGTACACTAGTCAATGGGACGTTTTGGCTGCAGTTATGAGTAGACATGTGTAGAGGCTAGAATTACCGATGCTTGCCAGAATGTCCATACATATTTATTCCTATTGTGAATTAAACCGAGTGCTTCATTTGAACAGGTGGTTGCCAGTGGGGCCCACCGAGATAAAGCGGAAAGAAGGAGGAAAGAAAGATAGAAAAATGGGAAAAAAAACTCTCAAAAGGAGAAAGCAAGAACCTGCAAGAGTGAGATAAAGGTGCAGGGTGTGTCTGATAGTAATTTAAAGAGGAATGAGGTAGATTAAAGACTAAGGAGCCTTAGTATTTGGTGTGCCGATGTTTAATGCTACCGGCTGTGAGCTTCTGAGCTATGCATTGGGTACCTTCACTTATTCTTTTACGAATTCAGACTGGTTAAACCCAAGTGAAGGGGAAATAACTGTGCAAATCCAGATTTACTGAGTGTAAAATTGCTCCGAATTCCCAAATCCATGGGGGTTCAACCCTCCTATTTACCACCTCCTCAGAGTAGGCGGCAAATGGGAGCATGGGCTTCTGTGGAGGAAGATGGTTGGGAGGGAAGGGGAAGATTAGTTCCAGCATTACATACTCCCTCATTGCTGTAGAAAAAAGTCAGGATAAGTGGGGTTCGAGGATTGGCTGCTGTTGCAGTCAAAGCCTCACACCATTTTACCACATGTCAGTAACAACGGAGACGGTTTTCCCACATGTGTGGAAACTGGGTGCTGGAACAACACGTCAGTCTTGATCAGATGGAGCAGGATCCCACTTGGGATACCACTCCATCTGACTCATAGTCAGGCCCTTCATATTAATCAATGCACCATGTTTCCAGTCCTGGACTTTCCTTTTAAACAATGTTTAATCCAAATGAGGTCAACCAATGACTACAACTCCCAGAATTCCCCATGTTGGTAAAGAATAGTGCTAACTGATAACCCCAGATGCATGTCAATTTTGACAGCTGTCACTCCCAAAGTAAACAATTCTACCAACAGTTTATAAGACTCACTTTTAAAGAACTTCCTACTAGGGTTATCTTTGAGCAAATCTCCAATTTGAGGATAACACATGTTCAGTCGAAATGATAAAAAGTAAGCTTATCCTATTATTTTTTTAAATATATACATACATATTTTTTCAATGTTTTTTTTATTTTGTTGAGAAGAATATAGAATGTCAAACTTTACCTATCACTATTTAGAAATTAACAGAGAGTGGTTTGATCAAAGTCAAGTAGTGCTAAGAAATATTACCATTGTGCAGTTACACATAGTGCTGCAAATAAAATTACTTGCTGTGTACTTACCTAACTTGGCTGCTGTTGGAAAATCCTTCAGTCAGCACTCAAGTGTGGGTTGTTGAGTTAAATGTTGAAAAAGAGCTAACTTTAAACCTATGGTTAAAATGCGGTCTCACATTTATGGTTGCATTGCACACTTCAGTTTCTGCTGAATCCATTCATCCTATGCACTCATGCTGCCCTGTAGACAGTCTGATGGCATGCTTCATATGCAAAGGTATTCAGAGGAAATGCCAGGAAAGGACTTCGCTTCACAGACCCAGAATCTCCTTCGAAAACATTTCTAGATAAATTAGAGATTGCT
This sequence comes from Triturus cristatus, assembly GCF_964204655.1. Lineage (NCBI taxonomy): Eukaryota > Metazoa > Chordata > Amphibia > Caudata > Salamandridae > Triturus > Triturus cristatus. Next base: position 412,204,607 of record NC_140593.1, read on the forward strand.
ATTCAGTGCTCTCCCTGGGAACATCTGAACTTCTTTTCAGCCTCTTGAGAGAAGGAGATAGCCTAATGACAGGGGAGGAAGGCATCTCGGAAAAGATAAAGCATAGAGGTTACCACGTGGGCATGGCTTATGTGAAAAGATCTCAGCAGCCAGATGAATTTAATTACAGGGCTGCAGACAGGAACCGTCTAAGATTGCCAGTCCCTTAAATTACTGACACCTCCCCCGTATACAAAGCTCCATGATGCTATTAACAATTTCTACCAAAGTCAGGACTGCAAATAGGATTCTCAGATTTATGATGCAATTTTGAAAGTCTGTTTACTTTTGCTTTTTGGAATTGAGAACTTCAATAAAGAAATGTTACAAAATGCATTGGCTTGTATCACATAGACTGCCTTGGTGCAATTTTGCACCAGCATTTCCGAATTATATATGTTGCTGTCATGCAGTTTTGCACCATCATTTTTATCACCTTCAAGGCCCCAAATGAGAGTGAGGTAGATTTATGTGCAGGGTACTGTTTGGCCAGAAAAAACATATTTGCAGGCAGTATCCCTACACCTAAATCCGACTATCCTGAATTATTTCACCTGAAATGGATAAAAATGTGTACCCTGTTGTACTGGGTTAAAATCCACACACATATTTCCATATTGGCCTGAATAAGTAACCATTTTCCACTCCAATTTACCACCTGCTTCGAGCAGACTTTCTGTGCAAATAGTGAGTGCCAAGAGTGTCAGGCACAGTGAACGCAGGAGTATAGCAGGTGGTGGCTATCCTTACTCCCTTTGGCACTAGGAATAGGTCGGACAGGGGCTAGACTTCATTTGTCCCTGCCCATTCCTTATGCAATTCTCTCAGCTGCATTTTCTGACTGGTAAAATCAGCCGGGTTGGTAATTCTTCAGGAAAATCTTGGTTTGGCAATTTTCAGCTAACTTTGCTTGTGCGATATATGCTCTTTCTCTCGCTGACGATGTGGATGATGACAACAGTTGATAGTTACTTGTTCCTATATGTACGTGTTGTAAAACGCTCAATAAAGAATGTTCAGGAAAAAAAACTTTGATCAGGCAGAGCAAATTGTCCCTCAGAGATACCACTCCATCTGTCTCTGAATCAGACAGCAATGTTAAAATGTCAATTTGCACCAGCTGGCTGACTCAAATATTGGTGCAAAATTGCATAGGCAACAGCATCATTTATGTAATGCATTTATATTTTTGCAAATTTGCACAAGCTTGGTATTTGTAATCCTAACATTTATTGCTATTGTTCTCTTCACTCTTACAGCACTGTTAGTTATTGAATTTACATGAATTTACATGAATTTACATGAATCTACTTGATCACTTTCCATTATCAGGCAATATTCTTCCTTTTTCCTTAACATACTTGAAAAAAACGATGGGCACTGTGTGAGCGTTTGATCAGAAGTAAATAACGGCTATCATTTGATTATATGTAATGTCATATGGGTGTGATTTGAGAAAAGGGATTGAATTGTGTTTGTAACTGTGTTGCCTTTAATCCTGTATCTTGATAGTACTGTCTTGTCACCTCAGATTGAGGACGTGCACTTTAGATTTAAACTGTACAGTGTTGCAAATCAACCTGTGTTGTTGTATAAGCTTGTACAATATATTATTGATATATGTCTTTTTCTGTCTGGTATCAGTATTGATAATTGTTAAGAATGTGCTCCAACCTGTAACAGGTTAGGGCCCAGTACGCCTTCCCCTCCTTCCCTTCCCCCACCCTACCAGCTTCGAAGCAGGTTTTATCCGATCTACTTGGAGATCACAAAACCTCCCATGTAATATTTTAATCAATAGAATAATCTATCGTATTAATAAAAACTACATTTATTTTATGTGTATGGGAAAAGAAACAATGCATACTGCCGATAATAAAACTAACGGATAACAGGGCAAAAAATATTTTATTGGAAGAAATTTCAAATTCCTATACATCTTAAAGTTTAACATTCAATAATTCCGTATTTTACAGAAAACTTTGTCAAATTTGTCAGAAGGTATGAAGTGGACACACTTGAACAGGAATTGACAATTCTTGCTTTTGTATGATCAGTGCTCTTTCTTTTTTTGCTAAAATCCAAACATCTGACTGAATTTTCTTGTGGACCAAATTCAGGGTACACGTGTTGTATTTCAACACAATGCCAGCATTTTTAAGTGTAACAAGAAAAAAGCTAGACTAGATTAGAACCTGCACTTCTTACCAAATACAAAGCTGTAATTTATCAAAGTATTTTGTGTGTTGTCTCGAAGAACCTGAATAAATGTTTCAAAATGTGTTAACGTGATTTTATCTTTTTCTTTGATCACGGATGAGTTTCATGTGAGAAGGGGTTTACTGTACGCTGCTTCATTAGTATAGTTATGCAGTATCATGTACACCAAAATACATTACGTGTGCAACTTGAAATGGAGATTTAGAAGTGTACCTGTGAAACAATAAATTTGCTCCGAATTTCGGCTATTATGCATCAAAATATGTTTACTGAAAGTGGTGAATAATTAGGATGCAGGCTTTGAGAGTGATTCACCTGCCCTCTCCACACATCTTTGTTTGAACTATTTCTGAACACTGCATTTTGTTAGACTTTGCACGCTAAACTAGCTATATGTTCTCACTGATTAGAAGTTGCATGAATACTGCAGAGTGGTTAACCCCATTGTAATAAAGGAAAGAGTGAGATAACTTATCATAGTACCTGCTTTATATGATACTGGTTGTGCAAGATGACACAAACGGCCACAGTGCAGTCAATTGCAGTGCACTAGGCTGCTTTAATATCAGTCCATAAGCCATCATATAAACATTACATAAACTTAATAAAACCCACCTCACTAATACACTAACATTTCTAAAGCCATCCTATTCTTAATTCTTCCAGTTACCCAAATATCCCCAAACAACCACCTCACATCAAACCATTGTAACACTTCATAAAACCTAAGAGTTTTTTCTCAAATGTTTTCTCTTGCACCCCTTCCCTAATTTCTTGACCCACCAATTTTCCTTCCAGCTGATCCAGATCCCCTCCAACCAACATCAAACTCTCTACAAATAGTGAGTCATCACCTCCTGCTGCCAATTAGGAAAACCATCTTTACCCTCCCCTAACAATTCCAGTTAAAACATCCGCCATTGTAACAATCTATGTTAACACCATAGGCCCTCATTACGACTCCGCATCAGGCATGGTCAGGTCGAATTCCGACATTTTACTATGGGACATGACAAAACCCAATTTGTAATGTTTCAAGTTAAAAAGGATCTGGTGTTGACGTTTCGGTCTTCAATGGCCCAATGGTTCTGCGAGACCATCCTCAGGACTCAGCGTTGCGGAAAAGTAAATCCTGTAAATACTTGCTTCCTTCTTAATTGACTTGAAGACAAATGTCAACAATCTGTATAATGCGTACCGACTCCAAATTAATTAGAAACGTCTCCTTCTTAGTCCATGCAAACATGTCCGGCTAATATGTCCGGTCCGAGTACCACATCCTTTTTTAACTTGAAACATTACAAATTATTTTTCGTCATTTCCCTTTTATGCGAGCATTTAAATGATTGATTCATTTTGATTGAAGATGATTTCTACACTGTTTTAGTTAAAAGTAGTGACTGCACTACCATCAATCCCTTGATTTGATAGAGTCTAGAGAGTTGAAGGGATTGTTTGATAGTGCCATTGTTGCTATTAATTATATGTATATACTGCCTGTATATATAATGTGGATTATTTGAATGATGTGTATAATATACATTTATTGAATTGAGTATAAATGAAGTAAAAATATTTGAATTTTGGAATACGTCCATGACTGTAATTATCAATTGTGTGATTAATCACTTGGATCACATATGTGACCGTGATTAAAGTGTGGAAATAATCTGGATGTAAATAATTCCTCAAGGGATATATTTTGTATGAGATATTCGTCTTACCCAGTTCCTTTTGGAAAATTGGGTTGCCCTATTGTGTTAATAGGGATCAACAGGAGGGGTACCATAGGTGCCCCCACGGCCCTCCAACCGGAGCCTGTGCACCCAAAGGGGTCCTGCTGGGGGCCCCAAAGACGCTTTCTGACATGGATTCCATGTCGGGTAGGCCAGCATGGAAACCATGTTTGAAACAGTCATCGAAATCTAAAGGGCGGAAAGGCCCGCCCTTAAGATTACTTGCCGGATTCCGACTGCCGGACGGGCTCTCCGAGCCCATCGGAAGCCGGACGGAATTATCAGCAAATTTCCTTTCCGACCGCCTCCATCATATTGAGACAGTCAGAAAGGAATACGAACGGCCCATTACAAACCATCGGTCGGAGCCTTCTGAGCCGCATCATAATCGGCCCCATAGTGTTTCACTTAAGAGTTTAAAAAGTAACTTCCTAACTTCAAACATTACTCAGTACCCAAGAAGTTTAAACTAAAGCTATCTGGGTGAAACAACTTCAACTCCTCTTGGAAATCTTCACATACTGAAGAAGGCCGATTTCTTGGCTTTTGAAAAACATTTACATCTCTCCATTTAGTTTCCTGCAGGACTTCTCAATGTCATTCTTCTCCTTTGAGCCAGCTCTGTCCAAGCAATAAAAGTGCACGACCACAATCATTTGATCCTCAGGCCTTCCACCTTCATAACTTGCAATTACATTTATCCTGACAATTGAACCAACTTGTTTTCTCCTGAATGGATAAAACAGGTCAGGGCAGCTCCTAAATTGAGTACAACTCTGGTAACCATGTTAACAGCTGGCCCCACCTTATGCTGCTCTTGCCCGACAGTGTACAGCACTGGTGCTATCATTCAGCGCAAGCAACTTTTCAAAGGTTCTCATCACCTGTGTGTCCACAAATGTAAACAATGAATGATTAATTGCCCAAACTGTAGTCATGTATGCTAAGGACCCACACACCCAATCAGCAACAAACACAAACAAAAAACCATGATGGCAACAGGAATTCAAGCTTAGCTTCCTCACTCTTGCCCCTCTGTCCACAAGCTCCGACAGGCTTACATATATCTTCTCCTCATGGAGGATGCCAATAAATTATCAACCAACTCAAGCATCCTTATTGTGCCAAAGCCCAATTTCCTGCAGTAGTTTGGTTATGCTACAAGCAACCAAGCATGAACATTCGCAAGTACTTCAGCAGTCTCAAGCTCCATCCACCATTCTGAGCTCTACCTCTCATTCCAGAACAAAGCAATGCTGCCTGCCTCTTCTGAAAAAATGTCACAGCCACAGCATCTTGTCATCCAATGCCAACATGGTCACTCTGTTAAAAGTGTTGCAAGAAATATTTCCAAATCCACAAGTCAGCTCAAAAGCCTGTTGAAAATTCTATTCTTTGGTGCCACAATACAGCCCCTGACTCTGTCCGGTCTCAAAACTCTGCATCTAAAGTACCAATGTTCCAGCAACATCTGCACCTTCTTTAGCTCTATCCTTCTCTCGCTAACTGCCTTATTCAATAGCTACAACATCTCATTAATATATTCGGTAACCTTGTCTGAATGCAGTCTGTATTTAACTTCGTTCCAAAGAAGGTTATAATCAAACTCGCCCCTTCTATTTTCCTTGGCTTTACAGACACGTCCAATTTGACTGCCACCTCACACATGCCTGAACCAACAATTAAGAAATCATGCAAAAATTAGTAATACGCCTGCATCCTGGTTTAACGGAAATGACCACTGTAGAAGTGAACAATATGAGCCTCATTACGATGTGGTTGGATCTGATGGAGCGCGGGTCACAGCTCTGGTCACTCATACACCTAATACTCACCTGGGCCCAAACCACACTCACACAAATAAGCTAGTAGACCCCGCTGGCATCAAGTCTTACCAATTTAATGAATTTTATTTCATTTCCTCGACGAATCAGGTTGCTCAGCTAGTTTAAGGTAGAATGATTTTACCTCTTTCTCTGAATAACTACAGGCTCAAGAAGTTTTGAAAACCTTTATCTAAATTTATTTGTGAGTCAAAATTAAATTACAGTAACCACCTTCATATCAAGAGGCAAAATAAAAAGTCAATCATAGCAGAGTTACTAAATGATCAATGAAGACGGTACCTGGAAGGAAGAAAAAGGGATAAGCACAGCATAGGCATAAAGGACAGATTTTCTAATTATATTTACCTATTGGTCAAGATGAAATCAACTCCGTAATGGGGGCCCAGAATAGAATCTCCAAAGCAGGTCACAGGTAGAGGAAGCAGGCAGATTCAGATCTGGAAGGATACCTTTTTCTAAAGTACAACGCCAGCGTTGCACACCTCTCAGACACTCTTCTCCTCGGGTGTCACTTTTCCGCAATCCTTCTAGATGAATAAGGTTATCGATCAGAATCTCAAACTCTCGGACAGAGTTTCTGGCAGCAGCAAACGCGTTGGGTCAGTGACAAGTCGGAATGACAGATCTGACAAATCGGACAAGTCGGACGAGGTCTCTAGCTATCTTACCTCAATTATCCTGTTCTTGATTTGTGTACCACCCCCCCCAAGTATCAATTCTTATGTCTTACCCTATTCTGATTGGTTGGGATGAGGAGGTGAGTTCATCACACCACTTTAAATTCTAACATTTCTCTATGAACCATTGTCTATGTGTCCGCCCCTTAATTTTCTTTTCCCATAGCTTTATTCCCAAACGCATTTTCACATTACTCAGTATTCTAAACATTTTATTCAACATTTTTGCATTCGCTGGGGTCATTCAGTCGACTCTCCCAGGCTTCTTCCTTCAATGTGTCCTTGACTGAGTGACATGGGTGCCGTCATGGACTTCGACCAATCTTTATGAGCATGCACATAGTAGGGATTCCAATCACCCTCCGAGGCCCAAATATGAACTAATAATAAAATCAGAAAAAGACACATTAGAACACAAAAACAAATGATTTCACTGTATACCACTTATCTCTACTCTATCCCCATTTACTTATTTTAAATCATTTGCATTAGTGTTTAATACAAATTACGAGTTTAGTTTATCAGCAGCAGGTGCATTAGTGTGTGAGTTCAAAGTGGCCATTTTTAGTGCCATTGCGCAGCTGCTAAACTTTTCCACCAAAAGCGACAGAGTCATACTACATAGATGCAGTAGACGCATGCGCAATAGAAATCCCGCGTTTTGTCGGCCATTTTAGGACATTCATGTTACGGGTTAGTAATGCACATTAACAAGCATCCCCTAGATAAAAGTGTTTGTGGTGTATTGCGGTTTTAGTATTTACAAAACAGATTGATTACATTGTTACATGTTATTTGAGAGGATTGAATCCAAGCAAGTTTCTTTTACGAATCCTTGCTCCATTAATCCCCTCTCTGATGGCATTTATTGCCATCAAAAAAATAAGCTCTTATTAAAACAGATGCCAACTTTAGCACATCTCAATTTCTTCTTCAACATTTTCATTTGCTTTCATTTCCTTTTTGCATTGTAACCCTCTCATTCTTTTATAAAAGTCTCCTTTTAATTCTTCTAGCTGTATTTCTTCAAATTTTCTTACCCCTTTCATTCACCTCGTATTTCTTTCTTCCTTTACAACACTTGTGCCAACACATTCTTGCTAAGACTAATAGGGTTATTCCCATTATGGGTAGTATTATGTGACCTAGAATACCTATTCCTAAATTAGAAAACCAATTACCTATGTTTGTAAAACCATTTGCAAATTTACTCCATACACTTTCAACTTCCAGTGGTTTCAATTCTTCCTCCAATTTCGTGATATTCTTAATATATTTTCCAATTTCAACACTTTTATTTGGAATATACATGCAACAATGTTGCATTTCAATAATTTACAGACTCCACCCTCTTTTGCCAATAATATGTCAAGGGCAAGTCGATTTTGCATAACCATAGACCTGACCACAACTAATTCAGTGTTGGTGAGCAGAAATCCTCCAGCAGTGTCAGTAGATAACCGATCAACTACTGTAGACAACTGACAGATTTTCCGTAAATTCAGAAGAACTCCCAAAGAGGGTATCAATGCACCAAAAATGTCACCTACAATCTCTGCAAACGAGCTCTTTTTATACGTTTTAGTCCATTTGAGTCTTCATTGTTTCCAGTGATTCTTTTTCCAGGATAAACCTTTGGGAATACTATTCCGAAATAGCAGCTCCCATACCAGTGGTCTGGCAGCCTAAAGTAGGCTTTATTTCCACACACATAATAAATTCCAGGAAATACTGCATCAGTTCCTCCTTTTAGTCCCCATCCCCTGATTATTAGGACATTATGCTCACATTCACTGGAACCAATAAACACATTGTTATATTCTGTTTTTAATCTATGAAGACAGATTTTCCCTTTCTTTTCAAAATCTAAAGACATGGCAGCATCAGTTTTGCCACTTGCAAAATGCTCTTCTTCCTCAGCTCATTTCGGTATCTGAGGTTTAGGTTCAGAGGCTCTTCGTTGGAAATTCTGTCTTCTTTGTTTTACTAAATTCAAAAATATTTTCTCCTCTTTATGTAATTTATAAGTTGAATTGTTATTATGTGCTTCAGCTATATCTATTGCTTTCATTGTTAAGAAATATTCACCCATAAATTCAGAGTCTTTTTTTACTAAGAACAGGGTTCATGCTTTTTCGCAAAGGAACCTCAGGGAATATCACAACAATTTTAGAATAATAATGTTGCAGTTTTCCAGTTTTATAAAATAAACTTTCTAAAACACTACAAGATATACCATAGGTTAAGGGTAAATGATGATGTCACTCCCTCTGCTACAGATGCAGGTGATTTCATGCATACATAAACATCACTAACTTCCATAGTTTCTACATATTGTACTAATAAGTTTGTAAAAACGTTTAAATCAGTGCCATTTTTATTCACAGTGTGATGTAAATCTGACTCACCTGTGCTTCTAATTCTACTCTATCTCCTTTGATAGTAGCTACCTTTTCATGAGTGTTAGTGGTATTCTGTACATTTTTTACCATTAAATATGGTATGGTCACTGCTAATATCAACCATATTATGAGTATTAAAAATATACTACATATACAAATTCTGCAACATTTCTTAAAACAATTCGGTTTTCCAGCAGATCTATTGTCAGCCATTCTCAAAAAGGGAAAGAAGATTTCTCTTCTTTATTCGATTGGTTCAAACTTCATAGCAGAGTTATAAAGCGGAAATTCGTTCAGGGTGGTCTCACTTCTTCGTCAATTTGCTCTGTATTAAAATTTTCAATTTCTTCTTCAATTATCTCTAACTTTTCAAAATCTTTGAGAATTACATATGTCCATTCAGGACCTTTGAATTTGTTATTTACAAATTTTGCTCTGGGGCTTCTTCATTTAGAACCTACAGCTGCTTGCCCAGACAAACTGGATACTTCATCCACGTGCTCTGGTTCTTCGGGTACTGTTTTAAAGTGATATTTCAATCTTTTGATAACACCTGGCCTATTATCACCTTTTCTGATTCGTTTAGCTTGCACTGCACTTGTATCTTCTTCAGATGTTCTTTTGTTTTCATTGATTTGTGGCACAACGTGATTATCTCTGTCCTCAGATTCTTTCTCTGTCTGATCTTGTGCAGGGCTTACTGATTCACGACTTTCTTCCTGAATGTTTTCTCCTTCACTAGTCTGACCTAGTTCAGGTTCAATTTTTAAAATTGTTTTTTCTATGCCTGACTGTATTTCTGTAACTTCCCTTATTTGCTCTTGCTCCATTTCCTTTTAATCTTTGTTGTTGTTTATCTGTTTACTTGCTTTAGATTCTCTGTGTTCTTCCCCAGTCTCAAGTTCTATAAATTTGGTTTCTTCTTTTTGGGTAATTGGTATCTTCCCTACCTGGTCCTTCTCAGGTTTATAATCTAATTTGATTTCTGTTTCTTCAGCACTTTCCTTTCTGTCTATCTGGTCCTCACTCTTTTCCTGACTAATTTGTCTAGTTTGACTCCTGGTTCTTACGTCTACATCTCTGGTACGTCTACTACAGGTATCCAATCATACTGACTGGTGCTCGGTTGTTCTTCGTCAGCTACTTCAGGACCTATTGCTTGAGATCCTTCAGCTGTGCAACCTTCAGCCAACTCAACCGTCATTTGAGGTTCCTCCTCGTCAGATGCTGGTTCTCTTGTAGTATGGCTTGCATGAATCCAATTAGGCAAGCCTGCACATTTTACAGCTGTTGCTGTGACTAATATAACCTGATGTGGTTTCTCCCACCTTGGTGCTAGGCAAGTTTCTTGTGTGTGATTCTTCACTACAACCCAGTCACCAGGATTCAGATCTTGCGCTTGAATCGGCTGCCTGACGTCTGCGTCCTCTCCAACCTGGTGAGAGATAGAACGCACTTGGTCAGCCAATTCTTTGCAATACTCCAGTAACAAATCATCAGTTATATTCAACAACTTGTGTCCTGGTATGCATGCCTGCCTCATTGCTCTTCCCATGAGGATTTCATGGGGACTCAATCCAGTATTTTTGTCTGGAATACTTCTGAGTCCCATCAGAGCAAGAGGTAGAGCATCAGGCCAGTCTAGTGGAGTCGATGCACACACTTTTCCCAACCTCGACTTAATTGTGCCATTCAATTGTTCTACCGCTCCAGATGCCTCTGGGCGGTATGCGCAGTGCAACTTCTGTTCAATTTCAAATGCTTCACAAATTAATCAAATGATTTCATTATTAAAATGAGACCCCCTATCTGATTCAATAGTTACTGGAAAACCGAACCAATGAATGAGCTCTCTCATTAGGAGTCTGGCTACAGTTATACTGTCATTTCTCTTGGTGGGGTATGCCTCCACCAATTTTGAAAATAAACAAACGATTGCAAGTACATATTTTAATCCTCGACAAGCAGGTAAATGAATGAAGTCAATTTGAAGTCTTATCAATGGTCCTTCGGCCTTTCCAATTTTACCCATATAGACTATCGTTCTCTTGCCTGGATTCATTTGCTGACATGTCAAACATCTTTGGCAAAGCCTTTCAGCCGTATTTCTAAACCTTGGGTTAAACCAATCCTGCCTGAAAAGTCTAATCATTGCATCTCGGCCTATGTGAGTGTCACCGTGACACATTCTAGCCATAGGTGCAAGCATGCTGTCTGGTAACACAGGTCTTTCATCTAAGTAGACCCACACACCATCTTCATTCCTTTGTGTACAACCAATTTTCACCCACTCCTCTTTCTCTTTTGTTTCTGCTTTGTCCTGTAGATCTTTCACTTCTTTCCATGTGTCTAACCCTGACAATAGCATAAGTTGGCAGCTGTTTTGACAATTTTCAATTTTCCTGTTTACTGCCATTCGGTATCTAGCACAATGTTGGGCAACCTGATCAGCGTACCGATAGCCTGCAGTCACACGGTCATTTCCTGACTGGTGTGCGGCACACTTAACCACTGCCACTTCTTTTTGTAATTGTATTGCTTCAAGTAATTCTTTGACAAAATTTCCATTTTTAATGGGAGACCCTGAAGAAGTCAGAAAGTCTTGCTGCATCCAAAGCTGGCCAAAGTCATTCACAACCTCGTAACCATACTGACTGTCAGTGTAAATGGTTACTCTCCAATTTTTCCCCTTTTTGCAGGCTTTAATTAAAGCAATCAATTTGACTATTTGTGCAGACCTAACTCCTGGTAAATAGGATGCTTCGACTATTTCAGCCAATGTACACACAGTATGAGCAGCACTTAACCCTCCCTCTTCAAGGTGCATGCATGAACCATCTACAAAAAATTCATGCTCAGCATCTTTTAATGGCTCATCTTGTATGTCTGGACGTGGTTTTGTACTAAGCAATGTTACATCAAGACAATCATGTTCCGGGTCATCTTTTACTTCCTCATTGTATGGATATGGTAGCAGAGTAGCTGGATTAAGTACAGTACATTGAACAATGGTCACATTTTCTGCACCTAAAATGATCCTTTTATACTTGGTTAATCTACTTGATGTAAGGTACTGTGTACAGGAACGTGTTAAGAGAATAACGACTGCATGGGGGACATATACCTTTACAGGTTGTCCCATCACAATTGTCTCACTTTGCTCCAGACACACACATATTGCTGCCACAGCTTTTAGGCATCCTGGCAAAAGCAGATGCTACAGGATCTAAGGTAGCAGAAAAGTATGCCTCTGGGCGTCGCATCAGGCCACAAATCTGAGTTAGAACTGAGGGGCACAATTATCTCTCTCAGAACAAAATGACGCACAATCTTTTGAATAGTCGGGCATACCTAAAGCAGGGGCTTCACATAAACAATCCCGTAATTTCAGAAAGGATTTCATACTCTCATCGTCCCATTCTATCTGTTCTTTTGCTTGTTTCTTTGTCATTTGTATCAGGGGTTTCGCCAGCATGGAGAACCCCATAATCCACTGTCTACAATACCCAACTACTCCTAGGAACATTCTTATTTCCTTTTGGGTTTGTGGCAACTTCATTTGTTTTATTATTTTTATTGTTTCGGAGGTCACTCTTCTTTCTCCACGTTCTATCTGGTGTCCCAGATATTTCACTTATTTTCTGCAAAACTGTAGCTTTTCAGGGGACACTTTATGTCCACCTTTGGCTAAAGGGTTCAGCAAAGCTATGGAATCTGTCACACAGTCACTTTTTGTTTTTGAAGCGACTAAAAGATCATCGATATACTGTACGAGGACAGATTCTTTAGGCATTACTTAATTCTCAAGACATTTTTTAAAAATCTGATTGAAAATTGATGGCCTTTCTGTTTACCCTTGAGGGACACGATTCCAAGCATAAACACAATCATCAAATTTAAAATAAAATAAAAACTGGCTATCTGGATGTAATGGGATGGAAAAGAAAGCATGACATAAATCAATCATGGTAAACCACCTCGCATTCCATGGTATTTGGTACAGAATCACTGCAGGGTTGAGCACCACTGGACAACAGGGCACCACAATCTTATTAATCTTTCGTAAATCTTGAACTACCCTATATTTGCCATTATGTTTCTTAATGCCAATTATAGGTGAGTTACAGGGACTACTTAAAATCTCTTTGAATATGCCTTGTTAGACCACTCGGTTTATTTCTACTGCAACACCCGCTTTGACTTCAGGACTCATTTTGTATTGTCGGGTGTTTGGAAAAACCGCACCTTCCTTTACGGTTACTTTTACAGGGTCTACATCTGTCATTAATCCTACTTCTTTTCCAGTAAAATCCCACACATCTGGATTTACTGTCAGTTTTACTTCTTCTGGCAAATCATCCTGGGTTATTATTAAATACAACTCATTTACTTCTGCTCCTTGCTTAGCTAACAGGATTTTGTATATTCCGTCTTCATCTGGAGTTTGAATGGCAACACCATCCGGTGTGCAGAATATGGTGCAATTCATTTTGCACAACAAATCTCTTGCTAATAAATTCACGGGACTGGAGTCGCATACTACAAACTTGTCCATCTCTTTGAAGTTCCCAATGCATACTTCCATTGGCTTTGTAATAGGGCTCCTAATTTGTTTATTAGAAATGCCCACTACTCGGATCGCTTCTCCCGAGAGGGGTAGGTTTGGAATGCCTGCTATTCTCACAGTAGAACGGGTAGCGCCAGTGTCCAACAAAAAGGTAATGTCATTTCCTTCTACCTTCCCGTCAATATACGGACCTGACTGGTCTACCAGTATGGATGTGCCAAGTACCCTCCCAGGCACCAATCTTGGTTTTCGCAATAGGGTTTCTGCAAAAGAAACTGTGATGTTAGGTAATTTTTCTTACCACTTCCTTCTTGAAATCCGGTGTCCGTACTGTACTTGGCTTGACTCACAAAATTTGGCATAGGGGCAGGTGGCAATTGATTCTGCAGGTTTACTACCTGTTGTGGTTGACTCATTATCACCTCATTCTGCGTCTGTGGATTTAACTTTGGATTTGGGCTATTATTATTATTTTGTATATTCTTACACTCGTTTTTTCAATGCCCCAATTTTCCATGACAAGGGAATTTCTTCTTTGCTTCTTCTCTACTTAATCGCCCTTTTGGTTTCCCCCCATTGTTTTCGCCATTTCCTTGCCCTTTTCCCGATTTCCCTGCCATGTTATTTAACTGAATTTCTTGCTGTTCTGCCAATTTAACTTGAGCCCGCATTACTTTTTCTTCTAAAATCTTTCATCTATTGTCTATTTCATCTCCACAGTACTTTGCATATTTTAAAATGTCGTCAATTGGCTTTGCTTGCCAACACAAATTATGTTGCTTAATCATTTCAGAAATTTCCTTCTTTAATCCATTTACAAATCAATATACAAATTGAGTCATATCTTTATTTTCAATGCTTTCCACCCCACTATACTGTTTGAACACCTGTAGGAGGCGGTCATAATAAGTATGGGCTGATTAATCTTTTTCTTGAGTTCTATCTATTTTTACCCAATCTGTCTCCTTTGGGGGAATTTTCCCTTTCAAGAAAGTTATGACCTGGTTATATTTTCTCATTACTTCTTCAGACGGGGCTCCCGTCTTCTTGTCTCACGAGTACTCATCATTTGGCCAATCAACCGTAATTTTACACTCAGCCCACAAATCAGCTGGTACCACTATGTCAAACAAACCATCCAAATCTTTCAACAGAACTTTCGAAACCTTCACAAACCTTTCGACTTGTCTATACCATTCCACAGGCTTCTCCCTCAGTTTTGGGAAAACATTTGTAAATGACAAAATAGCCTGTCTAGTCCATGGGACATGTACATAACCTCCCCCTGGGACTTCTCTCATTGGATACAACCCTTCTGGTTTTTCTGTTTCTTTCATTAAATACTCTGATGTTACTCGAGTGGCCTGTGCTTCTTCCTTTTTCTTTGTCCACCTTGCCTTCCACCTGTCTAGGTCACCCCATTTTTGCAATATCGTCATCAATTCCTTAACTTGCAACTTGCTCCCAGACACGTTCATATTTTCCAAATCCTTATCAGAAAATTCCGCTCATAAGGTTTTTGCAGAACCTTGGATCTTTCCACATCAATTCCCATTTCTAAAGCCAAATTCATTCATTTTTCATCTAATATTTTTGTATTTCGAGTTATACTTCTGCAAATGAACAGCAATTCTTCCTCATGGAAGGTATTCAACCTTTACAACCCTACATTTCCTGCTATCATCTCTTCCAATTCTACTCTTAGTTTGAATACATCTAGTATTTTTGGCGGTTGATCGTTTTTTTCTACATCTCATGTCCATCTTTCTAACTCTTCTGGTGTTATTAGTGTGGCACTCTTTGTTCCGGTGGATGTCTCAATTCGCACCTCTTTTGAACTACCTGGTGTGACTCTTCTGGGTGTGTCATTTATTTGCCCTCTTATCAGCAAGTCCATTAAGGAAATTTCTGACTCGCAATCACTAGCTTGGTTGTCAATTATTAATTTTCTTTTTCCCAGTTCTATGATTGGTGTAGTCATGACGGGAGTTTTAGGACAGTTTGATTTTTCTCCATACAACGAGACCACAAGACCTATAGTCGCAGGTATAGTTAAAGCTTCCGGATTAGCGTTTAACTGTGTTATCTTCTGAATTAATTCTTCTCTATTTTTATTTATTGGCTCTGTTTCCTTTTCTTGGAGTACTCTTTCTATCGTTCCATCATGTACTACTTGTGGCACTAAGGGTGTCTCTAAGAGTAGTGTGTTTGGGGTAATTTTACTTGGCCCTTCCTGATATGGCGGAGGACTTCTCATTAATATTTCATCTAAATAATCTTCATCAGAGTCTCCTCCACTTGTCATTAAGTGTTTTTTTCTTTTCTGTACATTTACTTCCTGTTCATCAGCCCCTAATACAGGATATAATCCTTCGGTTAACATGGCTTGTCTCCATTGTTTCATTTGTTTGTCTCGAGTTTCACGCGGACATTTGGATAGAAATTACTCAAATTCCTGTTACACCTTGGTCTATCTCGTTCAAATGCCTCAGTTTCCCATTCTTCTAATGCCTCATACTGAGTCAACCTAGGTCTGGGTTCTAGCTCATTCATTCTTGTACGTAAATCATGTAAAATTCTCCCATTAAATGTTCCTTATTCTGGGAAAGCCAGAATTTCATCACCTTTCGTGTATTCAATCCAATTTTCTAACCATACACAAGTATGATAACCTCTCTCTACCATCATGTAGGATGCAGGAGTTTTCGGAGGAGGAATGAGAATTCCTTCTCTAGTTTTAACAGGCTTATCTTTCTTGAAATAATTCTTTATTTTCTGCATAACTTCCATTTTTCTTTTCTCACCATACATTTTTCGTGATCTTCCTTTTAAGTATTGCTGGTAAGCAAACCCTAAATAATTTCTATCTGGCCGACTCCCAGTTAATATGGGATCGTATATACACAATCCTTTATCTGTTATTATCATTCTTAAGACTTCTATGATTATAGTTACTCAATTTTTCCTCCAATACTAGCGCGTCTTCTTATTTTTGAATCCAATTAGAACTCAACTTACTAGGACGGCTTTAAGTGACGTCAGTATCACTCCTTTCTACTGACCCCTCCTTTACAAACCTTGCGTAAGTCACACACCCGCTGTCTTACCAATCCAGCGCGGCTCTTTGTGATGTCAGTGCAGAACCCGCAACTGACCCCTCCTTTTCAAGGTAACGCGTAACTTGAATTTTTCAGTATTTTGTATGTAACAACATAAAACATTCGCTACTGTGTCAGATTCTCTAATTCCAAAGAATAGTCAGTTTTCTTTTACTGTGAGTAGAACTTTTCCGCCTACTCTTCACACACTACGAGTAAAACCTTTCCGCTTACCCTTCACTCAAGCACCAGAGAACCTGCTACTCCTTCGGTATTACCCTTTCTAGGTGATATAAGACCAAAGTTTCACCAATTACCTCTTTAGCTACCAAATACTCTCACATACACACAGAAAATAATCCCTAAAACAGTGCTTCTAGTTTTACCTAACTTTCCACACTTTCTTGAATCCTGACAAGTAACATCACTGCAGGATGGTTTCCATTTACCATCCGCTATTCTCTATTCCCGGGAACTTCAGATAACATGAATAACGATGACAACAACAACAACAACAACAACAAATATTAATGCATATATCAATAATTTCAAGAATATTTTCAATTACAACATTCCCTACCTAACTAACCAGAACCTAACCATGCCTCTGCTACCATGCAAAACTGATGGAGCGTGGGTCACCAGCTCTGGTCACTCATACACCTAAGACTCACCTGGGCCCAAACCACACTCACACAAATAAGCTAGTAGACCCCGCTGGCATCAATTTTGAGTAATGATACCTGCAATTTTATTATTTACCTTTACCAAGTCTTACCAATTCAATGAATTTTATTTCATTTCCTCGACGAATCAGGTTGCTAAGCTAGTTTAAGGTAGAATGACTTTTACCTCTTTACTCTGAATACCCACAGACTGAAGAAGTTTTGAAAACTAAATTAATTTGTGAGTCAAAATTCAATTACAGTAACCACCTTCATATCAAGAGGCAAAATAAAAAGTCAATCATTGCAGAGTTACTAAATGATCAATGAAGACGGTACCTGGAAGGATGAAAAAGGGATAAGGACAGCATAGGCATAAAGGACAGTATTTCTAATTATATTTACCTATTGGTCAAGATGAACCCAACTCCGTAATGGGGGGCCAGAATAGACTCTCCAAAGCAGGTCACAGGTAGAGGAAGCAGGCGTTGCACCCCTCTCTGACACTACTCTCCTCTGGTGTCCCTTTTCCGCAATCCCTCTAGATGAATAAGGTTATCGATCAGAATCTCAAACTTTCGGACAGAGTTTCTGGCAGCAGCAGGGTCTGAGACAGCGTCTCGGACAGGAACTGGAGCAGCAAACGCATTGGGTCAGTGACGAGTCGGAATGACAGATCTGACAAATCGGACAAGTCGGACGAGGTCTCCAGCTATCTTACCTCAATTAAACTGTTCTTGATTTGTGTACCACCCCCCCCCCCCCCAAGTATCAATTCTTATGTCTTCCCCTATTCTGATTGGTTGGGATGAGGAGGTGAGTTCACCACACCACTTTAAATTTTAACATTTCTCTATGAACCATTGTCTATGTGCCCGCCCCTTAATTTTCTTTTCCCATGGCTTTATTCCCGCACGCATTTTCACATTACTCAGTATTTTAAACATTTTATTCAACATTGTTGCATACGCTGGAGTCATTCAGTCAACTCTCCCAGGCTTCCTCCTTCAATGTGTCCTTGACTGAGTGACATGGGTGCCGTCATGGACTTCGACCAATCTTTATGAGCATGCACGTAGTAGGGATTCCAGTCACCCTCCGAGGTCCAAATATGAACTAATAATAAAATCAGAAAAAGACACATTAGATCACAAAAACAAATGATTTCACTGTATACCACTTATCTCTACTCTATCCCCATTTACTTATTTAAAATCTTTTGCATTAGTGTTTAATATAAATGTTACGAGTTTAATTTATCAACAGCAGGTGCATTAGTGTATGAGTTAAAAGTGCCCATTTTTAGTGCCATTGTGCAGCTGCAAAGGTTTCCCACCAAAAGCGACAGTCATACTACGTAGATGCAGTAGATGCATGCGCAATAGAAATCCCGCATTTTGTCGGCCATTTTAGGACATTCATGTTACGAGTTAGTAATGCACATTAACAAGCTTCCCCTAGATAAAAGTGTTCGTGGTGTATTGCGGTTTTAGAATTTACAAAACAGATTGATTACATTGTTACATGTTATTTGAGAGGATTGAATCCAAGCAACTTTCTTTTACGAACCCTTGCTCCATCAGATCACAACCAACAGGTCGTCAGATGCGGTCCGACGACATCTGCTTCTGCAATCTGACCGCTGCATTGAGATGCGCAGTGGTCAGAGGCAGGGTGGAGGGACCGACCGATGCTTCCGAGCCCGTCCGACTATCTGTCGGAATATAATTCCCCACCATTAGGGCCGTGCCTTTTCACACACCGCCATAGGCATTACAATGTCCCTTTCAGACAGTCTTTCAATGGCGGTCCGACCACCATTGAAAGGCTGTAGGAAACGGATTTTACGTCCCTCCACAGCCTCCGCTATGAGGCCTGCCCCCAAAAACATCCATACCCCACATGCCAGGCACCACATGGTACATGGATGTTAGAAAACACATTTTACCAATGTGGCTTGTGCTGCAGCCCTTTTCCAACCCTAGCACAAGGCACATTGGATAAATTGAAGTTTCCAACCTCCTCATGGGTGGTCACATCCGAATTTGTCGAATGGAACCGCCAACCACTAGTCGGGCGGTTTCTATTCCAACACGATGCCAGTCTGTCATGCGTCCAACCAGCATTGTAATAAACCCCAAATCTTTCAACTAGGGGCAAGAAATGGCCCTTCCTAGGAGAAATGTTATAGCCATAAATATGTCTCCATCAAAATGCATTCTCATTAGGGTAAAATCCTTAGGGTGCACCAACAATAGCCTGTGGCATGAGTTAAATCACACTTCGCTATCTCCGTTCCTACCTGCATTGCCTTACAAGTATAATTGCATCAACCCCAAAAGTGTATTGTACTGACACATCAGCCACTGCACCCCACCCTTCGTCATTTTCCCTCCTCAATTTCTACTGACTCACCTACAGCATAGCTTTAGCTGACTATAGCATGTGTGCAAACCATTTTTCTCTGGGCTGCTCCCTTGCTACAATTGTCCTCCCTTGGCCACTTTTCTGAGTAATGGGGTGTTTACTGCGGAATTTTGTACACATGTTTAATTTTGCAGACCGATCTGTTGCAAAACTCCCTATTAAATCTGTAGAATGCACCTGCGCTTGCACCCCACCCTTTCTTCAACCCTCCCATTCTACCTTGAGTGAGGCACCCTAAAAAGGGCTTGTTCCGATTGGACAGCTGACGAGCTTTGTGCAGCACTGGTGCCAGCCTCACTACAGTCACTCATTGTAACCACATTTCACTGTCAACCGGCCTCAATGTTTGTCCGGGTACACACACTGTCACCGTAAACTCCTCATCAAAGTACAACCCTCAAAGTCAACTGGACTTTTTATATAACATCAGAATACTTAAATAAAGCTTTAGACTTATCACATACTTTCTGAATAGACGTTTGCATATATTAAGAAAGGAGTCCCCCAAGTGCAAATGTTAATTAAAACACTTGAGTGGCACACTAAATCCCAATTCCTCCTCCTTCGTCCAATGTTTTCACCTCTGTCTCCCTATGAAATAAGTTATACACGACTGTAATCTCCCCCTTTCAAACTTTTTTCACGTAGGAAAAGAAATGAGCCCCCACTGACATTGTTATCCCATATAGATAAATTTCTTCTAGGAATCAATACCTGCCACCTTCCTGCCCTCATACTTCACTTTTAGCAGCCTCTTCCTTCCCCTCAGCCTTGCTATCTCCAATTTCATTCACACCCTTGAAATGGCGCTTCTGACAACCATTGTATCCTCCCCTGCCCCCTGTGGCACCATTTCTTGTCCATGCTTGTACATATTATTCTTAGTTTCTTCCCTCCCTAATGCCTTGTCCTGAAAACTAACATCCAAAATAACATTCCCCTTTTTCAATTCAATAGAACTACCTCCCACGGCGATTGATTTAAATTTAGCACCTTCTAAACCCACAGTCCTCCATTCCACATCTCAGGCTGACCACCAGCTCAACGTACCATGCAGTAGCCTCTCTACACCCCACGCTAATTGTCCCTCCTCTAGTTTAGATAATATGCTCCTCTGTTCTTTCTCCAGCACCTACTTGTTTCCCTTCTGCCCTACTCTGGTCTGAAATATACCAATACTACAATCCAATAATTGGAAACCCCTGTAATATCCACTTCCTTCCACCACCATCACCTTCTGTTTTGCAAAGCCTCACCCTGCCTTCAGATCAATTCACAATCTCATCCTACTCCAACTCCACCTCATACTCCAACTCAGCCTCAAAACTGTCATCCCCCTAATACCAAAGATGACATGTCCTTTGTCTGGTGCGATGTTGGAAAGTCCAAACATAATTGCTGCCTACTTTTGGGCCAGTGCCTCTGAGCAACCATGGACTCGACTGGTGGATGGACCCTATCCCTAGCCTTACCTGCCAGGATTGCCATTCTTCTACCATCCTCGCCCTAACTGCCTGGAGGTTTTTTCTCCTGATAGCCCCATAAGCAGCTCCAAGTGTCACCAGACTAACCCTAGACATTCCTAAAGTGAGCAACCAAGCCCATTTACCCTTTCATCCTGTTCTGTCCTTGACTCATGAAATCCCATCAAACACCCCTTTAGCAACCTGCCAAGTCATGCTTTCCCAGTTCTGACTATCTCCAATATTCTCCAATGCCCACAATCGGGGGAGAGAGAAAGAGAGGGAGAGAGAGAGAGAGAAAGAGGGAGAGAGGGAGAGAGAAAGAGAGGGAGAGAGCGAGAGAAAAAGGGAGAGAGAGAGTGCCGACACTGCCGACCCAGGCCTCACTGCTCACCTGTTGCCACCGTGTGCCTCCAACCACATGCTGGTACACACTGCAGTCCCCCAGGTCCCTCATCTGAAACAGTTTCCAGAGACATGAATGGCAGAGTCCATACAGTAGCACACGCCATTATCACTTGCCCGCCTCTGCGCACACAGGCTGCTACATCCCAGCCCCTCCCACCACCCTGCGGTGATTATGCACCCCTGCGCGCCCAGGCCCCACTGCTCACCTTCCGGCACCGGCGTGTCTCCAAGAGGGCCCACCACATGCCGGTGGGAGCTCCAAGCCCGGGGCCCGTGACCATGGCACCCTCCACATCATGCAGCCCCGCACCGCGGACCACCAGGTCACACACTTGATCCTGGGTCTTGATTTCGCTATGGTAGAGAACATATCAGTGCACACCGCATCATCGCAGGCTGCACACCTGCTCAGCTCTTGAGGTGCCACTAACTCTGTGAACCGCGAGGCGATGCCACGTGTCGGTAGGCCCGCACTGCCCACTGGCTCAGGCCTACACTGCGGTCCAGCAGGGCTTACACTAATCCTACCAGTCCGGACCGCCAGGATGGCGCATCATCGCAGGCTGCACACCCACTCAGCACTTAAGGTGCCCTTACCTCAGTGCACCGAAAGACACCGTCCCGTGGCGGTGTGCCTGCCGCAGTGTATCCAGTGCCACCAAGTCTGGGCACCGCAAGCCATGGACCCTTTATGATTGAGTCTCGGCGTGTGGACGCCATCATGCGCCGGCACTGGGCAATGTGCTGTGCCCAGGCCCTAGGCCCTCATGCATAAATGATAACGACACAGAGACACCCAGTTACAGTTGGAAATGGCATCCAGCACGTGCGCCAGGCCCTTTTTATTGGCAGGGTCACATGTCCTGTGATGACTGTGCTGGTTGGGTGTGGTGTGGGTGTAAACCAGCCATGAGGGAGTGGCTGTGGCATGCTGACAACTAGAC
Source organism: Triturus cristatus (assembly GCF_964204655.1). Classification (NCBI taxonomy): domain Eukaryota; kingdom Metazoa; phylum Chordata; class Amphibia; order Caudata; family Salamandridae; genus Triturus; species Triturus cristatus. Next base: position 412,227,100 of record NC_140593.1, read on the forward strand.
CTGTGAGCAGCAGATCCCTACAGGGTAGACCTGGGACATGTAGCGTTGTCATTCCCCCCTTGTGAGCGTAAGCGGAGTGGGCTGGCCTGGCGTATGCCAGTCCTGCGTACGGGTGTGAACAATGACCCCCGGGCTCTGGGCGTGGTTCCGTTCTGGGCTGGACAAGGAAGTAACTAATGTGTGTGTCTCCGTTCTAGTGTCGGCGCCACCCGGAACGCAATCAGCAATGTGTCACCCTGTGACCCAAGTCCCACAACATGAGCAACATGGACGTAAGGGTGAATCATTGACCTTACATTCATCCATTCCTCCACACTTGCAAGATCACAGACATGACACATCAGCGTGAAAATGAATCTTTAATGCATATTCAGTAGAGTGTTGTAGCTGGAGCAGTACAGGGCCATGCAAACCCCACCTTGCATTGTTGGCCCGTAGAGGGCCAGTCAGAGTCCTTCAGGGAATGACAAGTACATCAGAAGAGGAGGAGTTCAGTCCGCAGTCTGATAGCTGTGTCATTGGTGACCAAACAGAATATGGCAGTCCATGTCAAGGTCCAAGGTGAGTATCGCAGAGTGCATCGGGGACAGTGGAAGGTGATGATGCAGAGGGCAGAACCAAGCAGAAACAGTCCATATGGCGGAGATGCATGCTAGTGCATCCTTCTGACCACGGAGGCAGATTCATCCGCATCTTCGTCCTCTGCTGTTGCATGTGCCTCACATGTGGGTGGTGGTGTTCTGTCTCCAGCACTGTGTGGCAGTGACACATCAGGGGCCGGAGGTGGAATGTCCGCCGCACTGTGTGGCACTGACACATCAGGGGCCAGAGATGTGGATGGAGTGGTAGCTGCAGCATGCATCAGCACCAGGCCTTGTGGCAACAATGCCATGAGGATGGCATTTAGGGCATTGAGGGACCCAGCTACCTCTCGCTGGTGTGCAGCCGTGTCAGCCACTGTTTCCGCATGTTTATGCTCCGTGTCCTCCATGAGCCTCCGCATGAGTCCCAACTCCCGGGCGAGCTCGCTGGAGCCACTATGGCTGGCCAGTCGTTCTTGCCCCTGAGTCAGGACCCTGGCAATGTCAGCCATGGTTCGTTGGAGAGCCTGGAGCGGACTGTGGGTGTCCGTTAGGGACTGTGAGTTGTCCCTGATGGGACTTAGACACCCACGTATGGAGTCTAGTTTGGCTGCCATGCGGTCGAACCCCACCTGCACCTGTTCAGCCAGCTTCTCCTGGCACCCCAATGCATGGTGTTGGGAGGCCATTTGTTCGTCATGGGGGTCCTGGAATGCAGCCATGGTGGTGGGTGGTGCCTGCTGTGTGTTCTGTGCAGGGGGTGGGTTCTGCTCGTAGCAGCTGGGCTGCCCCGCTCCTGGAGGTGGGGTGCGGAGGCTCTCCACGAGCTGTTGGAGGACGTCGGAGTCGAAGGTGTGGTGGTCCTCTTCGTCATCGGAGAAGAGAGGTTTGGGCTTCTCTGCAGGAGGTGTTGGAGTTCCCCATGCAATGTGAAGGGGAGATGCAGTTTAACATTGTGTTGACATGTGTGTTGACGCATTGTACATGTTTACATTCAGACTGCATGACAGTGTACATTGTGAGTGTTTGGGGGGAGCTGCCTATTTGATGCGGGACAGTGGACATTTCGACAACATCACAGATGTGTGTTTGTACTTGTACATCACCATCTCACATTTCCCTGCTATGCCAAATGTGATTGGCCAGTTTCTGCACACAAGCGGCACCAGTTGTGTCCTCTGTTCTGTTGTGGACGTGTTGCGGTTTGTACCACATTGTTGTCAATGTTGCTGTGCTCTGCATGTTATGTGTGTGTACTGCATTTTGGGAGAGTCGCCCCTGCAGCTCTGATTTGGATGCCCCTTATCCCTTTAATTCGGTGTGCCTTTGACTTATGTGCTTATACAGTGCTGGGATGTTGCGGACGTGGGTACATTGGGCTCTTGATGGGAGTTGGGACTCTCGGGCATGGTTTGTCCACAGCTGTGCTATGCTTAATTGTGCATGTGTGCCATTGTGCCCATCTCCCCGTTCCCCCAGTCCCTGGCCTTTACTCACCCTTTTGCTGTTGTGTCCGGTCATGTTGAGCAGTGTCCGGTCCCCCAACTCCTGCCACCGTCTCCCCACTGATGACTGTGGACACCATTTCCTCCGTCTCGTCCAGCTCCTCCTGTCGCGCTGGGCTCCCACCTCCAGTCTGCATTGCTGCCTTCCGATTGTTTGCGAGTTTCTTCTTGGTTTTGCGCTTGACATCATTCCAGCGCCTCTTGACCTCTTCCATTGTCCTCTTCAGCACTCCAACTGCATTCACCTTGTCCACGATAGTCTGCCATATTCCATTTTTAGTTGCCAGTGACACAGTGGAGGTGACGAACAGTAGTTGATGGTGTTCTATCACCTCCGTTATCAGGATCCTGTTTTCCTGCGGACTGAACCTTTTCTTCCTACTCTTCTTGTCCTTGCCCTTCCCTGACCCCGAGGTCCCAGGCTGGTCATCCGGGGGGCTTGTGGGGTTCTGGTTGTCCCCTGCACTTGCTCCGGTTACCTCCATTGTGCTTCGCGGTTGTTTGGCTTTTCTATGTATTTTTTTTTCATCTGCGTGGGGATTGCAGGCCTGTGGCTGGTTTTCGCTGATTTTTGTATTGCGATTGGCGTCATTGCCGCTTTTTTTGCGTATCACATTTTGCGGCATCACGTTGATTTTAACACGTTCATTTGACGCATTATCGTGGGTCTATTGCATGGTGCCGCCGGCTTGAGAATACCACGTTAACACAGAGTTATTTTCCCGCAATAGACTGCGATGTGGAGAGTTGCGTTAAGCTAATTTTGCGATGGTTATCACATGTTCTTGAGAATATCCCCCTGAGTACTTCACCACTGCTAAACATGTCTAAAGTGCATGTGCTTACTCCTTAAAACATGGTAATAATAGCTAAAACCCAATTGGCATATTTAATTTACTTATAAGTCCCTAGTAAAGTGGCACTACCTGTGCCCAGGGGCCTGTAAATTAAATACTACTAGTGGGACTGCAGCACTGATTGTGCCACCCATTTAAGTAGCATTTTAAACATGTCTCGGGCTGTCATTGCAGCCTGTGTGTGCAATTTTAACCGCAGGGGCCACGGGAGATGTGTACCAGCCCTGGAGGTGACGTAACTCAATGTCCGGCCACTGTTTATGAAGGCGTACACTCGGGCTCGGCAGCACACCTTGGCCGCCGCTCTGTGCAGTTAGAGGTCAGCAGCAATCGTTACCAGGCCGGCATTAGTCTCAGAGCATTTACGGCTTCATTCCTCTACGGAGCCGTCAGCCGCATGCCTCCCAGCAATGCCCGGTCTCAATCATGGCTACAAAGCGGCCGCATTGCAAATACGGGCAGTACTCTCTTAGTTCAGCATCCTATGTCTCCAAACTCGCCATACACATCCACCAGTACCTCACAAAACTGCCGGTTCGAAGATGATGGCAATAAATATACCGTTGCGCAGGAGAAATGTCGGATTTACGGGCCGAGAGACGGAGCCTCGTTAGAGCGCGTCCGCCTTCTTGGCTGGCTAGCCACACCCCTGTCACCTTATTAAGCATAATAAGCTGTAATTTCCAAATGGAAACAGGTACCTAGTTCATGTTTGGTGTCTTTGGATTTGTAGTCAAAAATCCTAACTTATATTCAAGTCAGATTTTAAATTATAATATTGAAGATGGCACTTTTATCAATTTGGCATTTTCCTGCCTTAGTGATTTAGTGCCTTCCACATGTCTCTGGTTCATCTGACTAGGTGTAGTTGACAGTTGGGCTTTGGATATTCGTCCTGAACAGCCGAATACAATAGAGAGCTTAGGTGTGCCTTGACTAGCCGTCACTGGTAGAATGGGAGAGAGGAGCTAGGTACAGCCCTACTTACACTAAGCTGTGTCCTGCCTCCACACAGGGGGCTCTATAACACCTGTAGTTAGTTTGGAGCCAGGGCAGGAGAGGCAGGGGACCTGTGCACTTCAATTGCAAGCCTCTAGAAGCTTCTCTTCCACTTCAAAGGCAGATTTGGGTGCAAATATTGGACCTCAGACTCAAACTCTTCAGTTCACTTCTGGACCTGTGCATACTCAGCCAGGAAGAAGGACTGCTGTGCTGCTGAAAAGCCTGCCAGTCTGATGGACTGTGCCCTGAAGGACTGTTGCCCTGACAGACTGCTGTGCTGACCTGATGCTGCCCTCTTGCCTGGGTGAGAAGTAATGGACCTACATCTCCTGAACCCAGGACCCCAGAGTGACTCCAAGGGCTAGCTGGCAGCACTGGCGTAGCTAGAGCTTGTGGCGCCCGGGGCTATCCCTCAGATTGCAGCCCCTGGGGAGGGGGGGTTGCTGGGGAAAAAGGACAGCGAGCACTTGAAAGAGGTCCGAGAGACACGTAGTATTGCCGCTATTAGTTACCTCGATCATGCAAGTTACATGCACATACATGACACGGTCCAAGGCTACACAGTTGAATACACCGGTGACTGGCAGTGACCGGCAGTATAAAAGAGAACACACAGACTGCACTGATCTATCTGGGGACTCAGAAAAACTGCATGTGACATCCATCAGAGAGCTCCGTGAATAATTACCTGGTAATCCCCTCAGCACAATGCAAACATGCACATACATGACACTGTTCAGGGATCCATCATCTACAGCTGACATTAAATGACCATTCATCATGGTCCCCCCATTAAAGCAGTGCACTTTGTGATCTGCATGGTACATGTTCTTTGCAGCAGGCACATTAACCCTCTGTGCTACCTTGCCAGGAGTCAGTCCTTCCACTAGACAAAACTCCGATCTCTCTCTAGGAAGAACATTAATCACCGAAGTTATCATGACATATTTTTTGATTCTGAAAATTGCTGGAGACCAGGAAGGAGGCAGCAAGTTATTTTAAAACATAATATACTTGCAAACACTACGCACCCACCTGAAATAGGTAACCAGTGGGGTCACACCGTTCGCATCGCCCTAACGTGCTCAAGGTTCATGTGACCTCAGTGACAGAGTCACAGAGACTGGATCACTGTTGCTCTAGGGTGTGCTGCTTCGTAGGCCTGCCCGCAAGACTGGAGATGAACTTCAGTATGGATTGTGGTGGACAGGCCTTAATGGTTAACCCACAATTGACACCACTAGGGTACACCTGCTTGTGCTAAGACATCAAGCCTTCTAAGGTCTAGTGGGGCCTTCTAAGGTCTAGCATGGGAATGTGCTCCCTCAGTAGAGTGGTCTGGTGGACTGGTCATGAAGGCTGAACCCGGTTCCCCAGTTCCAAATTCGACAGCTCTGGCCATAGTGCCACATCCTCTCCCCCACTGAACACCATACTTCCCCACTGAGAGAAACTCGCACTGCCTTCAGCTATAACCTAATTGTGCCCGTTATAAACACTTGGATGTGGCTCAATTCAAATTATGCACTTGATAAGAGTAATATGGTGCCTAAAAATAAAAGTAAAAGCAAACACTCATAGGGAATGCAAGATTAAGTAAAGCATGTGAAATGTAAGCAGAAACAACATGGTTACCTTAACGATCTCTCACTCACTATTCAGAAATCAGCGAGTGGTTTTACCTGAAAAGTTAAGGACATGACTAGAGGGCCCTGAAGGGAACCTTTGCAATGTCCATTGCTTATATCCTTACAGTATGGTTTAAAAAGACCACATCCATAAACACAGAGCCATGGTACACATTTTGTTTTCCAATCCACCCATCAACCAGGTATTGCAGTACCTCCAGGAATGGTACACTTTCCCACCTGGGAACAACAATGCAGTTCAAAGAAAGACGAGAAAACAAAAGTAGCACTTCACTGGCAAACTCTGTAAAGTGATGCTGATGTATTTGGATGTAAATAAAACCAATCTGGCTACTTTGCAACCACTCTGTCTTGCTTTATTTAGTTATGTATTTATTTTTCATATTTAAAACCTTCTATTTCTCTCCATCCCGCTGCACTTCGGAATAGAAAAATGTTAGAAAAAGGGCATTTCTCTCGAGTGTTTTTCTTTTTTGGATCCATTTCACAGGGAAGCAACTAAATGAAAGAAGGAAAGAGAGGTTGTGAACCATTTCTTCAAGTCACTCTTTTCAGTAAGTGAGGAGTAAGACAGAAAGAGAGGGAATAATAGGAAGAGAGGGTGGGACAGCTGCCAGTACAAAAAAGAAGAGGACATTGCCCGAGTCCTATTCCTTCTCTGCCCGTCCCCGAACGTCCACGAAAGCAAGCCGAGCCTTATCTGAATGCCTTTGTCCGCCCCCAAAATAGTGCCGCCTGAGGCGGACCGCCCCCACCGCCCCACCCTAGCTACGCCACTGTTGTAATAATAGTGCGCCCTAGACATTGTGGGGCATATTTACAAGCCCCTATCGCCACAAAAGTTACGTTGTGGTGGCGATAGGGGCTTCGCCTTATTTACAAGGCAGCGTTAAGCTACTTAATATGACTTAACGCTGCCTTGTAAATAAGGCTCCCTTTCACTCTGTTCTTAGCGTGAAAGGGGAGGGCAATGGGTGTTGTGGTGGGTGTTCTACCGCAACACCCATTGATTTTGGCACCTACCCCTATTTACAAGAGTGGCGTAAATAGGAGGCAGCGCCAAAATTAAGAGCAGGGAAAACCTAGTCTTAAACAGGTGAAACGGGGAGAAATGCTTTATTTCTCCTCGTTTTTGCTGTTTCCATGTTTGCGGCACACATAGAGACAGCAAATTTCCATTGATTTTTATGTGCAGGAAGGTGACCCTTCCTGCACATAAACAATCCAAACAAAATGAAGTTTTGCAACTTGTATGTGTGCTGCATTTAGCAGCACAAATATTTGTTACAAAATGCCATTTAAAGATTGTTTATGTGCAGGAAGGTCTCCCTTCCTGCACATAAACAAACATAGTGCAAGGGTGCCTGCATTGGCTCTAGGCTGCTAAGTTTAGCGAAAGCGCAGGGGGAAACGCAGGACTGCACCATATTGTTGTAAATATGGTGCAGCCTTAAGATTCTGAAGTGGCGGAGTACGGCGTTTAGCCAAGGAGGCTAACGCTGCGCTCTGCCACTTCATTGTAATTATGCCCCAGAATGTCTTGACAACCATAGAGGTAGATCAATGCACGTGGAAACTGATAACACAGTCCCAGTACTGTAGAACATTTGTGTAGTGTGGTATTGCATTGCAAGGTGTATTCATTTAAACATCAACAGTTCGTACGGGCATAACAGTTTATATTCAGAGGCAGGTACATGCTGCAGTTGGTGGTAATACTGCGTGATTGTCGGGCATCACAGAAGCATACAACACTTAGGGTATGGTTGATGTATTAAACATGCTCTGATTACAGCTGAAAGAAGCCTATACCACTGAAAATGTGACACACAGATGCAGATTGATATTGTTTGGTTCTCAAAGAAGCGTTGATGGATAACCTCATGTGCTGACGGGGAGATGCACTTCTTTCCCGCTTCAACGTCTCAGACACGTTTAAGGACCGACCCATTAAAGAACCAGCTCCACTGCCAATACAGACCGTTGCGTTCAGACAACCACACGCTACTCAATGTCCTACTCTTCCCCAGCCAGGACAAATTACACTGGCTGCACAGCTCCCCCTCCCATAAATCACACAAAATGGGGGGTTGGAGCAAATAAGCGGGCACCTCCACGCACGGTAGAAGTTGTGTATTGCTCCCATTGTTTTTTTAATGCTGTTAGGGATCTTTACATCTCACCGGTTGACACTTGAAGGCCTTGCATGAACAATTTTCACCGCCAGCTTGGGCCACTGAGGGTGTTGACAGTTTTTGGAACGTAGGATTGAGGGCCCATGCTTCTGATTTTTATGGTCCCCACCCGGGAGGTCTACCTGGTGAAAAGGAGGATCAGATCCTGAAAGGGACTTTTAGTGATGGTTGCCTAAGATCAACCGCAGTGTGAGACTATTTAAGGATGGTGTTGGCAATCGAGCATGATTGCAATGTCATCCTAGTTTGTCATTTTTAAGGGCCATGCAAATAGTTTAGAACCGTAAACTATCTAACGTTGGTCATAAAATAACTGTGAGATGGGTTCTGGGCTGCAGCAGTGCTGACATTAAATTTTGCTGGTAGATATAAATTAATTTCTAATGAAAGTAATGTTTGTCAGTCTTAGATTCCCCTGTCAGGATAATGGTTTTATAGGTAAAATGGGATTGTGAAAGGTAACCAATGTTTTTAGATAAAATACGACCCATACTTTATAAAATAAACAATAAAAAAAAACATTATTTGGGTTGTTTGAACTATTCTGCGGAGAGCGGGGTCCATGTCTTGCTTGTCCACAGACTAATACCTTATGACAGCGCTGCCGACTGTCCTCTCAGGTCCCGCACTTACCACAAAGTACACAATATAGCTATCCAACCTAGAATCCCCAACTCAAGAATTTGAGAATTGGAGTAACAAGGTGATGGTCAGATACAACTGAACGCACCTGACCTGACTCCTCTCTAAGCAAACACAAGGAGATGATGGACGGAGCGCTGAAACTCTTCTCTAGCGAATAAGAAATAAACATTTCTTGTGACAGCGTTGATGCCTCTCCTTTGGCCTCAGCCCATATACTTGTCTAGATATACCCGATGTAGTGATTTAATCAGTGGAGCATTATCAACTCAAGTAGTTCAGCAGGCCCCCTATTAGGCCAGGTGCAATGTGGAAATTACACCGGGGCGTGGGCATGGAAGTCACGGCTCACCTGAAACAACTTGACTATTCTGAATCACCCGACGCGAACCACCGTGAGCAGAAAAACATCCCGATGCCTCCAGAAAAATCCTTGTGCTGCCTGTGCCGGAAAAGAGGCGAGCGCGTGGTGGTGGAGCGCGTGACGTCACTGCCGCGCTACTTTTCAGCGCAACGCAAGGGCTGACCAAACATTATGCCCAGGGCCGTCATTGGTAGCGCTTTTGCGCGCTACAAGATTGACGGCCCTGGGACGGGGCCCACAACTCCCACAAACAGGGTACGTCGCTCGGCAGCATGATTTTAAAATCAGGTGCGCAGCGCGCCTTCTCTTCACACAGGGGCTGCGCGCGGGCCCCAGTGGCAGCGGCCTTTATAATTTATTTGGGGACAGACACTGACACTACAGTGTCAGTGAGTGTCCCCAAATAAATTATAAAGGCTGTTGCTATGGGCTGCCACCCCCAAAATTGTGCCGCCTGGGGCGGACCGCCCCCCCTAGCTATGCCACTGTCCTTGGGTCAGCTCACATGTTCCTTTCTCTCCACCACCCTCGCCACTCACCCCCGTCCACTTACCGCCGTGCACCAACATCCTGCAAAGTGTGGCCCCTGCTCAGAGCAGGTGGTAAATGTGTGGTAAGTTTTTAGCAATTCAGAATCTTGTTTTGAATTCCACTTGGTAAATTCAATTTAGCACTGTAATTTCCCCATTTCTTGCAGTTTAACTTGTGATTGGATGGTACTGCCAGGGTGATACCGCTTTAACATGTATTTATTTATTTAATGCAAGTTTATATAGCGCGTACTTTAACCAATGGTGTCAGAGCGCTTTAAAGTAAAATAAGTGGCGGTGCGTCCATTGGGGGCTCTGGGGCGTTGCCCTACTAATGCCACGGCCCCAATTCAAATTCTTCGTTCTACTTCTCCAACGCTAATTCCAATCAGGACTCCTGAATGGAATTAGCATCGGAGAAGTAGAACGAGGGACGCTGAAGGGGGTGGGAGGGGTTGGGGGCAGGCCTGGGCTGCGGCAGCACTCAGGGAGTTGAGTGACAGCAGCGCACTAGACAGTCACAGCAATAGTGTGCATGTTCGTTTTTGGGCTGGTAAATTCTACGATCAGCCCGAACATGCGCACCAGCCTTCCCCTTAAGAGACCGAGGATTGCTTCATGCCGCAACCCTCGGTATCCTAATGGGCAGGGAGTATCCCTGCCCTCAGCCAATCCTGGCGCTGCTGGTGCAGCATCAGTAGAGGGGTTGGCAGTGACGGCGCAGCTGTTCCTGTTTGTTGAAGAGCGCGGGACCCCGGCCCAGGGGCAGTCGAGCAGAGGCGGTGCGGACCGGTAAGTTTTCTTTTATTATATTTTAATTTTAAACTTCCCCGGCCCGCCACCCCCGCAAGTATTGCGAGCCGCAACTTTCGTCACCTATTAATCATGACTGCTGACCAGTGGAAATGTTCACCGCTAATGTACCGGGTTAAATGAAAGCACGCCAGAGAGTCCTGAAGACGGAGCAGGAGCCTTAGCGTCTAGATTGTTCCTTTGTATCGACGCCTGCTGGGGAAATTCATATGTAACTCACAATCACATAGTGCTTTAAATTAAATAAGTACACTTCCAGAACATGTAAGGGGCTACCAAGTTGTACATAGATATTATCACGGCAACTCACCAAAGTATTTTTTCTGCATATATATTGTTGCTTTGGTGTATAATATTACACTAGTCATTACCACGTCGGGCTTGTGGCACACCAATGACGTGGAAGCATTTCCCTAACAGGTGAGTTTGTGCCTTCATTGAAGTTAGTTACATAATTAACATGCATGTCCCTGTCAAAGTTTGTGAATGGAAGACCGTTCCGTGAGTCAGCTCGTGGCCTGTTATGAAAGGCTGATGCGGGAACCGACTCAACGGGACCATTAAAAAACTTCTATGCACGGTGGAAAGGAGGGGGGGGTGCAAAGTGAATGGCGGTGCTTTCTCTGTAGTTAAAGTGGCTAGCATTGAGTCACTAATGCTATAAAAATAGAAAAATAAACTATATATTGCCTATTTACCTGGTGTGAGTCATATATATTTTCCTTATGTACATAAATAATTGAGCTTATAGATGATTTAAATTGACTACATTTCAAAACTAAGTGGAGGTGAGTGAGCTCGGTTGGTAGATTTCAAGAATAGTTTTTGATGAGTAACCAAAGTTTCTGTAAGAATTGTTCACAGTGATAATGCATTGTTGGTAGTGCTGATATAGGAGTGAGAGGTCACCAGCGTTATTGGGGCATCTTATATTGTCATCCTGCATCGGCCATGATAATGATAAAAGCTGTTTAAATGAAGCGCACACGAAGTACGTGTCCTGCTGGGCCTGCAGTGCGCGTATTTTTAAAAAGAAAAGAAAATAGTCACACATTCTCTTACCTACTACTGCACTGCAGAGAAAACGAATTATCCACGCAGCAGAGCCAGACTGCCCCAGGCCACAAATTGGGTCCTCACGAGAGTGCGTAGTGGTGAAGCGCGTGACGCGTCACCGCTACGTTCTCATCGCGAGGGCCGGGCAAAAATGTAGCCCAGGGCCGTCATTGGTAGCGCTGGCGCGCGCTCTCCAAGATTGACGGCCCTGGAGCAGGCTGGGAATGGGATGGGACCAGTCAACAACCTATACGCGCCGGGTGGCGCCACGGGCAGATTAAAGACGGTCATTATCATGGTGGAAGGCAATTGCAGCAGCAGGCGCTGACGCACTGGCGCACTCAGCACTACAACCAAGTAGGTCAGTGCGCCAGTACGCAGCGCGCTGCTTGCACTTAAACTGACTCGCCCGGCCGCGGCGGACTTTTATAATTTATTTAGTGATAGTGACACCGGCCGCCCTAAATATAGTGCCGCCTGGGGCGGTCCGCCCCCACCGCCCCTCCCTAGCTACGCGCCTGGCTGGCAGGCTTCCTGATCTGAAGCCTCAGGGACACAACAGGCTTCCAACAACCTTGCACCTGCACCTGGAGTAGCCTGCTATCTGTTTGTTTGTCATGTTAAGTAGTGCAACCCCAGTCCTGGACCTTTGGAAGTGGGCTTAAGGTGCTCTGCCAGCCGCTGTTTATCAAGTGGAAACGACACATCTCCTCTGCTGCGCGGTGCAATCTCAAGCAGAACTGACGCATCACTGGTGCTGCGTGAATCGGAACCGTCACAAAGACCCGCATCACACTGCATCCCATAGCATCTTTAAAACGCCCGCTGTCCAATGTATTCTTGGTGCAGGCCCTCCCATCCTCCATCGACGGCACTCTCAATGACAACGCACCTCAGGTTTTCAGCTCGTCAAAACTGACGCATCACCTCTACTATGCAATGCATCCTTGATGCCGGACTTCACATTGCAAGCCCTCATTGACAGGATCCTCGATGTCGATGCTGGACCTCGCATCGCAGCCTTGTCGCACCTCAGAATCACTACATCACTCCGGCTGTGCGATGCATCTTTGATGTGGGTCATTGCAATGCTCCGCAAACCAGGATTTAAGGTACTTTGTTCAGTGGGCCTAACTGGTGCCTATAGCTGGCCGGCGCTCCATCGTGGTCAACCTTAACTTCTGACTTTGTCTCGGTCCGGTGTGACCAGACATCTACAGTTGGCGCTTTGTGCTTTTTGGTGCTATTTTAACTGAAATTTTGTTATTTTGGTCAGGTTTTATATATTAAAAGTTACTCTATGTTTCCATATCTGTTGTGGGATCCTTTAGTGGTGTGTTTTCACTGGATTATTGTTTGAAGTGTTGCACAAATGCTTTACATGATGCCTCTAAGTTGAGCTTGACTGCTCTGTGTAAAGCTACTAGAGGGTTGAGCACAGGTTAATTTAGGGTTGGCCTGTGCCTCACCCTGGCAAGGATTATGGATGCTGCTTGACCAGGGCTCACACTCCAGTAAATCAACAACCCGATTTCTTACACTTCTGTAATCTGTGGCGTTGTACTCCCATTGCCTATTTAAGTTATGCCCACTAATAGTCCCCTTCAGTTCACTAAACAGGCTGTCTCCCTCCCAAGTTTCCAAATTGTGTGATTATTCTGGTCGTATCCTTTATCCCAAAGTTAGATCCACCACTCCCTTGCATAGGTCCCACTTCTTAATTTAAAAATATAATTTTTTTTTAATTCGGCTATAGCTGTGCAACATTCAAAACCACCTCCTCTTACTGTGCTTAGGCACTCTCGTCACTGTTCCACTAGATCATGTGGATAGTTTAGAAAAGTCAAACTATATCCTGATTATTCACTCCCCTCTGACCCAGTCCCTACTTGAGGGGGACCCTCTTGATCATTATTTCTCTTTTCACCGCATTTCTTTGCTTAGTTCATAGTCTTATCCAAGTTGCTATTAGTGGGATTTGAATCGTATTCTTTTTTGTGATTCAGTTGAATAGATGCAAAGGTCTCAGACTTGGGTGGCAGGTGAGGTCTCTGTTGTCTTTTTTTCATAAACTGCAGCACCGGTAGGCAAATGGCTACTAATTCCTCTCTTTAAACACGTGGTGCAACAGCCTTTCCGAGGCCATGTTTCCCATACTTTTGCTAACCACATTTGCATTGATGGCACCCCTTTTTGTTTCCAGCATTTCACCAGCACTATCTTTGCTGCTACCAGTAACTGGAACACCACCTTCCTTTCTCTGTGCAAGTTTGCATTCCAATTCTCAGAACGTACTCCCAGTGTCATAATTTTTAAGTCACCTTGAAGGAAAAAGCATTGAATTTCTAGCAATGCTGATAGCACTTCTCTCCAATACACCACTATAACTGGGCACAGACAATATATGTGCCAGACCACCCTTAGCCCACATCCCCTCAAACATCAGTCTGAGGAGCCTGAGAACATTTTGTTTGCTTTGTCAAGAGGCATGTAAAATCCTGTCATTACTTTCAACCACGATTATTCATATAACACTGGTTTGTAAGCCTATTGGCACCATTCATTAAATAACCCTATGCTTCTATGGGTATTTCTCAACTTGCTGCCTTTACCCAGTTGGTAATATTTCTCCATTTACTGGCATCACAGAGTGTCACCATCATTTGATATGGAGGAGATGAAAGCAGACCTTTGATGCCATTAAATGTCTTAATGGGTTTCTAAAATGAAATTTGTTTATCTAGTTGCTGCTGCCTTATTTGTAAGTTTGAGAGCCCAATGCCTGAGCCATTAGTATCATAAGATTGCGTCTTCTTAAATACCATATTTTTGGGCAACCTTATTTGTCCCCCATCAAATAGCTATCCTAGGGTCCTACAGTGACCATCCCTGCATTTTTATGAGTGGTACCTGCATATACAGGGGTTAAATCCTGGTTAAAATGAATGAGTGTATATTGGGAGGTGTATGTTGTGAACTGCCTAGTGATCACTACCTATCCCACATGCCCAATAGTCTACTGCTTATGTGGCTCAGTATAGAGTCTGTGGTCTGGCTCCTTTGTGAAGCTGAATTATATTCTTGCCTTCTGCTTGGTACATTATAGGCCAATATTTATAGGATTCCCTCTGGTGCCCTTCCCCTAGATTTCTGAACTATACGGGTTATGTAGTATGGCCTTCTATCTTAGAAGTCCCCTTCCTTTTCCTGACTTTATTTGTTTTTATGGAAAGTCTTGGGTGTTTGCCTTGCAACACAAAAGGTATTTGGACAAAATATCAGCAAAAAATAGCGTGATACATAAATATTGTCAAGAATATTGGGATGTTAATAATTTTGTCAACAGGAATATCGAAGGTAGAAAGATCGTTTTAAGTGTTGCTTTTAATATTGTTGTCAGAATTATTGATACAGAAAATGTATATATCGTTTGTAAGAGTTCATTAAAATGTAATTTATTGTAGTATGTTTGGTCCTACATATTTATTATTTTTTTTATTTCTGTTTCAAGAAAAAGAATTCATTAGTTATCAAATTTTTGAAATTTCTATTTTTAGTATATATATAGATAAACAATGGTTTTATAATTTTTTTAGTAGCTGGATATTGGGTTTTTAGGGGATAATAGGGGGAAATTTTTAAAAAGTGTATATTTTCAAGTAAATGTTATTTTAGTTATCTAAATGATATGCAAATGTATATTTTAAATGTTTTACATTTATTTTGTTACATTAATAGTCTCAATAAATACTAATTTAGAATTAATTAAAATATTTATCAATCTTATTAAATTTATCATTAAATAACATATTTAACAAATATTGAAATTATAAAAATATACTAACATTTTTAAATATATAAAAAATTCCAGTAAATTAATTAGAATATTTGCATATAAAAGTTATAAATTGTATAATTAATATAAATAGTACAAATATTTGAATTTTTATTGTTTTACAATTATAATTTTATAAGAAAAATATATATATTTTTTATTTTAAAATTGGTTTAATATATATTTTATTTTATGATTTTTCATTTTGGGTTTATGGTTTTATATTTTATTTTATGGTTTAAAGAATAGGAATAGTAGTAAATATTTAAAAAGATAAACAATTTATTAATAGTATTAAAATATTTTTTATATGTTAATGTTTACTTTTAAATACATAGGTTTGTAGTTTTGGTTTGCTTGTAGATTACATTTTAGTTTATTTTATAGTTAAATAATATTGTGTATGATTATGGAGTATTGATTATGTATATAAAATGTTATTTTGTATTACCTTCTATAAAATGTTTTAGATTGGCATGGGAATAGTAAATGTCAGCAGTTTAGTGTCCAACACCTTCCCCCACTATGGTTAGATTGTAGTAGGAATAGTAAATTCCACCCCTTTCATTTTCAACCCCTTCCTTCGATATGGTTAAACTGGATTGGGAATAGTTAATGTCACCGCTTTAGTGTCCAACACCTTCCTTCAGTATGGTTAGATTGGAGCGGGAATAATAAATGGCACTCCTTTCATGTCCAACACCGTCCCTTAATTTATATTGGATTGGGAATAGTAAATATCACCCTTTTAGTGGCTAACACGTTCTTTAGACTAGCATACATTCAAGAGGCAATAGTAAATGCTACTATCCTTTTAGTGTCCAACACCCTCCCTAAATTGGTATAGGCTGGAGTGGGTTTAGTAAATGCCTTACCCAAATTGGATTAGATTGGAGCGGCAATAGTTAATATTACTCCTTGGGGACCGATTACGATGTCGGATGGACCTGACCCCGTGCATGCCACGGGGGTGCAGGGATCAACAGCCGCCATGGGGGCCCTGCTGGGTGCCTCCAAAGTCGACTTCCAACAGCCCTTCTGTGTCTGAAAGGCCTGCACAGAAAGCCTGATGGAATCAGACATTGTAATCCCTCGGGTGGAAAGAGCCACCCTTGGGATTACAGGAGGGTTTCCGAATGACATATGGGCTCTCTAAGCCCGTAGGAAGCCATTCGGAAATCCAGTTTAGATTAATTTCCGACCGACTTCATCCAAATAGGTCGGTCAGAAATTAATCCAAACTGCTGATTACAATGCCGTAGGAACGGCCCCTTAGTGTCCAACACTTTCTTAAAAATGGTTTGTATTGGAGTGTGATTATTATTTTTTTTTATTTAAGTCTGAAATCCTTTGTTTTAATGTAATTTGTATGTAGTATAGTTTGTGTTATTTCATTAGTTTTGTAGGTGTTTAGAAATGTAACAAAATATAGGGGCTGATTACGATGGCGGATCAGTCCATCTGCCATCGTATCGGGGATTGGGACCACCTTATATGCTGTCGGCAGTCCCATAGTAGGCATTACAATGCGACTGCCACCACGGCGGTTGTCATGCCTATATTTTACATTGTGGCTTGGTGCTGCTGGCTGCAGCACCCGCCGCAATGTAAAAATCGGACATGTTACATATCCCTGCACTACGTGGCAGGCACCATGCGGTGTCTGCCACATGGTACAGGTATAACTATGGTTCCTCCCAACACCCACAACGAAGGACCAGGGGAGAAGGGGGACCCGCGACAGGCCCCCAATGTCCCTTTCTGCCAGCCTTTTCATGGCGGGTTATCCGCCATGAAACAGCTGGCGGAAAGGGCCATCGTAATCCCAGCATTGTAGGGACTATGAGGTCCTCCGCTGCACCGACGGGCTCAAGGAGCCTGTGGGATGTGTGGTGGTTGGTCTTTACGACCGCCACACATCCGCCCACCATCATAATATGGCAGGCGGTAAAGTTGGTTATGATGGCAGAGAGTCTGTCGGTGGCGGTCTCCCCGCCATTGTAATCAGCCCCATAGTTAGTTGTATGTTTGTATGCAATAATCTAATTTATTACATTTTTTATAGACTAAAACACTTTTCTCATTTTATTTGTTTCCAAACTTTACCTAATGTATATTTTACATTTTTAAACATATATATTTGAACTTAAAAATAAACTTCAATATATAGTTAAATAAATGAAAAATATTGCAATGATTTTTTATTATTAAAAAATGTAAATTATATGTAAGTACTATAGTTGTACATTTTTACAGTTTTTTCCATTGTTTACACTTTTTTTAACATTTCTGAAATTGATTTATAAACATATTTACTAACATCAGTTTTGCATAATTGTTTTCAATATATATTAAATGATTGTATATATTGTGTACTGGTATTTAATTTAGACTTTACAATGTTTACATTTTTTACAACATTTACTAACATATTTTACATATTAAATATTTTTTTGCAATTTTCATACATTAATTCAATATTTTACATTATTTCCCATTAATTTCTATGGTGAGAGTCTTTTTTTGTCTCATTTAGCAGCCATTTTATTTACTACTACCTTCTATTTGCAATCTATTTGTGTTTAGTAGTCTATTTTCCCACAACTAGGTTGCGGTAAGATGCTGCTTTTGTTGAACGGGTATGTCCTTTCTTTAAGGAGTTTTATGGGTTGTGAGGGTGCAGGGTTTTAGACGGGAGGTCTACAAGTTAGTTATAGGGGCTCATTACTAGTTTGGTGGTCTGTGAGCTGCCGCACTCGCGGTCTGACGACCGCAAGCTTGGCAGGTCAACTGCCCTATTAGGAGTTGGGTGGTTTGCTATTGCCAGCACACCGCAGACTGCCAGGGTCGCGGTCGGGGAATAGCAGCAGCCATAGGGTGGTAGAGAGATGTTTAACCACTGTTAGTATTACGAGTTGGCTTCCTGACGAGCTGACTGCGGCGGTGGGCCCACCAGCTTCAAGTAGGAGGAAATGAAGGATTTGGGGTGAGTACTCACCCCTTTCCTGTTATTCTCATCAGAGTTCGACATGGATCCCATTCTTCAGGTCCCCCCTTTATAGCAGCATATTCACCCCGAGGATTACGACCCTGTTTGCAGCAATATACAGGTGAGTCCTTTTTGTGCAATATGCCCATTGCCTGGACTGTCCACATACTGGGCCAGACTCCAGCAATTTGAAGATGGTATTTTTCCACATGTATCATGCATATGTGTGCATTTGACACATATGCACTTGAAAAGTTAAAACAGGCATCAATACATATGGAAAACGAATCACCAAATCTGCAAGATCTCCGCAGCTACACCGCCAACAACGTGGTTAACTCATAATTAAACCTGGGCGTAGTGCTCCGCTCCGCCCACGTAGTGTACGTAGCGCTGCCTGCTTCGCGGTTTACGAAGTAGGCATAGCAGGCAGCGCTACGCACACGCCAGGGCGAAGCAGAGCTGCCCGCCACCCGCCTCCCGCCCACCCTTATTTTAAAATAAGTTAAACTATGTTAAAAATAAGATAAAATGCCTTACCTGCGGTGCGGCGTCCCGGGGCTCCCTCTTCCTCGTTGATGGCAACTACTTTTCACAAATGCGCATGCGTGGACTTGAGAGTCCATGCCCCGCAGGAACTGCCTTTGATGCTCCCACTGCAGTGCCTTTTTGAAAGACAAAAAGTTGTACTCTGGCGGGCAGTGTTTAATGGCTTTGGCGATCTCGGAGCAGGGTGGCAGTGTGGCGGCCCCACTCCGAAACCGCCAAAGTCAAACTAGTGTGGATTGGAAGGCATTGTGCCATCTTTCCACTGTGTTGTTTTTTTTGGCTTGGTGTGTCAAGGTGCTGTCGTATACTGTACACCATTTGAATTTGGGCTGGCATCTGTGTCCGGAGCAATGCAGCCTGCCAACCCAGATTTCTTTAAAATAATCCATTATGCACTTAGTTTGTCTTCATTTTGTTGGTAGAAAGGGCATTCTGTTAGTAAATTGCAGTGTTAGCTACCTCTGTGACAGGGAAATAGGCTAAATAGGCTAGTGCTATCATTTTCTGTTTATTTTAAAGGCAAGTTGGATGTTTATAGAATATTGTACACTTATGGCCTGATTATGAGTTTGGCATTCATAAAACCACTGTGGCATCGGATCGACCACTGCGCCACTGGTGGTCAGACTTGGCATTAGGAGACATGTGGGTACATAGACAAAAGACTGCTGTGGTCCTGCTGCCACCGCCAGGCAGATCTGACCTCAGTGGCATCAGAAAAGGCCAATGAGACTGTCGGAGGTCCAGACCACGAGTGTAACTGCCAGCCCAATTACGAGCTGCCTCACAGACAGCGTGACTGTGGCTGTTCAACCACTACATCTGAGCAAACAGAAAGGGAGGGATAAAAGGCTGAAACTCACCTGTACTCACCTCCACACATCCTGTGCCGCCATGGAGCCAATCATGTACATCCTGCTGCTGCTGTACCTGCTTGATCACATCAAAAACCCACACTGTCGCTTACGAAACAGATATTAAGTCATACTACTACCTGTTTCCATAGACTCCTCAGCAAAATGATGCCACACCATGGGCAGGCAAGGGTGTTGGGGTCCCTTGGTCAAACATATTTTCTGGTACCCTTGTTGGGATTGCTTCACATGTATATCCAAAACACATCTGTATGATGCCCTCCTTGGCCAAATCACTGATACTGCACAGACACACTGTACACAAATGTATATGTGTTTATAACTCATAATCAGTGACAGTGATGTGTGCATTAAATTGAGTCACACATCAGCACATCCCAGGAGCCTGTGGTGATGTCAAAGATGCATCTGTATGGATCTGTCATTAAAGTGAAACACACCTTCTCTGCTACAACTCCGTACTGGACTCTCACCCATCACCCACATGAAAGGGCAATGTCAGTGAATGGGATTACAAAGAAGCAGTGTGAGAAGCATTCTAAGGGCACAATGGAAACACTCTGCAGAATAGGTATGCCTCTATAAGGGGGAACCCTAACTGGCTGGGGCCCTGGCGCACAGTACATTTTGCAAATGCCAGAAAAGCTTGATATGCACTGGACTTTGTGAATTGAAGTATATCAGAGACATCCAATAGTATAACCAAGTGGCATGCATGTGTAGGTAATGTGTTAGTGCTAATTATGAAAGCAAACACAGCACTAATATCATTTGTCACACATGTCCCTACAAAAGTTCACGAAGGAATGACAATTTAACACCCTTCATGTGTGGAGAAACAAATATCTATTTTGAACACATCAAACACATATCTAACCTACATCATGGGGAGAAGTGCAACCTAAATGATGTTGCCAGTGGCCAGGCCAAACTGAAATACTTACCATTTAATATATCACCAAATGCAATGTCTACCCCATTTGGATTTTATCCTACATAGACAACCATCCAAAATTCCCCCTTGTCCTGTGCAACTCCAGCCCAGGGTCCAAGGTCACATCATACTAACCAGTTCAATTGAATCAGCAATCAGGGATGAAACAAATACAACTGTAGTCACACATCACTAACTATACAATAACCTAAAATAGTTAGAAAAGTAATGGCAGGACCAATGTCTTCATAACTATGAAAAGATTTTAATGACAGTATGTCACATCAGGATGTAAATCATAGGCTAGTGGCCAGTCCATTATGGATCCATGTGCCACAGCACAATGCTGTGCCACCAAACTTGCCCTTACTGACACTGCCAGGCAGCCTCCTCACAAAGGGGATTCATTGGGCATAGCAGGCATCTCGAAAATGGTACTTGGGAGAGGGGGCTGCTGTTTAGGGAGGGGTGGGTTTGGTTTTAGGAGGGGTTTTCTTGGGCTTTGGGCTGGATTCAGTGGGGTGGAATCTGGTTTCTCAGGGGTGGAGTGGGATGTAGAAGAGATGGGTTGGTCTTTGGGAGGTTTTTTTTCTCTTTTTGTTTTTTGGGCTGTGTGTAGTTGGGTGGGAATCTGGTTTCTCAGGGATGGAGTGGGATGTGGAAGGAAAGGGTTGGTCTTTTGGAGAGGTTTTTGGGACTTCGGGAGGGGTGGGCTCAGGTTTCACAGGACTAATGTCAGGGGCAAACAACACATCTTCATGGGGAAAATGGGTAGGATGTTCCAGATGGAGTTGGGTTTGGGAGGTAGAGGGTGCAGAAAGTGTGAGCTGTGTGTGTTGTCTGAACTGTGTGCTGTGTTGGTGTCTGTTGTGTTGGTGACTGTGAGTGTTTGTGTTTTTTGCCTGTGTGTGCTGTGGACGTGCTGGGTGTTGTGGAGGGGTCTGTGCCTTGGTGTGGTGTCTGGGATATGCATGTGGGTGTGGAGGGGTCTGTGCTTGTTGGTGTGGTGTCTGGGGTTATACATGTGGATGTGGAGGGATCTGTGCCTGCTGCTATGGTGCCTGGGGTATGCTGGAGGTGGTGTGGGTGGTGAGGGGGGTGAGTGTCTGCCTAGAGCTTGCATGTTTGTGTTTTTTTATATGTTTTGTGTTTGGGTGTGGTGCTTTTGTCTGATGAAGTATATGCTTACATAGGTGTACGTGTGCTTGGGACGGGAATGAGGAATAGGGAATTTCGATAGGGAAAGGACAGGGGCAGGAGGTGGGTGGAATGTTGGGATGGGTGGAAGGTTGCCGTGAGGGAGGATGCCAGAGCCTGAAAAGACCTCTGTAGGCCAGACATTGCAGTGTGAATGCCTTCCAGGTAGTCCATCATCTTTGTCAGTCAGTTGGTTGCCTTTCCCTGGATGGCATTCAGGACTGCATTCTGACCCACAGAGATGGTCCCCAGGAGGTGAATTGCTTCCTTGGTCAGGGCAGCAGGGCAAATAATGGAGGAATTATCTAATGAAGCTCAGTGGCTAAAATGCTGGACATGAGGTGAACAGGGTCAGAGGAGAAGTAGAGCAAGATAGAGTGACAGGCACTACTCAACAGTGACTTGGTTAATGTTATAAATAAGATGTTCAACATTTTAAAATAGTACAGCTTGACAAATCCTAAATTTGGCCCTCACACTTGTATAAGAACCTTCTGAATGAGTTCACATGAAGATTCACTAATGAAAATAAAAACATGATTTCGCTTAAGAGATTGTACAGATCTTTGCAGAAATATGTAGATAGTAAGGTTCTGAAATTGTGAAAATGGGTTCAGACTAAAAATTAAGATTGAATATGCAACATTCATTTTCAATGCTTTTATTTAATCCATGAAAAGAGAAAAAGTGAAGGCTTGCCGAGAATGCCAATTGCCAAAAATATGAGGCAAAAAAGACATCTCTGCTTCAAATAATTTTGTCATGTCCTTTAGTGCAATACTTCTGGTAGAATATTTTCTTAGAATAACCATGATTTGTGAAAGTGATTTTAAAGTAGATGCTGCCTAATTCTCTTCAGCCTTGCTCATAATGTCAGTGAAATATGGCATTGTTGGAAAATGCAGAGTATAAAAGCATTGATGGTCGAGAAAAATAATCCTGAAAAACTGAATGGGTAAATATAAATTTCACATGCTAAATTGGATTCATGAAATGTTTCAATTGTCTCTTGCACAACATTTTTTCTATAAAACAAAAGATTGTATTGTTAACTTCGAACACAGCTTTTGGAAAATTTAAGGAAGTGTAGAAAGATGCATCATGCGAATCGTTAAGTAGGAGTACATTATATATAACATCATTCTTTTTTTAAATTTATTTTATTTTAATTTTATTTTTTATTTTTAAAAGTGGCGCAGATTTTTAAAGAACTACACGCGCAGAGACAAGAAATGAAACAAGAATCTAAAAAGAAGATTGAAAGAGAAGCCTGAAAATAAGCCTGAGCAATGCCCTTGATGCCCCACCTGAGTCTTCAACAACAGACAGCCTACACATTGAACATTTTAGGCGTTGGACATTGTGTGGCTTGAAACCTGCCAGCCTACAATCAGCCTACACAGTAGAACATTTGTTGTGTGACCTTAGGCTTGAAACCTGCAGCTTACAAACGGCTTACAGATTTGGAGCATTGGAGCATTTAATATTACAAGCTTGAAGTCAGAGCAGCCGACTGGAAAGTCAGTTAAAGGCGTGGATGCAGCGTGATGTTGTCCGCATTTCAAACATTCACTGGTGAGCACCCACAGCATCTATTTCAATGACAACCTACAGCCGAGTATTGGAACTGCCTTGATCTGCTTTGACCACCTTTTACACGGCTCACTGCAATTACCTTCTGCAAAAAAAAATTAAACGCTGGAGCCAGTAACATGGGCAGTGTACAACTCTTGCAGGGCACTGTTAATTGGCGACGATTTTTAAAGAACCTGCATATTACACCTGGATGATGGAAACATTTTCAAAATAAATTTGTAGTCTGAAGAAACTTCAAGGTAAAGGAACTTCTTTCTTAACTAACATCTGCGTATTTTAAGCTAACTGGTACCCCTGAGCCCCACCAGTGACCTTGACATCGGTCACCCCCATCCAAGTGTGCCAGTTCCTGCTGTGTCTGTCTCAAGTCTACTGGAGCTGCAGTGCCTATGTCCATGGGGAAGAGCATCTGGTGGAAGTACAACGTTACGAGCTCTCCGTGTTGTGAAGGGTGTTTACTCTCCAGAGTCCATATTCTACACACCGTCGTGTGAGAGAAGCCCTGCCGTCCCTGTTTATGGGGTCTGTTCTTTCTTCGTCCCTGTCAAGAGGAGGAGCAACAATGTACCAGGGCTCTTGTGTCCCCAGAGCCTGTTTTGTCCCCAGAGCCCGTGTTGTCACCGTAGCCCATGTTGTCCCCAGAGCCCGTGTCAGAAGATATGTTTAGGAGGGCAAGGATTATGAGGAGTTCTCTCACCGTGTGCCAAGGGCAGTTTTATTACGTCATTCTTGATGTATTTGTTTCAGTTTCATCATCATCATCAAGATTTTCATTGGGTTTAAAAGAAGTAAACCATAAAAGACAATAAAAAAAGAATTATATCAAAAATTCACAAAAGACGAAAATAAAAGCAATAAAATAGTCACAGCAAAAAAAAAACATTCAATATTGCAGCAAGGAACAAAAGACAAAAGGACAAACAACCAATAAAACCAGTGAATCATTCTAAAATCACGGAATTCCTCATTTTGACTGCACAGTTTAGAAAACAGGCAACATGATGACAGGTTTTATTATTATAGTTGTACAAATGATGGGGTAACCCAGTATCCCTCAGAACCTGGGCAGTAAGTTTATAAAGTAAACAATGGTTCCGTTGGGTGAAAGAATTTCTTTACACATTGAGCATCATCAAATATTTTTCATATAATGTGCAATCTTATGCTGTAAACAACACACCAAACTGTTCGTATGCAAATCAAATTCTTTATATATAAATTGCGTCATTCATATATATATATATGCATCTATGTCATATGGAAGGCCGTCAACCAACAGTGTAATGATAAAAAAGTGACACAGTGAGAAATAAGTGCTCAGTGACAATGTGCGTGATCTGTACAATAATTTTAAAATCTAAAGAATTTGAACATGGCCAGTGGATTGAATATTTATAGTAGGGCTGCGTGATAGAAGAATCCCTTTTAGCGCAGGTTCTATGTACTGGTCCACATATAAGTCGACGTTTCAACCCTTGAGCTGCACTAGTGTGAGGTCAGTACGGGTCTTCATCAGGACAAAAGGCAAGCAGTGACGGCCTATTTGTGATTAGGATTCAGTTGAAATCAGGGCCCTTCGGAGTGATACCCATCCGACAAATTTTCTGGAAGGGCTTCAAATGGAAAAGTACGTTGGGGGGGGCCTCAGTGGTATATCAAAGGAACCACAAGTCAGGTAACAGTCGATTAGTCCGGGCTCGTCTGTGGTATATGGTAGCCGTATACCATATACCACAGACGAGCCCGGACTTTTTGCCTGCCGTCATAGTGAGAGAAATCTTTTCCTGCCGCCCGCATTGAGGAAATATGAATTTTTATGATCAATTGTGTCCCCTATCTAGACCCCAACGGCTCCATGTACATGCTATAAGTACATGTATGTTCCCTCCACTTCAAGCTATGAAGACGCAAATACAATTGTGTCCAACGTTAATATGTCCTCTTTCAGATCTGCCATGAATGGGTCAGATATTCCGTTCCTAAGTATGCCTTGCCACCGTCTTTATATGGTATACTTTTCACGTTTTTCATGTTTTCCAGCTCTGGCAAGGTAGGCCCTGAATTCTGCCATCGAGCTTTTCCTGCTTCTGCCTCTGAATGCTCCAGCCTGGACCTGTATCTGTATCCATGAACTTTGTCTTACTCCCTGCGCGGCTAACGGTGCCTAGCCCGGCCTGTTGCCTGCCAAAAACTGTATTCAGCCTTCAAGTTATCTGCTCCGCTCCTCGAGAAATGCATTCCTGTCTAGTAGCTTAGGTAAACATCCCTCCAGCTGCAGAGCAAAGGGCCCGGCCTTACTGTCTCCGTGCAAGTAATTCATGACTTTCGTTACCATGATAGGCCCATGCCCCCTCGCATCTCATGTAGACACTTAGACGCTCGTACACGCACTAGCAGTCAGTATAGAATAGGCTCTGTCCGAAAGACCTTTCCTTCCAGATAATATAGTTCCTTAAACACAAGATATTAGATACGATTTGGGATTAGGTTGTCCTGACATCCCAGACTTCTGTCTCCTCATGTAGGGCTAAATGTCAAGTTCCCTTCACCCTCTAGTTACACGTCAATCACACGTCATGCGGCTGCGCGCGCATCTCTGCCATGTATTTCTGCTGACTTTGCAGGATTCTCTTATGGATCCACCCACTTGTGTCATCATCATAATGACGTTTCTAGTATACGCCTTTATGCACGCCTATTGTAACGCCTTTTTCATTACGTATGTGTATTCTTATCTCTCTTCTCAGCTGTAACGCCTTCTGCATATGTCTTTACTGTAATGCATTTTACTATAAATATGATAACCTGTCAATAATGTATTGCTGATCTCTTCCTGAACCTTCGTGGTGACGGAACTCGATTGCCTGGTTCGAACCATCATTCCTTTGTAAGGAATAAATTCCCTTTTATAACCTCAAATACCACGGATTCTGCCTCTTATTTTTACTGAGTTATTCTTATTGAATTTTACCGCATAAATTAAGTCTAGGTAATTTAAATTTACCACATAATTGGCGCCCGAATAGGGACACCTCTCACACCCCACGCGCCGGAGGTGCGTTGCAGACCCGGTCTCCTGCCACAGCCAGACGGACAATTACGCGTACCCGCAGGATTTCCTGTATCTCCCTCAGGCCAACGGGGGCGACTGAGGCTGCGATCAACACCCAGACGAGGCGGTGAGGAGTGCGGAGAATCCCGACCAGAGCCTAGCTGAGAGAGCAAGATCCGAGGTATACAGAGGCCCACCAGATTTCGAAGTTCCGAAGTATCTAAGTCACGAGTCGAGTCCAGTCCAGTTTGGTCTAGTCCAGTCCAGACTTCCGAGGCCTTCCGTTCCGTGCTTCCCGGTGAGTACCGTTGCTGGGGACGCATCTAGACGTGCACATTAGTTTGTGCCGGTCAAGACGGGTTTGGGTACACAGACCTGGTCTGCACTGTTTCAGCAGTGTATCTGTACTGTTTAGCAGTACATCCAGTATATTTAGTATTATGCAGTTAACTAGTTTTATTCTAATTATTATTGTTCGTTTCTGAAAAGTTTTTGATATGTTTTAAATGTCGTGGTATGAGTGATTGTTCGATCTTCATTATTGTGTTTATTGTAATTATTGTGTTCAAGACCGAGTAAGAATTAAGTAGCAAGGTTCAAGATGCCGTTATTTTCAAAATTAAGACAGATAAAAACTAGAAAAGGGATACTCGAGGAAGCTGTTCCCATTCCACCTAGGGACACTCCAGGGTACTTTATGTACCATAAACATGGCCTAGATGCCGTATTATATCTTGATCTATGGGTGGACTACACCAAGGATTTAGCGGAGAGTCAGAGATGGCCCGCTGCTGGGACATGGGATGCAGATTGCATCATGAGAGTAGAAGAAGTATTATGGAAAAAGAAAGCCAGACAGTCACAGAAAGATGCCATTGAACTATGGCGTAAAGAATCGCATAGACGCACAGAGAAAGCGCTCAGAAAAGAAGAGAAAAGTAGGGAAGATTCAGAAAGAGCCCGAGAAAACATATTAATTGACGAAGGTATCCGAGTAAAAACAGAACAAGTAGACAGACAACGAAATACTCTTATGAATGGTATGTATCCTCTTCTGGCCGAGGGTTTGCCTAAGGCCACCATGGAGGTACCAAAAGATCTGCCACCTCCATTACTCCCGATTAAAGTACATCCCAAGACCGCAAAGGACATTTTCCTTTCTTCCTATCTAGATGATGCAGCCCCCGAATATGCTAATGGTGCGCAGCCACGCACACCACCTGTTAACGACGCTCAACCCCAAGATCAGCTGCACCCACCTCCGCAGCAACAAACTCCTCCTCACGTTCTTAACATTCCATCTGTTTCTACAGTCCTTCCTGCATCTACACTCTCTACCCTACACCCAACAAATCCTTTTGGACTTGGCACCTCAGGAGGTGCGACAGGAGGTTTTTCCACGCCACCGCCAGCATCTAGATTGACTTATAGGGATTTAGCACACCAACGTACACCCCAAACAGCTAATCACAATATATTAAATGAGCCTCTTACAGATTGTAGATATGATCCAGTGCCAGGTAAACACGACAGAATGTTGCTATCATCAGTACGTTTACGACGAGTTGCAAACTATTTAATGACATTACCAGGAATGGTTGAACATCTAGACAAAATATATCGCTTTGCCCAAACGGGGCAAGGTCCTGAAAGTATTGGCGAGGCCATGGAATACCAGAAAGTAGACATGCAAAAATTATTGTTACGCTTTTTCATAAACTGCTTGATCAGAAACAGAGATAGGCCTGAGGTAGATCCGGAGGAAATGCAAGTACTTACCAGATGGGGTCAGAATATAGCAGACGGAAAACATGATAAACAGAAGAATATAGAAGTTATGCACCGAAAGATCAGAAAAGAAGTAGAACGAATACATGAAAGAAGATTAAAAGCAGATAAAACTGAATCAGAGGAAGAGGAGGAGGAACAGGCAGAAATGAACATAGGACAATTAGAATTACCAGCTAGACAAACGATAGCTTATGTAGGAAAAGGAAGATCTTTTAATAATACAATGCGTCCGATACGTCCAGAATGTAACAGAATTTTTCAAACAGCTATCTCAAATCCAAGGACCCCTGAACACTTATTCCAGGCTACTGATAAATTACTTCGAGAACGAAGGGGGTACCATGTGCTCGATTCTATGGATGAACAAGAATTAGCCAGGTCAGCAGTACAATGGGCTGACAGTTCTGAAAAATACAGTGATGATGCGCTAGCACACACGTTTCTGAATCTCACCCCAGACGAACAGCGTTTAGCTAGTATATACATGATACAACATCTCCTTATATTATATAAAGACCAACACTCCGATCCTGGTCCCCTACCTGATATACTGATAGAACTACTCATGAATAAATGGAGAGGTCTAGGTACCGATCTAATTAAAGTAATTCTAGAATACCGACATAGATATAGTGCCTTTTTGTGCCCAGAATATGATCCAGCTCCCTCCATGGAAAGAAAAACGTATTACATAGACAGACAGAATCCCTTACGCGAAGTACACCCAGTTAGAAATGATGATAATACGTTTAGACGCGTGTTCGTGTACACGCCCATAACTAAAATAGAACTATTGGAAATGAAAAAATTAGTGCCCAGCCATGACAAAGATCCAGCAGGTTTTCACCGTGAACTAAAGGACATGTTACTCATGGGTGATTATACCTATCCTGACATTATGAAAATATTGAAAGTATTATTGCCTGCCGGTATTTACGAGAAACTGAAAGAAAAAGAGTGGGAAGTGGGAGACCAAAAGATTGATTGGACCGTATTAGAAAACGAAGAAAATGCCCGAACAGCAGGCGTAGGGCTTGGGGACAAAACTAAAGCATTACCAGGATTATTAGTACAAGTATTGCCACGTTTATTAACTACGAAAAAGGAAGACTGGGGAGCAATCTCAGCTTGCAAACAGAAACCCGATGAAGACACTAGTGATTTTTATTCCCGATTTGAAAAATGTTTTGGTATTAATAGCGGCCTGAAAGCAAGTAGCGATTCATATCCACATCTTTTTGTAACAAAACTAGTCGAGAATTCCCTGCCACAGGTTAAAAACAGAGTATTGAAAGTTGAGAGCACTTGGCAAGCTAACACTCCTTCACAAATGTTACAAATGTTACAGTATCACCAGAATAGAATTAGAGAAGAACAAGAACACGAACAAAGACGTATGAAAGACACGAAAATGAAAATGCTCGTCGCTCAGTCAGTTCCAGCTGACGGTCATAAAAAGGGTGCGACACAGTCCAGTAATTCAGCGGTTCCCGTTAAAGGGACATGCAACTATTGTAAACAGCCAGGTCATTATATAAACGATTGTGCAGTTCTGAAACATAATATCTCTACGGGTAAAACCAAGGAGAGACCACGTCCGCCTAGACAGGATCAGATCCAACAACAAGCGCCTCAACATGTACAGCCTATGCCGGTTCCACAACAGACCGTAGTGGTACCACAGCCACAGCCTATTGCCGCAACACAAAACACGACACAACAGATGTACCAGTATGCACAAAATGACTATCCAGATTATCAGCGCTACACATGAAATAGCCTAGAGAGGGAAGTTGGCTTACCCCTTATTGAGGTCCCTGTAGATCAAGAGGGTCCTTATGTACAGAGTCAAGTATTAGGGAAAGACAGAAAGTTTTTACTTGATACAGGGGCAAGCAGAACAACTATAAGTCACGACGAGGTTCCAGGGGCACCCCTCTCAGGCTCACAAAATATTTCCCTTGGTTTTTCAGGAAAGCCTACTATTAACGAAGTATCGCAACCGCTTCCACTTACAGTTGGTCCATTGACACGGACTACAGATCTATTGCTTACAAAATCATGCCCAGAAAACTTGTTAGGTATAAAAACATTGAAAGCTCTAGGAGCTATAATATGTTGTTCTCCGGACGGAGTACGACTATTTTTGCGTGACTTTAAAGGTCACTACGTGTCAAGAGACATGGATCACCGGTTACAGAATCTACCTGCACATTTATGGGCACAAGGTCCCACTGATGTAGGTTGTATGCACATTACACCATATCGAGTCACACTCAAAGCAGGAGTGGTATTACCACGAATGCGACAATACAAGTTACCTCCAGATGCTGTAGTGGCTTTACTGCAAATCATTGACGAGCTCATTGCACAAGGAGTGGTTGTGGAAACCGACTCCAATGTATGTAATTCTCCGATCATTCCGATTCTTAAACGAACTGATCCAAAAGCACCCCCAGTATATCGATTAGTTATTGATCTGCGCGAATTGAATAAATGCATTGTACCACAATATCCCGTGGTCCCAGATATCTCTTCATTACTGACAGCTATTGATTCAGAAGCAACGTTCTTTACTGTAATTGACCTCAAGAACGCCTTCTTTAGCGTCCCAATCGATCCGAAAAGCCAATATTTGTTCGGATTTAGTTTAAATGGACGAAGCTTTAAATTCGCACGCGCACCTCAAGGATTTACAGAAAGTCCTAGCATCTACAGCCAAGCACTGAAAAGACAACTTGACAGTATCCACATGCCAGTTAACACTGGACTGCTTCAGTATGTCGATGATCTGCTGATCACCGCCCGAAGCGAACCCGAATGTGAAAAAGCATCACTGACGGTTTTACATTTTCTGGCCGACAAGGGGCACAAGGTGTCCCCTTCGAAGCTGCAATTCTGTGTTCAGCAAGTTGTGTACCTTGGGCACTTGCTGTCCAAGGGGGGGAGACAGCTCACACCTGACCGCATCCAGTTAATTGTAAACATGCCACCACCCAAGACACAAAAGGAGGTACGGGCCTTCATAGGCCTCACTTCGTACTGTAGGCAGTGGATTCCCCAATATGCATTTCTAGCAAAACCACTCATTCAGTTGACAACCCAGGAGGCAGCGACATCGACTGTCCTCCCTTGGACTACAGAACATACACAAGCCTTTGAAGACTTAAAGAAAGCTTTATGCCAAGCACCTGTTTTAGCGACACCATGTTACAGTAAGCCTTTTACACTTTTTGTTACAGAACGTGAAGGTACTGCCTTGTCAGTACTCACTCAGGAACAAGCAGGATCACACAAACCATGTGCTTACTTTTCTAGCACGTTAGATCCCGTAGCTCAAGCTCTTCCTGTGTGCCTGAAATCAGTCGCAGCGACAGCTCTAGCGATCAGACAAAGTGATTCCATAGTATTAGGACATCAATTGACAGTACAAGTACCACACGCAGTAGAGGTTCTCTTGAACCGGACACAAACACAACACTTGACTATAGCACGACTGACAGGTTACGAACTAACATTGTTTCAGCCACACATAGAAATCAGACGTTGTAGTACATTAAATCCTGCCACACTTTTGCCATTAAGTGGAACAGACCCACTGGCACATGATTGCATTGAAGTCATTACTATTACGACAAAACCCAGACAAGACTTGACAGATGTCCCATTACCAGACCCAGACCTGACACTTTATGTAGATGGTTCATGTATGAGAACAAGTACAGGAGAGTTAGTGGCCGCTTATGCAGTCACGACAGACACCGAAGTCATTGAAACAAATTGTATTGACACATTATCAGCTCAAGCAGCAGAGCTCATTGCTCTGACACAAGCCTGTATTCAAGCCAAAAATAAAAGAGTCAACATATACACAGATTCACGTTATGCATTCGGAGTTGTACACGACTTCGGAGTCCTTTGGCGAGAGAGAGGTTATTTGACTTCTCACGGTGCCAACATTCAACACGGTCCCCTCATTCAAGCTCTGTTAGATGCAATACATCTGCCTACTGCGATATCTATCATGAAGTGTAAGGCCCATACAAAAGTCACCGATATCATTTCCCAGGGTAACGACCTAGCAGACCGAACAGCTAAGCAAACAGCACAGAATCGGACCCATGCAACTGACTTGACAAAGACAATAGTTCCGACGCCGACACACTGCATGACAGTTAGGGATCCCGCCCTTGATGTAATTGACATACAGACACATGCTACACCAGAGGAAATAAAGAAATGGACTGAATTAGGAGGGATCCAAACAGATCAGGGATGGATGACGAAGGGAAAATCTATATGGTTTCTCCCCGACTCAATGGTTCAAGTTATCATTAACACAATACATAGCCCAGCACATCTAGGAGAAAAAGCTATGTTAGACAGTATTCAACACATTTGGTTCAACAAACACTTACGAGCTGCAGCCAAACAGAAAGTCCGAACTTGTATGATTTGTTGTCAGTTCAATCCAGGTAAAGGCGTACCTGTAGAGCAGGGTGGATTTCAACCTCCCGATCACCCTTTTGAAGTCCTCCAGAGGGATTATATCCAGATGGAACGATGTCGAGGATTCAAATATGTCCTCGTAGTTGTATGCGCTCTTTCCCGTTGGACAGAGGCATATCCCGTCTCAGATTACACTGCCCCGACTACTGCCAAACAGTTAGTTCGTGAATTCTTCCCACGGTATGGTTTGCCCCGTATCGTGTACTCAGATAATGGCCAGCCGTTCTCATCTGAGCTAATGAAACACATTTCACTCTTGTTAGGCTATCAATGGAAATTCCACTGTGTCCGACATCCCGAGGCAGCAGGTCTCGTGGAGCGTCATAATCAGACTCTGAAAATACGACTTTCTAAAATCTGTAGAGAGAAAGGCGTCGATTGGATAGTAGCCTTACCAGTTGCACTCTTTTACATGAGAATGGTAGCACATTCTCGCACAGGGCTATCCCCGTACGAGGTGGTCTTCGGTAGGCCACCAAATATGTGGGGGACGCCTATACCTCGTAAAATCACTGATGTTGATTGTAATATGCTGACAGATTACCTTGCTTCCTTGATGTCTGCACCACAATCTTGCCGTTCACAGGTAGCTGCAGCCTTTCCCGACAACACCGAGGTGAAGCCCCATGAAGTGGCTCCTGGAGACTTGGTCTTCATAAGAAACTTCGACAGGAGGAGCCCGTTGGAGCCTCGTTGGCAAACGCCAAAACTGGTACTTCTAACCACGAGGACAGCAGTGAAGGTCGAGGGTCGCAAGGGTTGGTTACACTCGAGCCATATCAAGAAATTTCATGGACTACCATCTGATTTGAACTCTCAGCCCTGGCCCCTTCCACAGACTGATTCGAAACTCCCCCTGGTTGAAAAGACCGAATCTCAAAACTATAAACTGAAACTAAGGTCTAGCAAGTCAGACAATTCGATTGTTTAAGTCCTCTCCAAGGTGAATCGGTTGAATTAAGTCTCTGACATGTATCCTCTAGACCGAATTAGAGAGAGAGATAGACAGAAACAGCTCAAAAAACGTGCATATTGTAAATCACTTCATAGTCACTGTATAGTGACATTGTTGATTATGTTTTTTCTAAGTCTTTTGATTATTGCTGCAAGTATACTGTTGCACATGTACTATCCTATTTTCAAGCGTGCTCACTCTGCTTACAATGTTACTGCCGAACATTCTTTTAGTGAACTACCTCCACATGAGTTGTCCTACAGATTTGCGCTGCGCAACAACACATTCATTAGTATGTTACATCATTCCCATCAGACCAGCAATGCTACAAATTGTTGGATATGTGGCCGACTCCCTCCCTATCAGAAATACAAAGGAGTTCTGCCTCTCTTTCCGTACCCGTTCACACACAATGGTTCCTGTGGAGCATGGTTTAGTTTGATTAACTCTTTAGATTCAAACACTGTAGTTTACCAGAGCAACTGGGTATGGGGAAACCTGAACTTAGTTTTGCTTAAAGTCTGTTACCCTAACAAGGAGGTGTAGGAGAGTAGGGTCTGCAATCCTATGATCACCCAGATTTTTTTGCTTTTGCTTCATTGGTTTACGACTTTCTCCGGCTGTGGGCCTGCCAATCAGACCCACAGCCTAGCTGTTCTCTCTCGAAATTAACACACATGTACGTTAGGTGCATCCACTAATTGGAACTGGGCCACCTTGTCAGTCCCTGTCTCAGCATACCACAGGTATCCAGGGCATCGGTGTACCCAGGGCCTACCAGGGGCTGAAGCATGTATTATGCCGCCCCTGGAATGGCCGCCCAAATCTGACACAACTGGCTGCACGACAGCTGGGGCCACGTGGTGTGATCACCCGTTGCTGTAGGTGTAGTATTCCTACACCTAAACCCTAAAATGGACACATGGGTTCCTATCAGTCACTCCTATAGCAGGCCTTATCGATCCTGAAGGCAAAGTGCAGGGAATCATGTGGGACGGTGCTCTGGCGCGAGCTGAGCCCGTCGACGGCTTGCGGAACCAAGTCCTAATAGCCGTTCCATGGTGACGCGGGCCAACTACTTTTAATGCATTATAATCCTTGCGGTTATTTGCTAACTTTGGCATCGCATCACCTATACATGTCGAGTAAGGTGTCATACGAATGGGAATACGAACCCCTCGCCAGTCCTGGTGACGGGGTTAGCATTCCCCCCTTTTAGAGGGACACGACATGGAAGTAACCTTGAACCCCGGTTAAAGTTGACTCAAGCCTCAGCATCACAAAATGGATGCTGCCACCAGACACAAGTCTGACCTCCTGCTGCTGGGGGACCTTCCAGCAAGGGGAGCTTGGACAAAGGGTTTCCTGTCGAGGGCGGTGTTAGCACCGTCCCAGACAGGGTTTGTGTATCCCAGGTAGGCAGGGCTGAAAGGAAGGTGATTGCAAGTGGCACCCCGGTGCTCACTGTGCATAGCCCGGCTCAAACCAGTTTCGGGGACACACCAGCCCCTGAGCTGGCGCGAAGCCGGACAAAGGTTAGGGGTGTAACCACCCCCCTCCTGGCTCCACCCATAGGTAGAACCTAGTCACGGGCCAGCCCCTTTTCTTAGAATAAAGGTAGGAGCGAGTCCCCTTCCCAAATTGGATAATCAGATAATCGGATAACTCCGAATCACGAACTACTTTCCACGAAAGGAACTCTTGACTATTTCTGAAGACTCTCCCTTGTGGCTAAGGAGTAGCCACCCTGCACCAGCAGGCACCATCTAAGCGCTTGCGGTTTGCTGTAAGTCTCTCCTACGGATCAAGACTGCCCAGCTCGACGAGACCCGAGTTCCCTGCCATCTCTGACCTTTTACCTCCCTCATCAGCTCAGCTGAGAGTCGTAGGTGTGACGAGACCTGCGGGACCGGCCATCTTCAGAACCTGCACGACGCTTATCTAGCACGCCCACCGAGGGACCCTCGAGTGAGTGCACCTAGGGTTTGAGAAGCCCTAACCCTGAGCAGCTCCAGCATCGAAGTCTGCCTCCCCAGCATCCCCGAGATCTGCGTGGGGGCCCTTCCGCTCCTTGTTGTTCACCGCGTTGTTCGACCACTTGCCGACCGGCTTGTGGCCCTCTTCACGACGCACCACGATTGTTTCATCACTAGTCTGGTTGCTCCAGACTGGCTCTTGCTCCCCTTCAACAGAGGAGTACCACGGACCCTCCTGGTCCACTCCCGACGCCATCTTGACTCCCCCGCTTGGGTGGCCACTGCCAAGATCCGCTGCCCCTTCCTGGGCCCAGCATCATCGACAGCAGACACCTTCGTGGGACAGCTCGCCCTCCATCCTG
Source organism: Triturus cristatus (assembly GCF_964204655.1). Lineage (NCBI taxonomy): Eukaryota > Metazoa > Chordata > Amphibia > Caudata > Salamandridae > Triturus > Triturus cristatus. Next base: position 412,262,914 of record NC_140593.1, read on the forward strand.
GTCGCAGCCGCGCCTCCTGGTCCGAGGAACAGCCGAGTCCGACGTCACCCACTCACCTGGTCGAGGTGACTTCAGCCGGTACCCTCCTGGTACCCACACGATCGCTGGCTAGCGGTTGAGAACTGAGTCCCCTCTGCTTTCAGGTTTTCCTTCACCACCGATCCAGGCTTGGATCGCTCTGAACATCGTCACTGGTCGCCTGCCAGCAACTTCTTCTTTCAGGCTCCTGAGACTACACGAGGACTCCCGACGTCTTGACGAACTTCACGCAGCCGCAGCCTCCGGGCTAGGTAACTCGAGCATCTCGGTGCTCCATCGCAGGTTCGCTCTACAAGTGTCCAGTTCCTTTTTCGTTTAGTCCCACTGATCGGATCACTCCGGAATCAGTATCTCCAGACTCTAACCATTCGCATTCCACTGTTAGTGTAGATGGTTTCTCGTGCCCCTCGGGCATTTGTGTAAATTGTGCAACTGAAGTATTTTCCCAAGAGTTTTGTAGTGTGCTTAGCTCCCTGACTCATAAAGAGCCAGGGTAGTCTTGTTATAAATAAATATCCTTTTATTTTCATAACAACTTGTGTGGTGTCCTTTCACTTGGTGTTCAAGGGGTATATGTGATGGTAAACAGCTGGCTTAACACGCCCTCTAGAGTTTAGCCTAAAGACTGCTCGTATCCACGCTACTAGGATAGCTGGTCTAAAAGGTTGACTTACAACCAATCATCAATAAGGGTCGTTTGGAATGATACACAGTGATCACTAGAATAGTGAGCACTACATATCAGGCCAACTTCTCACATTGGTGAGCAGCGGTTGGGATTTGAGCTTGCTGTTGTTTTACCACACACGTATCCTAAGAATATCGCAGTGAAAGATCACATAAGTACCCAGGTACATATAACTTAACTTAGAATACTCCGAGTTCTACTGAACCGGCTGTTGTAGTGTAACAGGGCTTAGCACACCCTGACTACAACTCTTAGCAAGGGATCAGTAGGTAAACCCATAGTGTAGGTAGGTGCAACACTTACACCTCACTAGAAAAGCATGTCGGTCCACGGAGAGTCTGCAGGGACTCCCTTAGTGGTCAGTGACCCTCCACAGGTCGTGTCACGATATGCAACTCTTAGCTTCAAGGAGATGCGACAACTGTGTGCCTCCAGGAAGCTAAACCAGGGTTCTAACCCTACCATCGCAATACTGATAGGTCTCTTAGAGGCGTACGATGCTAGGAGGTCCTCTAACCCAGGTCCCCCCAGTGCAGATGGGAACATGCCTCCCTTAGAGGGAACCCTCGGTGACCCAGACCTCGACCTCCACACAGAGGAGGAGGACGAGGACGAGTTATCGGGAGACGAGGCAGACAAAGGTCCAGTGGTAGTCGGCAGGCTTACAAGGACCAACTTAAGCAGGCATGAGAATGGAACTGGGGGAGCCCCGGGCCCACGCTCAAGCAGGCTTAACCTTGGGAACGGACGAGCTAGGTCTCTCTCCAGAGGCTCTGGCAGATCGGTTCATACACATGTCTCTCAGACACCTTCTCAGAGAGGAATGACTTCCCCTCAGAGGAGGGAGCATGAAGCGAAGATGCGGGAGGTCAATCTGAGGATCGAGCGGGAAGAACTTGCCCTCGCCAAAGAAAGACTTGCCTTAGCCCGAGAGCAGAAATTAAGTGGGTTAGATCCCACTGGTGGCAGCATTCTCAATAGAGAGAAAGACAGGGGTATAGACACTAGACACCTGAGTAAAATCGTGCCCCCCTTTAAACAAGGGGACGACATCCACAAGTGGATAACTGCCTTGGAGAGGGCCTGCACTGTCCAGTGCGTCCCCCCAAGTCAGTGGGCAGCTATACTGTGGCTTTCCTTTGAAGGTAAAGGAAGGGACAAGCTCCTCACTACAAGAGCTGAGGATGCTAACAACTACCAAGTCCTGAAGAACACACTGATTGATGGGTTCGGCTTAACCACGGAGCAGTACCGGGTGCTGTTCCGGGACACCCAGAAAATTCAGTCTCAGGATTGGGCTGACTTTGTCGATTGTGCCACTAAGGCTTTGGAAGGCTGGTTGCTGGGTAGCAAGGTTACTGATTACACAGGATTGTACAATCTTATCATGCGAGAACAGATTTTAAACAACTGTCAGAACCAATTGTTGCATCAGCACCTTGTCGACTCGGATCTGACCTCTCCCCAAGAATTGGGAAAGAAGGCGGACAGATGGGTCAGAACAAGGGTCAAGCAGAACCAGAATCAGAACCAGGGTGGTCAGAAGAAAGCAGACCAAAAGGGTAACAAGAACGAACAAAATGACCAGAAGTCTTCGACAGGTCCCCAACAAACCAAAGAGGGTGGGGGTCAGGCTTCACAGAAGAAGAAGACTCAAGAAGGCCAGTCAAAAAGGTGGTGCCAATACTGTAAAAGTAAGACTCACTGGTTTAGTGAGTGCACCAAGAAAGGAGGGCAAACTCCTACCACTGCAGCCCCTAAGGCACCTGCGCCCCCTAGTACAGTCAGCAGTGGTAGTGCGCCTCCCAAGGCATTAGTTGGGTTAACCTTGGGAACCGAGGGGAGTGACGACTTAGTCGGCACGCTCACTCAGGCCGTCCTTGTCTGTACAGGGGATATGGATATGTCCCCTGATGCCAGTCCCAATACTTTGGGCAAATACAGGCAGACACCTTTGATAAATGGAAGAATGGCTCAGGCCTACAGGGACACGTGTGCCAGTGTCACCATGGTGACGCCTAACTTCGTGGACCCTGGACAGATCATGCTAGGTACCAGTTACCTAGTGACCAATGCCAGCAACGTCACTACCAATCACAGTATGGCAGTTGTTGATTTCTCCTGGGGAGGGGTAAGTGGCCCGAAAAAGGTTGTGGTTAGTTCAGACCTCCCCGTAGAATGTCTGTTGGGCAATGATTTGGAAACGTCACAATGGTCAGAAGTGGAGCAGAGGACTCACATGGAAATGTTAGGTTTGCCAGCACATGTCCTTGCTGTGACCAGGTCACAGGCCAAATGATGCCCCACTGAACAGGGGCTGGATCCTGGAAGAACGGACCAGACACCTTCCAAGAAAAGGAGCAGTAAGGGTAAGGCTTCGCCTTCCCCCTTGCCCCAGGTCGTGGATCAAGTCTCCGAGGAGGCTGAACTTAAAGAACTGAGGGAAACTGAGCCGCAAGAGCTTGAACCTGGTCAGGTTGAGTTTCTGGGCTCAGGGGGACCCTCCAGGGAAGACCTGGGGAAGGCACAGTTAGACTGTTCCTCACTTGAACCCCTCAGACAGCAGGCCGCTGCTGAGGCTGCAGGGAACGCCACAGGTACCCACAAAGTGTACTGGGACGATGGACTCCTGTACTCTGAGGCAAGAGACCCCAAACCTGGTGCGACCAGAAGGCTGGTCATCCCCTTGTCTCTGAGAGGTTTCCTTCTCACCTTGGCCCACGAGATTCCCCTTGCAGGTCACTTAGGCCAGAATAAGACTTGGGACAGAATTGTTCCACACTTTCACTGGCCCCACATGTCCGAAGATACGAAGGAGTTTTGCCGCTCCTGTGTCACTTGCCAAGCCAGTGGTAAGTCAGGTGGCACGACAAAGGCCCCCCTCATACCACTACCGGTGGTGGGGGTACCCTTTGAACGGGTGGGGATCGACATTGTCGGACCAATGGAACCCCAGACAGCATCAGGGCACAAGTTCATACTGGTGGTGGTGGACCACGCCACCAGGTATCCTGAAGCTATTCCCCTTAGGACCACTACAGCACCTGTGGTGGCACGGGCCCTGCTTGGAGTGTTCTCCAGAGTGGGCTTCCCTAAGGAGGTCGTCTCAGACAGAGGTGCAAACTTCATGTCGGGATATCTGACTGCTATGTGGAAGGAATGTGGTGTCAACTACAAGTTCACCACACCCTATCACCCACAATGCAATGGGCTGGTTGAGAGATTCAACCGGACCCTAAAAGGGATGATTCACGGACTACCTGAAAAGCTTCGGCGGAGATGGGATGTCCTGATACCCTGCCTCTTGTTCGCCTACAGAGAGGTCCCGCAGAAGGGGGTTGGCTACAGCCCTTTTGAGCTTCTGTTCGGACATCCTGTAAGGGGACCCCTTTGTTTGGTAAAGGAAGGATGGGAGAGACCTCTCAGAAAGCCGGCATCAAACATTGTGGACTATGTGCTCGGTCTCCGCTCGCGGATGGCGGAGTACATGGAAAAGGCGTCTAAAAACCTTGAGGCGAGCCAAGAATTACAGAAAGCTTGGCACGACCAAAAGGCTGTCCTGACTGTGTACCAGCCTGGACAGAAGGTGTGGGTGCTGGAGCCAGTGGCCCCAGCAGCACTCAAAGACAAATGGTCTGGGCCCCACACGATCATTGAGCAAAAGGGAGAGGTCACCTACCTGGTAGACCTGGGAACTCCCCGGAGCCCCCACAGGGTGCTCCACGTAAACAGGCTCAAGGCATATGTCGACAGGGAGGGCATGGGCTTGCTCATGGCCACAGATGAGGGACAGGAGGAGGAGAGTGACCCTCTCCCAGACCTGCTCTCTCAGAACCCTGACGATGGATCAGTAGATGGTGTTGTCTTTTGTGGCAGCCTCTCTGGACATCAACAAGAGGATTGTAAACAGGTTCTTCAATCCTTTCGACATATGTTCTCTCTGACACCCAGTCAGACCAAGTGGTGTACCCACGAGGTCGACACTGGGGACAGTCTACCCGTAAAGAGTAAAATCTATCGGCAACCTGATCATGTCAGAGACTGCATCAAGACAGAGGTGCAGAAAATGTTGGAGCTGGGAGTCATTGAAACCTCGGACAGCCCCTGGGCTAGTCCCGTAGTGCTCGTGCCGAAACCTCACACCCAGGGCGGTAAGAAAGAGATGAGGTTTTGCGTGGACTACAGAGGTCTCAATGCGGTCACTAAGACCGACGCCCACCCGATACCAAGAGCAGACGAACTTATCGACCGGTTGGCCTCGGCCAACTACTTAAGTACGTTTGACCTGACAGCTGGGTATTGGCAAATCAGGTTAGCTGAGGAGGCCAAGCCCAAAACAGCATTTTCTACCCCGGGTGGGCATTATCAGTTCGTGGTAATGCCCTTTGGTTTGAAAAATGCACCTGCCACCTTCCAAAGGCTGGTGAATCGCGTTCTCACTGGGTTGGACGACTTCTGTGCGGCGTATCTGGACGATATCGCTGTCTTTAGCTCCACCTGGGAGGATCACCTGGTCCACCTGAGGAAAGTGTTAGAGGCCCTGCAGAAGGCAGGCCTCACTATCAAGGCCACCAAGTGCCAGATAGGGCAGACACAGGTTGTATACCTGGGCCACCTTGTAGGTGGAGGCCAGGTTCAACCATTGGAGAGCAAAATACAGGCCATCCAGGACTGGGCTCCTCCAACCACCCAGACTCAGGTTCGAGCTTTCTTGGGCCTGACTGGTTATTACCGGAAATTTGTCAGAAATTATGGATCCATTGTGACCCCGCTAAACGACCTGACAAGTAAAAAGATGCCAAAAAAAGTTCAGTGGACAGCAAGCTGTCAGAAGGCATTCGATGACCTAAAGCAGGCCATGTGCACAGCACCTATCCTAAAGAGTCCAGACTACTCCAAACCATTCATTGTCCAAACAGACGCTTCGGAGCTGGGTGTGGGAGCTGTTCTATCGCAACTGAATTTTGATGGTCATGACCAGCCCATAGCTTTTATTAGCAGAAGGCTGACCCCCAGAGAGAAGAATTGGTCAGCTATCGAGAGGGAGGCCTTTGCTGTGGTTTGGGCCCTGAAGAAGTTGAGGCCATACTTGTTTGGCACTCACTTCAAGATTCAGACCGACCATAAGCCCCTCTTGTGGCTAAATCAAATGAAGGGTGAAAACCCCAAACTACTTAGGTGGTCCATTTCCCTACAGGGGATGGACTTCACAGTGGAGCATAGACCTGGCACTGATCATGGCAATGCAGATGGGCTCTCCAGGTATTTCCACTTAGAGCAAGAAGACTCACCTGGTCAAGGTTAGCTTATTGTCCCGAAGTTTGGGGGGGGGGTCATGTAGGAGAGTAGGGTCTGCAATCCTATGATCACCCAGATTTTTTTGCTTTTGCTTCATTGGTTTACGACTTTCTCCGGCTGTGGGCCTGCCAATCAGACCCACAGCCTAGCTGTTCTCTCTCGAAATTAACACACATGTACGTTAGGTGCATCCACTAATTGGAACTGGGCCACCTTGTCAGTCCCTGTCTCAGCATACCACAGGTATCCAGGGCATCGGTGTACCCAGGGCCTACCAGGGGCTGAAGCATGTATTATGCCGCCCCTGGAATGGCCGCCCAAATCTGACACAACTGGCTGCACGACAGCTGGGGCCACGTGGTGTGATCACCCGTTGCTGTAGGTGTAGTATTCCTACACCTAAACCCTAAAATGGACACATGGGTTCCTATCAGTCACTCCTATAGCAGGCCTTATCGATCCTGAAGGCAGAGTGCAGGGAATCATGTGGGACGGTGCTCTGGCGCGAGCTGAGCCCGTCGACGGCTTGCGGAACCAAGTCCTAATAGCCGTTCCATGGTGACGCGGGCCAACTACTTTTAATGCATTATAATCCTTGCGGTTATTTGCTAACTTTGGCATCGCATCACCTATACATGTCGAGTAAGGTGTCATACGAATGGGAATACGAACCCCTCGCCAGTCCTGGTGACGGGGTTAGCATTCCCCCCTTTTAGAGGGACACGACATGGAAGTAACCTTGAACCCCGGTTAAAGTTGACTCAAGCCTCAGCATCACAAAATGGATGCTGCCACCAGACACAAGTCTGACCTCCTGCTGCTGGGGGACCTTCCAGCAAGGGGAGCTTGGACAAAGGGTTTCCTGTCGAGGGCGGTGTTAGCACCGTCCCAGACAGGGTTTGTGTATCCCAGGTAGGCAGGGCTGAAAGGAAGGTGATTGCAAGTGGCACCCCGGTGCTCACTGTGCATAGCCCGGCTCAAACCAGTTTCGGGGACACACCAGCCCCTGAGCTGGCGCGAAGCCGGACAAAGGTTAGGGGTGTAACCACCCCCCTCCTGGCTCCACCCATAGGTAGAACCTAGTCACGGGCCAGCCCCTTTTCTTAGAATAAAGGTAGGAGCGAGTCCCCTTCCCAAATTGGATAATCAGATAATCGGATAACTCCGAATCACGAACTACTTTCCACGAAAGGAACTCTTGACTATTTCTGAAGACTCTCCCTTGTGGCTAAGGAGTAGCCACCCTGCACCAGCAGGCACCATCTAAGCGCTTGCGGTTTGCTGTAAGTCTCTCCTACGGATCAAGACTGCCCAGCTCGACGAGACCCGAGTTCCCTGCCATCTCTGACCTTTTACCTCCCTCATCAGCTCAGCTGAGAGTCGTAGGTGTGACGAGACCTGCGGGACCGGCCATCTTCAGAACCTGCACGACGCTTATCTAGCACGCCCACCGAGGGACCCTCGAGTGAGTGCACCTAGGGTTTGAGAAGCCCTAACCCTGAGCAGCTCCAGCATCGAAGTCTGCCTCCCCAGCATCCCCGAGATCTGCGTGGGGGCCCTTCCGCTCCTTGTTGTTCACCGCGTTGTTCGACCACTTGCCGACCGGCTTGTGGCCCTCTTCACGACGCACCACGATTGTTTCATCACTAGTCTGGTTGCTCCAGACTGGCTCTTGCTCCCCTTCAACAGAGGAGTACCACGGACCCTCCTGGTCCACTCCCGACGCCATCTTGACTCCCCCGCTTGGGTGGCCACTGCCAAGATCCGCTGCCCCTTCCTGGGCCCAGCATCATCGACAGCAGACACCTTCGTGGGACAGCTCGCCCTCCATCCTGGTCGCAGCCGCGCCTCCTGGTCCGAGGAACAGCCGAGTCCGACGTCACCCACTCACCTGGTCGAGGTGACTTCAGCCGGTACCCTCCTGGTACCCACACGATCGCTGGCTAGCGGTTGAGAACTGAGTCCCCTCTGCTTTCAGGTTTTCCTTCACCACCGATCCAGGCTTGGATCGCTCTGAACATCGTCACTGGTCGCCTGCCAGCAACTTCTTCTTTCAGGCTCCTGAGACTACACGAGGACTCCCGACATCTTGACGAACTTCACGCAGCCGCAGCCTCCGGGCTAGGTAACTCGAGCATCTCGGTGCTCCATCGCAGGTTCGCTCTACAAGTGTCCAGTTCCTTTTTCGTTTAGTCCCACTGATCGGATCACTCCGGAATCAGTATCTCCAGACTCTAACCATTCGCATTCCACTGTTAGTGTAGATGGTTTCTCGTGCCCCTCGGGCATTTGTGTAAATTGTGCAACTGAAGTATTTTCCCAAGAGTTTTGTAGTGTGCTTAGCTCCCTGACTCATAAAGAGCCAGGGTAGTCTTGTTATAAATAAATATCCTTTTATTTTCATAACAACTTGTGTGGTGTCCTTTCACTTGGTGTTCAAGGGGTATATGTGATGGTAAACAGCTGGCTTAACACGCCCTCTAGAGTTTAGCCTAAAGACTGCTCGTATCCACGCTACTAGGATAGCTGGTCTAAAAGGTTGACTTACAACCAATCATCAATAAGGGTCGTTTGGAATGATACACAGTGATCACTAGAATAGTGAGCACTACATATCAGGCCAACTTCTCACAGGAGGGACTTCCCAAAAGAACAGGAACTGACCTAGAAAATGAAGTATATGGATTAGGTAATTTTACACTTAACCTCATGATTCTGAATGTTGAATCTGAAGCTGCACTAGTCTTGCCTGCTATGTCAGTATTACCAGTCAAAGGTGAATTATGTGTAAGAAAGAATGGTTCAGTACACTTGGGTCATAGTAAATGTACTACTGTGATCGAATTCAGTGATCAAGGCAAGTCTACATTTAGAGCTTCCCGTCATTCCTACTTCATATGTGGTCATACCGCATATATACGTTTACCTCTAGATTGGGATGGTACCTGTTACATTGCATTCCTTCTGCCACCTGTTTTCCTAGCCCCTCCTGATTATCATAGAAATACCAATCTAGTACACCATAGACCCCAGAGAGATATCCCGATTGTTGACTACACTGAAACAGCATGGGAACAATATACAGACTTCAATAAAGGTCTCTTTCCTTACATAGGTGTTGTCTCAAATAGTAAACTGATACGTAGATTAACCAGAACCCTTGAAGCAGTAGTGAATGAAACTACTTCCGCCCTAGGCAACTTAACAGAGGAACAGTCTGCGATGCGGATTGTTGTTCTCCAAAATCGTCTTGTCCTTGACGTCATCCTAGCCGATAGGGGCGGAGCCTGTAGGGTCATCGGATCAAGTTGCTGTGTTTTTATTCCAGAAAACGCGCCATCCGTATATAAAGCCATAACTCGTCTTCACAAGATTGCAAACCAGATACATCAGAATCCAGGCACCTGGACATGGTCCGGTTGGTTCTGGAGCGTGTTGTCAGCCTGGGGATGGAAAGTCCTATCCTTCCTAGGTATTGGCCTTCTCATAGTATTCAGTTGTTGCCTGTGTCTACAATGTGGACCAGCGATTTGCGGCCTGTGTGCCACATCGTGTATTCCACGTTCAAGTTCTCATTCAAAATCCCGGAAGAAGAAAGAAGAGCAAATGATGTTACATGAACAGATTGATGGATTCCTGAAGATCGATATTTCATGAAGGGTCCGTAGGGGACAAGGAGGGAATGAGGAAATATGAATTTTTATGATCAATTGTGTCCCCTATCTAGACCCCAACGGCTCCATGTACATGCTATAAGTACATGTATGTTCCCTCCACTTCAAGCGATGAAGACGCAAATACAATTGTGTCCAACGTTAATATGTCCTCTTTCAGATCTGCCATGAATGGGTCAGATATTCCGTTCCTAAGTATGCCTTGCCACCGTCTTTATATGGTATACTTTTCACGTTTTTCATGTTTTCCAGCTCTGGCAAGGTAGGCCCTGAATTCTGCCATCGAGCTTTTCCTGCTTCTGCCTCTGAATGCTCCAGCCTGGACCTGTATCTGTATCCATGAACTTTGTCTTACTCCCTGCGCGGCTAACGGTGCCTAGCCCGGCCTGTTGCCTGCCAAAAACTGTATTCAGCCTTCAAGTTATCTGCTCCGCTCCTCGAGAAATGCATTCCTGTCTAGTAGCTTAGGTAAACATCCCTCCAGCTGCAGAGCAAAGGGCCCGGCCTTACTGTCTCCGTGCAAGTAATTCATGACTTTCGTTACCATGATAGGCCCATGCCCCCTCGCATCTCATGTAGACACTTAGACACTTGTACACGCACTAGCAGTCAGTATAGAATAGGCTCTGTCCGAAAGACCTTTCCTTCCAGATAATATAGTTCCTTAAACACAAGATATTAGATACGATTTGGGATTAGGTTGTCCTGACATCCCAGACTTCTGTCTCCTCATGTAGGGCTAAATGTCAAGTTCCCTTCACCCTCTAGTTACACGTCAATCACACGTCATGCGGCTGCGCGCGCATCTCTGCCATGTATTTCTGCTGACTTTGCAGGATTCTCTTATGGATCCACCCACTTGTGTCATCATCATAATGACGTTTCTAGTATACGCCTTTATGCACGCCTATTGTAACAGCTTTTTCATTACGTATGTGTATTCTTATCTCTCTTCTCAGCTGTAACGCCTTCTGCATATGTCTTTACTGTAATGCATTTTACTATAAATATGATAACCTGTCAATAATGTATTGCTGATCTCTTCCTGAACCTTCGTGGTGACGGAACTCGATTGCCTGGTTCGAACCATCATTCCTTTGTAAGGAATAAATTCCCTTTTATAACCTCAAATACCACGGATTCTGCCTCTTATTTTTACTGAGTTATTCTTATTGAATTTTACCGCATAAATTAAGTCTAGGTAATTTAAATTTACCACAGCATGATCGACTCAGAAGCGCCAAGATTAGAGCCGGCAGCCCATATTCTATGAGTTTACTTCGTTTTGACTAACAGAGAAATCATTGCCTGCAGTCAGAATTAAAAGCGCCTAGAATACAGACGGCACTCTAGACTTTAAAAGATATAATCGACTGTTACCTGACTTGTGGTTCCTCTGATATACCACTGAGGCCCCCCCAACGTACTTTTCCATTTGAAGCCCTTCAAATGGAAAACCCTTGAGTGCAGCTCAAGGGTTGAAACGTCGACTTATATGTGGACCAGTACATAGAACCTGCGCTAAAAGGGATTCTTCTATCACGCAGCCCTACTATAAATATTCAATCCACTGGCCATGTTCAAATTCTTTAGATTTTAAAATTATTGTACAGATCACGCACATTGTCACTGAGCACTTATTTCTCACTGTGTCACTTTTTTTATCATTACACTGTTGGTTGACGGCCTTCCATATGACATAGATGCATATATATATATGAATGACGCAATTTATATATAAAGAATTTGATTTGCATACGAACAGTTTGGTGTGTTGTTTACAGCATAAGATTGCATATTATCTGAATAATATTTGATGATGCTCAATGTGTAAAGAAATTCTTTCACCCAACGGAACCATTGTTTACTTTATAAAGGTTTTATTATTAGTCAGCATCTGCAGATGCAACAAGGTGGGCTTAGCAAGTCTGAAGTTACACTCCATCAAGATTGGTTTCAAAAAAACGTTTGTGCATAGACAAATAGAAAGGACAGATAAGAACAAAGTGCATAGTGTCTTGCGTCTAACGACCATCACCTTGGCAGGGAATATCCAGTTCATCCTTCATCCAGCCCTTTGGCACACACAGCAAATGGTACATTAAATTAAACCTGCACCAAGTTAATAAAAAGCACTGATTGCCAGCCCGTGAGTTACATAGGGTTCCAGTGAGAGCATAACTTAAACCATAACATAGATTTTCACTGAGTACAGAGTTAAGGCTCTAGATTCTCTTTCATCAGATTTTAAAGCCGTGAATGCTTTCCTGACCCAAGTAATATCTGCCCTTCTTATAGATTCTGGGTGGCTGAACATGCCAGGATGGCCATGTTTGTAGACCCACTCCTTAACATAATACTAATATTCTATTAGCTTAGTCATGAGTCAAACATCAGTCGCTGATGATGACTCTGTTCGGCTCAAGACTTTGCTTGAGCCAAGCAGCTAACCACAAGGATAAAAGGGAGAAACTGGATCAAGTCAGAAACGTAACCAACTGCTAGCTTTCCATGAGCATTGAAAGAGGGTTCAGTGCAAGGCAATGAAAGCAGGCACTTAGGAAACCTATTCTCCACAGTTGGCAAGGGCAACCGATTTGAATATTCCCAGACCTCAGCACCGTAAGAAGCAATAGAAAGACATTTAGCTTGGTAGATTGTTAGAATTGCTGGTACGTCTTGCTGCCCTAGCTTAGAGGCAAATTCAAAAAGCATGGCTAGGCTTCTTGAAAGGGCATGCCTTCTAGCGCTAAGCAAGGGAAACCAGCAAAGGGAGGTGTCACAACGAATCCCAGGATAAGGGAATGTCTTTACCTTGCTGCGCTTGTCGCCTGTGATGGATTGGGCTCTGCTTTGTGTATTTTTAGGGCCAGATACCATGATGTCAGACTTAGTATAATTGGTGGTGAGATCGAGACTGTCCATGAAATCAACAAAACTGCTAAGCAGACATTGAAGACCAAGAGTGGTTCTGGAAATCTGGACAGCATCGTCAGCATGGAGTAATACAGGTATGGGCTGATCATTCACCCTAGGCAAACCTTTCCCCCCAGCACAGAGGACCTTTTCTAAGTTATAAGGTGAATAAAATGGGCCACAAAATACAACCTTATCTGATGCCTCTATTAAAGGCGGAGTCGATTGTGATGCCTCCACCTGTTTGGCAAAGGCAGCTTCCAGTTTAGCCAACCTATCATTGCAGGCTGTAAAAGACGATGTGACCAAGTTCTCAAGTTTACCGAAATAACTAGAAAATAAGTCATCCACGCATTCTAGAGTCTATGCCGTGACCTTAGGAGTCCCAGCATTAGCTGCTTTACTTTTTCTCAGAGGAAGCAGAGGAGATGAATTTGTGACAAGACCCTTATCTGAAGGCTGGTGGATAATAGCAGTATGCGGGCCGTGCTGCATCCCTGGTCGAGTAGCAAGCAGATGTCTTTGGACCCCCCTGTGTTTGTGAGATCAGCATGAAGGTCATTAAGGAATGAAATGACAGTCTTATCAAAACCATGCCAAGCATAATGCTCCAAAGCATAGACCTATTGACCCTGTCAAAGGCTGAGCTTAGGTTCATGAACCCCAAGTGAAGGGAGCCCGCCTTGACCTTGAAGTACTTAGTTATGAGCAAGTATAGAGTCAGACCCAGATCCACCGTACCCTTCCCAGGTTGAAAACCGTGTTGAAATTGACTCAGGATGACCTTATCCCAGCTAATTCTGTGACCCTGGTCTTTAGTGGAAACCCGTCCGCACAAAACGTGATTGAAGTGCTCAGTATTACCTTCGCAGGAAAAAAAGCCCCATAAGGGATTATGGTAACTTCTGGGGGCCCAGAAAACCTCAAAGTTCGAATAGGAAGATACAAAGTTACAGGAAACCAAATTAACATAAATAACAGTATAACAGCCCCTCACAGAAAAGCTGTGCACACTCAATGAGGAGGGCTTATTGGAATCATCGGCATCTAACAAACCAAATCAAAATCGCTTGAGATAGCATTTAAAAACTCACCCTGGGAAGAATGTTTAAGATGCTGAGTGACTGGCGATAGAGGGGACCAAGTGCAGGTATCAGTCTGGGGATAGGAATCTCACAAGGGAGCTTTAAAATCCACCGCTAACATTATGAAGGGACCTCCGTTGGTAAGATGTTATTGTTTATCCAAAAAGCCTCTCCACTGCAAGGAGTTAGCATTGTGAGATTGAGCCAGGTTAGAGTTATAAAAGTCTACAAGCAGATTATTGCTACAGTTTGGAAAAAAAAAGATTAATAGCAAGTAAATTCAAACAGCCAATTGTCAACAATGACAGCCAGCCCACCATCACCAGCTGGACACCGGTCACCACCGAAGACACCACCACGACCATGAAGAGCACCCACTCAGGAGCCCCCATGGACCCCTGCCTGCCTCACATCTTCCACAGAGCCACCGCCGCCATTGCGCCCGAACTACGCTGGACCATCAATGCCACCTTCGATTCCGGCATCTTCCCCGACGACTGGAAGTGAGCTGAGGTTAAGCCCCTCCTCAAGAAACCCTCAGCCGACCCGACGGACCTGAAAACCTACCAGCCTATCTCTCTCCTTCTCTTCGTAGCCAAAGTCACAGAGAAATTTGTCAACACACAACTGACCACCTTCATCAAAGAGAACGCCATCCTCAACTCCTCCCAGTCCAGATTCCGCAGCAACTAAAGCACCAAAATAAAACCGCCCTCCTCGCCGCCACCGACGACATCGGCATACTACTCGACCAGGGACACACCGTGACCCTCATCCTGCTAGACTTCTCCGCAGCCTTCGACACCATCTCCCATTGCACTTTTGCAGCCAGACTCCATGACGCTGACATACGGGGCTCAGCCCTCGACTGGATCCGCTACTTTCTCGCCGGCAGAACCCAAAGGATCAGACTCTCATCCTTCCTCTCCAAACCTACAGAGATCAACTGCGGAGTACCCCAAGGATCATCGCTCAGCCCCACACTCTTCAACATCTACATGGCCCACCTCACCGCCATCATCAGACAGCACGGGCTCAGCATAGTATCCTACACTGACGACACCCAGCTCATACTCTTCGTCATAAAGAACCCCGAAGACCCCAGTTGCTGCTTCCAATAAGGAATGAAAGACGTCACAGCCTGGATGAGCAACAGCTGCCTAAAACTGAAGAGAGATGTCCTGGGACCCTCCCCCACCACCTGGGATAGATCTTGGGGGCCCTCTGACCTCGGAAACCCTCCCACCCCGACGGACCACGCCCAGAACCTCTGCATAATTTTTGACTCCACCCTCACCATGACTCGCCAGATCAACGCTGTCACTTCCACCTGTTTCAACTCCCTCCGCGTACTCCAAAAGACCTTCAAGTGGATCCCCCCCGATTCAAGAAAGAGCGTCACGCCCTCATTACCAGCAGACTGGACTATGGAAACGCCCTCTACGAGGGAATCAACAAATCCCTGCTACACAAACTTCAGACCATCCAGACTAGTCTTTGGCACCCCACGACATGAGCACATGACCCAACACCTGCGAGACCTCCACTGGCTCCCCGTTGAGAAGAGAGTAACCTTCAAACTACTCACCCACAACTACAAATCCCTCCACAACATCAGACTCAAATACCTCAATGCAGGAATCACTTTCCACGCATCCAAAAGAAATCCCCGCTCCACCGACCTCGCTGTGGCAGCGACCCCAGGCATCCACAGAACCAGAGCTGGAGGAAGAGCCTTCTCCTACATCGCAGCCAAAGCCTGGAATGAGTTCCTAGCCACCATCAAACGCTCTCCAACCCTGCACTCTTTAAGGAAGAGCCTCAAGACCTTGCTGTTCGGCTGACCCGGAGCTGCACCCCCCCTCCCCAGCTCCTTGAGACCCTCACGGGTGAGTAGCGCACTTAAAATATGCCCTGATTGATTGTTTGATAGATTAAATTTGTTTGGGGCAGCAGTTTAGGCTCAGAGAAATGAATACTGAAAGACCCCCTTTAGCTCTACCCAAACAAGTAACGGAAATAAATAAAAAACGTACACCCCTCCAATATATAAATCCACCCTGCATCTGCAGCATTTGCGATCACACCAGATGAACTCCAAATCAAAAAGACTGAGCCAACCTTGGCCATTGGTTTCTGTGACCCCATAATGTCACTTAGAACATCAACAGAGGAGGAGCCCGGGGCAGTCAATCATTGTCATTAATCGAATTCGAAGGGGCAAATCTTTCAGAAGTAGGAATGCCTTGAGATGGACACCTGGCCGTAGCAGCAACCTATTTAGTATGGGAAAAAGAAGGAGACACAGAAAGAATTGAAGATTCAATCAATGGTCTGTAAAAATAGCACCAGGGTAGAGGCTGAATGTTAGCACAGGATAACCCTGGTTTAGAAAGGTCCAGCAGCAGACGACCTGCAGTGCTAGGATTGTTAAAATTTACTACAGTGCAGTCCCCATCCATAGTCTTGGGCAACTTACCTAACCAATAAACACTGCAGGCCATGATAATGGTGTCACACAAATTCAGATCTTTTTGTATTAGCCCCTGAAGTCAACGTACTATTTAGTTTTTTGAGCTGTGGAAATCGTTCAATCTTACCAGGTTTGAGGGGGGCCACATTGGCTCGAACAATAACACAGAGAGTAGCGGAAGGAGGTTAATCAAGGAATGAGTGGGATTAGAATCACCACTACAGAAAACTGGGTTGGACAGGCTCATCTCTGGATACCTTGGAGGATCTCTGTTCAAGAGAACAAACATTCCCCCCTATAGAAAAGCTGGGTAAGGTAATAGATGTAAACACTCCCTTCAGTACAGGGGCCACTTGTTTTGAGATGCCAGATTGCCTACCTTCAGTGTCTTTCGGTCCAGTAAGAATGCTAAGGAATGGGTGTTGAACTGCAGATCCCCAGAGGAGGCTGGCTAAGTCGATGGTGTTGCCTCCATGTGTTTGGCTAAGGCAGCTTCCAGTTTAGACAACCTATTATTGCAGACTGTAAAAGATGATGTGACCAAGTTCTCGAGTTTACCGAAATAACTAGAAAATAAGTTCTCCACACATTCTAGAGTCTATGCTGTGCTTCTAGGAGTCCCAGCAATAGCTGCTTTTCTTTTTCTTCTTCTCAGAGGAAGCAGAGGAGGTGAATTTGTGACACAACCCTTATCTGAAGGCTGGTGGATAATAGCTTTGAGTAGATATAAGTTATCCGTGGAAGGCAGACCAGAGAATTCAGTAGGATTGATGACATCCCCTTCATGAGACACCCTCCCATCTGGAGCACAAGTGGATTGAGAATCAGCAGGAGAAGCTATCCTCAACCTCAGCTCCTCTTCAAAAGTATTGATTTTATCAGTTATTACCCCAAATGCAGATGTCAAATAGGTTAATATGCTGGGCCCACTGCTCAAACGTTTTTGAGCCCATGGCATAGGTGACATTTTCTATTTGCCCATGATTCAAACTGAAATAAAAACCTCCAAAGTAGGATAGAAAGAAAAAATTGTGGATAACAACAAGTAGCTATGACATGGCTTAACCATTAGGAATCAGTAAATTAGCACAAGTGGCCAGGGAGCAGTCAACAGTGATAGCAAACTCAGGTGAGAAGCAGTACAGGACCCATCATCAAAATCACATTTACATGGAGGAACAGTGAATGTCAGAGGGAGGCCCAGACCAGTCTTTTCTGGGCTCTGACGAGTGTGGACTGGCCCGCCCTTGGCCTAGGCTTTGCCAGGGCGCAACCCACGCAGTCCTACACCATAGGGATAAGGGTGCGCTTATTAAGCACTGTTGTCCTCTTTTGCCCCTCCTCCTGGTGCATAGAATTATGGGACTTCATGCCCCCGGTACAAACAGACCGTGCCCCGAGCTGCAGGTGTCAGGGTGCACCTATTTAATGCAGCTTGTCCTCTCCTGTCTCTCCTGCCCCTCCTTCTCACACACAAAATCCTAGGACTAAAAGTTGCTTGGCACAAACAAACAGCGTCCCATGCCACGGAGGTCAGGGTGTGCTTATTAAGCACTGCTGGCCCTCTCCTAGCCCTCTTTCTGGTCAAAAGAATCCTGGAACTTGGAGTCCCCTGGTACAAACAAATAGGGTCCTCTGCCACAGGGGTTAGGGTGCACTTAATAAGCACTGCTGGTCCTCTCCTGCCTCTCTTGTCCCTCCTTCTGGTGGATAGAATCCAGGGACTAGGAGTCCCCTGGTACAAAACAAACAGCGTTCTCTGCAGCAAGGGTCCTGGTGCACTTATTTAGGGCTGCTGTCTCCTCTCCTGCCTCTCCTAGTCCTCCTTCAGGTGCATAGAATCCTGGGACTTAGAGTCCCCTGGTACAAACAAACAGCGTCAAGTGCTGCAGGGGATTGGGTGCACTTATTAAGTACCGATGGTCCTCTTCTGACTCTCCTGCACCTCCTTCTGGCAGATGGAATCCTGGGACTTGGAGTCCCCTGGTACAAAAAAACAGCATCCTGCACCACGGGGGTCAGGCTGCACTTATAAATTGCAGATGGTTCTCTCCTGTCCCTCCTTCTGGCGCATAGAATCTGGCCTATTGGAGTCCCCTAGTACAACCAAACAGCCTCCCTAGTTTCAATTTAAATACGAAGGGTCTTGGATATCAATTTCTATTTTTGCTATAGGCTTTCAAATATAGTAATAAAAAAGTTTAAAATAAAGAGAAAAGTGCTTCAAAAGTAGATGGTCACTTGATTCCGTTCAGCCTTGCTCATAATGTCAGTCAAATATGGCCTTCTTGGAAAATGTTGATTGTAAAAGCATCACTTATTGGGCAAAAAAAGTAATCCTGAAAAACTGAAACAGCAATATAAATTTCATGTGCTAAATTGGATTCATGAAATGTTTCAATTATCTTCCATATTTGTTGATGCATAATGTGAATAATTAATCAGGAGTATGTTATATATATCATTCTTGACGTATTTATTTACATTTTAATGTAAAGGGTTTTGGATGCCAATTTCTATTGTTGCTATATGCTCTCTTATAGAGTAATACAAATGTTTAAAATATCTGAAAAATCCATTACTTCTATTCCCCAACTCCACATGCTACTATCAGCTGATAGAGAAAGGGAAGAAAGAAAAAGAGAGCTAGAGTGAGAGAAGGGAAAGAGAGGGTCAGAGAGGGAGAGACAGACATTTTCTTTTTGGAGTATGTTTTTGCAAAGATTTTACAGATCTTGTATTAATTCATGATTGTGGAGAATTATGTTTATGTCAGTAATTTGGCTGTTGAATTTAAAGAGTATTTAAGTTTTTTTGTAGTCTCTGTGGCACTCTCCCACCCTATTGATCCTAACTAAGCCTTAGGAAATGCTCTATCTGATATCAGATAAATAAGGAACATGAAAAAGCTAAATATTGAAAATAATCTATTTTCCAGAAGGAAAGTATTAATAAACAAGGCAAATATCAACTTGTAACAAAGACAAATAGCACCAAAGAAAGTGGAAAATATTCACAAAGTACAATTTGTAGCAAAGGCAAATACATTGTATTTAAATATAATTAAAAAATATATATTGATATAACTTTCACACATAAATACTAATTATTGTCCACCAAATAAGGACTAAACATAAAAAAATCAAACTTCAAACAAATGCAATTAAACACAGTGCTAATTAACCAATATCAACGCTTTACTAATTGAGAATCAACTAAACCCCAAAACTACAAGAAAGTGATTGTGTACAGAAGAAATTAAAAAGCCACTTTTAACGAAAAGGAATTTCAATTTCCAGGATAAGTAAAATGAAGCAAAATATTAATAAATAAATAACACCAACATTCAAATTTTGCACTTTATCACAATAATTAATATCAACATTTTTAGTCATGTTTCTTTAATATAGTTAACAACAACAAAACAAAACTAATAATTACAAGGAAATAAGTATGTCATCATTCTCAAATGTCAAACCCGCCAAACTTACCTAAATAAGTAAGCAAAAATACCTTACTTTGGAAAAATGCCAAATCACTCTATTGTTTTAAAATTAATCTAAAATAAGCCCTAAAAATGCATTAATACATTTCAAATCTGTAATATTAATGAATGTAATTCTTTCAACAGATAACAATCAAACACCTGGACCACAATTTTCCAACATAAACCTCAAGAAACAACTCTACAAATTACAGCTATATCAAATCCATAAGTATAAATAAAACAATGTAAAACATATTTAAAATATATTGCTACTTAAGATAATTATTGTTTTGTTCTAAAATCCACATATAAAATGTCAGAATGAGCCACATACATCAAATCTCGGAAAGGAGAATTGTTATTGACACACATGGGATATACTTACAGGCAAGAAAGTACAAGCAATGAGAAAAGACACAGGAATTGTACACAGTATTAGTCTAATGGATGTTTTGGGAGGGATAAGACAAAACAACTATCTTGTTGATAATGATAAAGAGTATACTCACCCCCAGCCATTAAGGAAATTGAAACCCGAAATATATTACAAGAACTCAGGCAAGCCTGCACAAGCTCATGAGAGCCTACAGAAAAAATTAAAATATGTAATACCAAGCTCACTATACTAGAGGCAACTCCGAGTATCCCAAATTTAAAAAGACTCATACCCAGAACTAGAAAAGCAATCACAGAAACCCCTGCGGCTCCAAAAATATATAAATAGCCCCGAAAACGTAACTGTAAAAAACAGCAATAAACCCTTCATTTTATAAGAAGTCACCAATATGGACAGGAGAATAATTATATATGCAGCTGCCAAGAACTTACTAAGCTTAAGTCAGAGCAACATGTGGATGATGGATATCACATTTAAATCATGTCCTCCGCCATTCACATGATTCTGCAAAAATATCACTACACTAACAAACCATTAGTCTACCAAACAAAGTGCAATAGACCACAAACTAATAACAGAAATACAATCCAAAATTAACAATTACTATCACCCAAAAATAATCATTGACTTTAAGCAGTAACTTAAGTAGCAACATACTACAGCCTAATAATGAAATCACCATGGCAAGAAAGACACATTAAGTGCCTCATATCAAATCATATCATATCAATAATTCTTTATTTGATTATGACTAAATCACAATCATCATCATGATTCTTTATTTCGGCAATATTTCAGCCATAAAAGATACAGATAAAATCATATTTACACAGAGAAGGTACAACATTAAAACAGTACATACAAGTTCAAAATCCAGAAAAAGCCACTGGCACTAGCCACTATTTGAAACTAAAAAACTCCTTTTGATCCACATGGCATGCAGGAACTTAGAAAGGGCGAACACAATATATCCTGCAGTATCAGATTTGAAAATTCTTAGTGCAACTGAACATTTCCGGAAGCCCAGATTTTTGCAGATTGGTACAATCCAGAACTTCCGAGCTCTACTATAAGCAGGGCAAAATAATAATACATGACATTCATTCTCCTTTTCAGCACCACAACCTGGGCATTGAGTGGTCTTGGAGGATGACCATTTACTTGTAAGACTCCCTATTGGGAGTGAGCCGAACCTCCATTGTATGTATAGCTTCCTGGCCACAGCAGGGTGAATAACATTCAAGAATTCTTCAAAGGAATATACAGATTTAATCTCTAGAAATGATTTTACCATAGTGCCAATCTGGGAATCGTGCTGCCATACACTTCTGCAACGTAATCTATAGCACTCCGTAAGTGATTTCCCTACAGGCCTTAGCTGGATTATACCACATGTCTGAAAGGCCCATTGTCAGTAGTTCTTGTTTGACATAGGTGAGCCAGGAGATATTTGCTGCCTTACTTGAGCTCAGTACTTCTTGCAATTCGTTTCTATACTGCAAGAGTTCGGGGGTTATCCATAACCTCCTCCAGAACCTAAGGGGTTTAATAGATAATTCCTACTGAATAGGGAGTAAACCCAAGTCGAGCCTTAGCGGTAGAAGGGGTGTACTTTGGGGAAGCAGCAGCAACTGCCGCAAAAATCTATTCTCTACTTTGGCGATTTCAGGCCTAGAGACATGCCCCCAAAGTTCCCCTCCATACAATACCGCTGCTCTCGCCCTAGTTTTATATATTTCAAGCCCTGGGCTTATAGGCCTAAATGTAGAGGCATTTGACATCTTTAAGATTCCCCCCACTGTTTGGGACAATTTGAGTTGGGATTTAGCAAGATGGGGACCCCAAGAGAGGCTTTCGCTTAATGTGACACCTAAGTATTTAAATGTCTGGACTCTCTCTAATCTAACCGAATCCAGAATAGGTGCTGGTCTAGTGTGTAATGAGGGGTTAAATATCATAAATTTAGTCTTGTCTACATTAATCTGTAATCCGTGAGCACAGCAAAAGTTGTTAAAACCATTCAGTATACGTTGTATTCCCATGGGTGACTTGGAGAGTAGGAGAGTATCGTCAGCAAACATTATAGCCAAAACTTTTCTGCCTGCCAGTCTAGGTGCATCGTTATTTGGCACTGCATCCAAGTGTGATATCAACCCATTCACATACAAACAAAACAGGGTTGGGGCCAGGACGCACCCTTGCCTGACCCCCCTGTTCACCGGACACCTAGCAGACAATACTCCTCCTCTTGCACACCTGACCTGTGCAAAATTCTGAGTGTGGAGCCTCACCAAAATCCCCAATAATGTATTTGGAACTCCCAAATCCCGAAGCACAGCCCAAAGATTCCCCCTGGGCACAGTATCAAAGGCGGAACGGAGGTCTACAAACACCATGTAGAGGCTGCCACCCTCTATTAACACAGTCTTCCAGTACAGCATAACTAAATGGAAGATCTGGTCCATTGTGGATGTATTCCTCCTAAAACCAGCCTGATATGGGGAAAGAATTTCATTCTCATTGATCCACTCCTGCAAACGATCTAAAATGAGTCGTGAGAAGATTTTTTGGGGGACATCAATGAGGCTGATGGGCCTGTAATTAACGGGGAGCAGAGGGGAGCCCTTTTTATAAATTGGTATTATCACTGCTCCCAGCCACGTGCCCGGCACCTCCGTACCACGCAAAATAGTATTAAATAAAGCGCAGAGATATGGCGCCCAAATCTTCGGTTGATCTTTGAACATATCCCCGGGGAGTTTGTCTATCCCTGGTGCTTTACCCATTGTCAGTTTTCCCAGGGCAATAAAAACGTCCTCAGGGGAAAGTTCCAAATCCTCCACTACCCCAGATACAGGTATATGCAGAGGCATAAGATCTAAATCAGAAGTCGCTGCATATAGGGATTTAAAATGTGTTTCCCACACCCCCGCGTCTAAATTGGCTTCAATCGCATTTCGGGGTTCATCACACCCTGAGTTCACGATGGCCCAGAATCTCCGTGTTTCCTTGTTAGCAAGCGCGGAGGCTAAATTCTGCCATCTCTCCCAATCCCAATCTATTTTTGCCTGTTTCATTGCTTCTTTATACAATGACCTAAGTGCACGGATTTTTGACCTATCAGTGCCATCTTTAATGGCACTTACCAAATCCGTTTTTAACCTCCTACAAATGGCATTGTACCAAGAAGAGAAAGGGGGGACCCTGATCTTGTTTAATGGAGCAATCGGGTTAAAGATGCCTGCTAGACTGTCCACCAGTTCCTTGTGAACTGTAAGCAGGTTCACTGATACACCTGGGCTCAGGACTTGTGCCCAGATATCACTTGCCTTGATAAGGAGGGGAAGAATTTGTGTATATAAGCTGGGGAGTGCATCCCTCTTCTCAAGCAAATTCCCCCACTTAACCCGCCTCCTGTTGTTAGTGATAACAAGGCCGGGGTCATTGGTCAATTCATTATGGCTTTTTAAAGTATGGGGAGATTCCATCTTCAACATCAGGGCGATATGGTCACTATCCATTCTATTCAATACCTCCAGATCCACTATCTTTGGCCACATCCGGGTTTCTACCATAACATGGGATTCATGATCTTTTTTATTATATGTACACTTGGAGGGAATATCTGAGGGCTTGCGACCATTTACCGCCCAAATCGAGTTATGTAGTGTTAAAGTCGTGATCTGCATGGCCAATGGAGACCATGCCTTAGCATAAGGGGACTTACAGGGTGGAATTCCCCAGTACTCGTCTTCTCCCATCAACGTCCCATCAACGTCCACTCATTCAACCCTCGCAGGGGCTCAAAGTGGCAATTGAAATCGCCAGCGACCACAAACTGAGTGTCGCGACTTAGGGAGTCAAGAAAAACCGATAATTCCCCAATGGTACTAGACTCCTTGGCCAAAGCAGTCGGTCGGGAGTAGACATTTACCACTGCCAATTTATATAATGTGGGCCATGTCATAAGGAAGGACACATTGAATGTCATCCGAGTTGGTCTGAATCGATTTCGCCTTGCAACCAAGGTGTATACCAACCCACGTTGTCAGGCCACCAGAAGGTCGGCCTTTGCCTCCCCACCGGGCCTTGATGTTAAAGGCCGCGAACCCCAATCTATGCAACTCCTCCCTAGCCCAAGTCTCCTGAAATAGAATGACATCAGAAGTATCAACAAAAGTACCCCATTCTGGGCTTGCTAACTTGCTTTTTAAGCCCGCCACATTCCATGACATTATAATCATGTGCTCAGAGTGCTCCTGAATGTGATGTGGGGTGTCTAGTGAGTGGGTTGGGCACCCCTGCTGATATATATCGGTTGCCCACGATGAGGCATCACTACTACTTTATGGATTGATTGAGGGGTGCTGCTCGCTGGAAGTGCAGCCAATTTTCTGTGTGGGGGGATTTATAGTGGTCCCTATAGAATAAGTGGGGCTCCCCCGTGTACGAGGGGGCAGATTACTTTCCCTTGCTACCACGGTGGACTCAGGAACCACGGTGTCACCCACATTATTGACCCGTGTTACCTGGTTATAGCAACCCAGTCAATCAACCTGGTCCAGATAACTATACCTGTTTGAGCAAGGGGTATAATACCGTGCCAAAGCATGTGGATCGCGTATGGACTTCCCACCTCTTCCCCATCGCGAATATGGAACAGAGGACCATCCTTCTTCCTGGGGCCTCGGAAATTCACTAGGGTAAAAGAACGTCAAGGGGCGAACTCCTATTTTTGTGTCCGGGCAGGGTGTATCCCACTTACAGATATATTCTGCTGTCCTGGGATCCCTAAAGTTCACTATCACACAATCACCAGTTAGAGATTTGGGGGTACACCCCACCCAACCCACCCTTCTAACCATGATAATCTCACTTCTAACATCAGGGGGCAAAGGCCTATAGTTGCTAAGCCATTGTATTGTTTTATTTTTCAAAGAACTGAAGTTCTCTCTACTTGTGGCACTAATTTCAGGTACCCCCGTGAGGACTACCAAATAAGGGCTTGCTTCCGGGGGCAGATCGATTCTCGGAGTAATTCTAGTGGCCTCTCCCATACCTCCCTTCCGTGCCACCCTGCCAATATCACTATCATTAACAAGGGGGGCCATTCTTATATTGTTGTGGTCTGACTGCTGGGTGTCAGTAGGCCTGGCTTCATGTTGTATGTGTGAGAGATTGTGAGTATTGGCAGACGCTACCTGTGGTATAACCTGTGGAATGGGAGGTGGCCGAGACTCTAAACATGTAGAGGTGACGTCTGTCACCACCCCCCCAGCCCTACTATTAGGAATACAATTACAGGAGCACTGTGGGCATACTTTAATAGCAACACTGCCTAAAATACCCTTTATTTGTTGTTCAAGATTCGTAAAATGGGTCGCTATACTGTCGAGCCTCTTTTCCAGAGGACCAAGGAGGAAGCGCAACAGCGCATCTAATTTCAATGCTAAAAAATCCCCATCTACTTGGGGCACTGTAGCAGAAGGAGCCTGTGCCTGACCTAGGGACTCCCCGGAAGGCACTTGGTGCGAGGGCACTGGGAGCAAAACACAGCTTCCAGGACCCTCAGTGCCCAAATTAGGAGCCACAGGAACTTTGTTGTTCCGGCGTTTTAGTTGTTTAACTCCCACAGATTTTACTCTTAATGCACTGGGGGCTTGAGGCTTCATTTTTAGAGTCGTCCCTGGGACTTTGCCCTTTTTGTTCCGTAAAATCGGTCCATGTCTGGTCACTGGGGGCGTTAAGTCTCTCGGGGTCAGCAACGAATCGTCACAACTCAAAAGGTCGCTATGTGATGTTTCATCTAAAAATTGGGTAAGGGGTTGGATGGTTATTTTAGAACCGGTGCTATTAGGGGCATCCTTAGAACCTTTAGGCGTGCGGGCATTAGCAAAGAGGCCCAACGAAGATCTCTTAGCCAGGGCAAGGTCCTGCGAGACTCTGCGTTCCATAAGATCAATGCCCTGGTCGATCACAGAATTAGCTCTTACTATGAAGTGATCTAGAGTACCAGTAAGGTTGCCATTGGGAACAAGATTCCTACCCTCTTTGGTTGCCATAAGACTGTCTAAACGGTATAGTTTATAGAGTAGAAGTAGTTGGACACTAGTTGATTACTACAATCACCCTACACAAGTCTAGGTACAGACATGGAGCATGCAATATCACTGAGGAATATCAGTGTATGTAGGAACACATACAGTTTTGTCCACAGAGTAAGGGGGGGGCCCGGTCCGGTCTCTGCCGGTCTCTAACGGGCTACAACGGGTCCGCCCTTGGCCCGGGCTTCGCCCCGGTCTACGCCCCGCACGCGTCCCGCATACGCGAGACAGGAAGTGACTTATATAAGGAGGAGGAAGAGTCAGGAAGAGGAACCAGGTGCGGCAGGTAAGCAATCCGCAAGGCGCCCTGGTCCTCGCAGTCCCGAAGAATAAAAGCAGAGTTCAAAAGTATCGTTGTCCTCGTTGACCTCCTTAAACACCAATGAAATGCTCCGTGGCAGCCCCAGCGAGGAAAACACAGTCCGAGCCTGCGAGCGGCGCCCGCGAAGCGGGGGCCGCGAGGCGCTAAATAGTAGGGAGGGGAGGAGTCGAGAGGAATCGGGAAGAGGAACCAGGTGCGGCAGGTAAGCAATCTGCAAGGCGCCCTGGTCCTCGCAGTCCCGAAGAATAAAAGCAGAGTTCAAAAGTATCGTTGTCCTCGTTGACCTCCTTAAACACCAATGAAATGCTCCGTGGCAGCCCCCGCGAGGAAAACACAGTCCGAGCCTGCGATCAATCAATACATCACTCTTCATAAAACAGAAATACTTTAAGTATACATTTAAAAAAAAAGATTATATAGTACACGGTCTTCAAAACTAAGAAAAAAGACATCTTACTTTAGTGCATATAATGGGATATTTACATGTATATAGCAGCATTCAAATATAAAGCACTTTTTATGAAGGACACAACAGCTGCTATAATAGTTGAATCTGCCAACATCTGTATGTGTAAAAAAGCATGGTTGGGGGTTCTTTTAATAATCAGAATTGATTTCTATCCAAATGAACCCGTTTTTCCAACATTAGGAAAATGAAAGACAGGATAAAATCATAACACTCTAATCTATGCCTTGCAGTTTTTATGCAGCTCTTTGGTGACAGACCGTTAATAGCAAAAACCAAAGGAAATGATGGACGGAGTGTTGAACATTGCAAGCACTCACCCCCAGTCAACTGATCTGGGTTTAATCCATCACCGTTCTTTAGCCCACTCTGCCACCCCAGTTCAGACATGGCCATATGCAAATCAGTCTGACCCTGTGCCTCATGGGAACAGTCCAGCCCGAACTGCCAAGCCATGTCTTCCCTGGACCGGAAACAAGCTTCCTAGGACCGGTTTCTGGCATTTCAGCCGTCTTCAGCCAGGCTTGCTTGAATCCAGTGGCAGCCTTTTGTACCGCTTTGTTCGCCATAAGTTGGCAGGGTATGCTCAGACGTGAGTCCCTTGCTCACTTTGCCACTGGATTCAAGCAAGCCTGGCTGAAGACGGCTGAAATGCCAGAAACCGGTCCTAGGAAGCTTGGTTCTGGTCCAGGGAAGACATGGCTTGGCAGTTCGGGCTGGACTGTTCCCATGAGGCACAGGGTCAGACTGATTTGCATATGGCCATGTCTGAACTGGGGTGGCAGAGTGGGCTAAAGAACGGTGATGGATCAAACCCAGATCTGTTGACTGGGTGTGAGTGTTTGATTGGTTCTGATGCTCCGTCCATCACCACCCCCCCCCCCCCTTTTAGACCGTTAATAGCTCACTGTTTTATGTTAGGATTATAAACTAAGTCACAAAAGGTTCGCTCCTTAAAAAAATCAGTAACCCACTGACCTATTTGTATTATATGCGCTATGTGATCTCCATGGTACATGTTCTTTGCAGCAGGCCCACTAACTCTCTGCGCTACCTTACCACGAGTCAAAACTTCCAAAAGACAAACCTCCGCTCTCTCTCTCGAAGAAGAAGCACATTAATCACCGCAGTTATCTTGACGTTTATGTTTTTGCCTGTACATTTCTGGAGGACAGAAATGCGGCAGCAGGTGCTTTTAAAACCACACAATACTTCCAAATATGACGCCCCACCCGGTCAGCGCCCGGTGAGGTTGCACCGGTCGCACCGCCCTAGAGCCGGCCTTGTGAATAGCTCATTCTGTGTTTGCATGCCTTTACTCATATGTAGCCCTGCTCCCATTCTCAGAGAGACGGGCACGGACTGCGTAACCTTAAAGCTAAGATACTGTGTTCCTCGTCTCGGGATGGTAGCTCATCCTACTGTACCTCCTTTGTTAATCTGTGCCCAGGCTGGAATATTCCAGTCTGGGCGTGTTTTAGGGTTTTGGAAATGTATATCTAACTTTACCTTGTGGACGGGGGTCAGTCCCTCTGCAGCTATCCAAGGAGGCTGGTCAGACTGGACTCCGCTCGAGCGAATACTAATAAAATCATTTTTGTTTGTATTCTCTACTGTCTGACCGAATCTTCATTTGTATGGAAAGCTAAGAGGTGGTCGTGAGTAACCCGGGTGGCCCAAATCGGGTCACTTCCTTCATTTTTGCCCGCAGACGGGTGAGGATGATGGGGCCACGTCGGGTCATACAGGCGGATCGGGGTCCCAGCTGACCTGTCTGTCTGACCGGCAGTGCCTCGGTCTGTGGTCATGAACGGCGAAACCCTTAGATCTGACCGTTTGGTCCGAAGAGTCGGCAGTGGAGAATAACTTTGACCTGAGTGCACCAGGTTAGTTTGCTTTGGGCCATGGCATTGTTTTGTTTGAGTTTGGTACGGTTTGAGGATCGTTTTTGGACAAGCGCTTGAATTTGTTTGAATTCTTTGTGAACATGGTGTTGCTTTGATCCGGTTTTGGTGAGGTCTGTGAACCAATTTTGGTAAGATATTTGAAAATTATCTGCTTGGCATCGTTAGTGAATGCGTTTTCATTTCAAGATACCTTGTTTTAGTCAACTGTGTTGTGTGTGAAGCTGTTTGTGTTGTATGTACACGAGACGACCGGTTGTGCACTCTCTGTCTTAACACTGGCCTTTGGAGGTAAGCAATGGCAGTGTGCTTATTTTTCTGCTTTGCTTGAACCCGTCGCCAGAGCCCTCCCGAGCTGTCTAAGAGCGGTTGCGGCTGTGGCCATCTCTATAAGGCAATTGGCTGGGATTGTACTTGATACTGACCACACAGTCATGGTATCGCATGCTGTGGATACTCTTTCGAATAAGACCAAGACACAGCACCTCACCAGAGCATGTCTGACCGGTTATGAGCTAACTGTCTTTGCCCCGCATATCACGCTCAAAATATGTGGTACTCTGAACCCTGCCACGTTACTACCCCTCCCTTCTGAGAGTGAAGAAATAGACATACATGAGTGTCTGTTTTGAACTGAGGAAAAGACAAAGGGATGGGTAGACCTGACTATTGTTCCCTTATCTGACCTCCAAAGGCAACTATATGTCGATGGCTATTGTTTCAAATTACCAGATGGCACCACCACTGCACTATATGCACTCACTACATTGCACACGGTAGAGCCTGTGAGCTGAGTGAGGGACTGGCCGTCAATATCTACATTGACAGCCAGTATGCCATTGGGGACGCTCATAATTTTGGGCGGCAATGGGCAGAGAGAGGGTTCCTCGTGTCCCATGGGACACGTATCCAGAATGAGCCCTTTATAAATAGGCTTTTGTCTGCCCTAACACTCCCTAGGAAATTGGCTATAGTGAAGTGCAGTGCCCACAAGGCAATCACCGATGATGTGGGGAGGGAAAAGGCATTTGCAGATCAGATAGCTAAGGAGACAGCTTGAACAAAGATGAAAGAGATGTTTGTAGCGGGTCCTGCCAGGTGCGTACCTGAGGCCACTATGTTTGAGGATACTCTGGACAACGTCAAAGAGATCCAGAGGGAGGCAACGATTGATGAGTTAGCAGCATGGCAGGAGAGTACGTCACGTTTGGATGAG
Source organism: Triturus cristatus (assembly GCF_964204655.1). Classification (NCBI taxonomy): domain Eukaryota; kingdom Metazoa; phylum Chordata; class Amphibia; order Caudata; family Salamandridae; genus Triturus; species Triturus cristatus. The sequence continues at coordinate 412,292,983 of NC_140593.1, forward strand.
GATGGGTGCTGGACTGAAAAGCCAGAGAAGCAGAGATGGATGCTACCGGATGCATATGTCCTTCCTGTGGTTACTATGGCGCACGGGCCAGCTCACATTAGTGCGAAGGGGATATGTAAGCTGTTAGACCCTGTATGGCAGAATGACAAAATTGCCAAAGTTGCTGCTCACCTAGTGAAGTACTGTATGCTATGCATGATATATAATCCTGGAAAAGGCACCCTTTCAAGGTTCTCCAGATGGATTTCATCGAAATGGAACGAGTCAAAAATCTGAAATATGTGTTAGTAGTTGTTTGTGCATTTAGTTAATGGATTGAAGCTTACCCCACTAAAGAGAACACAGCCATGGTGACGGCGAAGACACTCCTAAAAGAGTCCTTCCCGCATTTTAGTTTGCCCCGTTTGATATGGAGTGACAACGAAGTCACTTCAACTCAAAGGTTTCCAGTTGGTGTGCGATTGTTTGCACATCAATCAGAGATTCCATGCTGCAAACCACCCCCAGTCGGCAGGTCTGGTTGAGAAGTACAATGGTCCTCTCAAACTGAAGCTGGCGGCAAAGATCAAAGAGAGCACAGGATTGCAATGGCCAGATGCTTTACCATTAGCCCTTTTGTCTACAAGAGCTAAGGCTCACTCTAGGACAGGATTGTCACCGTTTGAGGTCGTGTTCGGACACCTGGTGAATGTCTGGGGTGTCCTGCGACCTAGACGGTTCTCTGAAATTGAATATCCTTTGCTTGTGGATTATTTGTATGAGTTGACTAAACACTTGCGATCTATTCACCAACAGATCCATGAAGCTTTAACGCCAGCTCCCGAGGTGCCAGGCCACGATATCCGACCCAGTGATTACATCCTGGTAAGGAACTATCAGAGGAAAGGCAGTTTGGAGCCTTGCTGGAAGGGGCCTCTCCAGGTCTTCCTCGCCACCCGAATGGCAGTGAAGGTGGACGGCCAGAAGAATTGGATTCATTATACCCTCTGCAGGAGGGTGCCCCTTCCGTTGCCTTACCACCGATGGGATCGACGACTCTGAAACAGAGCAGGTGCCGCGTTTTGTTCCCTTCTCAGATGCACGACTGACGTTGGCACCCACCGAGGAGGAGAGCAAAGCAGTATTGAATGAGGCGGTGCCACCTGCAACTAAGGCCATCCAGGAACCCCAGCTTGTTGGTCCATCTGTGCTTGAGCCACAGCCCATTGATCCCCAGTCTGTTGGCTCATCTGTGTTTGAGCCCCTGCCTATTGGTCCCTCTGAGTCTGAGCACTTTTTTGCTGAACCCTCTGTGCCTGAAGTAGTTAGGTACAATCTGTGTCCCCGATGGAAGAACAGTGCACCAAAGGAAAAGTCAGATTAGCAGGGATGGACTGCGAGGAGAAAGAATAGGGTGTAACTTGCCTGTGGTTCTAACGCAGTTTAGGGAAAGGGAGATTGGTGCATTGTTCAGACATTGGACAGGGTGAATTCGACGTGCTCCACCCGAAAGAAGGGGGGTACACTACCCTGAACGACGTGGGATTTCCTCAGGAAGGGCTGCGATCGCGCCGCTCCACCGAAAGTGCTCAACAGCACTACCGTAGATGGACAATAAGAGTCTACCAGCGAGACTCTGACGGACGCTGGGAATTTTGTCCCTTTTCTTGCTGTATCATCATTGGCTCCATTGTATGTCCTTTTCTCTGATTCAAAAGAAAAAAAATGTACCCGTTTGGACACCACTTTATGGAGGAAGAACAGCCCTTTGCAGCCCCGCGTTTAGGGCAGAATGTATCTGGTTGGTCTGCTTGGTCTACTAAAAAAGAGGTGCTCTGTGCTGTTTTTGTATTGTTACTGATGTTGATTTTGGGAGGGGTGTCCTGGGTTTTGAAGTGCAATTGTAATGCCCCATCATGTGTTATATACAAGATTGTTTCTCCAGTTCGTGCCAAAAGAACAATACCAAGCAATGTATTTCTAGATACACACATGAAGTTCTTTGGTGAAGGCAAAGCTTGTTATCCTACTGAATCTGTTACAAGTTTGTGGACCGCTTATCCATTGTCACTGGTTAATTATACATATGTTCGCCCACCACAATTTGTAGAGGTAGAGGGTGAGTTTGGGATGGGATATCCCGGTCCCTGTTAGTATTATAGAAAGCCATGAGGAAAGGGATATCCAAGTTGTAACAGTAATGTGTATTGTGACAATCTGTATATGGAGGCACAGAACATTACTTTGACGGGTTGGCATTATCAAAATTTGACAGTCACTCAAGAAGCAAGTTACTATCTGGCATGCTGTCCGATAGTAAATAGTACTGACGCTTTCCTATACATAAATTGTTCTGGATAGTTATTGTTCAAGAATACAATGTCTTTAGTGAGGAAATATGATCCAAGTACAATGGGGAAGAATACCAGATATGCTCCTGTAGATTACCAAGGTCCACTTTATGCACACCCAGGATTTTACTTTTTATCTAATGGTACTTATTCCAATGTTCATAATGGTACCGAAGACGTGGCTTTGGGAATGGTGCTTCCTCTTGGGGTGCCTTGTAAGTACGGTAAACAAAATATAAGGTGGGGTTAAAGAACGTTATCAAAGGAATTTTGCAATGGAGTGACAGACCTGGAGGTCAATAATTATAGTAATGGTATCACCTTTGGGTATATACTTTCCTCCATTATTACGTTTGGTGGTACCACTATGACCAGGGGTGAAAGGGCTAGGGAATATTTTGGATGTAAACTGCAGATACTGTCTAACTCTACAGTAGCAGCTTTACGTGACATCACCACCCAGTTGGAAAGTATGCAAATATATTCTGAGCAAACAAGATATGCAGTTGATTTCATCTTAGCTAAGAGCAGTGGTGTGTGCACAGTAGTAGGAGACAAGTGTGTAGTCGGGTTCACAAATATAGAAAATAATATTACCGAACACATTTTAGGTATTTTGGAGAATGTCAAGGCGATGGAGAGTAGAAATTGGGGTTGGTCCATCTTTGGTGGGTGGGGCTGGATTCTGAAAAAGGTGATCAACCTTGTTGTGATTCTTCACACCCCTAAACAGTAGAAGACAGTCCGGGACACTATTGCAATTATGTTGCAGAAGGATATTCACGAAATGATGCAAATAGATGAGGGCATTTTTGGTTCTACCACCTCCCTTGCAACTTCTATTCCTGATATTGAATATATGGATAATTTTCAGTGTTGATGTCCTTATGCATCTCGGACAAATGCCCTTAATGAATATGCAGGCTACCACTGACCTAATGTCTATTCCTGGGGGTATTTTTGAATTTTGCGCCTGTGTGTACTGGCATATACTAATAGTTATTTTACTTTGCATATAGCATTAGACAAAATAGTTAGCAAATGCTAAAAGGAGGGTCTGTTGGACTGAAAATGTGTCTGTCGGACTTCTTTTAGCATTATGCGAATGAAGTTAGCATCAGCCTGAACCAGAATGGAATATTTGATTTAAATAATTCCATTGGGATCCCATCAAAGCCAGGAGCCTTGTTAGTAGGGCTGATCCTAATAGCTTCCTATACTTCCGCGAGGGGGAGCTCAATTAGAGCCTCATCCTTTTCATTATACCTGCTTGGGTCCTCTGACTGTTCTGGTGAGATGTTAATCCCTGTGTCACCTTGGGCATCTAGCAACGTATCTGTACCCTTGACTAACTTCCAGAAGCCCCTCGAGTCCCCCTTAGCACAGACATTCATTAGTCTATCCCATGTTTCTTCCTTTAGTGTTTGCTTCCTATACTTTATAGTCAGCTTATAACCTGGATAACATCTGCTTTAATTTTAGGCCTAGTGTTAAGAGTCTCTCTAAGCCGCTTATTTGCTAATCTACAGTCGTGGTCAAACCACCCAGATTTCCTCTGCGTCCCTGAGGTGGAAAGACTCTTCATGATCTCATTAGCGGTTTTGGTAAGGGACCCAGAAGCATCCAAAACCTCCTCAGGAAAAGGATTGTTCATAAGCAATGGATCCATTAGCAGATCAAGGTTTGGAGCTAAACAGGGACTTTAATAGCTCAGAAATCTGGATGTTACATGACCCAATTCTGCACCCCTTATCTGTGGCTTTCAGGCCAACCAAACCTGGGTTGCTAGTCCTTACTTCTCCCAGAGGTATTAGTAGTTCGAACACTGTGGGATTATGATCACTATGACTAGTAGGTAGAGCGTTGCCTGATTTGACCCGCTCTCCCATTAGCCTTTATAAGAATATAAAATAAATAGTTGTTCCTTTTCCCCACCCTTTAGTTTACAACTAAATCCTTGCCCTACTAAAGAGCCTAGATCTACTAGATCTTCTGATTCTAGGGCTCTTATCAACCACCGTATTCTTTCATCGACCCCAGATGAGTGATTGTGTTGCATTTCCCTCCCAAAAAGGTTCTCCTTAAGGCAAAGCTGGCCTATCTTAGCATTGAAATTGCATCCAAGCACTAAGTTAAAATTCTGCAACCACTGTTGGCCCTGATTTCTAGGCTATACAAGAACTTAAATAATACAGAAATTTGACTTCCCATATTGACCACTGACTTATAAATGTGATTAAACTTTCGAGTTACCACCACCCATAAAACCTGAATCCACTTATGCTTAGCAGGAACAACTGTGATTTTAAACAAGTTTGTCACATGGATCACGATTCATAATCCACCTTGGGCTCTCGGTCCATCATCAACAATTACAGAAAAATGAAAACACTCATACCCATCCACAAAGAAAGGTTCACATGCCCAGGTTTCCTGGTGTAATATTACATCATATACATTGATCAGATCTAACCATTTTGGATCCGCTACCTTTGATACAACTCCTGCAACATTCCATCAAACAAACTTAAGGGCTGATTGCCTCATTGGCAATAATTCCAAACTGTTATTATTTCCCAATAAAATTGGTAACTTTGACAGTTCTCTCTTATTACTTTAGTTTAGAGGGTTGGAAGATTCATGTAGTCAATTGTTGCTGTCAAGGCTCTCTAATGGAAGAAACCTGTTAGCAATAGGAATAGGAGAACTGTGCTTGGGGCTAAACCGGTGGTTCTGGTTATAACTACTTATGGGCCTCAGGTGACTATAACAATATCCCAATGATTCAAGGCTAATGCCCTCAACTGTCGGATGCCGGGAATGATAACTATCTATCAGTTGCTTTACCAGTAAAGGATCTCTGCAGTTGACCACACTGCAATCCACCTCTTGCTGTTTTCTTCCTGGCCCCACCCACCCTACCCTTCTGGTAAAAAGGACATCCCTGTGCTCCATTACAATAAATTGGGTGTTTTTACAGAACCAGTGTCAAACTTTGTTGCACAGCTGTGAGGTATATTCCTTAGAAGTTGAGTAGCTCAGGGACCCCTGTCACGACTACTACGTATGAGTCACATTCAGGGGGTAGGTTTAGTGTAGACAGGGTAGTCGTCTTCTGTGTACAAATGCCTGAACCTTCCCTATCCCCTACTGTTCCTTGTATCGTCTCCCATTCCCCTTTCTACTGCCATTGGATCACTACTTATCATAGGGATAGGAGTAGGAGCTGGCACATAAGCGCTACTAATCCCTTAATTCTGCTCTGAATGTTTTAGTTTAATATTTGGGCAAGGGTATTCCTCAATATTTAAAGCCCTTGAATAAGTGGCCTCTGACCCCTCTGGGAATTACTGACATTTGGAAGGCCATGTATATGATCTATTTTCGAGGTTAAAACATTAATGGGCCTATTACGATGGCGGTTAGAGGCTTTTCGACCGACAGCGACCGTTCTAATTCCGACCTGCTGATAATGATGCAGCTGGTCGGAATTGAAACCAGCTGGTCATTTCGGCTGGCTTCTTATGGGCTCAAGGAGCCCATCGGCCAGTCTGAACCGGCTCGTAATCTCAAAGGGTGGACCTTTCTGCCCTTGGAATTTTGATGCACGGTTTCTGGAATGGTTTCCATGCCAGCCTGTTCGACATGGAAACCATGTCAGAAAGCGTCTTTGGGGGCCCCCAGCAGGGTCCCCTTGAGTGTGCGGCCTCTGGTTGGGGGCCGAGGGGGCACCATATGCCCCCCTGTTGATCCATGCACCCCGAGGCAGGCGCGCGTCCCATGCAGCAGGACTCCTCTAATAGTTTTAAGGCACTCCGGCATCTCTCGTCACCTGTCACCGCCGTGGCCTCCAAGTCAGGCCAAAGTGCAAGGAATACTGGGGGTGTAGTTTTCCTTACCCCCACCAAACAAACAAAGTTCAGGCTGCAGCAGAAGACAAATCAGGGTTCTGCACACCGGGGCTCTTCTCGTAGTTTTAAGACGATCCGGCGCCTCCTGTCACCGCAGCTTTTTCCAGGCCAGACTAAAGTACAAAGAATGCTTGAGGGTGTAGTTTTCCCTCCCCCCAGCAAACAAAGTTTAGGCTGCAGGAGGGGCAAACCAAATCCCAGCCTATTACCGCTACGGTCTCCGGACTGGGCTAAAGTGCAAGGAATGCGGGGGGGTTTCTCAAGTGCCTCAAATGGACAATTTTAAAGATACTTGAGACGACAGACTGCACTATTCTGGTCACAGACACCAATCCAAGTATCATATACCATGGTGGAAAGTATATGACAGCACCATGATGTGAAAAGCAAAGACAAACAATGCTGTGGAAGTGAGTCACAACTCATTCCAAGGGAGATTAGGAAAAATCCACACTACAATCTACCAATTCTTACAAATATTAAAAAGAACAAAGCTACCAACAACTCAGAATAGAACAATTTATAATCTAACGAAAACATAAAATATCAAACCAAAACAAAGAAATGCACTAAATGCTACACTGCAACGTCCAACTGTTTGCTAACAGTCACAAAATCTAGCATACATATACATATAAAATAAATATTAAATATAACTCTGAACAACAAACAAATAATTTAAATTATTGATTTATCAATATTATTAAAACATTTTTACTAATCAGTCAAAAATAAATATTTAACTTTAAACAATATCCATTCAAACTGAAAAGTCAAAATGACTTAAATAAATATCAACAAAAAAAACAGTAAACCAAGCAAATAAAACCTTTTAAGATCACAGCACCTAATGCAAAGAAAGAAAACAAAAAATACAATATATAACATAGTATAAAACAATATAATCACACAAAGAAATTTAAAACACATAAACATTACCCACCCATAACAAATATTACAAAATATAACTTACGTTTTTGTAGCTGAAGTCCATGAACTCAAATGATCCAAAAAATAAAAAATACACAAATATAAATAAACCAAACAAAATGCTTACATTAAAACAATAAATTATATTAACCAATGAGAAAAATGATAATCCATTGGAACCATCCAAAATCAAAAAGTTAAATATTAAAAACATGATCCAGGAAAAAGGCTCGATAAAATACCCATAAAAAACACAAAATACCCACTCACGCAACATAAATAACCCCATAAATTCACAAATTAAAAAGTAGCTAGTCTAAAAACATACACATATAATACATTAAAATATACACAATACATTAGGGGTAACGCACCCCACTGCCACTTAGCAACAAAGAAATCGCAAACAGTAACGTATACATACTAAACTAAACCCTTAGCACATTCCCTAAATTACCAAGCACTCAAAAATAAAATATAAATAAGTCTTACCTCAGCCAGAGAGCGGAACAAGGAATCACAACCACACAGAAGCTCACACAACCCAAATGAGGTAGATAGACCAAAATAATACCAACATTGGAATACATAATGGCCACTTTAAGAATATAAATCAAATGGAAAACAAGTTAAACAAATGGAAATAAAAACATATTGTTTATATTTAATTTTATCTCATCTAAAAAATGATGAAAACATTTACAAAATTGGATTTCATATTTATATAAACATACCAATTAAAAACATTGCAAATATGTTAGTAAGTTCTTTAAAAAATAAACAAATAACTTGAAAGTACTTATTACTAGCCACAAATTAAACATATAGGGCCTGATTTAAATATCGGAAGGACCGGAGTCCGTCCGACCGACATCGGTCAGGAACAGTAACTGAACAACCTCCTGTCATCGGTTACAGACCTGTCATTGGTTAGTATACCTTTCAATGCATGTATGGTCTCATTGAAAGAGCAGGGGTGCAATTCATCCCTGCACCCTGTGATGCCTGCCACCGGGTCCAGGGATCAACAGGGGGGCACTGTAGGTGCCCCCTAGGCCACCATTCGGCGGTCACGCACCCATGGGGCCCTGCTGGGGCCCCCCAAAGACAGTTTCCGGCTGCCTTTTTGTGCTGGAAAGACCGGCACAAATGGAAGTGGGAAACTGCCATCGTACTCCCTCGGCCAGAAAGAGCCAGCCGGAGGAATACTGAAGGGTTTCCGGATGGTGAACGGGCTCTCTGAGCCCATCGTAAGCCATCCGGAAAACCGAGTCGGATTCCGTTCCTTCCGAGCCCATCAGAATGGCTCAGTCGGAAAGGAAACCAAACGGCACATTGCAAGCGGGCAGGAGGGATCCTCCCGTATCGGAATCAGCCCCATAATTGTAAAGATCTTATCTCATTCTTGTTTGTTAAAAAGGCCTTCTGTTTCTCAAAAATATTGAAAATAATTATAAACATTTAAAAATGTGAAAAAATGAAAACATATTAAAAATTGCTGAAGCATGTAAAACTAGGAACACAGTTGAAAATGTTAAATATTATCTAAAACTGTAACAATGAATATTTGTGATAGCAAAAATGTATTGAACATATATGTGAAAAGACAAATTAAAAATATAAAACATGTATTAAAAGTGTTATACTGCATTTAAAAATGATTTATTGTTGTAAAAATAAAACTTATGTTACTGAACCAATGTCTCATGACTGCAAGTAAAATGTATCTACACATTTACTAGTCACACTATCACCTAAACCAGATTGGGGAAAGTGGTTGACTTTGAGGATGGTGCATTTATTATCCAGGCTCATTTCTAAGATACATTAGGGAAATTAGTGGTCTTTATGGGGTGGTGTATTTACTTTTCCCACACTAATCTAAACTACAATGGAGAAAGTTTTGGACTTTGAGTGGGTAAAATTACTATTCTCACTCCAATCTAAGCCACATTAGGGAAAGTGTTGGAAGACTTTGAGGGGGTAGATTTCCTATTCCACTCCAATCTCAGCTACATTTGCGATAGCGTTGTACTTGAAGGGAAGATCTACTCTTCCCACTCCAATCCAAACCAATTTGGTAATTTGGCAGACTTTGGGGGGGGTGGGGTACCTTTACTATGTCCACACCAATCTAAACCACATTTGAGAAATTATATAATCGTTCATCAAAAGTAAAATAATTAAACATTATATATTTGAAGATACTACATTCAATACATAAAAATATTAGGATATTAAATACTTTAACCCCTTCAGTGCCCATGACGAGATGGTCTCGTCATGGAGCGCGGTTGCGCTGTGCCCATGACGAGACTATCTTGTCATGAACCCCGCCCTTTAATGCAACGCCCGGCACAGGGGCACTGAAGAGGTTAAATACACTAAAAATGCTTCGAACAAATAAATATTTGTTGTATTGAAGCTGAAACATTAATAAAAGTAGAACGCAAAACATAAAATCAAATCGTGACATATTTAAAAAATTTTAGTAACATCGCCTAAACATTGATTTTTTGACAGAGAAAAACTTTAAAATGAAAAGGAAAAATAGGATAATTTAAATATTTAAACATCACTTTTTAAACATATCAACAAACTACCAAAGTAGGCAAAAGACAATTTGTAAAGTTTTAAATTAATAAATATAAAATTAGGTTTCTAAACCAATTTATAAAAGACTCACAAAATAAATTATGAAACTCCCCTCACTTTGCCCTTATGATCCTGCATCAAGAAATAACAAAATAACACTATTTAAAAAGTACATTCACACATAGTCCCAAAAAAAAGTAAAATAATATACATTGATCATTTAATAATCATTTTAATATACAGACAATTTTATTAAAAGCTTAAAAAATTACAAATTATTAAAGAATACCTTCAAATAAACTACGCAACCCTATAAAAACAACATCCCACTCCAAAAAACATTTAACCATTTTCAATTAAAAAAATAACGAAAGTAAAATGATAATATTACAATCATTTTGAAAAACAATTATTGCATACACCAATATTACACTGAATGATATTTTTAACAATAATATTAAATAAAATACAAAACAAATCTTATCTGTGATAGTTTAAAAAAAGGATATTTTTGAAGTCACAAAATAAATGCAACAACATTGTGGTAATACAATGTTTGCTATTTGATCTTTTGGTAAAAGACTAATTAAGACATTGCTTCCAAATTCCAGGATCAAGAGGACCTTAACATAAAACAAAAACCATGAATAACAATAAAGCAAAAGGAGGTTAACCATCTACTCCAGCAACTAGTGGACCAGCAAGAAAGTTATAAAAGGCCCTGTAAACAATGCAATATATATAATCATATCAGCCCCAAGCTCATAAAGAGCATTAATTAAAACTAATCACTAACAATAATGCAAAATCAAACACAGACCCATGTTTAGCCTCTAGTACATGAGAGAAAATTGATATTTTGCTATTTCGAAAACCCACATTAGCTAAAAAGTGAAAAAAGAGAAAGCGAAGAGCAACCTTCATTTCTGACATCTGCACCATAGCTTTCCATTTTCTTTTGGAGAAAATGCAACACAACAAATAAAAAACTCCTCCTATTTTCAGGGGGCAAACTCTGATTTTTTGGCATTGATGGTGTATCCAGACCCTGTCACAAAGCTATGAAAGTGTGAAAGAGTGCTGACGCCACCAACAATAGCATCACGTGCATCAGAAATGTCTGGGCCTGTCATGTAGGTCGTTGAGAGCTTATGAACCAGTAAAAATTCTGGAAATGGAGTCAGAAGTCATTTTTAAAACTCTGCACAGTTACAGCCTGGCTAATAACACCTTGAAAAAACAACAATTGATGGACAGAATGCAGAACAATGTCATACATTCACCCCAGTACAGAGATCTGGGCCTAAATCCATACAATTCCAGTTTGAACCCAGCCATATGCAAATCAGTCTTGACCCTGTGCCCCATGGGAACAGTCCAGCCCGAACTGCCAAGCCAGGTCCTCCCTGGACTGGAAACAAGCATCCTAGGACCGGTTTCGGGCTTTCAGCCCTCGTCAGCCAGGATAGCTTGATTCCAGTGGCATGGAGAGCAAGGGACTCACGTCTGAGCATACCCTTCCCACTCGGGGTGACAAATGCAAAAACAACAATTGATGGACAAAATGCAGAACAATGTCATACATTCACCCCAGTACAGAGATCTGGGCCTAAATCCATCGTTTTTTTGCTCACCATGCCATTCCAGTTTGAACCCAGCCATATGCAAATCAGTCTTGACCCTGTGCCCCATGGGAACAGTCCAGCCCGAACTGCCAAGCCAGGTCCTCCCTGGACTGGAAACAAGCATCCTAGGACCGGTTTCGGGCTTTCAGCCCTCGTCAGCCAGGATAGCTTGATTCCAGTGGCATGGAGAGCAAGGGACTCACGTCTGAGCATACCCTTCCCACTCGGGGTGACAAATGCAAAAACAACAATTGATGGACAGAATGCAGAACAATGTCATACATTCACCCCAGTACAGAGATTTGGGCCTAAATCCATCGTTGTTTTGCTCACCATGCCATTCCAGTTTGAACCCAGCCATATGCAAATCAGTCTTGACCCTGTGCCCCATGGGAACAGTCCAGCCCGAACTGCCAAGCCAGGTCCTCCCTGGACTGGAAACAAGCATCCTAGGACCGGTTTCGGGCTTTCAGCCCTCGTCAGCCAGGATAGCTTGATTCCAGTGGCATGGAGAGCAAGGGACTCACGTCTGAGCATACCCTTCCCACTCGGGATGACAAATGCAAAAACAACAATTGATGGACAGAATGCAGAACAATGTCATACATTCACCCCAGTACAGAGATCTGGGCCTAAATCCATCATTTTTTTGCTCACCATGCCATTCCAGTTTGAACCCAGCCATATGCAAATCAGTCTTGACCCTGTGCCCCATGGGAACAGTCCAGCCCGAACTGCCAAGCCAGGTCCTCCCTGGTCTGGAAACAAGCATCCTAGGACCGGTTTCGGGCTTTCAGCCCTCGTCAGCCAGGATAGCTTGATTCCAGTGGCATGGAGAGCAAGGGACTCACGTCTGAGCATACCCTTCCCACTCGGGGTGACAAATGCAAAAACAACAATTGATGGACAGAATGCAGAACAATGTCATACATTCACCCCAGTACAGAGATCTGGGCCTAAATCCATCGTTTTTTTGCTCACCATGCCATTCCAGTTTGAACCCAGCCGTATGCAAATCAGTCTTGACCCTGTGCCCCATGGGAACAGTCCAGCCCGAACTACCAAGCCAGGTCCTCCCTGGACTGGAAACAAGCATCCTAGGACCGGTTTCGGGCTTTCAGCCCTCGTCAGCCAGGATAGCTTGATTCCAGTGGCATGGAGAGCAAGGGACTCACGTCTGAGCATACCCTTCCCACTCGGGGTGACAAATGCAAAAACAACAAATGATGGACAGAATGCAGAACAATGTCATACATTCACCCCAGTACAGAGATCTGGGCCTAAATCCATCGTTTTTTTGCTCACCATGCCATTCCAGTTTGAACCCAGCCATATGCAAATCAGTCTTGACCCTGTGCCCCATGGGAACAGTCCAGCCCGAACTGCCAAGCCAGGTCCTCCCTGGACTGGAAACAAGCATCCTAGGACCGGTTTCGGGCTTTCAGCCCTCGTCAGCCAGGATAGCTTGATTCCAGTGGCATGGAGAGCAAGGGACTCATGTCTGAGCATACCCTTCCCACTCGGGGTGACAAATGCAAAAACAACAATTGATGGACAGAATGCAGAACAATGTCATACATTCACCCCAGTACAGAATCCATCGTTTTTTTGCTCACCATGCCATTCCAGTTTGAACCCAGCCATATGCAAATCAGTCTTGACCCTGTGCCCCATGGGAACAGTCCAGCCCGAACTGCCAAGCCAGGTCCTCCCTGGACTGGAAACAAGCATCCTAGGACCGGTTTCGGGCTTTCAGCCCTCGTCAGCCAGGATAGCTTGATTCCAGTGGCATGGAGAGCAAGGGACTCACGTCTGAGCATACCCTTCCCACTCGGGGTGACAAATGCAAAAACAACAATTGATGGACAGAATGCAGAACAATGTCATACATTCACCCCAGTACAGAGATCTGGGCCTAAATCCATCGTTTTTTTGCTCACCATGCCATTCCAGTTTGAACCCAGCCATATGCAAATCAGTCTTGACCCTGTGCCCCATGGGAACAGTCCAGCCCGAACTGCAAAGCCAGGTCCTCCCTTGTCTGGAAACAAGCATCCTAGGACCGGTTTCGGGCTTTCAGCCCTCGTCAGCCAGGATAGCTTGATTCCAGTGGCATGGAGAGCAAGGGACTCACGTCTGAGCATACCCTTCCCACTCGGGGTGACAAATGCAAAAACAACAAATGATGGACAGAATGCAGAACAATGTCATACATTCACCCCAGTACAGAGATCTGGGCCTAAATCCATCGTTTTTTTGCTCACCATGCCGTTCCAGTTTGAACCCAGCCATATGCAAATCAGTCTTGACCCTGTGCCTCATGGGAACAGTCCAGACCGAACTGCCAAGCCAGGTCCTCCCTGGACTGGAAACAAGCATCCTAGGACCGGTTTCGGGCTTTCAGCCCTCGTCAGCCAGGATAGCTTGATTCCAGTGGCATGGAGAGCAAGGGACTCACGTCTGAGCATACCCTTCCCACTCGGGGTGACAAATGCAAAAACAACAATAACACCTTGAGACTGCATGGTAATTGTGGTGTTATGGGCCCTAGGTCCACATGCTAATAAATGATTGACACAGACACCGTTAGTAGGGTACTAAAACTGGCCACGAGCACGTGCACTCGTATTTTTTTTTTTAAGCAGGGTCACCTGACCGGTGACGCCTGTATTGGATGGGTGTGGGGTGAGTGTATGGGCCAGCCCTCATGGAAGAGGAGTGTGAAACACTAGACTATGTCCAACGGGACACAATAGTAAATATCAACAATGTTTTCAAACAGATAATGGCATCTGGTAAACACACCCACAACGTGACAAAATAAACAAACTAACAAACAGTAATTTGTTGATCCACTTTTTTGCTTCTGAATTATAAATAAGGCTGCAATGACTTGTTGAGATACCTCTCTGTCTGTGGGGTAATTCCCATGTCTTTATTGCCAATTGAAGTGCATGCACTTAAAGGCAGCGTTCACATGCTGGTCTGAAATACTCTCTAAAAATCGCTATCAACAGTCTGAATAGTTCATTAGATTGTTCTTCTAAACTAATAGTATTTGTTCTTTTTATCAATGTCAGTCTGAAAAAAATACTATTATCTTCCCCCTGTTATTTTCTCATCCAAAGTTTCTAATTCCATTTTTATAAGCCCTAGAAGGTACATTTTCATTTGAACCGTTAATCTGTTCTAAAAGTAATTAAGGCTCTCAATTTCCTTGTAGGAAGCACAGAGTGGAACCGAACAGAGTTAATTCCTTCAGAAAGCTGCCAGGAAGGAGCTGCTTTGCTCGTATTATAAGATACAGCTGATTGATGCTATCATTAAATCGCAGAAATCATTTAGCAATAATTTCAAAACGCCAAAACTGTCTCCCGCTGCTGAACACCTGGGTGCTTCACCTAACCTCTGTCTCAACTGAACAGAAACAGCGGTAATTAATAGATTTACCAATAATCGGATGACACGGCAGTAGGTGCATATATTGTTCATTTTATTATTCTTTTGGTCTGATATTAAGTAACCAACACGAAAGTTTCAGAAATGATTTTGGTACTTCTGAGCCATTGTTTTGTTATGTTCTTTCCGCAACTTCCGATAGTCTTTTCCTAACTATTGTGTTATATTTCCAGTCACAGGCAGATTCACTATGAAAAGCAAGGGCTACTTGAGATGTGTGATCTTTGGGTAGCTAACTTGTATAGGTTGGGAGGTAAAAATATTGGCATCCATAATGTGGAACACCACAATTGCTCCTGTGGAAATGGCATTATATTGCATACAATTGAGCTTTTTGTTTTATTTTTTCCACATGAAAAATATTTTTGCCCATGAAGATCCTTTCTGCTAAAACTCTACCACCATTTTGTGTGTTCGCTTCTTATTCCTCACCTGGAAGAAGATTTCGATTTCTGGCTATTTTCAAAAGTTTGTGAGTACCCATAAATCCATGACTTATGGGTGCTTCCTAGCCTTTTTAGGTATAAACGCCAATGTATGCCAAAAAGTAGGATTTACCCATGCTTGAGGTTGCAACATTTTAGGATAAAATTACTCAGGTAAGAATGAATGATTGAGTGCAAATTCACCTTTTATGTATTCCTGCCATTTGTAAAACAAAATTGATCTCACATGTGCCAAATACTTACCGCATCCAAGTCTCTTTAGTATAGCTAGAGCAAACAAACGACAAGGGGTCTGAGGTGATAGCAGGGTATGCACTAGTATCTAGACCAGCCAAGCAGCTGGAGGAAGATTTTCTCTATCAAAAGAAAAATGCTGTACTGCCCTTACCCTTGATGGACTTAAACATATAAAAGTCGCTCTGTCCTCTTGTTATCTGTTCTCTCTCACTGGTTCTGGAGGTTAAAAAAAGGCAATCAGTCTTATGAAAGATTTGGCCTTCGTTCAAAATTTATAATGAAAAATAAAACTTTCTTGGTCCTGGAATCCAAGAGAACCGTTTATCGTCTCTAGGTCCTTGCATATAGGAGGGCCTGCAAACATGTAGGACCAACTGAATTTTCTCACATGATTTAAAGGGACTATTTTAAAACACATTCCAGGCATGCTTGGGTGTATGATCAGTATTCCCCTTTGACTACTGGGTGTGTGCACACGCAGTGATTGTATTCCTATGGCTTACACATAACTCCAGCATCTGGGGAGTCAATGAGGTCGTATTTCGTCACTGCCCCACATACATGTTAACATGGGGCAATCCAGGGATTTCCCAGGCCTGTAATTTATCTATCTCCATCACTCCCAGGTTCCAACCAAATGCCCTCCATGGCTGCATGGTGGAATGTGACATTAGAATGGGGGTACCATTTACATCACCCGGGTGTAAGATACTACCTCCTCACTACCAATGTGTCTACTAATTTAGGAGGAAAAGCACCACTGACTGCGGCAATTGAAGTGGAGGAACTGGATCTCTGCCTAAGTTTAAATACAAACCTATATGACCCCTCCATAAAAGCATACAAATATAGAAAACTTTGTTTGATGTTACATTACCATCTCCCTCTTTCCTTGCCAACCTTAACTCCATCTGATATGTCAAATTTAAGCATCTTTATGATCTTGTAGCTTAAGGAGCAAAACTTTTGCTAAATTAATTGAGATAAGCCAGACCAAATGGTATTGTCTCTCTAGAAAGAACCAGTGGCAGATAAATATAATACAGTAAACACTTTCACAATGATTGGGAGTGCACGTGAGTGGCTGTTGGCTGTGTATGCTCACCTTCAATCTCCCGGACCATGTCTACTATGCCATGAGTGTACTATATAGAGAGTATGTATAACACCCCATTGCACTTGCCCCATCACTGTACTTTCATTGCAGGCTTGATATACATATTTATCGACACAGCCAGGTCATGGGGAAGATGTGGCATCAGGAGAATGCAGATGTAGGGAAGAATGCAATGGAGACTGGGCCCATAGTGGCGGAGTTGCATGCAACACAGCAAAGTGCTCCTAGGTACACTGGCAGCATGAAGGGTACTGGAAGCCACTGGTGTGGAAGGTTTGGTTTGGTCTGGCCCTGCTCACACACCTCTGTACCCATCAGATAAAAGCCACAACCATAGTACAGTGTCTGACTCAATAACTTCCCTAGTACAACAGCTGACCTCTCAGACTGTTGCTCTGCCTTCCTGCCTTTGTCATCGTCGGTAATATGAATTTTTAACTGACCTTGTTCCAGATCCTGCCTTATTTCCCTTCCTGCTGAAGGGGTATTCCCTGGGTTCTTGTTCCTCCCTATTTTACACCCCCTCCTGCCCCATCCTCTTCTGACCCATTCACTTCTAATACAGTGAATCCATTGATGTAAAGACCATAAGGCCCAACTCTATTTCAAGTTGGCCGAAGTTCTATTTTCTGTATTTCTGAAGAATCCTCAACAGATCTGCCTTTGGCACAGATGTCGTCTGTCCTTATCTTTCCAAGACCCTGTGAAAGTGTAAAGTCACTCAGACAGTTTGCCCAGCTCCAGCTTCCTGTGTCTTTCTGTCCTTGTGATTAGACATATCTTAAGAAATCTTCAGCTAGACAGGGAAAGGGGATGAACCAGGTATTGCCTTTACAACACGGGTGATATTGGGATATCTGTTAATTTTGCATCACTAATCTTAAATCTCATCCTCCAGGGAGTGACCCCCAGCGACTTCCAATCAGAAGTCTTCCAGGAAGGTTGCTGGATCCAGATCTGTGTCTTTTCTCTCCAACTCCCCTTTCCCCTATTGGGTTCCAGCTGCCTTTATAATCTGTAACATGGAAAGGCGACTAGTGGGAGAGTTGGGACTCAGCAACTCATGTCCAGTCAACTCCTGTGGAAACATTTGATGATTGTATGATAGGCCGGGCATGTACCTTTATGTTTTGCATGCTCTGATAATGAAAAACTGTCAAATTCATTATTCACTATTGCAAGGCCTATCTCTCCCATATGATAACATTGGGATTACCTTATTACATTTTTAAGTGTCATTCCCAACTATGAAGAGATAGACTTTTCAAGGTTGGTGTCTCTGGATTCCCAATTTAAAATCAAAACTTATGGTAAAGTCGGAATCTGAATTGCAAGTCTGAAAATGCCACTTTAAGAAATTTGGCATTTTCTTTCTGTGCCTACTGCCTGTCTCTGATACACATCTCTGGAGGAAGTCAGATGGACTTTGTGTATTCCTCCTAGACAGCCACACACAATGGGAGCTTAGGTGGGACTCAATGAGCCATACAGGGAGAATGGGACGGAGGAGCTGAGCACAGCCTCACACTGAATAGGCTGTGTCCTGTCCACACAAGAAGAGCAAATCCCCCTGAAGTGAGTCTGGAGCCAGGGCAGGAAGGGAGGAGCTCTGTGCATTTCAAAGACCTGTCTTTGAAGTCTCCACTACTTCAAAGGCACAAACGGGTATTTCTACTGGACTTCTGACATCCCCACTTCAGGACACTTCTGGACAGGGAAAACTCTGCCAGGAAGAAGGACTGCTGCGCTCTAAAGGACTGCCAATCTACTGGACTGCTGCTTTGCTGTGCTGCCCTGCTACCTGCTGCTTCCCTGCCTGGGTGAGAAGCACTGGACCTGCATCACTTGAGACCAGAGTGACTCCAAGGGCTTGCCTTCTGAATTGAAGTCTCAGGGACATAAAAGACTTCCATCCATCCTGATCCTACACCTGAACTCTGCAATCTGTGAGTCAATCTGTGGTGCCACCCCAGTCCTGTACCCTTGAAAGTGGGTCTAAGGTGTTTGCTCCAGCGGTTCCGACACATCCTCTGCTGCATGTGAAGAATTAACTCATCACAGCTGTTGTGGGAACAGGACCAATGCATCGCCCCCAGAACCAGTGCATCGCCTTTGGAACCACCACTGCAGAACTGACGCATCACCGTCACTGTATAGAAAATATTGACGCATCGCCTCTACAGCGTGGAGAAACCAGGCATCTCGCCTTCAGAACCGTTGCATCTCAGAACTGGCACATCAACTTCAGAACCAACACATCACCGCTGTTGCATGGAGAAAATCAGTGCATCAGTACTACGGCATCAAAACAGCGACGCATTGCTTGACAGTGACGCGCATCTTTTTCGACGCAGCCTAACTGATCCCTGTATCCAGCCTGTGCTCCATTGCAGTCGGCCTGAACTTTTGACTTTGTCCTTATCCGATGCGACCAGATAACCCAAGTTAGCGCTTATTACTTCTAAGTGCTACTTTACAGTTTATTCTTTCAAAATTCATATTTCAAGTTCTCCTTATTGGATTGTTGTCATTTTGGTCTTGTCTCATTTATTAAATTAAGTTATATAGGGCTGATTTACAAGCCCTTTGCAACACTTTTGTGCCACCATTGCATCACTTTTTGTGATGCAGTGGCGGCGTAAACAATGCGCCTCGTTGTGGTCCATTTACAACGTGACACATCTAAGGAGTTGCATCTCCTTGTAAAGCCCTGCGGCACATTATACCTGCATCTGGTATAATGTATGCAGGGTGGGCATTCCCCTGCAAGAAAGATTCTTTGAAGTGACACAGTGTAATCTACAAGATTTCACTGCGCCACTTCTAGGATGCCACTGTGTCAAAACCTTATGCCTGCCTGGAGCAGGCATAAGGAGTGACACAGTGCATTAAGAATAGGCCTCCCCATACATTGCTGGAGTTGTGTCATGCTTGCGACATGACTCCAGCAATGCGTGACTATTTGCACCGACAGATACGTCAGAGTTTCTGAATCATCTGTCAATCCTTGTGCCATTGTGCGTCGTATCGTAAATACGGCGCATCCGTGGTGGCGCAAGGGTTTCGCAAGCAGGCACAGGGAAACAAACGCATCTATGCCGATGCATCAGTTTCTTGTAAATGAGCCCCTTTGTTTCTAACCTGGTGTGGAATTTATTGTGTGGTGTTTTCACTGTTTTACTGTTTGAAGTGTTGCACAAATACTTTAAATATTGCCTCTAAGTTAAGCCTGACTGCTCTGTGCCAATTTGCCAGAGGGTGAGCACTGGTTAATTTAGGTGTTACCTACTTCTTACCCTGAATAGGATTGTGGTTGCTGCCTGACTTGGGCTCATACCCTAGGCAATCAACAACCCAATTTGTATCAGGTGCTAATATGGATAAGGCCGTTGGTGACCTTTCAAAGCACAGTGGTCAAGACGGACCCAGAGGGAAGGTATGTGTTTGTGGAGTGGAGGTTGGATGGGGTGGAACTGTTTTTGGAAAGTCTATATTTGCCGAATGTTGCACAGGCATGGTTTCTAGCATGTATATCCTCACTTTTGATCAGATGGTCCCATTTGCCTTGGATTCTTGGGGGCTATTTTAACTGCATACTAGACTCGCACTGGATATAGCTTACCCTCCCCTTCCCCAATCCTTCACCATACATGCTGTGTCCAACCTGTCACAATGGCTCATGCACTTGCTGGTCCTTAGTGGACAGATGGCAAGCCCTGCACCCGGCCGCCGAAGAATGTGTCTTCTATTCCTCATTACATGATGTCCATGTCTGGCTTGACCACTTCATCTGTCAACACACCACGCAACTTAAGGTCAAGGAAACTGAGTACTTGGGGAAGACCCTGTCAGATCATAAACTACTGCTCTGGCAGGTTGTGTGGGGGAACCTCATCCCACCCCTAACCACATGGTGCTTGCAGCCCAAGGTTCTCAAGGACCCTGTGTTCCATGACTCGGTTCATGAAACACTAGCCACTTATATAACAGTAAAAAGCAACACAGCTTCCACCCGGTTGGTGAAGTGGAATGAGTAAAAAACAGTGGTCCAAGGGCATTGCATACATACCGTAATGGAGGTGAGAGGCACACTCAGCCAGGAGCTCATCCAAGTGGAAACCTCCTTGCAGAGTCTCAAGCAGGCCCCGATGGAGGATGATGCCGCCCAGTTAAATTATCTGAGTCCAGGAATCTCCATGCCCAACTAACTGAGTCGTTGAGTCAAGCCAAGGTACCTGCATAAGGGGACAAGACAGGACGTCTACTGGCATGGCTGCTACAGGGTTCATTGGACAACGTGCTAGTGCCCACCATCCGCGATTTCCCTAACAGAGGTGCCACCGCCCAGGAAACGATACATTATGCATTCTACGTGAACTAGCAGGCCCTTTACAACCCTGTGGCCCACCATTGACAGCTCATGATTTTGGACAACCTCCCCACTGTTCCTTTACCAGCAGTGCCTGCAGAATGGAGAGAAGGACCAATCAGCCCTGTAACGGAGCAGGAAATTAGGGGTGCCACATTGCCTTTTCCGTGCGGAAGACGGCGCCTGGAAGGGATGCAGCCCCGGGCCCTGTTCTCTGAGGTGGAGGTGGCCAGCCTTGTTTTTTTTGTACAGCGCCACCTCCCCTTAACCGTGGCAGCAGGCGGCAGGCCTGACTCTGGCTATGGTACCCAGGAGTGCCACCGCTGGTGGGCGAGGGTGCGCCGGGCAGTGTTTTGCTGCTCTGAGTTCCGGCACACCCATAACTAGCTGACCCACCGGTGGACCAACATCTTGGACTGGGAGCAGAACCTGCTGGACCTGCTAGGTGTTGAGGTTGTGGGGCTTGGTGAGTAGCTGATTATAGTACTATTTTCTGTTCCGTTTTGTGTTTTTACAAATGTTATTTTTTTCCAAAATAGCAAGAATGCTGCTGCTTGCATGAGGGTAAGTTACATTTAAAAATCTTATATTATGTGATTGTTATTCTTCTAGACACTAGACAGGTGCTCAGCACTACTAATCTTACGCGTTTGCAACTTTGCCCTCGCTTGGGCTGATTATCTAAGAGAGTTTAGAGAATTTAAGTTAGTTAAGGCTAGAGAGACTCTTTTCCTTTGTCCTGTCACTAAGATAATGGTGGTAGGTAGGTAGTTATTATAGTTAGTTACTTAGTATTAGATGGTAATTTTTTAGCGGTCAGCATGACGCGTCCTCCGTCACACCAGTCCTTGGTAGAAACTTTTGTAGTTTGTTAGTGAGTGAGTAATATAGCAACTCATCAGCACATCAGAAGCAACCAACCAACAAAATGGCTGCCAGCCACATGGCCAGGCAGGCCACAACAACAAGAAAGGGAAGACAGACAGTGCAGGCCTATGGCAAAAGCACACTGGCTGCCTTCACAAAATGGCCGCCAGCCACATGGCCAGACAGGCCACAACTGAAAGCAATAAGCCAAGAGGAACAAAGGAAAGAAGACATGCAGGTCCATGGCAAAAGCAGTACCACCACCACAAAATGGCCAGACAAAGGAGGCATGCTAAACAACACAGTTTTAATACAACAATGCCAAAAACGAAAATCCACAGGGCTAAAAAAGGTTTGCAAGTTACACAAATACCACACACATCCAACAAAGGCATTTATTTAACACACATGAAAAAAAAGTGAAATACCCAAAAGAACACATTATGCATTTCAATCCAATGCCATCCATGTCCTAAATGATGTTTAAAAATTCAACAGACACCACAGAAACAGTTGTTTCATGTACCCATGAGTAGCTCTGAGCCTACTGGCTGAAAGGCCTATTGGCAGACTACTGGGCTAGTGAATTAAATAAATATTGCAAATTTATTTCAAAAGTTGGAGAAAATGTAGTGAACTGTGCAACTAGGCCCCTACTGAAACTACAGGCCACCCACCACAATAAATTTTTAAAAACAATTGAACGTACAAAAAAAGTAGGTGCAATGCCCCAATCAAACAAACTAATTTTCCAACTTACTTGTGAAATCTCAAATTCAAAAGTCCTCAAATCCAATGATATATAATGCAGCATACACAAAGAGGGATCTTCCACCTCCATATCCAAATGAAAAGTGAACAGGAGCACTGGAAGGAGCCTGCTGGACAGGAACAGGAAGTTAGAGACTCTAGGGCACTTCCTTCCTCTTGGAATAAGTAACAAAAAGAAAAAGGACTCCTTGCACAAAAAAGTACAGTCAAATGTCAATCTGAGGTGTTTTTTTAATCCAAATCATCATTTTGAGAAGGTTTTGATGCTGCTCGGGAGAGATTCTTCTCCAGATTGCTAATTCTGCGTTTTCGGGATCGCGATCTTTACAAAACGTCTGCCAGAAGTCTGATGGCACGCCCGAAAGACGTGTTTGCGATCGCACACTCTCGTGGGACCGTGCGGCCGGCTATCAAATCTTGTGAAGCTTGCAAACGAATGGGAAATCTGGTTGGCGATCACAGGCACTCAGGAGTTCGCCCCTGCGTGCGAGAAAACGAATTTTGAGCACGTGAACACAAAAAACACTCCGCTCCAGTGCGGAGCGTGGAGTTTTTGGCAACTCCGTGTTCTACACGGTATGCAGAGTTGCAAAAAATCAGCAAACTCCACAAGCGGAGCAGAGTTTTACACCCAGGGTTACCCTAAATTGGCTAAACGGTACCCTGCCACCATCTCTGTGGGTCATTAACCCCCGTCCATGTGGGAGGCCTTTTTGGTGTCCTTCCCGCAGCCGGGGCAGGAACCCCAAGAGGTTTCCTTCCACAGACTGCAGTCCATGATGGGTAGTTATAAGGGGGCACGTGCATCAAAGGTAGGAATTGCAAATCCTCAATAGTGATTATTTAGGAATCACTATTAGGGAGTTGCAATTACCTATGCATGTAGGTTTCGCAAAAGAATCTGCGATTCCTACATATTCCTTAATAGCGAATCGCAAATTGTGATTCGCTACTAAGGATTGCCTATCCATTTATTCCTATGGGACTAGAGGCCCTTAGAAATGAATAGGAAGGCATTCGCAATTTGCATGTGCCAAATAGGTACTCGCAAATTGTGAATGCAATTTCAAAGGGTGATAGGGGGCCAAAAGGCCACCCTGATGCACCCCCAAAACAAGTAAGTGCGCACATGTGGTGCACATACATGCCCTAATGGCATGTGTGTGCGTCACATGGCACTTAGAAAAATGCAAAACAGTGCATTTTTCTAAGGATTTGCAACTTCCCACCAACTTGAAGTTGGTGGTAAATTGCGATTCCTTAAAGCAGGGTCTCAATTTTTTCATGCTTCCTGCATTTCATTTAGGGAATCGCAAATTGCGATTCCCTAAATGCATTCGCAAAATAGATCATCTCAAAAATTGCGATTCCCTATTTTGCGATTTGCATTGGGCTTGAAGCATCCCAAATGGCAAAATACGGGTTGCAAAGGGGCAGATTCTAAGAATCGGCCGTTTGCGACCAGTATTTTTGCTTGATGCAGGTGCCCCAAGATCCTTAGTAAGGTACTGGTGGCAAGGTTACTGGAACCTATGCCGGCATTGGTCCATCATGATCAGAACAGGTACTAACCAGGCAGATCCAAAACCCTCAATATCCACTGACTGCATAGAATATTAGTGGAAGCTCCAGCATACTGGTACTACTCAGCTTGCCTGTTCCTAGACTTCGAGAAAGCATTTGACACCTTGGACTGGGACTACATGTTCCTGGTCTTACAGAAGGTGGGCATCAGGGGCAGGCTATTACAGTTGATCAAACTCCTCTACACTGAGCCATCTGGGAGGGTAAAAACAGGTTAGAGGATCTCTAGCCCTTTTCCATTTGGCAAGGGCAGGGCATGGGTCAGGGCTGCCCCCTACCCCCTTGCTTTTAGCCCTGGCAATGTAGCCCTTGACACAGCACCTTTATCAGTCTGCCAATGGCTGGGGCAAGGTTGTATGATAGAAGCACAAATGGTTTTACCACATGTGCCTCTACCACGCAGCCCAACCACAAATGCGTCTTAACCATGCATTCCTTTACCACGCATGCCTTTAGCATGAAATTTCATGGAATAGGCATGAATGATAAAGGGGTATGTGTGGCTATGGTCAAAACTACCCCGCCTCCCCCAATCACCCCCACCCCTGCCCCCCACGCTGTCCCTTAAAGTATCCCAACCCGTTTTACCTCCCTAAAACCTATCCCGACCCCACAACACTAAAAACAATATCAACTACCAATTCCCCTCCCACTGCCCTAAGGCCTAAAACCCTAAACTACCCCAAACCCCCTGACCCGCTGCCATCCCTTAAACTACCCCAACCCCTTCCACTGCCCTAAAACCTACCTTAACTCCCCCGCCCTAAAAACGAACCCAACTACCCATTCCCCTCTCACTGCCCTAAGGCCTACAACCCTGCACTGTAACTTACACTA
Organism: Triturus cristatus; assembly: GCF_964204655.1. Lineage (NCBI taxonomy): Eukaryota > Metazoa > Chordata > Amphibia > Caudata > Salamandridae > Triturus > Triturus cristatus. Next base: position 412,318,061 of record NC_140593.1, read on the forward strand.
CCCTGACCCCTCACCCCAGTGCTGTTCCTTAAACTACTGCAACCCCTTCCACTGCCTTAAAACCTACCCCGACACCAGCTCTAAAAACTACCTCAACTTCCTATTCCTCTCCCACTGCCCTAAGGCCTAAAACCCTACACTACCCCACCCCCGCGTCATCCCTTAAACTACCCCAACTCCTTCCACTGCCCTGAATCCTACCCCAACTCCCCGCCCTAAAAACAAACCCCACTACCCATTCCCCTCCCACTGCCCTAATGCCTAAAACCCACCCCCTACTTCCCCTGCACTGTTCCTTAAACTACCCCAACCCCTTCCAATACCCTAAACCTACCCCGAACACCTCCCACCCTAAAAAAAAAGCCAGCCCCACTTGCCTCACGGCGGCGTCTTCTTCCTTCCGTCTTCCAGAAGCTAGACCGCGCACTGCCTGACCACACATATGCATGGTTAAGGCAAGTGTGGTAGAGTGTGCGTAGTCGGAACACTCACGGTTCAGAACACGATGTTCAGACTATTTCCCCTGGGGCAAACATGTTGGCGGCAAGATCCACGCCATCCCCATGTATTGCAACGACATTCTTGTCTATATAAAAGATGTGTGTGATGGTATAGCTGAGGTACCCAACATCCTGGGTGATTTCAAAGCCAACTCAGGCTTGGTGGTGAACTGAGCTAAAACATTTTTTTTCCCAATACATCCAGACTGCCCCCTGAATAAAAACGTTGTTGGCACTCCTGTCATTAGGTGGGAGCAGTGCACCTTCCGATACTTGGGCATTAATATTTATCACAAGACCCAAGACTTAATTGATGCTAACCTTACAAGGGTGGTCTCTTTCCTGATAGCCATCTAGTGTTCTGTCCCCCTCACAGTGCAGGGCTGTGTGTCTCTCTCTGAAATGGTGATGTTGCCACGGCTCCTATACTTTTTCACAAATGTACTGATCCATATCCCAAGCTGCACGTTCCAGACACTGAACACCCTTTGTTCCAAAGAGTGGCCTCCTTTGGAACAAAGGGGGGTGTAGAGTAACTTTGTCTAAATTGCAGCTACCAACTGAGAGTAGTGGGCTGGGGCGCCCCATTTTTTTGAGAACTATTATCTATCTGGTGGCACAACTCCAATGTCCCACATGCTGGCTAGAGGAGCGTAACTTAATGGAAGTGTGCTTTGAGATGGAAACTGGAGCAAATAGTCTAGTATGGGAACTGTTTCTTCTCATCTTGGTGTTTCAAGACCGGACGTTCATCCCGATCAGACAGGACTCCCACAGGTCACTCGCTGATGTACAGGCGCCTCACCACTGAACTGGAGTGTTGAGCCTACTACGCATCACCTGACACAGGTACTCCACACAATGGGCAATGGGTGCTGTTTAATCTCCTGGCTTTCGAATGCCATCTCTCATACGACAAAGATCCGCTGCCACCTATCTGGCAAATTTGGAAGCGCGATATAGGGTGTGCGCCGACCCAGACGGAATAGGGCAGAGTGCTGGCGTACCCACAAAAGGTCTCCTGCAATGCCTGCTTTCAGTACATCCCTGTGCAACATATTACACAGAGCATACCTCATACAGGCCAAGTCACACAAACTATACCCTGCAGTATGTCCTGATTGCCCTGGCTGTCATGCCCTCACGGCAGACATGGTGCACATGTTCTGGACATGTCAGAGTGCTTGCACACTCTGGGCAGAAGTCTGCGCAGTCATAACCTGCGTTAATGCCCGTCCAGATCTGGACAGTGTTACTTGCTGTCAAAAGATGGGTGGTGTCACTAGCCGTTTTAATAATTTGGTGCAGTTGATGGCTCGATGAATGATAGCAATGCACTGGAAGGCCCGACGCTCCCGAGCATGGTGCATTGGCAGGCTGCGACCATAAAATAGGGTGCAGCGGAGGCCAGATGGGGAGTTATGAGGACTGAGGAGGAGACCCGCTGTGGCCTTGTGGGACGAACTCTTCAGGGGACCCCTGACAGCGAGGATAGCTCTGTTTAACATACCACGGCATGCTTGGCACTGGCAACACTCCTCATGAACAAGTTAGGTCTGCTGCCCTTCCCTCCCCCACCCTCAAACTCCCCTCCCCTACAGAGAAAGTCGACTAGAGCATGCGCGCAGCCCTTTTGATTTATTCGCTCTGCAACCAAGTGACCCTGGTGGAGGCATCGCCCAGCCCTCCCCCTACCTTGGGTGGACAGCGGGCATGTCTGTATCACCTTTGAGTCCACTATTAGAAAGATGGGCTTATAGGCTAGTGGTTCAAGTTGTGCTAAAGTAGTTTGTAATTATTACACCATCATGATCCATTATTATGTACTGCTATTAGCATTACTAAGGCGTGATGATGTAACTGTATTTGTAAAAATTAAATAAAGATGGATTCATTAGCTCTGCAAAGGTCAAAGTTTAAATCAAAAGTGAGATAAAAATGTCTCTCATAGAGCGGTGGTTGAAGGTTCCACCTATTGCTTGCCCTGTGCTGACACTTTTGGCACTTGGGAATGGATGAAGCCACTGCTGTTGCATGGATGTAGTCTCTACAGCCTGCAGCTATTCAAATGTTTTTTTTTTTTGCATATTTATATAGCGCGAACTCGACCCGAAGGTATTGGAGCGCTTTACATAGCACCGTATTTACATTACACATTCAGGCACGGGGAGATTAAGTGATTTGCACAAAATCACAGGATATGGACGCGACCTCGAGGCTCGAACCCTGGTTTCCTGCACTAGAGGCGGCAGCGCAGCCGACGGACCACATCCTCTCCCCATCCCATCTGCTGGGTATCTGGGTGAGGTGACTCTAAATGTAACCACACGTTAAGTCTGGCCACGGTGATGTTTTCTGATTTTGTCCAAGTTCACCGGCAACGTTTACAAGCCTCCCCCTATTAGTGTGAAGAACTGTGAAATCCCCGGTCCAAAGTGCGAATCCCTCACTTAAACTTGCTCAGGCCCACAACGTTTCGTACACAGGAGAGAAACAGATGGCTTGAATCTGACTGCACGCTTTATCTTTTCAGGCTGAATTTCACACTGGATTCGGTTTTGAAAATGTTAATTCCTGAGGTCCAAATGAATGATCAATGTACATATTTCCTTGTGGACATTGTTGCAGCAGCAAGGCTGCTAAGGATGCGCGCAGCTACCTGCTAAGCATGAATTTCGTTTTGATCTATTGTGAAAATATTCTGGTCCATGGCTCTATGAGTGACCCACATGCAACAGGTAGGGTGGTCTGTGTTTTTACTCTTACCCTAAAATGGATTAATTATTAACATTTAAGCATTCTCCTGTGGCATCCGGAAGTAGGGCCAGTCACATAATAGTGGGGCTGCACTGAGAGAAGGAATGCACACCATTTTAGTGACAACATGTGGCTGAGGCCTTTTAGCATTCCTCACTTCTGGGCAAAGGTCAAGCTTCATAGATCTAAAGAGAAAAGGACATGGGGAGCCAAGCAATGCAAAGGAAAGGCCTTACAAGACTCATTTATCATTGTGGGTTTGCCTGCAACTTCTAATGCTGTGTGTGCTCAATTAATGAAGTAGGAATCTTTACAGAATCAGTTATTTCAGGGCAGTTGAAAAGTCAAACTCTAGCTCCCCACCTAATATGAAAAGGGCAAGATGCTTAAATTAAGATCTATTTTCCACACCTTCATCTCTTGGGATCATTCCCTATTCTCTTAAGAGGTTGTAACATCGAAGGCCAGTTTAAACTGAGGTCCACCCCTCCCTAGATGCATTTATATGTTACAATTACTTGCCTTGCACAAGACTGAACTTTGAAGCCACTTTCAATCCAGTTATCTGACCATCAAGGTTTTTTTCTCACAGCATGTCTTTGGCAAGAGTTAGCAAAAACCTAATCAGAATCACACACATAGAAATAGAGTTTTAGACACAAATTATGAAATTAGCTGTTGCAATTATGAGCAATAGTCACATTATGTTTTTAGTAACATTTGCTTATAGAAGAAACTTTCAGAATTGCCACACATATGCCCAATTATTTATTACTAGTTGTTTTTTTCCCCTTATAATTCAGGTGAGAGGTGGCTCCTCCTCCTCCTCACTCATTTCATGTTTGTTTTGCAGTTCCAGAGACCATGATTCCTGGGCTAGCACACCCTGATCTTAGCAGAAGGTTGTCATTAGTCGCTCCATGGGCAGGAAAGGGGGGGTTACCTGTGGCCGTGCTCTTGCGAGGTGGTGGTGTCATCTGGAGGCACCGAGGCAGGGAGCTTAAACGCGCAGCGGGCCACGAATGTAGCCTTTTCCCTTGACCATCTGGCTGCAAGCACCTCCAAAGGATTTGGACCTGCAGCGGGGGATGCTTCTGAGGTCTGCACTTATCACATAGGGACCAAGAGGTCTTCATCCAAACAATCATAGGGACAAGATCCAAGGAGGTGCATTTGAGGCTGGGGGGGGGGGGGTGTAGAGCGAGTTTGCCAGTGGCCTCATCACCCTGTGGCAGAAATGTGAGCAGAAAATAACAGGGCTACCTACAAATTGGACTGTTGGCTGGGTTTGTCCCCTTGACAGGGTAATGCACTTGGTGGGTACAGGGCTGGATGGAGGGGGGACTCACCTGCTGGTGGTGGTCCTGTACCTTTCAGCCCTGCCTTTGGTTGCCTGGAGTTGATTACTGATGGGGGCTTTGCCTGAGGGCTGGTCAGGCCTAAAGGACCCCGGGAGGGATGGTGCATTATGCGGGTCCCTGGTGTTTTGTGTTCTGTATCAAACGGTGTGTATTCTCTGTCCCTCACCTAGTCAGAGGTGACTGTGACTGCTTGTATAAGTGGATGTTGACTACATTATTGGCCCCATAACCCTGGTGGGAATGTGAATTGCTGGCACCAGGTGCCTGCCATGCAGGGGATGTAAATAGAAAGAATTTGCTGACTGCAATGCATTTGTAAACGTTTATCACTAGACTGAGGAATCATGGCTGAAATGTATTTGGTTCATATGTTTCAAGACATCTGCTGTCCAATATGTGTATTCAAAAAATGCCAAAACGATGAAGGTCGCGCACTTGTGCGCACAGGGAATAATTTCGATTGCTTTTTATATATGGAATATCAATAATGTTCTACACTATTAGTGCTCACTTAACCAATGGTCATCGTTCAACCATTTGAAAAATTACAAACAATTCACACAAATAAGGAGCACTCAATTCAAAACAATATTTCCAAACGCCAATTTTTTGGATTCAAACATAAGCATCATTTATTCTTAGTTGTCATCTTCCCTCCCAACAAGAAAGATGTCTAATATATCACATATAAATGTCCTCTGTATATTTGAGGTACTTCCTCCAATTGCATATAGAACTGGTTGTTTTAAGATGATTTGTCAATAAAGTTCTTTTTCCATCCTTAGCGATTCCAATCCTTTTTATATATTCCCATCAATGCATCATAAATCATCATAAAAAGGAAGTGAAGCAATTTTCCTTGATGGATTGATGGGAATATATAAAAAGTATTGGAACCGCTAAGGATGGAAAAAGAACTTTATTGACAAATCATCTTAAAACAACCAGTTCTATATGCAATTGGAGGAAGTACCTCAAATATACAGAGGACATTTATATGTGATATATTAGACATCTTTCTTGTTGGGAGGGAAGATGACAACTAAGAATAAATGATGCTTATGTTTGAATCCAAAAAAAAGGTGTTTGGAAATATTGTTTTGAATTGAGTGCTCCTTATTTGTGTGAATTGTTTGTCCAATATGTGTGTTAACTTACTTGCTTGCTTCTGATGTCGAACTTCTAGGTTACTGCTTCTCATCCCTTGAAGAAGTCTTGTGTGATGAACTGGTGACGTCCTGGTAGAACCACATGATTGAGTATGACTCGCATTTATCACAGGGATGGGCCAGTTGGGTATTGGTGAAGGTCAGTGATTTGGACATTGTGAGCGCACTATAAGTGAGCACGGCAGAAATCCAATATTCTGAGGTCAATACAATGAAAAACTGATGGGAACGCTTGAACATGGGACATTTCTAGCACTCGGGTTGTAGCTATTTTTCTGTATGTGAAACGAAAACAAACTATTAAAACATTTTTGCAAGATAAAACATATATAGTCTTACAGAAATCCCAGTGCTTATGCAATGTAAGAGGTTTTAAGAGTTTTTCAGAAGGCGTGTATCTAGAAGGCCATTGCCACCAATTTATATGCTTTGCAAAACACAATATTTTGAGTTGTTTCAAGCAGTTTGTTCTACTGTAAGTCAGCGTCACTCACGCTAGAGAAATCTTCAGTTCTGCTACACAAGCACAGCACACCACTTAAAAACATCAAAGGCCCACAAGTACATATCAAATCATCTGCTCACAGCAGTAACTGTTGGCAACTATTTAGTTCCTAATTACTTCCTCTTAATTGCTTACAATTTGCAGATTGTGTTGCTTTTGCAATTACCTAAATTATTGCTAATTTGAGGGCTCTGGAAACATCCGCCTTCAGTGCTACGGTTTTTAATGTTAGTAACATAATCGCAGCCACCATTTTTACACCCATGTAGAATGCAGCAAAATGGCGGCACTGAACTATCTTCAGGTGTCCACACTACTCATGGGGAGGGGGCTGGTACAGCATCTGATGCGCGGCACTGTAGAGCAGATAGATTGCTCATTAGTAATGTAATAGGCCTTCGACTTAATAGGATACCAGGATCATCCCGCACCATTGGGCAAGAGGACTACAGGATGCTTTTGATGCTTGGTGGGCTGGTGGGTGTTCTCGCCGTCCAGCCCCAAAAGCAGTATGAAGGGAGTGACCAAATTTAGTAATAGTTACATATGTGATTTGCAGATACAGGTAAATAATGGTACCTTGGTTACATTGAGGGACTCTGAAGAATTGGGATATTTTATGTTTTTTGCTTTACAGCTGTCTACATACATGTGACTTCTAGATTTATAAAAAATATTTTGCAAAATGAATATGTTAGCAGGTTAATTTAAACTATCCAACTTTAGGCCAGATGTACAAAGGGTTGCAGCATTGACAAACCCTTTCAATCAGTAAATCAGAGGGATTGCGAATGCTTAAAATCTTTTTTCCTATGCACTAAATGCATTTAGTTATTAGGAAAAGTAAAACCTTTTTATCTGTGGCCCAATGTGTGCCCCCTTAAAATTCACTTCTACAGATGCCACTGATGCAAAATAGATTTATATCGAAATTAATTGCTTATTGTAAAACCCAGTGTACATCCGAAATAAATGGGGAGGCCAAATGATGGTCTTGCTACACTAATATAAACAAAATATGAATAGGATGGCAAATGAATAAAATATGCATCTGAAAATGTTTTTGTTTTAAAAATGACAATTTCCAATATAAAATGATCACTTTGCTTGTATTAAACAAAGGTCAAAACATTCCTGCTTAATGTCCAGAGATCTGTTTCATTTTGAAGAAAAATCACTATCTTTTCCAGAGGCCGAAGTACTGATACTAGTTGACTTTAAAGCAAGAAACATACTGGTGACATATAAAATAAATGGAAGAGCATGTAATACAATTTCACAAGACAGGTGAACTTCAGTTTAATAAATCAATAATTGAGACCTAGTTAAGTACAAAAATATTTGGCTCTATTTTAAAATATTGGAATAATAGTAAACATAAAATGTCCCCTTAGCTGCTGGGGCTTCACCCTCTAAACTCCCCCACCACCCCCACGCTGAGTCCTTTTCTGGCTATTTGCAGTAGTTTGTGCTTAGGGTTTCATAACCTTTTTTTTCACATAAGTAATCCAAGCCAAGCTTGTGTCCTTTTTTTCCAACATCCAGGGGATTCTGAAGGGTCCCAGGGTTTGTGGATTCTTCTGGAGGTGACCGAGAAAACAGGCAAAATATAGCTAAATGTTGAGTTTTTAGGGAAAAATAGGAAAAAAAAGTGCTCTGGATAAAAGTGTTTGTTCTTTTTTCCTAAAATTGGCATCAATGAGCGGGTTGCTGTGCTAAACTCACCATATTTCCAGCTTCCAGGAACATGCAGAGCTGAATCAAAAAATCACTTTTTTTTACCACAGTGTTGGCATTTTAAAAGAGGTAACCCATTTCTCCTTTTTTTGTGCTCTCAACCTGCTTCCAGTTTGTGATGGAAACCAGTGTGAAACCCATGGGTGATACAGAAAAGCTGTAGATTTCAGAAAAGTAGTCACAATTCCAAATTTCGCAAGGGATCCTATGTGTAGATCCCCCAAGGTTTTTCCAAAGAAACTAACAGTTGAAATAAAAAAATATTGAAAGTGAGTAGGAAAAAACAGCCATTTCTGACAGTGTTTTCATCTGTAACTTTTTCATGATGGCCGATTTATAAAAGCAATATACCATTACGGCCGCTAGACCCTTATGGTTGCTGGGTTTAATGGGGTTTGTAGGTTTGCTAAGAACCCATGGTACCAAGAGCCAACAACCAAACTGCACTGTAAAATTGTTTCTCATTGTGTACTGAGTATAGACCAATATATATGGTAAAATACGTTGAGTGAAAATTGGATATCAAGAAAACCTTTGTATTTCTGAAATGGGCATAAGATATGGAGTTTAGAAGCAGTAGTTATTAGTACATAGCTGAATTTGTGGGTACCCATACTAGCATATAATTTAGGATAGATTTTTCAAAATGTTTGCTTACACACAGGTTTAGTTTTGGAAGGCACAAATGCATCTAATTCCAATTGTATAACAAATGTTCTACTATTGTATACCACAAAATGTCTTCTGATAAAAATGGTCCCTCAATCGTGTGGGTAGGCAAAGTGGACGCAACAGGAAATGGCCCATAATTAAACATGAATAGATCACATTTTCCCGGCACCAATAGAAACCTAGCAAACTGGCACATTTTTGAAAACTAGACACACAGGGGAATCCAGGATGTGGTGATTTGCATGACTCTCATCTGGCTTTTTTTTACACAGAGGAGGATATTCTCAAGAACGTGTGAGAACTACCGTAAAAGTTGCTTAACGCAACTCTTCACATCGCAGTCCATCGCGCGAAAATAACTTCGTGTCAACGTGGTATTCCCAAGCCGGTGGCACCATGCGATAGTCCCACAACAATGCGTCAAACCAACGCGGTAAAATCAACGCAACGCTGCAAAAATGCGAAACACCAACGCGAAAAAAGTGTCGATGACGCCAATCGCGATACAAAAATCAGCGAAAACCAGCCACAGGCTTGAAAATCCCCACGCGACATGCGGGAAAATGCACTACAAAAGGTGAAAACAAACCACATACAATAGCCAAACAACAGCGAAGCACAATGGAGTCAGCCGGAGCAAATGCAGAGGACAACCAGAACCCCACAAGCACCCCGGAGGACCAGCTTCAGGGTCAGGGAAGGGCAAGGAGAAGAAGAGTAGGAAGAAAAGGTTCAATCCGCAGGAAAACAGGATCCTGATAACGGAGGTGATAGAACACCATCAACTACTGTTCATCACCTCCACTGTGTCACTGGCAACTAAAAATGGAATATGGCAGACCATCGTGGGCGAGGTGAATGCAGTCGGAGTGCTGAAGAGGACAATGGACGAGGTCAAGAGGCGCTGGAATGATGTCAAGCGCAAAACCAAGCAGAACAACCGGAAGGCAGCAATGCAGCAATGCAGACTGGAGGTGGGAGTCCAGCGCCACAGGAGGAGCTGTACGAGATGGAGGAAATGGTGTCCACAGTCATCAGTGGGGAGACGGTGGCAGGAGTTGGGGGACCGGACACTGCTCAACAGGACCGGACACAACAGCAACAGGGTAAGTAACGACCAGGGACTGGGGGGAAAGGTGGGAGATGGGCACAATGGCACACATGCACAAGTAAGCATAGTGCATCTTCAGACAAACCATGCCCCAGACCCCAAACTCCCACCAAGACAACAATGCACCCAAGAATGCAACATCCCAGCACTGTCGAAGCACAGAAGTCAAAGGCACACCGCATGTAAGGGATCAGGGGCAGCCAAATCAGAGCTGCAGGGGTGACTCCCCCAAAAAACAGCACACACATCACATGCAGAGCAGATTAACATTGACAACGATGTGGCACAATCCGCAACACGTCCACAACAGAACAGGGGACACAACTGGTCCCGCTTGTGTGCAGTAACTGGAAAATCACACATGGCATCGCAGGGAAATGAGAGTTGACAATGTACAAGTACAAACACACATCCGTGAAGCTGTCGAAATTTCCACTGTCCCACATCACATAGGCAGCTCCCAACAAACAGTAACAATGTACACTGTCATTCAGTCTGCATGTAAACATGTACAATGCGTCAACATACATGTGAACACAATGTTAAACTGCATCTCCCCTTCAGATTGCAGAGGGAAATTCAACTCCTCCTGCAGAGCAGTCCCAACCTCTCTTCACTGATGATGAAGAGGACAACCAGACCTTCGACTCTGACACCCTCCAACAGCTCATGGACAGCCTCCGCAGGCAACTTCCAGGAGCAGGGCAGCCCAGCTGCTATGAGGAGAACCCACCCCTGCACAGTACACACAGCAGGCAGTACCCACCACCATGGCTGCCTCACAGGACCCCCACGACGAACACATGGCCTTCCAACTCTGTGTGTCGGGGTGCCAGGAGAAGCTGGCCGAACAGGTGCAGGTGGGGTTCGACTGCATGGCAGCCAAACTAGACGCCATACGTGGGTGTCTAAGACCCATCAGGGACCACTCACAGTCCCTAACGGACACCGATAGTCTGCTCCATGCTCTCCAACGAACCATGGCTGATATCACCAGGGTCCTGACTCAGAGGCAAGAATGACTGGCCAGTCATAGTGGCTCCTACAAGCTCGCCCGGGAGTTGGGACTCATGCTGAGGCTCATGGAGGAAAGGGAGCGTAAGCGTGCGGAAACAGCGGCTGACACGGCTGCACATCAGTGAGAGTTAGCTGGGTCCCTTAATGCCATAAAGACCATCCCCATGGCATTGCTGCCAGAATGCATGCTGCTGCTACCACTCCATCCACATCTCCGGCCCCTGATGTGTCAGTGCCACACAGTGCAGCAGACATTCCACCTCTGGCCCCTGCGGTGTCACTGCCACACAATGCTGGAGACAGAACACCACCACCCACATGTGAGGCACATGCAACAGCTGAGGACGAAGATGCAGATGAATCTGCCCACGTGGTCAGAAGAAAGCAGTAGCATTCATGTCCGCCATATGGCCTGTTTCTGCTTGGTTCTGCCCTCAGCATCATCCCCTTCCACTGTACCCCGATGCACTCTGCGACACTCACCTTGGACCTCGACGTGGACTAACATATTCTGTTTTGTCACCAAGGACACAGATATCAGACTGCGGACTGAACTCCTCCACTGCTGATGTACATGTCATTCCCTGAACGACTCTGGCTGGCCCTCCACGGGCCAGCGCTGAAAGGTGGGGTTTGCATGACCCTGTACTGCTCCAGCTACAGCACTACATTTAATGTGCATTAAACATTAATTTACACAACGGAGTGTCATGTCTATGATCTTGCAAGTGTGGAGGTATGGATGCATGTAGGGTTAATGATTTTACCTTACGTCCATGTTGCTTATGTTGTGGGACTTGGGTCACAGGGTGACACATTGCCGATTGCTTGCCGGGTGGCACCGACACTAGAACGGGGAAACACGCATTTGTTACTTCCTTGTCCAGGCTAGAACGGAAGCACGCCCAAAGCCCCGGGGTCATTGTTCACACCCTTACGCTGGACTGACATACACAAGGCCAGCCCACTCCACTCACGCTCACAGGGTGGGACGACAACGCTACATGTCCCAGGTCTTCCCTGTAGGGATCTGGTGCTCACAGGTCTAGTTGTCTGCATGCCACAGCCACTCCCTCATGGCTGGTTCACACCCACACCACACCCATTTGGCACCGGCATCACAGGACATGTGACCCTGCCAATAAAAATTGCCTGTCGCATGTGCTGGACGCCATTTCCACTCTCCAAATGGGTGTCTCCGTGTGGGTATCCGTTATGCATGAGGGTCTAGGGCCCTGCCACATCACATTGCCCAGTGCCGGTGGTGACATGATGGTGTCCGCACCACGGGACTTAATCATAAAGGGTCCATGGCTAGTGGTGCACAGACTTGGTGGCACCAGATGCACTGCGGCAGGCACAGGCACACCGCCACGGGACGGTGTCTTTTGGTGCACTGAGATGGGGGCACCTTCAGTGCTGAGCGGGTGTGCAGCTGATGCACTGTCCGGGCAGTCCAGAATGGTGGCATTGGTGTGGGCCCTGCTGGACCGCAGTGTAGGCCTAAGGCAGCGGGCAGTGCAGGCCTACCGCCACGTGGCGTTGCCTCGTGGTTCACAGAGTTGGTGGCACCTATTAGGCTGAGCTGGTGTGCAGCGTTCGATGATGCCCTGTGCGCTGATGTGTTCTCTGCCATTGTGAAATCAAGACCCAGAATCAGGTGTGTGACCTTGTGGCCCGCTGTGCATGGATGCATGATGTGGAGGGTGCCATGGTCGCGGGCCCCGGGCTTGGAGCTCCCCCTGGCACGTGGTGGGCCCTCTTGGAGACACGTCGGTGGCGGAAAGTGAGCAGTGAGGCTTGGTCGCGCAGGGGCGGGCAGTCTTCGCTGGGCGGCGGGAGGGGCTGGGGTGCAGCAATCTGTGTGCACAGGGGCAGGCAAGCAATGATGGCGTGTGCTACTGTATGGACTCTGCCATTCATGTCTCTGGCAACTGTTTCAGATGAGTGACCTGGGGGACTGCAGCGTGTACCGGAACGTGGTTGGAGACACACCGGTGGCTTCAGGTGAGCAGTGGGGCCTGGGTACACAGTGTCCGCACTCTCCCTCCCTCCCTCCCTCCCTCTCTCTCTCTTTCTCTCTCCCTCTCTCCTTCTCTCTCCCTCTCTCTTTCTCCCTCCCTCTCTCTTTCTCCCTCCCTCTCTCTTTCTCTCTCCCTCTCTCTCCCTCTCTCTCTCTCTCTCCCTCTCCCCCTCTCCCCCTCTCTCTCTCTCTGTCGCTCTCCCTCTTTGATGAGTGCATGTCACACCTTCTTATCTGTCTTTCTGTCTTGCAGGCTGTGACTTACGGACTTCCCGGAGAAGACCCGCCGTGCCTCTTCATGATTGTTTTTTTTGGTGTCATCTGTAATAAATGTTTTTTTTGGTTATATGATGTGGATGTGTGTTTCCATTTTTGTGGCCACGCCTGTATGTTAGGTGTTGTGGTTGTGATACTTCAGGCGATATGTTTGGGTCATGGTTTCGTGGAGTTGATGTGCATTCTCTTTGTCAGAAGGGAGGGGGGTGGGGTCCAGGGGGGTGGCAGTGGGTGTTGTTGCCTTATTGGGGCTCCGGGCTGCATGTTCAGTTGTTGTGGGGCATCTGTTGTTCTTCATGTTTGGCTACGGGCTGAGCTCCCTTGGCTGCTGCCGGTTGTCGTCCAACTTTGCACCAGGTCAGAGCAGGTGTTAGTTTCCTGCTGCTAACGCGCCTTATCGCCTGTTTTGTGTTGTTATCGCAGATCAGGCTGGTCATTGTGAATGTTGCGGAGTGGTGTTGTCGCGGCATTTTGCTCGGGAACGCCTACTCTTCATCTCATTAGCGACAGTTGCCGGGTCATCCGTGGCGATGTTTTTTGAGGATGCTATCACCGGAAAACTGGTGGTATCGGCTGTTTGCACCAGCTTGTGAATGGGGCGGTAATTTTATCGCGACTTTGGCTGTGCTAAAGTGCCGATAACTCGGCGTTAGCTCCTTGAGAATATGCCCCAGAATGTCTTTCAAACCTCAAACCTTGACTAAAAAAACACATTTTCCTAACATTTCTTTGATGGAACGGTCTTGAATCTGCAAAGAGCCACAAACTTCCTTCCACAGAGCCTTCCCCCATTGACTCTCGATAAAAATTGTACCTCACTTGTGTGAGTTGGTCCAGTGCCCACGACAGGTAACGTCCTAAAACACAACATGGATACATCACATTTTCCCACTCAAAATTGGACCTTTTTTGCAAAGTGGGTCTCTTTAGATTTTAGGCCCTATGTCAGCTGCAATCTAGGGAAACCTAGCAAACTTGCACGTTTTTGAAAACTAGACACCTGGGGGAATCCAGAGTGGGGTGACTGCATGGCTCTCACCAGGTTGTTTTATCCAGAATCCCTTGCTAAATTCGGAATTTGACTAAAAAAACAAATTTTCCTTATATTTCTGTGATAGAAAGTTCTTAAATCTGCTGGGAGCCACCAACTTCCTTCCACCCAGCATTCCCCCAAGTCTCCTGATAAAAATGGTACCTCACTTGTGTAGTTGCCTGCGACAGGGAAGGGCCCAAACCGCAACAAGGATACATCACATTTCCCCCCTCAAAACTGACCCTTTTTTTGCAAAGTGGGTAGCTGTGGATTTTGGGTCCTAGCTCAGCTTGCACCTAGGGAAACCTAGCAGACTTGCACATTTTTGAAAACGAGAAACCTGGGGCAATCTAGGGTGGGGTGACTTGAAAGACTCTCACCAGGGTTGTTTACCTAGAATCCCATGCAAACTTGGCTAAAAACCCATATTTTCCTCACGTTTCTGTGATGGAAAGTTCTGGAATCTGTGGGAAGGCACAAACTTTCTTCCCCTCAGCATTTCTCCAAGTCTCCCAATAAAAATAGTACCTCACTTCTCTGGGTAGGTATAGTGCCTGCAACAGGAATCGGCCCATAGCGCAACATGGATTCATCACATTTTTCCACTCAAGACTGACCCTTTCTTCGCAAAGTGTGTAGTTGTGGATTTTGGGCCCAGGCTCGGCTTGCACATAGGGAAACCTAGCAAATTTGCACATTTTTGAAAAGTAGACACCTGCAGGAATCCAGGGTTAGGTGATTTGTGTGGCTCTCACCAGGATTTTTAATCCAGAATCCCTTGCAAACCTCAAAATCTGACCCCAAAAAATATTTTCCTCTAATGTCTGTGATGGTGAGGCACTTCAATTTTCGATCACGATCGAATCGACCCGCCATTTTGTGGCTCGCCGCCATTTTATGTTGCCATCACTCAGGCAGCACGGCGAACAAAGTCTATTCTGCTTTTTCTGCAGCCTGGTGTCGAAATACGCCTTCTGCCACTATTTACAAAGCTGGTGTTAGAACTAGCCGAGTACACTAATCCCTGTCTGGCTTTTCTAATCCCCGTCTCAACTATCTGTTGGCTCACACTATTCTTTCCTGACCTTATCTTATCGTCTGGCCTTCACTGCCTTCTGCTAGCATTCTCTCGTTTCACAACTGTCCTCCAACACACACAAACGTATCTGGCCACCTGCAAGTTAGTTACCAATACATTAATAAATTAACTTGAGGGAGGGGTGACAAACATAGGTGAAGGAGAGGTCTCTTCGAGTCATCTGACACTTTTGTTTTCCAACTTTTCCCATTGGTTCCATCCTGTTTTCTAACTTTTCTTATTGGCTCTTTCTGTGTGTTTTGGGAGTGCTTATGGATAATGTATACGAACTCTATACAGTATAAAACCTTGTGCGCCACAGAGTGAAGTGGCAGTCTCCTGAGAACCTACTTTGTGTACTTCTAGGATAACTGTACTAGCTGCAGCTAAATAAATCTGATCTTCTAACGCCGACAGAGTGTCTCTGTGTAGCTAAGCAGGTGAACTCCGGAGACTTGGGCGTACCCTGCGCCGCCAGACCCAAAAGGTTCTGGTTCTTCAACGGGAAGTTCTGAATTTGTGGGGAGCCACAAACCTCCTTCCAACTAGCATTCCCCAAATTCTCACGATAAAAATAGTACCTGACTTGTGTGGGTAGGCCTAGTGCCTGCAGGAGGATACAGATCAAAACAAAACATGGATGCATAACATTTTCTCACTCAAAGGTGACCCTTTTTTTGCAAAGTTGTTTGCCGTGGATTTTAGGCCCTAGGGAAACCTAGCAAACTTGCACATTATTGAAAACTAGGCATCTGGAGAATCCAGGGTGGGGTCACTTGTGTGGCTCTCATTAGGTTTTTATTACAGAGAATCCCTATGCAAAACTCGCATTTTGATTATATAAACACATTTTCCTCACATTTCTGAGATTGAAAGTTCTGGAATCTGCGGGGAACCACAAACATCCTTACACCCATCACTTTCCCAAGTCTCCCAATAAAAATGGTACCTCACTTATGTGGGTTGGCATAGTGCCTGTGACAGGAAACGTCTCAAAACGCAACATGTACATATCACATTTTTACACTGTGTGGGTAACCATGGATTTTGGACCGTAGCTCAGCCCGGCACCCTGGCAAACCTATCAAATGGGAACATTTTTGAAAACTAGACATGCAGGAGAGTCCAGAAGCCTTTGCAAATGTCAAACGTTGGTAACAAACACACATTTTTCTCACATTTCTGTGACGAAAATTTCTGGAATCTTTGGGGAGCCACACATTTCCTACCCCTCTGAGTTCTCACTCATCTCCTGATAAGACCGGTACCCCAGCTTGCTTGGGTGTGCCAAGAGACCACGACACAAAAGGCCCCAAAGCGCTATGTTGAGAGATAAGGAATAGGGGTAGCTGCTGTATTTGGGGCCGTGCTGTGCTACCACCCATGCAAACGTATAAACCACAGACAATTTTTTAAAACTAGACTACGAGGGGAGTCCAGGGTGGTTTGCCTTACATGGATCGCATAAGATGTTCGTACACACAATGCTCTGCAAATCTCAAACACTGCCTGAAACCTCTGGAATCTGCAGGAGTCTGCAAATATTCTAACCACCTAGCAATACCCCATTTGTGCCGATAGAAACTTTGCCCCACCTGTGGGGCTGCGCCCAGGGCCCGCAGCAAAATCAGATCAAACTGTGGGAGTCAGACAAAACGCTTTGCAGTATTAATAATCAGCACTAATCAGTCTCTATTACAACGCCAGGCAATAAGCGACCAAACTTTCTTAAATGTTTTGCTTTCTAGAATAACCTGGGTGCATTAGTTACAATAAGACCTTGGGGTGCACAATTGCCATGTAAGTATTCTGTCATGATGGCATCATGTAATGTCATGCATGTTTGTAATTTCTTCAGGTTAGTCAGTTTTGTCCAATCATCAGTCTAGGTTTTTGTCTGAGTTACCCTTGTATGAAGCATGCTTGGTGTGGTCAGGATGGACTGTACTGCAGTATAATCAAAGCCCAAACCTGTTAGTTCAGCCAAAGATCTCTTTTATGCGATTACACTGTTACATTTTACAGCCGAGTGATTTGATTTAGGTCCTAATGAATGCCCCCTACACCTTGTTGAAGGCTTATTTTTGGGCAGAAACATGTTTACCCATAAGATATAGTCAGGGGTGATTTTCTTTGCCTGCTATTTGTTTCAAAACCTGTCCCTAGCAGATAAGAATAAAGTTGTAGAATCTGACTAGGCAACAGTTTTAGTCTCACTGTGATTCACGTACACTCATGCACAGCTAACCCACACATTTTACTCACAAAAGGCAGGACAAAAAACATCCAAGAGTGCCTCCTATTTTAGGAGTTGTAGCCCACACCACAACTGATATTGTGGTGTGAAGAGGAACACTATGATGAAGCATGCCACCTAAGTGTGTGACACTTCTCGTCCTTAAGAAAGCTCTTTCTTTTTTTTGAATGTGTCAGAAATATTGACTGTCAGTAAATCTCTCAGCGTTTTTATCATAATTATTAGACCCTGGTATAATGTTGTGCTGGTTAAGTGACTTGTGTCCAGAGTCCTAACGTTGATGACCCCTGGTGTATGCAAACATTATTACATATCTTATCTCGTTTACTGTCATGCTCTCTTAGAACATTACTCAATTATCAAATGCATTGTTTCATGAACTTAAGATTCTAATAATTTCTTTATTTTATATACTGATCTTTGAGAGTAAGAAGTCGAACCAACATATCACATTTCTGTCACAAAACATATATGGATATTTAAAGCATGATTGGATAGGTGTGCAAATTAGTTATGGATCCCTTTGGTCATGAGCCCAAAAAAAAAAAAAATAGATATACATATACACACATATACATATATATATATATATATACTACATCTTGATCGTATACAGTAAAGTTGGATTTTTGTTATATTTCAGCTGCTTCTTGTAGCCATATTATGCACAATAACAGTAATATGACATTAAAACACGAGTTTGAGCATTTGCTCATATTTAGAATGGTATTTCAGAAATCGGAAAAAAATTAATGTACCACTTACCTCTTTTCAAAACGTACACATAAAGGAAAAAGAAATATATATATCAATATTAAATTAAAAAAAAGACGCATACACTTTGTATTTGACATGACAAATTTGCAATATTGCAAACATTATAAAGTGTCTTAAAATGATAAAATATATATTTTAGCACAATCTTTTAGGCTGTAAAATCTTTTGGCCGTGCATTTGAAAAATGTCTGTTATTAGTTCAGTCTCCATATCCTTGTAGGATATGATAAGCGAATAATGTAAAAAAGAAAGTAACATACACATGTCCTTTTGCTGGAGATATGATTCCCATGAACAATTGAGCATTCAGATACCATACATGAAATGTTTATAAATGTTATATTAATTGCACATATGATAGAGTGAATATTCTGCTCAAATTGTGGTTTCAAGCAGAGTGTGTCAAGCAAGCATTTGGACACATGTATGCAGTTAGTTTTTAGGCATTGCATAAGTGCGGCATTTTTTACTCTATATATTGAGGCCACTTTTGAAGCAGTGACTTTTCTTTTAAATTCACGAAAAAATTCCAATAAGCACAATTACTTAACACCATTTTCACACCAGTGGCACAGAAGTAGCATATATTGAATTTGCAGCTGAAATAGTTTTCGGTCACTGTGTCTCAGAGGGTATTTTGTACCCAGTTGGCCGATCTTTGGAGTTCAGGTTGCCAGGCGGAGTGCGGTTTTGAAATGTGAGTGCTTTGAGCATCACTGTCAGTTTCTATGAATGCCTGTTTATTATCCATTCACAGAGCAGTGCTCTGTTTATGTGGTTGTTTCAGACAGTTAAACGAGATGATGTCTAATGACAAAGAATGAGATCTCCCCTCCTCAAGAAAATACTCAGTGGTGCAAGCGGGTGATTCTTGGAACACATCAACACATCAAGAGTGAGGTTGCTTTCCTTGCAGAGAAAATATACTGCTCCTCAAACTTTCAATACCAATGTAATTTCATCAACATGGAGCACACAAGCCCCCCCACCACCACCAAAACTTATCTCAAAATCATCCCTATGAACTTTCTTCTATTTCAGTATGCACCCAGTGACATAACGAAACTTAAGGGGGCCCCCCTCCAAAGCACATGGAGGGGACCCCCAACGCTCCGGATCCAGTCAGGGGCGCTAAGGCCAGGGGCCTGGCGCTCATGCACAGTACTGGAGGGCCCCCCCTGGAGCTCGTGGCCTCCCCGCACAGCATGGTCTGCAGGGGCTATTGTTACGCCACTGGAAGCACACATGCTTCTGCTGGGTATGACGTTGCTCCTATCAGTCATGTGGAAAAGGTACCAAATAGCAGCTCATACCTATATTTGCAGGAAACACAAATATGCTCACGGAAACTGTTTGTTAATCAGGATCAGTGAGAGATTGGGCAGGTATTGCAAACCTTAAGGTATTCTTTATGGACCAGGTCATTGCAAATACTCCATAGCAATTGAATGTGGACATATATTGTGATCACTCCTCCCCCCCCCCCCCGTCTCATGGTTTAGTAATTGATGATTTCATCTGTAGATCCTCTTTAGCTGTCAAGGGTGTGACAAAATAATCCTGAACATCGCATTGTTTGTGACTAAGTTGTGTCATTTACTCAACATCCCGCCCCACACTTGTGCCAGCCTTCAACTTCCTCTCAAAGGTGATAGCCACAGCATGATGGTAAAGACAAAGATGGCGACGGCAATCAAGCAAAGGGAGCATTAGCAGTACTCTGTCATGCAAATATATGGCAACAAACTTGCCTCATCCCGAATGAAAGTAATTATCTCATTGATTCCCCTCTCTCATTCACATGTCCTTCCATACTGCTTGTGCTCAGGTATCATGTGCTGACACAGGAAAGAGGTTTGAAAATATTTGCTTTTCTTTGCCTGTCCAGCAACAATTCCTTGGACCCTTCTTTGTCACCATGACTTTGTCACTCCATGAACACCCCTTGGCTTGTTGGCTTATGAATCGCACCAGTTCATACCACTTGGCACACCCATCTACATTCATGCAAGGACTAGGCCACTTATTCACACCACAGGCCAAGCAGAGAAAAATAAATATTTTAAATACATATATTTCCTCTAAAGTTGGGAGTTAATATTCTACTGGGTGTTTCCAGGATCAGCGTGGTTGGTTTATATTTAGACATGACTTACACAAGGACTGCATTTATCTATAATTTACAAAGGGGAAAATGTCTTCTTCCACACAATATTTTATCTGTCATATTTTGGGGAATCTCAAATGATCCATTCAGAATTAAAATCCCTACATGTTACAATCTAACAAAAATGCAAATATAATGTCACCACAGCATCAGTATTGTTTACCTTTTCGAGCATATCAGATAATGGCGGCAATAGCTTCAAGGAAATAGCATATGGAGATGGTGACTTCCTGTGCAATGTATTATTTTCTTGAACAGGTCTGAATAATTCTACAAAATTAAAGGCTTTTTAAACAATTAACCCTTAAATTATACACTGATGCTATATTGTCACTAGCACTGGAGGCATCCCACTAATGCAAACCTTTTTCAGAATATAGCGCCTATGCTTAAATGCTAAATGGTTGGCACTGCTACCATATGTATCCCCATCCATGTATGCTTGCAAAATACAAATTCCAAATCCATCCATGGTGATGAATGCAGGAAGTAAAACCAATTATTTTAAGACCTGAGATGAAACTTGCTAAATATACTCCTCTATCTTTGGCTAAAATGTACTTTTTTTCTTTCTGCTCTCAAAATGTGGGGCAGTATTGTCAGTCCAGGCTGGCATATGTGAAACTGATTTATAGTGGAATGGACACGCCTTGGTTGCAAACTGAGACCTGAGAGCCATCACCTCTCATTCAATTGCGTTGGAAACATACACTAGGTGGAGCAGAAAAGAAAGGCTGAACATGAAGTAGATGTAAATAAAAGAAAAATGATGAAAATTAGTGAGTGAATTATTTGAACGTCAAAACATACTGAGCTCAAGATGACAGAAAAACACAAAAATATATACAAGCGAGATCGTAGACTGAATAAGAGTAGGAACTATTGTAAATATGCCCAGGAGCTAAATGAAAAGTTTGCTCTTTACTTGTATCCCTACTTGGCCAATTTCAACTTAAATATCATAGTTCGTAAATACTCAGCCTTTACATACTGCAGTTCTGAAGACATCTGAACTGAAATAAAGATTGACAATTTCATTTCTTGAAGGGCTTTGAATCATGCCTTAACCGCAAAAGACTGATCCACCAGGTAGAAAATGTAGGTTTTCTTCAAGGTGCATTCAAATGTTGATAAAGGTTCACATTACTGGTTACTTTCCAATTCCAATTTGTGGTATTGTGGTTTCATGTTTCACTGTTTATATGGTCATTCAATTCTATATCTGTAACAGTAATGCTTTGGAGTTAGAAAGCTTCTTTACTATTTGAGATGTGTGCTGCTACTTTGCCTTAAGCTCTGGGTTTGTTCATCTCCCACAGCAATGGAAAGTTATTGGGTGGAACACATTTAGGCAATGAACCGTCTTCACATTTGTAATTGAGCAGAGTTTGACTTGCAACAATGCTGGTGAGGTTGATTGTCACTGATGTGCATGTGCTAAGATCAAATAACTGCACACCAACACACACATGTCAGTACCAAGAAGACAGTGTGGTGTCAGTACTAGAATTTCTTGGAATGTTAGGAGGAAACCCATAGAATGGATATGCTGGTTCCATGTTCATGGGCGATTTGATTGATCCTACCACGCACACAGTCGAGAGAAATGGAGATCATGGTGCCATTCAGCACTTCAAAAGATGAACGCAGGGACACCGTGGTCCAAACACTTCCCTCTGGCATCTGACCTCCAATTTGCTGTGCGATTGCTGTTGGATGCACCTGACCACTGGTGTGAGCATTTAATGTCAGTTTGATGATGTTACACGAATGAATAACTTTTAAGTTGAATGACACGCTGGCCGTCCCCCGTTCTGTGAAAAGAAAATATTTCTGAGCAAATTGTCCAGAAGTGACCAGTTGTATTTGTTTCTCTTGGGAGGAGGACTTACTGAAATGCAAACATTTGTTTCTCACCGCTCCTGTAGGCAAACCAGTGCTGGAGACTGTGGCCGACAGAGCGGCAGAGACAGCCGTTGGGATCCATATGAGGCTGAGCATGCTGATGCCTGAATTTTCTCCAAAGTACCGCACGTTGCACTGTGCCGGGGAGAGTATCTCAAAGCTAATCATGTCCCCAGCATTGACTTTTGTTGCTCCAGAAGCAGATATTGAAGTGTCTCTATAGTTCACTCCCGACTTATACACCTGCATCAGCTCTGAGTTGGTGCCATTTCTACCGATGTAAGAGACCAGAGAAAAGCCTTCATGCACACAAGTGTGCCCCATGGAGTAGAGGGCTTGTTGAAAGACGAACTTCACAACACCCATTTCCGTAAACTTTATACTTCTGCCATCGTGAGATGAGCTGATCATATATGGGTCAGACACAGAAGTAATTTTAAAAGTTGGTCGATAGTTAGTTTGATAATGCATCGCTGTCGACATTTGTGCGCTCATGGCCACCGCACCAGTATCATGAGATAACCAGAACAAGGTGAGGGGTGTGTTGAGATCATACGCATTCAAGTCTTTGCTTTGGTTGCAAAATTGGTTTGGGCTCTTTAGAAAGACAGAAAGCGTGTGGCTGGGCTCCACCTCAGCCGCACCACTCAACGTCGTGCTCTGATAATATTTTCCATCTGGTTGCTCAATGCGGACACCACTTAGCTCATAACCCTCTTCACTGTTGTTTAATTTCAAGGAGAGCTGAAGAAAATTTCGGCAATTATGCTTCACAGCAAAGTTGAGGTCCACCCATACTAAGCCGTGCTGCCTAAAGACCAGCCTGCTGTCTTCAGTCGATAGGATGTCGCATTCTAGTTTTTCTTTGATCTTCATGTTCAATCCTGTGTACACCTGAGAAGCGGCGGTCTTAGCCGAGGGTAGAGATACGCTGGCCGCCCAACATTCAGAAAGCTTGGTCTCGGAGGCGGCGGAGCAGACAGTGTCGCTGACTGCGGAACACGCAAAAGCGACCATCCCATGCTCGCATTCAGCACAAGCCTGGCATTCCTCCATTTCTTTATTGAAAAAGTAACCATCTCCGCAGAGCCCAGAGACCGCATCCCTCTCCGCAACGCCAAGGCATCGGAAGCCACCTGTGGACAAAAAAAAGCAATCCCATTACAACTCAAGACACAAAGTATTCCATCATTAATATTAGTGTTCAATTAATATATCCAATGTGCAGCAAAATAATTACAATCCGTAAGTAAATATTTGAGACTTTGAAAAATACTTCTAGAAATCAATTGCTGGATGCTTTGGGTCCGATTTTACTTTTGGCGCACTTAAGCTTACTGCTGAATGCCACGAGTAAGCCAGGAGTACCATTGCAGGAGTTACTCCTGGAATTGAGTAGGAGTTCAAGAGTGCTCCAGGCGTAATTTACGGCCTCTTAAACTAATTATTTGTGAATCAGTCCCCTGATTCTTAGAGTTGAACAGTGAAAAATATGAAATCATTGCCTTTAATCTAGCACGTTTTGCTTAAAATATCTACTTTTGCCAGTGGCCTGCCTTGATACTAATTCTGGAGAACAAAGATTAGAATCGTGATTTTGATGACATAAACTGTACACAAATTATTTTAACCCTCTTTAGGATTTAACCGAATATTTGGACATTTTAGTTTGTAGGCTGAAGTCTACCATACATTAGTTATTGCTCTGTGATTTGCAAACGCATAACACCCCTAGATTTTGTTGAGTGTGTATTATTTTTTACAAATCTATACACATAATTGTGAATTTAGTGATCTCTAGCAGGGGCGATGCGTCCCTTAAGGCGTCGGGGTGTTGCCCTGCTGATATTTTGCACCCCTGACCCCCAGTTAAATGCAAGTAAAAGTCCTAAACATTTTAGGACGTGTTAAGCATTCCTGCCACGGGCCGGTTTCAGTTTCAGGCATGAGGAGGCAAGTCCCTTGAGAATCGTCCAGTGTGGGCCTGAGGGGGTGGGGCATATTAGTGACCGACAGGATACACCGTCAGAATGAGAGGGGCCCAAGTGCGCATGTCGGGTTGGATGGTGGCCTCTCTCCGGCCAGCCCAACATGCCCACTACAGTTTTCCCTCTGCAGTATACTGGAGCCGGGGTGACTCATAGCCGCAGACCCGGGCTCAGTAATGAGCATTGCAGTCGCCTGCCCCAGTCAATCTAGGTCCTGGTGTGACAGCAGAAGCAGAATCAGGGTTGGCTGCAGCCTGGTATGCCTGACGCTGGCGGGTGGCAGCAGCAGCATGCACTGGGGGCTGGGCTTCTCCTCCTCGCCCCTCTCGGGCCTGCTGGACCTGAGCAGAAGCCCAGAACCAGAGCCCGCTTGCTGAGTTGGTGCAGAGGTGCGGCAGAGGAGCAGTACACCCCCTCCTTCTTCCATGGGGACATCGTCACCTACTCACCTTCCCAGCACAGGATCTCGGCAGGCGGCAGCACCATGTTAGGACTGGGCTCCGTCTCCTGGTGAAAGTGAAAGAAAACCCTGTACATGACCGTGGGTGCCCTCAGGACTGGGTGCCCTGCTGGCGGCCACCGCATATCTTCTCCATGAGCTGTTGTTGGCCACAGGTGAATGGTGATCGCATGGACACTGGGTAGGTAGGGTGGGAGAAAAGGCGGGCTGTGGTGTGAGGCAGTGAAAGGCAGACCGTCCTTTTAGCAACCCCACCATTCTTACAGGCCCGGGCTGTGTTTTCACTAACGTCAGTGGGGCCTGGGCTCTTGAATGTCGATGATTTGTGCTTGTTCATGATGCCCGGGTATTGCTTGAGGAAGGGACCACAGTAGTTGCTATAATCTCCACTACAAATCTCCCAAAAAATTAGACTTTGTTTGCAGTTTCGTTTTAAACACTTTCAAACGTTTTGCAATGTGTGTACTTTTCCGTCAGTGGCAGTGTCATGAAATTAGTTGTTACCAGCATGGCTGATTTGGACTTGAGAAAAGTATATTCTGCTCTGCTTTCTTGTGAAATGCAACATCTCTTAATGACCTTGATTTAAGTTAGGATAATTTTAATAACCAGCCTCTGAAACTGCTAAGGATTAAAATGTCATCTGTCATGGATTTTCTGTGACTGCTGGAAACCAAGGGCTGCAGTAAGTGAAAAAATGTCAAGATGTGCAGTGGATGCTGCAGGGAAGGAAAGGGTTATGTCAACCTTGCCAGATTTAAAAAAAATACGTGCAACCACTTACTAAGGGCTAGTAAATATCCAAGCAAGACAAGTTTATGTTTCACTATTATGGTTATTGAGTGATAGGAGTTGTAGCTGATTTGTGAATTTTTTACTGCATTGTGATGTACTATCTTAAAGAAGTGTTTATTCAAATCTTTCCTACATTGCAGCATTGTTGGGGTGGCGTTAATGGATATGAGGATGTTGTTCCAAATACTGGGTGCAGAGATGGAAAAGGCCCGCTGTCATGTTCTTTCTTTTTTACACTTCTTAGTTTTCAGTCTGATAGTATCCTGGAGGACCCCCCCACCACTTCAAGCCCTCCTTATTTATCGGGCTCGCACGCTTCGCTATTCATCCCAAACTTTTGCGCCTCACCACTTTGAAATGTCACCAGCTGCCACTGATCTCTGGAACATAGCATCGTGTATGTATTGAGTACTCATGAGCAATCACTATCTGCTGCATTGAAAGGAGTGTGCACAGACCATGCTGGGCCAGAAGTAGGCTAAACAAGGATTATTTGCAAGTATAGAAAATGATAGCAGTATATAATGCACCCTTCAGAATAAGAACTTATATATCTATTATCTTTTTTTTAAAAAAGTTTTATATAGCGCAAACTCGACACAAAGGGATCAGAGTGCTTTACATGAGCACCAGTTGCATTACAGGTGGACACATTCATTTTTTAGGCGCGGGGAGAGTAAGTGCTTTGCCCAGAATCACAGGATGTTTGAGCCTCCCGCCAGACTCCAACCTGGTTTTCCAGCTTCAAGGTTGGCCGCTCTAGCCATTAATCTACAGTAACACTGTGGTGCTGCCTGCATCACCTTAGCTCCACAATGCTAAATAATCAGTCTGTTTCAGTGAGTCGCATTCCTCGTGTTAAGTAGTACGGAAGCCTGTTTGAGTCAACAGTCATTTAAATATTACTCTCCATAAGAAAGCGTCAATATTCTGAAAGGAGTATCCCCTTATGGAAGTAGCTGTTCTAAGTGTTGGGGCCTCTTCCATAGCAGCTTCGCTGGAGAGTTACAAATTGTAGCGAGGAGAGTGATTACTTCCCACATTTCTATTGGCCAGCCCCAACAATGAGTAAGGACTCCACCAAGAAGGCTTCGTGGAAGGGGTTGGTTGCAAGCACCAACCAGTGTAAGCGTGGAAGCACATACATCTTACATCCAACAAGTACCTACGTTAATTAAAAGGAAAGAGTGCCACTGTATGAAGCTCTACTCAGAAGCCGTGAGTGGTACACTTAAAAAGCAGCACGCTGAATACCAAGGGTGATAGTCTTAAATCAAACTTATACATCAGTGGCGTAACAAAAATTGAGGGGGCCCCCCTGCAAGGTGGACGCTATCAGGAGCTCTCCGGCCGAAGTGCTGTGTTGAGGGGGCCCCCTGGAGATTGGGGTCCCCTGCACCGCGGGGGCTGTGGGGGCCTGTGTTATGCCCCTGTTATACATCTGAAATCCACTACAAGACACTCCCAGCCCCCTTATCTCCGTCTTGCAGGTTCCTGCTTTATCCCATTGTGACGGATGTCTGTCTTTCTCTTCCTCCCGTCTTTGGGATTTGTGTGTTTTTCGATTACTTCGGCTCAAATTAAGCACTGCCTACAACTTACATTTCATTTGATTTTCAGGTGAGACCCTGGGGGTTAATTTCCCAATACTTATCAGCCTTTACCTTCCCTAAAACCATATATGCTATGACTAACTCTGATTAGCTCCTTCTTTTTGATGCATTTCAGTCTCCAGTTATATCCCCACTTCCTTGTATAATTTATTTTCTTGTTATCAGCTCTACATTTTCATTTTTGTTCCCTCTGTTATAAATTTTCGACACCACTTTACATATTTTACTCTATTTATCACTGTAGAGTTCTTGAATTAAGGTTGTTCTACTTGTTTCCTAAACACTTTCATGACTATTAAAGCTCAGAGACTTGGCTCACCATGTCAGTGCTTCCAGTGTGGACCACCGTGTTTAAGCATGGGCCGTGTGACAAGAAGAAAAACGAACTTAGCTCTGCAAATTTTTCCCCTCTGCTCTTCTTCTCCTCTTAAAATAGCAATGGCGGTAACTGCTCTTTAATCTGGGAAACAACCGTTACAACGTATGCATTACAATGCATGCTTTTACCCTGCATGCCATTACAACGGAAATAGCTTGCTGTAGGGGGTATAAGGTGTTGGATTTAACTTCAACACCTTCCCTACTGTTGCACAGACTGGAGTTGGAATAGTAAATTGTACTATTCCAAACTCCTGCGCACCCCTGACAGCAAGTCGGGGTAAATAATTGCATTGTAACGGCATGTGGGGTCAATAGCGGCTCGTGGAGGAAGTGCTGCGGGGCGGTGAGGCGGGGCGGGGTGGGGGAGGGGCAGCGTGGGGGGTAGTAAACTCTGGCTCACGGCCAACCGGAGTAATGTATATAAATAAATAAAACAAATTTCATTGCACGCGCTGCATCGCCATTTGGCGTTTCAGCATGCGCAATGAAATTCGCTTTATTTATTTATTTATTTACTTATTACTCCGGTCGGCCGTGAGCCGGAGTTTACTACCCCCCACCCTGCCCCTCCCCCACCCCGCAGCACTCCCTCCACGAACCGCTACTGTGCGGGGTAAAAGCATGCATTGTAACATCCTTTATTCTTACTTACTCATATTCAGTCTACCCTTGACAATTCACCTGTCTACTATCATTTACTTCACATACCCCTCTGCCCTAATCATTGTAGTGTCTCTTGTCTTATATCCATACTCTTCTGAATTTCAGGTCTTCTTCTCTCCACAGTTTGCTCTGCCACCTCATTGCTCCTCCCCATCCTCCAGCACCTTTCGTTGTACTGGGCGTTTCAGGCTTTTGAAACGGAACATCTTTACATCCTCTGATATGTCTACGTCATTTCGAATCTTCCTTCAACATTTGTCTTTTTTTTCCAAATGTTTCTATTACTCTTAATTGTAAACCTCAGTCAGATTTTTGCATATAGAGCAGAAAAGTAAAACACTCGAACACATTTATAAAGAAACAAGGGCAGAAGCCCTTTAATTGTCAAAAACAGGCACTACCTGCTTTTGAAAATAGTTGGCACAACAGCTCATTTAAATATGTGCCTGCAGCATACCGCTAGCAGTTCATTCCAGGCCGGTCTTTAAGTGGGATGAAAAAACTGGGGGAGGCGATCTCTCAAAGAGGCGTGGCTGATGTAATTAAGGGCGTGGCTTAAAAACACCAAAGCTAACAATCTGTGCTTTAGCATAATGTGCCACCCAACTGGTATTTTGCTGTTTCTGTCATTGCATCAATATATATAATGCAAAAAGTAACATTATACAGACAAGAAGTCAGGACTATTGGCTTTGTCAGTGGTTGATAGTTGCATAAGATAAATAAGCAACAGCTATCGCTGACATAATGAGACTGTGAAAGAACTATAACCAGTCGATTTGAAGTTACCTCAAAGGCAGTGAAGGGTGGCACTGCTGCAGAGTTAAGATTTTTTTTTTCTGAGGGTGAGGGCAAAAATGGAGAGCCCGATAGGAACCCGTCTCAGCACCTGCTTTTTCAGAACTGCCAGTGCTGATCACCGGCAGAACCCAGGCCACTTAAAGCCCTGAGTCCATGGCACCAGAGCCGCTCATGAGTCACTGAAAAGTCCAATAATGCAAGAGGCTTGGGAAGATGACTTGCACCAAAGAAGAGAGTAGGCCCACAATGCTAGTGAGTTTCAGGAATGTCAGGGACAGTGCCCATGGACCTGCACAGTGTACCCACCCAACCCTCAAGGTCAAGGGGGATTTGTACCCCTGATCAACAAAAAGGAAAACAGAAACTTCTATCTTTATTTAGAGAAAAGTGAAGCCTTGAAGTGGCCCCAGCCTGGAAATTGCCCTGTTGTGGGTGGGGAAGGAGCCGCAGCAAAGAAAGCTGACATACATAATTGGAAGCATTAATATATTGTACTTCGAGAGAAAGACTCATGTTACAGCCAGAAAAAACAAATTCAAGAAATGCGTTCCACATGTGACATTGCCGCCTCTTATTGTAGATGGACTCTACAGCTAGAGACAACGGAAGTGGAAATCATACTCATGTGGGCAAAATTGGAGCTATCAGTCAGAACTTTTCCCTTTTCCTTTGTACTTTGTCAGAACCTGGGCTACAATTGGAATTGCTGGGAAGGCATATAGAAGCGCTCGAGGCCAGTGTAAAGGAAGGGCATCCACTACCCAGTCCAGATGAGATTGTGCAGCTGAACAAAGAAAGATAGTTGATGCTTGTTTGAGGAGGCAAAAAGATATATCTTTGGAAATTCCCCTTTCTTAAAAATGTTAAGAAAACACTGTGCTGGAGGTGAAATTGGACAGATAATGGAAACTTGTGACTGTGTAGGCTCCTAGACCTATTTTCCTTCCATAGAAAATAAACTCCAGAGTGAGAAAGGAGAGGAATCCCCAACCATGGAAATCTCCTATGCCACTCGACTTAGAGTGTATGATCTTGTTCTTCCCTGATGATTTATGTATGCGCTGGGAATCTGATTGTCTATTCTCACACAGAAAGGTTTTCCATCAAGCTGTTGTGAAACAAACATCATTGCCGTCAGAATAGCTAACAGTTCCTTCCAACAGGAGAATTCAGGACCTTCTCCTGCAAATCACTGACCTCAGCAGAGCACTGCTCCAGTGTTGACCCTCAGCCTACTGAGCTAGCATGGATTTGCTGCACCAGTACCATCAGTTGGTTCAAGGACACGCCCATCATTAGATTGCTCTCACTCAGTCACCAAGATACGGATTCCATGAGAGAAATTGTTGCTTTTATTCAATGATGCTGTAGACCATTAGTGTAGAATAAAAGTCACAACGGATTTATACTAAAAGTAAGCCAAAGGCACCATGGAAAACAATAGATGTTGTCAAACCATGAAGTCTCAACCAATCTGTCACTAGAGCTGCCCCCTCTTGAATGGTAGAAAACAAGTTTATGGATGGAATACTTGAATTAATCTCAGCCTCTGGCAACCACTTGGGGCCACATCCAAGGCCATAATTTTCCGCCCATCATGCCAACTCAGTTTGGATTTAGCCATATGTACATCTTCCTTGACCCTGCTCCAATGGTAACAGTCCAGCCCGAATTGCCAGGCCAGGTCCTCCCTAAACTGGAATGCAAGAAACCTAGGACCGGTTTCGCCCTGATTAGGGCTTATCAGCCAGGCATAGCTTGATTCCCATAGGCACAGTGAGCACAGTAGCAAAGTTTAGGCATACCCATCTTACTTAGAGCATCACCTGCAACAACAACAACAATGTGATAGATGTAGATTAATTAAAGCATTCCATCCATCACCTTGTTTTTACATCTATTTGAAAGTGCACCTATTGCTTCATCAGAGTTAATATCAGAATAGGGTCATCACTTTTTTGCATTACTTCAAATACATTTTGAAGGTACTTGAACAATATCTGCACAGCAGATGTAACAAAGGTCCCTGTTCTTATAGCAACATTTGAAACTGCATAAGATCTCTTTAAAGACATGGATTGTGTAAGTGACAATATAAACACAAACAGTGCTCTTCACCCCTATGCTGACTCCAATAATCTACGTTTTCTTTGTATATTGGAATATGTCTCCTGCCCTTACTGTGTTTGATGTTCCAGACTTGGTCTTCTCTTAAGCTCTTTTCTGCTCTTGAGTAGCTTTCGAAAAGAACGCACTGTGGTTTATGTAGGCATTTCCATTCTGCTTCGCTGGATATGTGGAAGTGACAACAGGTTTAGGCTGTTGGGAGGCAATTTAAGCATCTTGCTCTTTCTAGCAGCTCATGGCGAAATGCGAGAGTCAAGTGTGGAGCACTGCTCATGCAGGGATCCCATTCGATGCTTCTTTCCCATCCCATTCAGACTCTTCCTGGGTCCTTCTTTTCCATACGCCTGGTCTTGAGTTGGTTTCCATCACTCTGTCTTCTTTCCTTTTTCTAAAATCTGTATATCTTACAATCTACATGACAGATTCAGAAACTGCTGCCAAAACACACAAACATACACACACTGTGACCATTCTCTACCCACTCTCCCTCATGTTCTCCATGGTGCCCGTTGGGTGGGTCATAGTGGATTCTTTGTATTGTGTTATAACACTGTGGACTTGACTGGGTCAGCTGCCTTTCAGTTCTCTCAAGCAGTGTGGATGCAAGGGTGCCTTGGACCCTGATGCTAGCAAGATCGATGAGCCCGTGAATCAATTTTGGGTAGTGAAAGACTGCTGTACTTTGGGAACGGGGGACCCTCGATCCACAGACCTCAGGTTATTACACCTGCTGCCCCAATAATAGCTATACCACTCCTTTCTGGACGTTTTGACTCCTGAGGCCCATTCTAGGTTATGTTATGTTATGTTTATTTATCAAACACCCATACTCTCTAGATTCTTGGTGCTGTAGAAATACCTTACTGACCATGATAAAACAAAAGGATGTTTAATGATAAAACAAGGCTAGAAGGGGAAATAAAACAATGAGCCAGAAAAAGACTATGTGCTGGGGAGTAAAAAGTTGCTATTTGATCAGCCACGTTTTGAGTTTCCTACAAAACATCGGTAAAGACGTTACTTGTTGTAAAGGTGGAGGCGGATTGTTCCATGTCTTAACCATGGCAACAGTGTAAGCTTTGTCTCCAAATGTAGTGGCTCTGGTTTCAGAAAGCTATTTTGTTGAGCATTCTGTTTCAGTAGGTGTATGGAGAAGAGATTTTCAGGCCAGAAAATCTGGGCTAGTTTGATAGGTACTTCAGTGAACAATAATCATGGATGCAATGAGATGTGTTTTGTACTGGTTGAAGTTTTAAAGAGTTTGATGTGAAAGCCAAAATATTTTACTTTTCCATAAACTACTGTAGACTACGCTAGTGTGGTAACCAAGATGATGTGAATAAAAGGTACATTCTATTTAAAATTGTGAGCTGTAAAAATCAGCTAGCAGTGACTTGGCTCACCTGTGTCTATGGAGATGCTCATTGTCACAGATGGTGTGTAGGTAGGAAAATGAACCTACACTAAAGTACATTGTGTGTTAAGTGTCCTCTATATGTGTCTCCTGAATCGATCCAACCTTGGAGAGGTCGCCTCACCCGCAACTTATTGTGGCATGCTTTATCATTATCCATGTATTATTGCTGTTATAAGCAGGGGCGGCTCCGTCGCAATGGCGGAGGAGTGTTGCCCACTGGCAGAGCCAACAGCTAAAAAATAAAACTATATTTGATTATTGTTTTATTTTTAAGCAGCTGACACAGCCAGCATGTGCAGGGAGGGGCAGGCCGGGGCATGGGAGGGGGTAGGAGGAGTGCTATGTGCACTCTCTAAGTGCGCATATGTGTTTGGTCGGGTGTCTCAGGCCGACCAAAACCCACATGCGCACTAAGGTTTCACCAGCCCAACTGCATTGAGCAGCCAAGCTAGAAAACTCCCACAGACTCCCTGACCTGAGAGGAGCGTCTTGGCCAATGGCCGCACTGCTTTG
Source organism: Triturus cristatus (assembly GCF_964204655.1). Lineage (NCBI taxonomy): Eukaryota > Metazoa > Chordata > Amphibia > Caudata > Salamandridae > Triturus > Triturus cristatus. Next base: position 412,351,164 of record NC_140593.1, read on the forward strand.
CAGCGCAGGGATTGGACAGGGAGTCTGATGCAGCCCCAGTGCCTGCTGGAACAGAGAAAAGGTAGCACCCAGTGCAACACGGGACACGCCCATCAACTTAAGATACGTTTTTTCATTTTTTCATTCTCCCCCGTGCTCCCCCTCCCACGCGCCCCCCTACCCCCGCCCCACTACCGGCTGCCACTGGTTATAAGTGGATAGATAAATCATTGCATTTTATCAGATATCGATTTTGAACCATATCCAGGGAACTAGCTAAGGGGAACTCCTAGGGAATACCATGAGTTTACGTTCCTCCTGGACCCCTGCTTTAGTTCAGGTGGAAAGGGGGGGTAGATTTTGTGGCTTTATTCCACAGAATCACACAGATTTACAAGTAAATTTCACCAGATGCATTTTGTGCTATTTTCTTAGTGTAAAATGCATTCTCCTGTCCAATAATTGATGCAAGGATGCATTTTGCCCAAGAAAATAGCTTGTAATTAAGGGTGCACAGTGGGAACTATGTGCTTTCTAAGCATAGAGCCACTGCTCATGGCAGGAACTGGGAGCAGCCCCTCTACGTTTAGAAACTGCACCCCTCGGCGCCCTTACATATTTTCTAAACAGGATGGGATGAGGGAGCTGTCCCTCTATGTTTAAACTTTAATCACCAGTGGCTTTTAAACATACAGGAACAGCTCTCTCTTCCCGCCCCGTTTAGAAATCACTGCAATGCATATCCCTTGGTGCACTTATATACTCTGTAGTAATCACTGCAGAGTATATAAGGGGTCTGAGGGGGGTGCACTGCAGTACATACCCCTCGGTAGGGCCTGCTTTATGGCAGTGCAGCTGGTGCAGTTGCACTAGGCGCTGACCTGTTAGAGAGATTAGAGTTTTGTCTAGTGACAGTTTTCACCTGCCATAAAGTAGCACAGAGGGTTAAGAAGCCTGCTGCAAAGAACTCATACCATGCAGATCACAGAGCTGAGCAGACTAATGCTTTTGTCACAGAGATCCTTTTGTGACGGTATGTTTTTTCCCCCAGTCTTTCATTATCTATTCCTAATGTTGCTGAAATGGGTTTGTTTGGGTAGATATACATTCTTATTAATAAAGTAAGCCTTTACCACAAATTAAATGTATGTGAGAAGGGTGCTATTAAGAGATAAAGGGCGCTTTTGCCTGGTGGTCATGAGGGAATCGGAGGAAGAGGTCATGGGGGTTTGGGTGCCAAAAAAGATTGTTGCACGGGGCGTCTTGAAGAGTATTTAAAACCTTGATGTACCAAGAAACAGATGAATGGCTATCAATATATTTGACACTGAGACTTTAACTTGTATATACCTCATGAATTTTACATTTATGCTATGAAATGTTACATGTTTGCAATTTTGTGTTGATGTACTACGCGCCATTGTCTCACACTCGTACCGTTGATTGTTGAGTTTTATTGTGAATGAGTTTATATTATTAGATGTGTTGTGGATTTTTTCTTCTTTTTTCCATTTTCATTCCATGCTGTTTAGAATATCTCATTAATTGATAGTCTTTAAAGGATAGAATTTGTAATTTATCTACCTGTTAAATTAAATAATCTAATTAATAATCAATAAATAAATAAATATGATAAATATTACATATTCCGTGTTCATTCATGGCCTTTATCATGTAATTACATGAAAATGTATTGGTTGCCAAGGGGTCCTTTATTTGCATTGCCACTAGTGCTAAAGCTGGCCCTGCCCCTCAGCACTCTTACATAATCTTCAGTAATCAGTACACAGTATGTAAGGGCACTGAGGGGTGTGCACTGCACTGCAGTGGTTCCTAAACAGGGCAGGAAGATGGAGCAGTTCATCTTTTTTTTTAAACCACTAGAGATAAAAGTTTAAATACAGAGGGGCTAATCTGTGTTAAAACTAGGGGTGGGCGGAATTTGCGTAGTCGCGCTGCGCAAATCTCTGCGAAACGGTAAGATATTTCTGCAAGCATGCAGAGTTCCGCGAACACTTGGAATTGCTTGTTCTGCCCGTTCGCGAGGCTTTTTTCCTGTTCGCGAACGCTGTTTGTGTTTTTGGGGGGAAATATCTCGCGAACACGCATTTTGAAAGCGCGAACAAGCAAAAAATTCTGCGATGCCGCGAATCGCGGAATTCTTGACAATTCCGCGTTCTCCGTGGACCACAAAATTATCCAAACTCCGCAAGCGGAACGGAATTTACCGCCCAGACCTAGTAAAAGCCCTATTTAGAAACCAAACCACTGCAGATTAATTCCGCTGCAAAAGTTTGTGTTTTCGGGGGGAAATATCTCGCGAACACTCATTTTGAAAGCGCGAACAAGCAAAAAATTCTGCGATGCCGTGAATTGCGGAATTCTTGACAGTTCCGCCTTCTCCGTGGACCACAAAATTATCCAAACTCCGCAAGCGGAATGGAATTTACCGCCCAGACCTAGTAAAAGCCCTATTTAGAAACCAAACCACTGCAGATTAATTCCGCTGCAAAAGTAATGTGAAATTACCAAATTCATCTGATTCTGCTTGCAGAATTTAAAATACCACCCAGGCCTAATACTTACCCAACCTGGTGTGGAAAGGTCGCCGATGATGAGGCATGCCGCAATAAATTGTGAGTGAGGCAACCTCTTCAATATCTTTTGGATCTCTTCAGGAGACACATACAGAGGACAATCAACACACAATAAACTTTAGTGTTGGTTAATTTCCCTGCTTAATCACCATTTGTGATAATGATGGATATTTAGGAGGCCATGCCTGGGTGTCTTCCCTCTTCCTCTCTTTTGATGAATATCTAAAGAGAGGCTGGCATTGATTTTGTTTCCCAGGTTTCAAAATGAGTTTGTAGTCTTGTATGATGGGCCCATGATATCTAGCCAGCGGTCTGGGGTCTAATTGAAAGAATTATTTTTTGTAATCAGTAACTCAATTTTATGAGGGTTTACTTTAAGTAAATTGATGGGCATACGCTATCTGCTCCTAGCAAGGCAGTTGGGCATATGTTTGGTTGAGGAGTTAATTGACAGACCAAAAATCAACTGGGTAAGGCAGCGTACATGTAAAATTGTTTGCTGAATTGCTTGAGTAATTTCACCAAGAGTAACAATTGTATGTTTAAGAAGAGTGGGGACCCAGAGTATCCATTTGGAACACTATCATTTAAAGTCTTTTGGTGTCTTATGTCACTGAAAAATGACTTTAACCATTGCCAATTTGATGTGATAATGCTGATTTCTTTTAGTCTTTAAAGGACAACGGGATGTCAGTAGTGCTGAACGCCACTAAGAGATCAAATAATATCAGGGCTCTGAATCCATTGCCATCCGTAAGACTCCTGAGATCGTCTAAGACTGAGGAGAGCTCCACTTTAGGCCCAGATTAGAAGTTTATTTGTAACAGTTTGTGTCTTTGCTACTGCAGTGTTTCTGTAGAGATGGTGCAGCTAGGGATGTTTGTATTGACTTTATTTATTGAAACAATTTGTCAGTGGATGAGGACAGGCACACCACTGGTTTGGAGGGCAGGTGGTTATTTGAGGTGACTCCACATATTTGAAGTTTGGTTCCCGCTATATGGCTGTATGGACTGCCTGGTACTTTTCTAGCTCTCTTGTTGGCGTAGCAGGGTGGAGGCCTTTCTTGTTCTCCTGCTATAGCCCCACCTACCTAGCTTATTCTGAGGGGTCTTATGCTCACATTCATCACCTAATTGGAGAAGATGGCACACTTTTGCAAGTAGCTGATAGAAGGAGAGGATGTGGCCTACAAGGGGGGAGGAATATATGCTCTCCAGTGCCTAGGAAGGTGGTCAGGGGGTCAGAGGGTGGGCTATGCTCCACTCCAGTAAAATAAAATCTGATGTCCCTGCACCCGGAAACTCCAGGTGCGACAAACACCAGATCACTTCTAATTGGACAATAAAATAGTGCACCAGGGGATCAGGGCACTCAACGGATATCCCCTATGGTAGAAAATGTGGTTATTAGTTGTGCTGTGAATGAGGACTGTTCAAGCAATAGGCCCACAATTTCCCATTAGTGAGAACCAAGCAGCCCATTGTAGCACTCGACTCTCTCCGGGTAGCCAAGCAGAGCAGTCAAAGGCCTACTATGGGAAAGTGGTGTGTGCTAGTGATCATCATTCAATAGCCTGAAACAATAACACTCAATAAATTATTTTCTAGTCATCGCTTTTTCATTAGAAAACATAAGTACATTTATTACACAACACACTACTATATACTGTGCATTAATTTACAAATATAGGCATCAAGCAGATAGAAATATCTTAGATGACATTCTGCAACCACATTTGACCCGTAAAGGGTCATGATCCCCAAAATCTCAGTACGCCATCTACCTCTATCAGATAGAACATCATATTTCAGAATATTTAAAACAGGCCTATTGGCTTTATCATGAGTTCACTATACAAAATATCTGTCAAGCCTATTGGCTTTGTCAGAGGGTTACCACTTTAAAAGACAAATAACCCACATGTTAAAACCATCACCATTTCACTGTAATCCATAACCATGTGTAAATGTAATCAGTAATTGTCAATGAAGCATTTCAACTTTGGTCAGAAATCACTGTAAGTATTACATCATTAGTAAATTATTTGGAATTAACATAACATGTGTCGGTTTCTTTTTTTATATACCTTTGGGTCATATAAAATGAAGCCAGGGACCTAGCCCCAGCTGTTCCCCAGCTGTAAAGCAAAAACTTCAACCTCAGGAGTGCCTAAAATAGGTAAGAAAACGTTTGAGGGTGTCATATATGTTTAGTCTGTCAAACATATAATCACCTTTCAATGGGGAAGGGTGCACACCTCCTGTATTCCTCACAACACTTCTTTACTTTGCTAGGGGTGCCCCTCTGGTGCCATCACAATCCAAGACAAATATATGCAGATGAAGCCCCGCAGGACTTTATGGGGCGCTACCTTGTGGAATCAGTGAATTGTAATGAGATTGCTCCGGCCGCCTTCCTTTGCAGCTGTGCTGCTTCACGCTGCACGTCTTCTTTTTGTTTTGGGTGGGATTTAGTAAGGGGGTGCCCGGTCATACCTATGTACTCTGTCCTCTACTTTTTGGGGAAATGCGGGGAGCCCACTCATGCTCAGCCTGGCGGCCCCCCCAGCACAACTGGCTCTGTTCTCCCCGACACAGAAGCGGGCCTCCTCAATCTCCCTGCCTGTGTCATGCTGGCAGGATGCATTGATTGGGGTGGCCACTCACCCCCTCTAGACAGAGGCAGGAGCGAGCCCTCTATCACTGGGGGGGAGCAGCGGTGCTCCCTCTTGATCCTTTTGCATAAGGGGAGGAGATGGATTCCCAGGCCTCTTTCTCCTTCCTGGGTGGGTGTAACGGCGTCCCCCCTTCCATTTTCTTGACAGGGGCCCAGAGAGGCCATCCTGGGCCCCAGGGGCATACAACAAGTATGGGGATGGGGTCCTTGAGCCTCCGAAACCCTGGGGGGACGGCCCTAAATACGTTCCCTCCTGGGCCCCAAAAACAAAATTACAGAGGCTTGCATCGGCCCCTGTGACCTGACATAGCCTGGGGGTAATTTCAGAGTTTGGAGCAAGACACAACACGCTTCGAGGGTCAAAGGTCAAGAATCTTTAAATGTAGATTTCTGGTGCCCGATAGGATGATTTTAATGATGTTGGGCTCATTCTTCTTGTGGAGAGCTCTAGCCACTTGGAGTAGTATCAGTGGGCCCGTTGCATAGAAAGGGTGCATTCTGCAGGGAGCTCATTTTACTTGCTCCCTATGCCATCTTTTCTCCTTTCCTTCGTCTCTCATGTTTCTCTCTCTTTCCGGGACCCAGAATTCCAGATTTTCCCCCAACCTATCCTTAGGGGGTGTAAGGGAACCAGCTTCCCTGGTCCTGGAGAAACCCACTTGTGCTGGGTTCAGCTGTAGAAAGAGTCCTTAGTACTTTAAGGAAATGGGGGCTTGTCCTTCCATTTGTCCATGGTTGCTGCCCTTGTCACAGTCCCAGTATCCAGGGTCCAACAAAAAGCACTCTTTCTCGATTTGTGGAAGAGTTTTTAAATGGGGGTGGAAGGTTCTAGAAGTCAGACACTACTGGCTAACCTTAGGGTGCGATATCACCCCACCACCCTTGTCCCACCGCTACTGCATAGAATGCTGGAACAATTCAAGATGCCGCCATCCAAAAGTCACTGGTTTCATCTCCTCTGGGGTCCTCATCTCCACCCCTTGATGACATCACTGCCAGGGCCTTTCCCACCAAAACATCACCTCCTGTCTTGGCTCTAGTTGTCAGGGCTTCCTTCTTTGTTCAGTGGGCCTTGACTGTCCCAGCCATTGTGCAATGGGACAGCTAATTAACTGGTGTATATTTTCTTCCCCACCCCTTCCTCCTCAGGAGTTGAAGGAAGCAGTGTTAATTTCTCCTTTCGTGTGGGTAGGCCTTTGCTCCCTCTTCTGGGGAGCAATGTAATTAACTTGGCCTATCAGGGTTACAAAAGGCATCGGCTCTGATCCTAAGCTGAGCCAGAGAAATATGAAAATTCTGCACAACCCACATAGAGTAAATATATCTGCTTGGGACTTGCATAGTCCATCTTGGTGCACACTTCTCACCTCAGCTTGGTACCTCGCTAGACTATGTGGGCCAAAGGGAAGCGAAACTGCACTCTAAGGCAGATTTCCCCCTGTGTATATAATAAAGTGTCCCAGCAAACAAAATAGTAAACCATACTGACATTACCTATGAGTGTCCTACCACAAGTCAATATCTAACCCTGCAGAAACCCCTCTGAGCCAGAATACCTGTGCGCAGTTGCAGGGCTAGGAACAACAGTAGTTTCACAAGTGCAGCCCTCACACGTATTCATGCATAACCAGCCAAGTGCCCCTTGCCCTAGCTACATTGCAGCAACCTTATCTTAGAAGGCAGACACTGGTGGTAAACATGCACAGTGCACTTACTGTGTGATTACCGTGGGTGAGACACAAGTATTGAGACTCACCCACACTAAAGAGTTCAAAACCGGGTGATCAAAAAGCAAAACATCTAGGTGTACTAAATGTGCACAACCCATTTTGCAACACCTGTCATTAGTAAAATAGTATATTTTGTTCACCAGCACGCTACGGATAGTGTTCCCCACTTTATTCCTGTTTGTTTTTTTGCTTCTTTGTTATTGTCCTGACCGCTAGCTTTTCCTTCCCATTTTGTATTTAATTAAGGCAAGAAATAGTCGCCTTTCCATACCCCATGTATTAGAAATACATACACAAGAAAGATGACGATGTGATTCTTCATTTTTTGTTCATTCAGCTAGAGTTCTATTTTCTCTCTTTTTCGTCCTTTTTTATGTTTACCCAGCAGACTTTGTTCTTGCGAACATTCTTGACCCCCGTTTGCCGCCTGAGATCAGAGATTCTTCTTGCCTGTGTCCTCACTTGGACCTATTTGCAACTACTTGATTCCCCACAGGTGAGCGTAAAAACGATCATTCTGCCCTCCTTTTTCCCTCTGAACTAACTTTTACCACTAGAAACAACGGTGTTAATAAAGTATACTATATGCTCTTTCTCTTCTCCCTGGAAAACAGGACTCGTCAGTGTTCACGTTGTTCTATTGAATAATGCAATTTCTCACTAGACATTAATGTTTAAACAAATTCTTCTATGATGTTTGAGACTTATGACATATGACCTTGTGCTGTTTAGTCCTCTATTTGAAACCAATGATGTTATTAAATGATACTTGAATTGCTCTCTCTTTGTTTGATTTGATTTGCTTTTCTTATTTTTGTTAGGTCCCAGCTAAAACGCCAAAACCATTTCCTTGTTCGCCCTGAGGAAGGTGGCACCTGCATTTCGGTGCGTTCACCGAAACGCGCGTCAGCGCTCCCAAGGGGTCCACTTAAGCCCTAAATCTTGTATTTTGAACATGCTCTCTTTAGCACAGCATTGAATGCTCATATGCTTTTACTTATATATTGATTTACGAGGCAAATTTCTTTTGGACCCCCACTTGATGAGTGGCATTTTTATGAGTAGATGTATGAGTTTTGTTTTTAAGGTGTGATATGATACCGGTATAAGTGTGTATGTCTGTATGTGCGTGATAGTGAGTGGGACCTTTCTGTCATTATTATTTGTATTGTGGCTCACGATATTGTGTTTGTTATAAACTATTGAGGATTTCACTCACCTCTCGAATCCCTCTGTCTAAATTGATTAAAATAAAAAATAAAAATACAAACAAATCTTTCTTTGATTATGCACTGAAATTTCCTTGCTCTATATAGGTCTTGTTTAAGTGTCAGTATATTTATGATATGATATGATACATTGTACATTTAGAAAAAAATAGGTAGAGTACCTTTCTTTCTCCGTTGAGTTTCTTTCCCCTGTGTCTCTACCTTCATCCTTCTACAGGGGTTCCCCTTGTTATATTGGTTATACCCGCAAATAACGCCAGGCTCTCTGCCACATTCATAATTACTGACCCTGGGGCTTAGAACCCCCTTGGACAATTGTGGTTTTACCAACTGCACTATCAACTTGATTAGGTTAGTTTCCCTTCCAGTTTTCGGATTCCTGGCATGACCACAGCCTGCCTTATACTACTAAATGCTATTTTTCTCAGTACCTGGGACTTAGTATCCCACTATATTATTCACACCATAGGCACTCATCTGTATGTATGCACCCTAGGATTCACTTACACCGTTCTCGCGCCTAATTCCTTTTTTTTTTCTAAATTGTATTTCTTCTTCCCCCCTCTTTTTATTTCCTCCTCCCTTACCCCCTCCACTCTCCCTTGTCTTTATTCCTCATTTCAGCAGGCATCCTTCTTAGGCAACACAATCCTTTTGTCCTGATGATGATCCCACTATTACATGAGGGATGGAAACGCTGTCGACTTTAGCACCTTGACACGGAATTGTTTATCATAGCTATTGTATATCGGTTCAATGGTGCCTTTACTATGCTTCTGGCCTAACTGTTGATTGCATCTTGGCCATATTTGTTTATGCCTGAGCTCTTTTAACTTCATTTCTCGACACTACCCCACTTTCTTTTGTGTTTTATCCTTGCTATTTATAATGTAAATAAAAAATGTTCAACTCTCCACAGGAATTCTATGACACAGTCTGCATTATATCACTGTGTTAATCCTTTCTATATATCTGTGCTGACTGATCCTTTATAATTATTAGTAAAATAGTGGAAGCCAGATCCAACAAAGTATTCTTGTTAAAGGTTCAAATCCCAAACAAGACCAATGACTTTGAAACAGTCAATATGTGCATTGAATTCTGGAAAAAACAGCTTTTACTCTGTCTTTTGAAAATGCAACTGGCAGGCCTCTGAGAAATAGTGATGTCTCCTGAGAGCATTGCTTCATGTTAGTAATCGCTCACTGACGTAATCGCTAGAGAATTGTAAAGCAATTATGTTTTTGTTGGGATTGTGACAGCATAACTTGCCTTCAGCTATCCATTTGCTTGGGTCAGATTGTTTACTTCTTTACATTTTTATAACTGCATGACTAATGATTTCCTTGTACAACCTGAATTCTCTTAAAAGGCATGTCCAGTGCTTAAGGTTAATTTAAAAAAAATGCCTTGGCAAAGTAAATGCTTCAACTCATGATCATTAGAGGCTAATTCACAAAGATATGTTCAACTAACCATATATACACAAAATTTAAGTTACTCACGTCCACAAATTCACAAAACATCTCCGTTATATGCATGAATGTATTGCGCATTCCATAAAATGTGCACTAAAATACATAGTGTAAACTTACATGTGTAAGTTACTCACAAGTGTAAGTTATCTTTGTGACTAGCCCTGTGAGAAATTGCGTTGCTGATCGAGGAGGGTGTGAGCCCTTCTCAAGCAGCAGCCACAATAACTGTCAGGGTTGAACACATAAGTCACTAAATTACCAGTGCTCATCCCTCTGGTAGCTTGGCGCAAAAACAGTCAGGTTTAACTTAGAAGCAATGTGTAAAGTTTTTATGCATCACACAAACAAAAATAAATTGAAAACACAATACAAGAGAAATTCCACACCAATTTTGAAAAATAGGGTAACATTTTAAATTGACACCAAAATAAGAAAAATTCAATCAGAAGAACCGAAGATATGCAATTTAAAATATTTAGATAAATGTAGAGCCTAAAAGCACAAAGCACAACTCTCGGTTATCTGGTCGTGCTTAACCGAGGTAAAGGCACAAGTTCAGGCCACCCATGATGGAGTGTGGGCCGGACACAGGGACCAGGTTAGTTCCACTGAAAGAGTTCTCTTCTAAAATTCCAGCATGAAGAGTCCAGTTCGCAGTGGAGGGGACTACGAGGAGCAGCAAGAGAATTGCAGATAGTCGTCACTGTAGCCTTGAATTGATGGTCACCGCAGGCTGTCGTCGTTGTAGCACGAAGTGCAGATCTCACTTTGCCGATCATTGCTGTAACTGTAACGTGAAGAGCCGGACCACTGGAACTACATGCTGGTGGTCATCGAGGGGCGACAATATTTTGGCGAAGTCATGAAGAGCCCCCAAATTCAGGATTCCACCCTTTTTTGTCAGATGAGTGCACTCGGATGCCAACCAAGGGTCCAGGACCTAGGGAGGCGCCTCATGGTGAGCAGAGACCTACTCTAGCAGAGGCCAGAAGGGCTCAGGCAGGTCCATTTACAGGTCCAGGCCAGTCCTGTTGCAGCAGGTCAGCTGGGTAGTTGCAGTGAGGCCTCTGGAGCTTGTTGTGGCCCAGAACAGGAGGTCAGTCAGCTGACCCTGGTATTAAGGGAGCAGGTCCAGTCTTTTTTCTTAGAGGGCAAAGCAGGCCTCAAGCAGCAGGAACGTCCTCTGGCAGCGAGGCAGTCTTTCTTCTGTAGTATCCACAGGTCTAGGAGTATACAGAAGAGTGGGTCTCTCAGAACAAAATGTATACCCAGTGCCAGTTTGAAGTGGGAGACACTTCTAGGCTTTCCTCCCACATCTGTTTCTGGAATTGTATTCCTCCCTGCTTGGTTCCAGAACACCTGAAGTCACAAAAGGCTAGTTTGAAGTTCTTTGTGCGTGTGTGCTGAGGTAGCTTCTTTGAAGTGCAAGTGTGATAGGTGGCAGTGACATCTGTGCCTCTCCTATTAGGTCAGAATGGCCCAACTTTCCAACACCCAGTCCCCCTTTGTGATACTGTCTGGGAGGAATACACAAAAGCCCACTACACCTAGTTATGTACCCAGGATACAGGCTGCAGGCACCAAATGGTTAGGACAAGACAATGTCAACTTTCTAAAAGTGGCATTCACAGAATTGTGACTTAAGATCCAACCATACTGTTAAAGATAATTTTGAATTGCAATTCTCTAAAGACCAAACATAACATTTCGATCTGTTCCCAAGCAAATGATATCACTTATTAAATGGAACAAGGTAACCCAATGTTATCCTATGGGAGAGGTAGGCCTTGCAGGAGTGAAAAACAAATGTAACAGTTTTTCAGTACAAGCACATGTACAACTTAAAAATAAATGTCCAACTCTTTGAATACAATGCACCCTGCCCTATGGGCTGTTTAAGGCCTAACCTAAGGGTGACTTATATGCATTAAAAAGGGAGTTTTAGGCTTGGAAAAGGGTTTATTTGGCCAACTTGGATTGCAGTTTAAAACTGCATACAGGCTGCAGTGGCAGGCCTGAGGCATATTTTAAGGGGCTACTTAAGTGGATGGCACAATAAGTGCTGCAGAACCACTAGAAGCATTTAATTTAAAGACCCTGGGTACATGTTGTACCACTTTAGTGGGGAACTACAAGTAAATTAAATATGCACAAGCACTTTAGCACAAGTTATCAGGGGTAAAGTGCTCAAGTCCTAAAAGCCATCAATAACAGGATCAGAAAACGAAAGGGATGAAGGCAAAAAGCATGGGGTGACCTTGCACAGAAGGCCAAGTCCACCATGATCAATAGTATTTATTGCCTTTTTCCAGATGTAGTTTTAGCAGAATCGGAAACTACCTAATTGTGGATACCGCCAATCCTCCAAGTTTGTGAGTGTCCTCTGCAATATAGAGAGCAGCCCCTCCCTCAAAAAAGGGCTTAATCCTACCTATAACCCCAAAATCACAAATGTGGTTATCCTACCACTCGTCTGGCTTGTTTGTATTTGTGCGTGTATTTTTCTACTTTAAAATTTCACAAATGCAGATTCATAGTATTAGGATGTGGAATTTGCTTTCACCAACTGCTTTTTTCGTAAATCAGGCAAGGAGTGCAAAGAAAGGGTTTTGGTGTTATTAAGAATAGATAGATTAGATGTGAATTTTGAAAGCATGGGTTTCCAAATAAAATGTGGACTTAAACATACAACTTTTCCTCTCTTTTTTTACCTTTCCCCCCCAATTTATAACCTAATATATGTTTCCAGTGGCCCAAATGGGCAGCTACTAGGACAATATGTAGAAATGAATTTGATATAATAGAACACAGTGGTGTAGGTAGTCTTTGGCAACCACTGAACATGACAATCCTGATTCCTCAGGGATTGTGGAAAACAGTACAGTATGTTTCGCTCAGACACTCGTGCTTGCCTTCTCTCCGAAAATACACAGGATGGCGATTCGGACGTTTCAATAAGTATTTATTGGTCCAGCGACAGCCTAGTGTAAAACATATGTGCTGTGACAATTAGGAGACAGAAGCATACGAAAGAGATTGCTACTACCAATATAGTAAATAGTAGATATATTTCTACCATAGTGCTAATAAGATAAACATAAGCAGCTCGGATAAAAACAGTAGCACTTGCATATTCCTAAAATGCGCGCCCTAAGTAATTTTGCAAAAATTTACCTAGCCTAACCTGGATATGTAGGTGTATGCATGTACAGCTATGTGTATCTGTAGCCAAGAAACCCCCAGGGAAGAACCAGCCCCCTCACCTGATGGTTGTGAATGAAGGACCCCGTCTCTGCGTTGACGATGACAACCCACAAGGGATGTCAGAGCGCTGCTTGTTGGAGATTCGGCATGCAGGACCCCCGTCTCAGCTTGGAAAAAATTCTCCTCTAATTTGTAGGGGAGAGTGAGGGTCTTTTATACTAAAGTGGTCACTCCAGGGTTTTTTCTAGAATCGATATGTTTTAAAAACAATCATGGGCGTTCTGAAAACAATCCTAAATGATATGAAAACAATCACTGATACTTTTCCAAACAAGTGTGATCATGCACAGCTGGCTGTTGGCCAAGGATGAAAAAAAGTGGTGACCCTTATACAGAAATAATTCTGCCGTGCCTGGGGACATGTTTATGTACGTCAGGTGCAAGGATTGTGATAGAGGACCGAGAGCCTGGGATTGAAGAGACAGGAGCAAGCTACTAGGTAAAAGGTCACCTGCTTAGAATTGTTATTGTCTTGTGGATGGGACAAATATATGTAATAGGGGTATACACGACTGGACTAGCCTAAAAGTCATGACAATAGCACTGACCAGGAAGAAAGGGAACAGTGGCTTTTAAATTGAGTAAGTGACACTATTAAGTGTCAGAGAAGAGGATATAGAATCCCTTTTATTTCAGGTCCCATTTTGTGACACCTAATATGATCTTGGAGAATGTCTAATGGTCTAATGGCCTGTGCTGAGATTGCAGCGACCTCAAGGCCTTGAGAAACAAAGGAAATCATGAGACTATGAGTGCATTGCTGTTTCAATTCTGTTGCAGAATATTTCATAAGTGAATTTCCAAATATAGCTAAATGTCTGTTGTTGATTAATGATTGGCCAAAAAACCCACACCAGATCCAATACTTCTAAATTAATTGGAGTGACTAAATCTAGTGGTCCACCGGCCAAACGGAAAAGGGGCGCTAATAACAAATCTAATACCCTCTGTTGCCCCGTCAATTGTAATAAACCGGCATTACAAACAATTGTTGTATCTAACACTGAGTCGGTGGGCACCCAAACTGACGAGCCTACTCCTACTCTTCATAGTAAGGACGATATCATGTCAGCCTTGGAGTCGGGTTTAAAAGCCATTGTTAGCCACTCTAAGGCCTTATTTGATACACACCTTGCCCCTTTAAACAAGAGACTTTTACGCATGGAACAATTGTTGACCCGGGAGCTAGCCCCTGTTTCATCGGCTGCTGATTGTACCTCCCTACCTACTTTGATGCATCCATCGGGGGGCTCTGACAACCTAGGTACCGGGACAGCCAATGCTAACAACAGTACTCAGCACTTGCACTCACATAATGGTGCATCACAACATCTCCCGCCGATCGTCCTGCCTCTTTCATCGGACATTGATGCCAGACCACGGCCCATTGCACGACCTACAGTGAAGACTTTGCCCAGCACCGTGACTTTGAACCTCCCCCCTGCATCATACCCTTACGTTATAATTTTAGCCGGAGTCCCCTGTTTGCCTGACACAAAGAAGGAATCATGGGTGGACCTTCGTAACAAATGCGTGGACTGGTTAAGGAAACATAAGGGCTTTGAACCAGTCAGATTGCATGAAATTATAATGGTGCGGAGAGTGGGATGGGTGGGCAATTTGGCCAAAAACATCAATGGGGATTGCATTGTCATAAATTTTTCCAGACCTCATATTGTTCAGTCTTTAATGCGCTCCCCTGAGTTATTGCCAGGGCTTACGACGAACATATGCATGTTTTCCCTTGGCCATTTTTATAAACCTATCTCTAATAATTGTGTGACTACACCTATGGCCCTCCCTCTGGCTAATCGTTTCTTGGCTCTGTCTGATTTAGATGTCCCTGATTGACAACCAAGACCGAGTAATGAATCTCTTCTCCTGTTGCTGATCGAGGGCCCTACTCCGCTGTTAGTATCTGTACCTGTCCTCCCTGATGATTTTGTTAAGTCATCAGAGTGTACAGTACCAAGGACGGGTACCTCAAATTCCTTAAATATTATAAGTTGGAATATAGCAGGCCTCAAGCAAAGGCTTCTCGACCCTGGGTGGGTCAACTTTATCCAGAGTCAGGATATAATTATGTTACAGGAGACGTGGGCTACTGCGAACTTACATGTTAATGGGTTTCAGTGCTACAATATTCTTGCCACTAAACCTAGAATGGGCCGCCCCTCGGGAGGTTTATCCATTTGGATCAACATCTCTGTTGGAGGCTCCTCCAGGGCCTTGCAGACGAACAATCAAAATTTCCAGGCTATCTTATTTAAACAGAAAACTAGTCTTTTTCTGGTCAATTTTTATAACAATGATTTTAGTTTATCATCTAATTTACATTTTAAGAACCTTTTTAATTTTATTACCACTTTGGAGTCTAGGGCCGATTTTAATGATACCTCTGGCCTCGTATTGGGTGGTGATTTTAATGCTAAACTAATCGATTATTGCCCAACTATTAAGGACTGCAATTTGGGCTCGGGGTGCCAAAGGGGTGTAGAATTAACTACCTTTTTGAGTACACATAACTTGGAGAATGTTATGGACCGTTTCCCTACCGTCCCACTAGTGCCCACATTTAGAGGAAGAGACTGCTCCTCAACAATTGATTACATTTTCATTTCCCCTGGGCTGGCAGATTGTATTAGTAAGGCTATGGTTATTCCAATGTCCCAAGGGGACCATAATCCTATCAAGGTCAGCCTGAAGATCATCCATCGACCAGTTTACAATAAGGAATGTGGTGCCAGGGACCTCTCCACTGGTTCAAACAATTACAGATTAAAATGGAGGGGCATTAATGTCAAGACAACCGTTCAGACTCTGGTCAAAGATAACCTCCCTCTTTTCCTCTCATGTTTGTCTGATTTAAGCCCTAACCCTGGGGCAGTAAACAACTTTGTTAAGATCTGCTCAGCTCTTCGAGCACAGCTTACGATCCCACTGCGCGCCTCTACAGACAACCAGGGATGGTTCGATCATGAGTGTTCTCTGGCCAACCGTGACTTGCGACTAGTCTTATCTGCTAGCCCGAGGAATCTCTCTGACGTAAAAAACGCCAGGACTCGATACAAACTGGCTATAAGTAAAAGGAAGGAGGAGATCCTCGAGGAACGCTGGGAGGTACTAGCGCAAACAGCCGCCCGGGGAAGGGGGGACATCTTCTGGGGTGCTGTTAAAGATCTGCGTTGCTCAGGCCAACTTGCAACTCCAATGGATTGCACTATCCCTGGAGCTGCATGGGTGGACCATTTTTCTAAGATCTACGCGACCCCACCCTCTGGGGCAGCAACCCCAATATTTAATAGCCCCCAACGGGCCGATATATTATTATCTGAGGTGGAAGAGGCCATCGCACAGAGCGCGGGGAACAAAGCCCCTGGCCCAGATGGCCTCCCAATCGATATTATTAAGACTCACCCTGACTTATGGGCACCACTTTTGCTGAATGTTTTTAAGAACTTAATTTTTACTTCTCCACCACCATCAACCTGGTCATCTAGTATAATAGTGCCTATCTTTAAGAAGGGCGACCGTTCCCAACCGGCATGTTACAGGCCTATCTCCCTTATTGATAACACTTTAAAGATTTTAGGGAGAGTATTGTACAATAAAATTTTATCATGGGCCGAGGATAACCAAATTTTAGAGAGCTGCCAGCTGAGTTTCCGCAATAAAGTTGGAACCGCAGAGCAGTGTCTTAATCTGAACCTTATTTTGGGCAAATACACCGTAGCTCGTAATTGCCCAATTTATCTGGCCTTTATGGACCTATCCACCGCTTTTGACCTTGTCAACAGGTCATTATTATGGAAGGCCTTATTAGATTACGGTCTGGACGAATCCTTGGTACATTTCCTGGCCTATTTGCACAGAGATTTGAAGGCCTGTGTCAGGATTGGTATTGGGGGCGAGGTCTCTGAGCTAGTTAGAGTTAATAGAGGGGTTAGACAGGGCTGCGTCCTTGCTCCCCTATTATTTATAATATATATCAACGGCCTTCACAAACACCTGGTTTCTCTAACTACCGATGTCCCGACCATAAAAGGTAATCATCTCCCCGCTCTGCTTTACGCAGATGATGCGGTCCTTATGGGGCGCACCCCAAATGCTTTACGTATCTTAGTGAATGGCTTTGTTGCACACATGGATTCCCTAGACTTGAAGACCAATTTTAAAAAGTCTTTTGTAATGTCCTGTGGCCCGAAGAGGCGTCATATTGGCAGTATAGTCGTGGGGGCTGAAAGATTGGGCT
Organism: Triturus cristatus; assembly: GCF_964204655.1. Lineage (NCBI taxonomy): Eukaryota > Metazoa > Chordata > Amphibia > Caudata > Salamandridae > Triturus > Triturus cristatus. The sequence goes on from NC_140593.1 coordinate 412,368,372, forward strand.
CTACTAGCAGTTTCCCGTATTTGGGCGTGGTCTTTGCTGCGAACAACTCCTGGAGTGGGCATATAGCCCACGCCAGGAGTAAGTTCTCAAAGTCCATTAACTCCATTTTGAGCCTCCCCCGTCCAAAATTAACCGGGGCATTGCCTGCTATCCTAAAAATATACAAAACTCAATGTGTCCCGGTTGCTACTTATGGTGCTGAGGTTTGGGGAACTGCTAGTTGTTCCGATTTAACTACCGAGGAACATAGATTTTGTAGGAAACTTCTCTGTGTTCCCATCACTTCCCCACATTTTATATGTCATAGGGAATTGGGGTTGCATTTTATAGGGGATTTTATTCGTGCACGCCCAGCCCTTTTTTGGCTGGCGATTTGGAAAAATCCTGCCGCCATTTTGACTAGGGATATCATCGAGGATTGTTTACGCTGCGACAGGGGCCAGGCCATCCCCTGGTTATATGGGGTGTCTAGCGTATTCCACAGTGTGAACCTTGAAAATATCTTCCTAAAACCTACTACCACTGTGCTCCCCACCAAATGTGAACTTAAAAAAGCACTCTATATGTTATTTGACGTGGAAAGGGTAGCAAGGGAGTCTTTGAAACCTAGTGTCCGTGGATATCTAGCCCGTAATCTTACAATTCATCCGACACCCAGCTATTTAACTCTCCCGTTGAGCCATTGGGAGCGTGGCCTCATATTTCGCCTTAGGGCAGGCACTATTAAATATGCACTTAGCTTTCCCTTATGGAATTTTAATGACCATTGTGCTGAGCCATGCCCCTGTGACTCTCAGAGTAGGCAAACGATTTTACATTTTCTATTTTTTTGTAAATTTTATATGAAGTACATTAAATGGTTTTTAACTCCGTATTTTAAAAAACTAAAACCCCTTAGCCTGGAACTTGCATTCTCAATGATTTTGTCCCTGGATGACGATGAACTTGTCTTTCGGGTGAGCTCTTTTCTAAAAACTGCGGTTCGCGCCCGGTTAACAATGTCCTAAAGTAATATGGTTTACTCCCCATGCGCAAAACTGCATTTTCTGTTTTATTGTATGATTTTATAAATGTTCTGTCTTTTTTTTTTTGTACTTTTATGGATTGTAATGATCCGAATAAAGTTTTCATTGATTGATTGATTGATTGGATAAATATTTGGAAAGTCCCAACACCGGGTGATTACCAAATAGCTGTGTTAAATAGACAAAAGGTATATAAAGATATAAAAACACATGAATTATTGTGCTTTAGGTTAGCCACCAATGGAGACTGTCCCTACGCTGCTGCGTTCCATTAAATTATTACTTCGCACTTGACTGCAAACTTGTATTGGTTATATTTATTATTAGGTTTCTACAGGAGCGGATAGGGAGCATGATACATAGTACTCACACTGTGCGCACGTATGATTTCAGCACATGTACTAAACAGTATATTTTGGCAAATGTACTAGAATTGTGAGCCCAGTAGAATCTAAAAACCTCACAATTACCACAAAATAAAAATAGGTAAATGATTTCAGTTAGCACATTTTTTTTGTTGCAGATTTATATAACGCAAACTCGACCCAAAGGTATTCGAGCGCTTTACATGAGCACCAGTTATGTTACACAAGGACACATTAATTGTTGGTAGGCAGGGGGAGATTAAGTGATTTGCCCAGAATCACAGGATGTTGAGCCAAGGCTCGAACATTGTTCCCCACCTCCAAAGTTGGCAGCTCTAGCCGTAACGCTACATCCGCTTCCCTTGCATTGGTTATTTGCCCATAACTATAAATCATTGTGTAACTGAAAAACACTCATGCACCATGAAATGAATCAGGCACAAGCATCTCATGTTACTGGGTGCTGTTCTTCAAGCCATCCCGGATGCTCCTGGAACACAGAATACATGCAGGGATCTTTTAGGGTGCAGCGCCACCAGTCATTACGTGGGAACCTTTGAGTAATATGGCACAAGCAAATGGGTCTACTCTGGTGCAGCACTATAGGATGTTCCTAGAAGCTGTTGTTATATGTAGCACATGGAATGGCTCTGCTAGGGTGTATTACAGTGGGTCGTTACTAGAGTTTGCAGTCCACCCTATTGTATTGTATTGTATTGTATTGTATTGTATTGCACACTTGTATAGCGCAGACTGTCACCCTACGGGTATCCTGGCGCTTTAACCTAGACAGATGGAATCAACAAAACCGGGCCTGATTATTAGCGGGGAGCATTACTCTCATTCCTGGGAAATAGCCAGGTCTTCAAACTCTTTCTGAAACATAGCAAAGAGTTAGCTTGTCTGATGCTCTGAGGTAGCTCATTCCAGAGGCGTGATGCTGCTGTGCTGAAGGCCCTGCCTCCCATCCTGGATTTCTTGAATCTGGTAGTTGTTACCAGATTTACGCTGGAAGAGCGAAGATGTCTAGTAGGCTTGTACCAGGTAAATCTCTCTTGCATGGATAGAGGGCCCATACTATGCAATGCTCTATATACAATGCATAGAGATTTAAAGCTGACTCTGTCCCTAATGGGCAGCCAGTGAAGATCTCTCAGAGCCATTGTGGTAGAGGAGCTACGCTGCGTGTTAAGTGCCAGCTTAGCTGCTATAGACTGGACTCTTTGCAACCCCTGAAAGATGTATTGTGGAACACCCAGATACAAGGAGTTGCAGTAGTCCAGTCTACACAGAATTATGCTCCTTACCACCAGGGGTCTAGCCTCATTGGGTAGAAGTGGAAGAATCTGCTGAAGCGCTTTTAGCAGGGCAAGGCACACACTGATCGTTTTATTAGCCTGTGACATCATTTGAAGATTTCCATCAACCAAGACACCCAGGTTACGTACTGTTTTGACTGGGACCAGGGGGTCATCCTCCGGAGTGAGTTTAAACTCGCACGGTGAGAGCTGTGTCATTCTAGCAGCAGAGCAATATACCATCTCCGCTTTCCCCCCATAGAGCTGCAAAGAGTTTACTTTAAGCCAGCCAGAGACCCGACGCATGCATTCCTGGAAGGTGTCCATGGACACCGCATGCTTCCCTTCCAGCGAAAACACCAGTTGAGTGTCGTCGGCATAGTTGACCAAATCAATCCCATATGATTTTATAATGGGAATCAGAGGGCGTAGGTAAATATTGAAGAGGATGGGGCTTATTGCCGAGCCCTGAGGCACTCCATGACATACCGAAGACTTGGGAGAGGCAAACGGTGTCATGGTTACAACCTGTTGTCTTTCTGACAAGTACGATGGCAGCCATTTCAGGGCACGACCTTTCACACCAAGTCTCTCCATCCTTCCTATCAGCACTGCGTGGCTTACCGTGTCGAATGCGGCCAACATATCCAGTAACACTAGCACCGATGAGTTACCATTGTCGGCTCGAATTCGCAGATTATCCAACACGGTTGCCAAAGCAGTTTCCGTCCCATGACCTGGGCGGAAACCAAACTGATCCCTGTCCAGTAGATGGTTATCTTCAAGATAACTCGACAGAGACTTGCTGACAGCCTTTTCCAGAATTTTTATATGATAAGGCAGGAGAGATATAGGCCTAAAATTAGCTGGGTTTGTTGGGTCCATAGAGGGTTTCTTAAGCAGGGGGGTTACCACTGCCTGCTTCCATCCCTCTGGGACCACTCCTTCCTCCAAGGATTGGCAGCAAATCAGTCGCATCCATGGGAATACTTCTGGTCTATACTCCTTCCAGATCCTATAAGGAAGGGGGTCTAGGGGGGACCCAGAAGATACACTTTGAGCGAGACTATTAAAGAGCTCTTCAGTGAGAGGTTGAAAACACTCAATTGATGTTTCTGGCCAAGATTCCTCATCTAATATCTGGGATAATGCATCCTGGCTGCTAGCATTACCCAGATCAAGCCCCCCAACAATTTTGGCGATCTTTTCATCAAAGAAAGTGGCGATTTTGTCGCATAGTTTCTGTGATGCAACCACTTTATTGCCCGTACAAGCGGGACTGGAAAGATCTCTTATGATATTAAAAAGAGCTTTTGTACTGTTAAGTGCTTGTAGAATGGAGCTGGCATAGAAAAGTGCTTTATACTTGGTGATGGTCCCCTTATATTGACCCGGCACTAGTTTCAGCAGTTTCCTATCTGTTTCTAGGTAGGATCTTCGCCACCTCCTCTCAGCCTGTCTGCAAGTATTTCACATTAATTTCAGCTCCTCACTAAACCAGGGAGCTGAGGGTTTCCATCTATTCTTTATCCTTTTCATGGGGACATGCCTATCTAGGATATTGGTGATGTAATTACAGTAGGTTTGGTAGTTCTTATCCACTGAGTCACCTGGAGCAAAGAGGGTCTGATTGGGAAATATTGGGTCTGTTCTATCTTTTGACAGTTTATTTTAGTAATACCTATGCAGCCTCAGTTGCTGTCCCGTTGCAGCAGGGGCCAGGATGGCATCTAAGACCCTCATTCCATCTGGGCTGGTAAGGGTGATGGGGGAGGTAACAGGATCTGGTCCATAAATGCCATACATGACCAAACTATGAATTCTGACAAACACAGAATAAGGGCGCCAGTTGAATCACAAATAAATTTGTTAATATGAAAGCAGAAAATAAGTCTTTAAAAAGTATGACATCTTACCTGGGGTATTCAAACACTTGATCCGTTCACCGCAAATATTTGGAGAATCAAAGCATTCATCTCTATCCTGCAATTGACACATTAAATAACGACATTATTGTATTATTCTTGCCTATGCAACAGGTCAGCACATTTAGAGACTACGGTGTCTTTTGAGTAGTGGCACGTCTTCAACATCATTTGCACCACAGACATTCTGGCCCAAATTCACCAGGGTTTAGCGTCGGGTTAGCGTTACTTTTTGAATGCTAACCTGACGCTAAGCCTATTTGGGGATTAACAAACAAACGCTAATTGGTATTAGCATTGATTTGCATGGAAAAGTAACACAAAGCAGCACTAAAAGCTGTTTTGCATTACTTTGAGTCAAGGGGGCGTTACATTGGTGTTACACCATGCAACTACCCATGCTTTCTGATGCTAAACCCTATCTACTAACATTAGCACACAGGATTTAGCGACAAAAATTAATGCCGCTGTAAAGCAGGCGTTAAGAGAAGAAATGTTTTCATTTCTCCTTTATTTTCCGACTTAGCATGTGTGCTGCACTGTGAAGCATACATGCAAAGTAGGAATAGCTTTTAAACTTGTCTAGACATGGTATTTTGTACAGGAAGGCTACCCTCCCTGTACAGAGCCTATGCTAAACTTAGGCACACACCCTAGCACTATGGCGCTTAGGTGTGTGCCTGGCACACTGCAGCTGTAATCAGGGCCGGACTGGGAACCCAAAGCAGCACTGGCAATTTTGTAGGACCACCCCACTCCCCCCCCCTCTCCTCCCCCCCCCAGGGAGGAGGGATGGGCAGAGGTGCAAGTGTGAAGCAATGCTGCTTTTGTTATTGGGCGCTGATATTGCAGCGACGCGGCAAAACCAGCGCCCAGTATACATAAAACAGCCCCTACTTCTGCTAAAGAGGCCCCCACCCTTCCAGCCTACTGGGAAAATGCCCGATGCCTGCTACAGCCAGTCCGGCCCTGGCTGTAATCAGTGCCAGCACTAGGGAGAGGGGTGGAGTGTGCAATATCTCTGTGAATATGGCGCTCTCCTGCAGTCTCCCTGTCACGCAACACAGCTCAGCCTCTTTGGGGGCTGAGCTGCGTTCCTTGACAGTTTTTAGAATCTGGGACTCTGTTTATTAAAAGGCCACTAATATATACAGCCCTGGAAAAGCATGATCATATGTAATTATACAAACATAAATATTTTTGAAAGTTTGCCTTTGCTTCATGCCGTATTTAGTCATATGGTCTCATTCATCAGTCCCAGAAAAGGGAGACGGATTCCAGGAGGAAGAAAAATGTGACAGAAACAGTTTGGAAGGCCACAGACATTCATTACATTTTTTATGTTTGGATATTCGCTGTACAAACACAGTTGTCCTACTTTCAGAAATTCTCCACACTTGTGTGTGTAGTGACAAAAAGATCATACGCTCTTTGGTAGAGCCTTATTGTGTGAGAGTTGTGTGAGTCCTCATGACATGGCACAGCTAATAATGCTTGATTTACTCTCTCACGTCACTCTGCTGTTAATCATTTTTTTGTTATCACACACAAATGAGGGCTCTCGAGGTACTGAAGACCAAATCCCTTACCATAACATCACCCAGATTACTCATCAACTCCCTCTCTCTTCTAATAATCCTATGGAATAAGTTTAAAAATGAAACATTGAAAGGTGCTGCTCGACCCCAATTTAACGTTGCACCAGAAATCAGCCCACATACCTCATCATGATATGTCATCCGGAAATAATGTAGCACTTTGAGATACTTTGTAATATACTCTTATACCAACGCTTTGCACTAATTCTGGTCACTCCCAAACTGGACTAACGCAATGTGTTTCTCGATGGCGCCCACAGCATTTTACTCAATAAACAACAACTTCCTCGTAATTCATGATCAACGCGTTTCAAAGTGAGGAAAGAGCTATCAGCCCTTTCAAAGCCTCTTGAACGGGGAGAGGTTCAATTTAAAATGCTGTTTATGGCTCTCGAGAAAGGACCCTGCAAGAAGGCTTTCAATGAGTTCTATGCTCACACCCACACCTGCACTTCCACAAGAACAGAGGGTTGCCAATGAGGTGGGATTTGTACAAGTGCTACCTGATAATAATGATGAACCACTGACAGAGCCAAGGCCTACGCTACCAGATCGTCCCATGCCTTGATAATGCGTGAGATTCTGCCTTCAACCAGACGGCTCTCCTTCCCTTACAGAACACAATCAGAAATGTTGGTGTGGGATCTTGCTTGAGGAGCACTGATATCAGGACTCCACTGGAGATTTCGTTAAGATTGCAGCCTCAATGATTCCTTCTTGAAATAATTTGGAAAATAGGACTATGAAAAATGATATTTGTCAAACCCACATGGTCCCCACGTTGTACATATCTCCTTGTGATGTGAATTGAATGTTTTTAACTATGCACTGCACAAAATCACAGCACGTTTATGATTTGTAATGCTTGGTAGTTGCAACATTAATCATACATCAAACACATGAAACATTTAAATGCACCTTATATTATATGCAAATCAAAAGTTGTACAACAAACGATTATTTGGTAATAGGCAATTCTGAATTTTTTATAAATAGCCATGAGGGCAAAGCACCATATAAGTTGAGCAAATGTTAAACTAAAGATACAAATGCAAGCATGACATGTGGATAGGTAAAGCACTCCAATTAAGTGCAAAATAATTATTTAAAACTAAGGATGAAAATCATTTTTCAATTGTTCTCTCATTTTCAAATGTTGCATCAACTTTCTTGTTCACCAAATTCAGAGGAAAAACAGCATTTACAACACAGGCATTACCACACAATGCCTTTACCACGCATCATTTACCATGCATTGCCTTTCCAATGCAACGCCTTTTGCTGAACTAACTATAACTTGCGCCCCTGTAATGCACTGCTTATTACTTCACATATTACATCACTCATGACATGGTCAGTGACATCACTGATGGCATCTCAAATGACATCACTAATGACATCATCCAGTGAGTGTGAGTATTCTCTAAAAGTTACTGAGTGTTAAAAATATATACTATGGTGGCTGTGGAAGTGCCTGTATAAGTGAGTGAGTGAGTGTGTAAGTGGTGTATAGTGAGTGGGTATGTGAGAGACACTATACATGAGTGAGTGTGTGAGTTTTTGTATGGATGTGTGAGTGGGTGTCAGTGAGAGTATGAATAAGTGATTAGCAGTGTATCTGTATGGGTGAGTGAGTGGTTGTGTAAGCGGCTGTAATGGTGAATGAGAGGGTGAATGATTGGCTGTATGGGTGAGTGTGCGGGTGTGTCAATGGCTGTAGATGGAAGTAGAGTATAAATACCTAGGCAATATGATCAAGAAGTATGTAATCTATCGATATATATGCGCCCCTCTGGTGCCAATTTTATTTCCAAGAAAAAGAGTGCAACAATGTAAAACCCAAACAACACTTACTAGACTTATAAACATTCATTTAATGACCTATTAAAAAACATTTCATAATACACTTTAAAATGAAAATATATGAATATTAAAACATATTATAACTCTTTTTCATCAGTAAACACAATTACATAAGTAAACATTTCTTGGTGGCAGACAAGTTGAATCTTTTTCGACGCACGTTTCGACGCAAACTGCGTCTTCATCAGGAAAGAGCCACACGTAAACCTACAACATAATATAACAGTTACACTCAAGTTTATGATATTATCTGAAAAAGTTTTACCTTCACCATCACCTCAGTGAATGATTCTTTAAGTAAGGTGATTCTGACATTTCTGTTTGGATAAAAAAAAATGTTTACAAATAAAAGGGTTTATACTGAATGATGTCATTATTACATTATTCATTTTATTATATTTATCAACCTGGTTTATCACGGAAAATCTCCTGGATCCTTTATTATTAGTTTTATTCATCATTAACTCAATTTTATTTGCTTACTTTATATATATCTCCTCTAAATTTCCAGCAATGACAGACTGTGTTTCCTTCAATGTGTAAATCAATATACTATTGCTGAACACTGGTGCTGAAAAACAATGATGTTATATTTAGTCAAAATCAGTTGGTTCCCCCTTAATGTATTACGGGGGGTATCTTCAGTTTAGTTCATTACTTACTGTGTTTTTATCCGCGAGGATTATAAATCTATTCCTTTATATTTTATGTCTCAACGGGGGTTTGTTACACAGTACGCGATTCAATGGATAAAAGTTACTGGAAAGAAGAAGAAAAAACAAACATAATAATGTTTGGTTCTATTTCAATCAACCCTAATCCTTATTTTGACTTGTTTATAAAATTTACCTGTTTATATAGTCCGTCTTTCAGTGATAGATAATTTTGTGATACAATTCATGAAGAACGATGTTTTAAACGGAATGCAGTCTTTTGGATATGGCTGAAATAAACAACAAAATTCAATAAGGATGGTTTCTATCTGGTATCCCCGTGTCTTCCTAGTTCATAGGCAATTTAGTGTTAAGCATAAGAGATTTTAGATATCATTGCCTGATCTTTGCGCGTTCTATGTAGCTGTTAAACTGAAGCTCTCTATATTGAATACCAGCTACAACACCAGAACTATTGTGAGACTTATTAAGACTCTGGTGTAAAACTGCCTAAGTCCCCTTATTTATATTCATATTAAGGAAGGACAAATATCTCTACTTTCGATATAAATCCTGTGATTCAGTCATGGAAGGAGATACTTTAATTTTTAATGGTCACACTATTCGTGCACAACAGATGTGGACCTGTAAGACACAGAATGTTGTCTATTTAATCATATGTCCCTGTAAATTAGGGTACGTAGGAGACACTTCTAGGGCTATTAATACGAGATTAACAGAACATCGATCAGCAATCCGGACAGCTAAAATCACTGCTCCATTAGTGAAACACTACCTTGAATCAGAACATAAACCAGAGGAGATGCAATGGAGAATAGTAGAAAAAATCAAAAATGTAGGAGATAATGAAAGCAACAGAATTTGTAGATTTAGAGAAGTCTACTGGATATTCTCTCTCAATACAGTAGTTAATGGGTTGAACAATGAGCTACCCTGGGAAAATGCGATTTAAACCCGCCTACATAAAGGACAGATATAACTATATAGTGATCTTGAGCACTACTTATAGTTATTTACATATATAACTGGATGGTTACATATAGATTAATAAGAGACATATTTGACTCATAGAGTACTTTAAATAGTCAAAGCTGAGACTTCTAGATATTAAACTTATTATATAATGACTTGATACACTAACCAGAAAAATAGGCTTTTTCTGGAATATTTTAAAGTAAAATAAGCCTCATCGAGCGACATGATTAGTATATATTATTACATATAACATAAGAAATAGAGACGAAAGAAAAAGTATTAATCCTATATATGACCGTCAACAATAGATAATTGCCTATTATAGTAGGGACTTTCATGTAATGTGATTCAATATAAATAAATGAGATAGTATTTACCTTTAAACATTCAGTTATTCACATTGTTAGACTCGTTTTGTCAATAAAAAATAAAAAAGACATGGATGTTTACACCCTGGTCACATGACCCAAGAAACCCTATCCCAACTCCTGTAGGAGAATTTAGGCGGAACAGAAGCGAGTATACATGATGACCCCCATCACATGACCCGAGGTAGCCAATAACAAAGAAATAGCTGGCAAAACCCTCATCACGTGACCTTGGAAATCCAATCAGAGGTCTCGTGAGATAATCTAGACCGATTAGGAGGAAGTCGATGTCAACATCCGCATCACATGACCCATTTTAACCTATATCGAAGCAGGGCTAATACCACACAGGTGTGTTTATATAGCACAAACCAACAGCGAGTGTAAAACGTCCCGAAACGACTGAGCAGGATGCAGAGACGCCGCCGGTATTTATATCTATGGGACTATTCGAAGGTAAACTTTAATATAATACATTTATTTGAGAATAGATAGAATTCATATTAAGGAAGGACAAATATCTCTACATTCGATATAAATAAGGGGACTTAGGCAGTTTTACACCAGAGTCTTAATAAGCCTCACGATAGTTCTGGTGTTGTAGCTGGTATTCAATATAGAGAGCTTCAGTAATACACACTTTAATAGCTACATAGAACGTGCAAAGATCTGGCAATGATATCTAAAATCTCTTATGCTTAACACTAAATTACCTATGAACTAGGAAGACACGGGGATACCAGATAGAAACCATCCTTATTGAATTTTGTTGTTTATTTCAGCCATATCCAAAAGACTGCATTCCGTTTAAAACATTGTTCTTCATGAATTGTATCACAAAATTATCTATCACTGAAAGACGGACTATATAAACAGGTAAATTTTATAAACAAGTCAAAATAAGGATTAGGCTTGATTGAAATAGAACCAAACATTATTATGTTTGTTTTTTCTTCTCCTTTCCAGTAACTTTTATCCATTGAATCGCATACTGTGTAACAAACCCCCGTTGGGACATAAAATATAAAGGAATAGATTTATAATCCTCACGAATAAAAACACTGTAAGTAATTAACTAAACTTAAGATACCCCCCGTAATACATTAAGGGGAACCAATTGATTTTGACTAAATATAACATCATTGTTTTTCAGCACCAGTGTTCAGCCAAATTATATTGATTTACACATTGAAGGAAACACAGTCTTTCATTGCTGGAAATTTAGAGGAGATATATATAAAGTAAGCAAATAAAATTGAGTTAATGATGAATAAAACTAATAATAAAGGATCCAGGAGATTGTCCGTGATAAACCAGGTTGATAAATATAATAAAATGAATAATGAAATAATTACATCATTCAGTATTACCCCTTTTTATTTATAAAAAAGTTTTTTTATCCAAACAGAAATGTCAGAATCACCTTACTTAAAGAATCATTCACTGAAGTGATGGTGAAGGTCAAACTTTTTCAGATAATATCATAAACTTGAGTGTAACTGTTATATTATGTTGTAGGTTTACGTGTGGCACTTCCCTGATGAAGACGCAGTTTGCGTCGAAACGCGCGTCGAAAAAGATTCAACTTGTCTGCCACCAAGAAATGTTTACTTATGTAATTGTGTTTACTGATGAAAAAGAGTTATAATATGTTTTAATATTCATATATTTTCATTTTAAAGTGTATTATGAAATGTTTTTTAATATGTCATTAAATGAATGTTTTTAAGTCTAGTAAGTGTTGTTTGGGTTTTACATTGTTGCACTCTGTTTCTTGGAAATAAAATTGCACCAGAGGGGCGCATATATATCGATAGATTACATACTTCTTGATCATATTGCCTAGGGATTTATACTCTACTTGCATAGTACCCTGCCCTAGGAATTGTACATTTATTGGACAGGGGGCCCTTGTTAGTTTTTTATGAACTTTACCCACAGAATGGCTGTAGATGGTGCATGAGTGGCTGAATGACTGACTGAGCAGGTACATAAGTGTCTGTATGAGTGAGTGACAGGGTACAAAAGTGGCTGTATGGGTGCATGAATTGGTTTGTAAGCAGTGATGGCTGGTGATATTTCAAAGTGGTAGGGCGTAAAAGTTGGGGATGAGTATTACGCACTAGAGTAAATAAACTTGAGAGGGGTCCTCCTGAAAACTACATCGAGCTCTCCCCTCGCACTCAGTCAGGAGCTCTCAGGCCAGGGTACTGTGTTGAGGGGGTCCACTGGAGCCCGGGGGTCCCCAGCACCGCGGGGCCTATGCTATGCCACTGGTATTACGTTGTGAGTAAGCCCCACGTAGTGATTTTGTTGGGGGTTCTCACTCATGAACATTTTTTAAAAAGTAAGCTTCAAATGTTAGATTTTAAAGGAAATTTGGGAAAGCAAGAAGGGTTTTAAAGCAATCGTGAATTTGAACTCTTGAACCATATAAACATATTTGAAACTGGATGAAGCGTGGAATGTGCTGAATGCTGCAGGCCTGGAATTGTCACCTTTAAACAGCAAAGAGATGGGCCTGGGTATCCAGCTGAGAGGTGAGTGTTCATGGCTGGACTGGGACAAATCCCAGCCTTCCATTTGATGCGCATGCCACTCTTCCATTCTGGGTCTGAGGGTGCTGATGGAAATTGCACTGGGTCGATCGATCCGGACTGTTATGGACTTGCAGTGTATGTGAATAAAACACCTACCGCTTGAAGTCTCTCTTCTTGTGCAGTGTTTAGTGTTGCAATAAACGATGTTCCCCTCACCGTACAAGTTTCGTCCGTATATCAGTTTAGCACCACATGAGGGACCAGCAAAACAGTGACGCTACATCTTGCATTACGACAGTTCTGTTTGTCAACATTTGAAAACTTGTTCAGAGGCACTAAATAAATTAAGGATTTATGTTGCTTGCCGTTGAAAATAAAACTAAAATGCATTTCTCTTACTAAGTACACACACATGTATGTGGACTGTGCACAGTACTAAAACTAGCCCATGACATGGACATGCAACTAAGCAAAGCGGCTCAAGTTCTACTAGATTTCATTAAATGTATGCTTCTACGGCTAGTTATGTGACATGGAAAGTTGCATGTATGCTTCACTACTGCATGACAACATAAATACAGCTGAAGTCCTTGAACCAAACAAACCTCCCATGAAATGGTCGGATGTATGTCGTTACAACGCACACTTTTACAACGCATGCACTTACAACGCATTTTTTACAACGCACAATCCATTACAACGCATGAAATTACAACGCAGGACACTACAACGCATTTTTAAAAACTACCTTTACAACGCATTTCCATTACAACGCATACTACCTTTACAACGCATACCATTACAACGCATAATATTAAATTGCATTTAAGGTAAGTATTAGATAGTATAGGGGTAAAAATTACTATTCTCGGGTCTACAGGCGTGAGTCGGACCGGCCGGAGGAGGACTCCATGGATCTCCTAACAGACATTCGCATGCCCTCCTTGTCGGATGAAGATCGTGAAGCTATGGACAGTCCACTCACTGAGGCCGAACTGCAGCGGGTGATAGGAGAACTGCGTCCTGGTAAGGCGCTCGGCCCCAACGGCCTCCCAATTGAGCTCTACAAGCTCCAGCCGGAGGCTATTAGCAAGCATCTTAAACCCATGTTCGAGCACAGTATGGAGAGGGGGATGTTGCCCCGTGATCAGCGGGTTGCGACCATAGTGGCGATACCGAAGGAAGGGAAGCCTAAAGATGCGTGTGCGTCATACAGACCGATCTCGCTTCTCAACGCGGAGCCCAAAATACTCGCGAAGACACTGGCCAACAGGCTTAAATCGGTGCTGCCTTCGTTGGTCCACCCAGACCAGTCGGGATTTATGCCCCGCCGTAACACGGCCCTCAACATACGAAGGCTAAACGGCGTACTGGGGCAATGCCACAGACTACAGGAGGACACGGTGGTGGTCTCTCTGGACGCCACAATGGCCTTCGACACCCTAGAGTGGCCATACATGTTCGCGGTCCTGCGCAGACTGGGCTTTGGCCCTCAATTTATAGGGTGGGTTCGCCTACTATACGCTGAACCCTTGGCGCGTGTGCTGGTGAACAACAAGCTGTCCGAGGTTTTCTCGCTGGAGAGAGGGACCCGGCAGGGCTGCCCCCTCTCCCCCCTTCTTTTCGCCCTCTCCCTCGAACCACTCGCGGCCTGGATACGGCAGGCTGTCGACCTGACTGGTATATCCTGGGCAGAGGGATGGGAGGACAGAATCTCCCTCTACGCCGACGACATACTCCTCTATCTTACCAAACCACGCAGGTCCATAATTGTGGCACTCGATATACTTGCTATCTTCGGCCGTAACTTCGGCTTCCGGGTCAACTGGGCCAAATCACACCTCTATGTCCTACGGGGTGAACCTCCGCGCCTCCCGGCCACGTGCCCCATTAATGTGGCAGTGGAAGGGTTTAAGTACCTGGGAGTCTACATCACCACCAATAAAGCTCTGTCATACGAGCGCAACCTCAAGCCGCCACTCGATCGGCTCCAACGGGAGGCTAAATCCTGGCAGCACCTGCCACTGACGCTGCTGGGCCGGGCAGCCCTATTCAAGATGCTAACATTACCACGGTTTCTGTACGCGCTGCAAAACTATCCAGATTTAGTCCCCAACGGCTACTTCGTGGCCATCGAGGCCGCACTGCGCGACCTCCTCTGGGCCGGGTCGCCCCGAATCTCCCTGGCCAAACTCACATTGGGATGGTACGACGGTGGTATAGCCCTCCCCGACATCCGTAAATACTACTGGGCGGCCCACCTGTCCGCGATCAACCAGGGTACATATGGAGACGGGAACGATCCCGCCTACGGCATGGACAGATGGCTGCTTCCCGGGGGGAACTACGAGATTGCACTCTACTCCAGACGGGGTATACGTCCACTGACCGGACCTACCCGTCACTCGGTACAGATATGGCACGTCGCCCAGAGGAAGCTTGGATGGGCGGGGGTCCTTACGATGGCCACGCCACTGTGGGCCTCCGACAAGCTGGGCAACCTGGGGCGCACCAAAGGGTTCCGTAATTGGGACTTAATTGGTATCTCCCAAATCAAGGACATCTGGGGCCCTACGGGGATCCGCACATTCGCCCAAATGCAAGACACATACGAGCTAGCTCACACCGAATACTTTCGATACCTACAGGTGCGGCACTCCCTCCGGACTAACATCCCACCGGAGACCAAGATACCACAATCCTCCCCGCTTGAAGATAGGTTGTTAGATGGGCACCTCCCGGAACACGCCATATCACTCACGTACAAAAAGCTGATTAACAACCCCCCCGACACGCTTCTGCCCCTTAGAGAGAAATGGGCCGCTGATGGGCTGGAGATAGACGATGAAGAATGGCTCTGCGCTCTGGCCTCTCCCCGGGAGGTCGCAATATCAGCCCGGCTGCGACTTATCCAACTTAAGATCCTTCACAGGGTGTATATCTCCTGCACTAGGCTACACACGATGGGGAGGGCGGACTCAGTACTCTGCAGGAAGGGATGTGGGGGCACGGGTACATTCTTCCATATGGTGTGGGATTGCCCTAAGATTCAGCGTTACTGGAGAAGGGTGGTGCTGTGTATGGAGGAGGTTTGGGAGGTGGAGATTCGCCCGGAGGCCAAGAGGTGCCTCCTCAATATATGGGAACCTACGGACCTGTCACCGAAAGGGAGGCTCTGGGTGACGCTCGGACAAATGGTGGCGAAGAGGAACATAGCCAGGCTCTGGGGCAGTCCTCTCCCACCCAAAGTGTCGGATTGGCACAGAGACATGGACTGGTGTATGCTGCAGGAAAAGACTGTATATATAACGAGAGGATGCCCCCGGAAGTGGAGGGAAGTGTGGTCCAACTGGAACGATTTCAGGGGGGGCATATGCGAGCCTCCTCCCGAGGGGCGGGAAGGCGCAGAGGATCTTTAAACTCTAACGCTGTGGTGGCTCCGGGTGCTAATGGATGGGGTGCGATAGTCATATCAATAGTAGATAGGCGACTTATGGTGCTACGTGATGACCTGGTTTGTTTGTGGGGTGGGGGGGGGGGCAATACGGCTGTTGGGCGCTATTCACCAGTTTGGCAATAGTTTATTTTAGGATCAAATATAAGAAAAAAAGGAGTCCTGCAATATCCTCCTTTACACTGTGATACACTCACAACGTTCCAACGCCTCCGTACCCCCGGGTTGACGGCACTGGGCTGTGTGCTTAATAACGAACTGCAAAGTACATCCTCCGCGGCCGGCCCGAAGGGTTGTA
This sequence comes from Triturus cristatus, assembly GCF_964204655.1. Taxonomy (NCBI): domain Eukaryota; kingdom Metazoa; phylum Chordata; class Amphibia; order Caudata; family Salamandridae; genus Triturus; species Triturus cristatus. The sequence continues at coordinate 412,384,755 of NC_140593.1, forward strand.
GGCTGTAAGCTGTGTATTGTGTGAGTTTGCAATAAAGGTCTTGTTTAAAAAAAAAAAAAAAAAAAATTACTATTCTAACTCCAGGGGGTGCAACAGTAGGGTAAGTGTTGGATAGTATAGGGTTAAAAATTACTATTCTAACTCCAGGGGGTGCAACAGTAGGGTAAATGTTGGATAGTGTAGGGGTAAAAATTACTATTCTAACTCCAGGGGGTGCAACAGTAGGGAAAGTGTTGGATAGTATAGGGGTAAAAATTACTATTCTAACTCCAGGGGGTACAACAGTAGGGTAAGTGTTGGATAGTATAGGGGTAAAAATTACTATTCTAACTCCAGGGGGTGCAACAGTAGGGTAAGTGTTGGATAGTATAGGGGTAAAAATTACTATTCTAACTCCAGGGGGTGCAACAGTAGGGTAAGTGTTGGATAGTATAGGGGTGAAAATTACTATTCTAACTCCAGGGGGTGCAACAGTAGAGTAAGTGTTGGATAGTATAGGGGTAAAAATTACTATTCTAACTCCAGGGGGTGCAACAGTAGGGTAAGTGTTGGATAGTATAGGGGTAAAAATTACTATTCTAACTCCAGGGGGTGCAACAGTAGGGTAAGTGTTGGATAGTATAGGGGTAAAAATTACTATTCTAACTCCAGGGGGTGCAACAGTAGGGTAAGTGTTGGATAGTATAGGGGTAAAAATTACTATTCTAACTCCAGGGGGTGCAACAGTAGGGTAAGTGTTGGATAGTATAGGGGTAAAAATTACTATATTATGCGTTGTAATGGTATGCGTTGTAATGGTAGTATGCGTTGTAATGGAATGCGTTGTAAAGGTAGTTTTTAAAAATGCGTTGTAGTGTCATGCGTTGTAATGTCATGCGTTGTAATGGATTGTGCGTTGTAAAAAATGCGTTGTAAGTGTAGTGCGTTGTAAAAGTTGCGTTGTAAAGGTTGTTCCCCGAAATGGTCAAGTGTGAGTTACACCTGCACTAGTGGCTCACCTTTTGAAAACGGTTTTGAAGTGCACTACAAAAGAAAATAACAAGCAGCTTAATGAGCTGTCTTTGATTAACAATACGGTTGTAAGTTGCTAACAAAAGATAAAAACACTTCCCAATTAAAAACTAACCAGCATACTAAAACAGCGTGCACCCGCAGTCCAGTACTCATTTCTCTGTGTTTCAGCTGGATTCGATTTCAGAGCATCGTGGGTGATAAGAAAAAGCGTGTTTGCAAAGCACAAAAAAAATACAAGGGCTTAAACTTGATAGAACAAAGTTGAATGAGCCCTGAAACTATTCAACTTCATGCTAGGTCCTGGAGAATTGCTTTGTCCTTTTAATTGCAACAGGAACACAAGCACATCAAATTAAATGAAAACGCCAGGCAGATTTAATCAGCTGTGTGACAAAGTAAGGCTCCGTTGTTTGAATTTCCATGTACTTCACATAAGACATGGCAATTCATCAACCATAAGTCAAGCATAAATGAATTTGGATATTGGGAGCACCAGGCGCGCAACGCCCATAGGGCTCAAAGGGCTTCGGCATGTCTCGATGATGCTCCTTCGCTGTTTATGTTAGTAAAGAGCAGCGGCGACCAGCATATTCGAGGGAGGGGGGTCGCGGGTGGGGAATAAACAAACAATTAAAATAAAACGTTAAACCTACCTGAGGGAGTGCCGGGGTACTGCACCGCCTCCGCTCCAGGCGGGTCACTGGTGAGTCCTCGTGTTCCTGCTGTAGGAAGCAGCCAGCAGGCAGCTTCCTGCTTCCCTCCCCTACGCAACGCACACCAATCAAAACGCTGGTAGGCGCAGCAGGCGAGCACCCCAGCTGGGACATTTTCTCTGCATAGAGAAAAAGGGAGAGTGGACGGTCCTGCTCGAGGGCAGTGGGGAGTGGCTTACCCACTGTTATGGGTACTGACTGTTTGGTCGGCTCCAGGGCCGGCCAAACCGTCAGTACTCACAACAGTGGGAAAGCCACTCCCCCCTGCCCTCGAGCAGGACCGCCCACCCTCCCGCCCCCAACCAAGCACAGAGGCACGTCTGCTTTTTCGCAATGCGAGAAGGCAGAAACATAAATGGTCATTTTTACCGTTTATGTTTCTCCCTTCTCACACTGCGAGAAAGCAGTAGGGCGATGCCCCCACTCCCTAATGGGGGAGCCGCCACTGTGTGTAAGTAGGTGTATGGGTGAGTAAGTGGGTGTGTGAGTGGCGGTATGGGTGAGTGAATGGGTGTGTGAGTGGCTGTATGGGTGAGTAAGTGTGTGTGTGTGAGGTTGTATGGGAGAGTGTGTGCTATATAGGTGAGTCAGTACACATTTTAGTATATGTATGAGTAAGTGAGTGGGTGTGTGAGTAACTGTATGAGTAAGTGAGTGGCTGTGTGAGTGACTGTATGGATGAGTGTGTAGGTGTGTGATTAGCTGTATGGGTGAAAGAATTAGTGTGTGAGTGGCTGAATGGGTGTATGGGTCGGTGTGTAAATGTCTGTATGTCTGTAGGACTGGATGTGTGAGTTGCAGTGTAGGTCAGTGAGTAGGTGAGTGATTGGCTGTGTATGTGAGTCAGTGGTTGCGTTAGTGGCTGTATGGGTGAGTTGATGTGTGAGTGGCTCTATGGATCAGTGAGTAGGTGTGTGAGTATTTGTGTGGGTCTGTGAATGGGTAGGTCAGTGGTTGTGTCGTAGATGGTTTATGAGATGTTGTATGTGGGTGTAAGTGGGTGTGTGAGTGGTTTTATGGATGTCATCAATTATGTCATCAGTGGTGTTACTGACCATGTCATGAGTGATGAAATATGTGAAGTCATAAGCAGTGCATTGCAGGGGCATATGTTATAGTTAGCTAAGGTAAGTATAACTTCTGAATTTCACTGGTTTTTATTTACAAGCGAAATCTGAGCCTAACTATAACGTCCCTGTAACCTTTGGTTTTTTCAGTGAATTTCCATGGTTGTTTAAATTCAATTTCCTAACTATAATGTCTCTGTAACCTTTGGTTTATTTAGTGAATTGCAACGTTTTTTAATGAATTTTATTTCCTAACTGTAACCTGTAACCTTTGCGAGTGGGTGTGTGAGTGGCTGTATGGGTCTGTGTGTGGCTCTGTCAGTGACTGTATGGGGGTGTACATGGATGTGTAAGAGGCTGCATGAGTGCCTATGTGGAACTTTGAGTGGGCGCATGACTTTATTCTGCCTCTTGCTGCTCGTTTCTGACCTCTATTTTGCCTCTTGCTGCTCCTTTGGCACCTTTATTTTGCCTCTTTCTGCTTGATTCTCACCTTTTTCTGCCTCTTGCTGCTTGTTTCTCACCTTTATTCTGCCTCATTCTGCTTGTTGCTAACCTTTATTTTGCCTCTTTTTGCTCATATCTAACCTTTATTTTGCCTCTTTCTGCTTGGGTCTGACATTTATTCTACCTCTTTTTGCTCTTTTCTCACCTTTATCTTGCCTCTTTCTACTCTTTGCTGACCTTTATTTTGCCTCTTTCCGCTTGTTGATTTACAGCCAATCCAGAGGCATTGAGTAGTTTGTTGTATAAGTTATCTGACCAGTATTGACAGCCTGCAGAGTAGCACACCACCTCACCTTCAGATGCAGTAGAACCACTTTTGTGGGTCCTTACAATCTGCTCTTAAGAAGAAACAAACCAGAACACTGGCAATGAATGGCTATCATACCTACAGAACAGATCATGACCATGGGAAGATTTTGGCATCATAGAAACTTGGGGCCCGATTAAGAGCTCAGAGGACAGGGTACTCCACTGCAAACGCAATGGACTATCCACCCTGGCAAACCCTAAGTCCACCTCTTAATTTAAAGGCGTACAGACCTAAGTTCTCCATCAATAGAGTTCATTTAGGGTGCGGGCATTATGTATTTGTTTTCCCATCCATCAATGGCAGGAAAACCCTGGCAGTGAGGGAAGATAAAAAACTTAAAACTTCCACACCCTGGTGTGGGGTTCATTAACTTTTTGTTTTTCAGAAACAAACTGCCACCTTAGGAGATTTATTTTTTTAGCCAAAACATTAAATGTTTTGTGGATGGCTGTCAAAACTGAAGGCAGACATCCAGCAAACTTTTTATACATTCAGAAAAACTGCTCTGGTGGTGGTATACAGAGATGACCACTGGGCTGACAGTTATCTCTAAATTTGACAAATGGTGGTCAGTCAGGATGGCAGAGATGATGTCCTCCACCACTCTGATGAATGGAGTACAGTCCATCAAACACTAAATAAGGCAATTAGTTCCCTCTTCTATAGAGGAGAAAACCCATAAACCTGTCTTTCAAAACACAATTCCCTTAGTTTCTGAATCCTTGGAATCTTCCCACTCCCCAAACACACTTGCCATGTAAAGCTAGCTTAATTTGCTGGCCTAATGTATCCTTTTTCTGGTAATCAGACAGGACTAAGGTCATTGACACATCAATCATGTCTTGAGGCTCAATGTATGAGTTTGGCAATGGTGAGGAATGGCCCGCTTGATCCCTTTGCATCATGGAGGAATCGGTCTACTTCATTTGGAAGGAAAATATGTGTAAATGAAAGACATTCTCTGCATCCGCTGCACCTCACTTCACCTGACCTCTGTAAATATAGTTAGTCACAAGAAAATATAATCACACCATTGGTGCAGCCATTGGTAATATCAGTCATGATAATGCTTCACAAACGATTTCCTATGCTGGCATGGTGATATCTAGTGGAGTCATTTAGAATTTGGGAGAGAGTGAAGACCCCCATCAATCAGAACTGCTCCTGCTAAACTTACATTTCCCCCTCACTACATTTAGAGGAGAAGAAGTGCTGGTTTCTGACTGTGGCGCCTCTGCTAACTCAGAAATATCTACAACGATATGCTGTCCACCACAGGATTGTCAGGTCATACTGACCTGTTGTCGCATGCTTTGTAGAGGTGGCCATCATCATTAGATTTCCCTGTTTGGCACAACACTGTGATGTTTGTTGGTCCCAAGCAAGGGTGTTGCCCAATTGGCTCCATGTGCCATTGATGCAACCAATTTGTTTTCAAGAATAAACTTATGCACTGGAAGGTTATTCTTGGAAACAAAAATTATTTACTGGTGTGACACATCAAACTTTCACCCAGGCTACAAGATTTCACTGTCTTCACTGGAACCACCGCTCCTCTGAAGGTGATTTCTCTGAAGAGACCGATGTCCCCGTCAGACTCACTGTCATAACTAAGTATATTAACCAGTCATCTGCTGGACAGGCTGAGACAGTGGCCTTCACTAACCTGGTGGCCTGCTAGACATCCCAGCAAATTGTAAATGCCCCCTATGTCTAGACTCTGTGTCTATTGCTTTGACTAAGAGTACCACAGAGGGAAGACTCTGTTTAGCACACCAGCTAAAATCCACCTCATTGGGGTTCCGAATTTATTAGATATGATAAATTGCACCTATTCTGCGTTTTTGTGAAATAACATGAAATCTGGTGCTTAAATCCACGTCACAGTAAATACCATACTGGTTTTCCTTGTTAAATTCAGCCAGGTTTGACCTGCTGAAATGTATTGAACGGTGCAGACTTTATTGTGCCCCATAAGAACTGCACAACTCGGAATTGTGACCCCTGAGCCACAGGGATTTGAATTTAGCTGCTAACAAACTGGGTCTCTGATTTCCCAGAGTTCTTTCTGGAACAAATGATAGTCCACTCCTACGCAATACTGCAGGGAGAACTGTAAACTGTAAACATGTGACCTTCTATTTAATGCAATTAAAGCAAGTGCTGTGATCCTATTTGGTTAAGATAATGCAAAACATCTTGTTCTCAAACTTAACAGCAAAGACCGTGTCACACACAGCAGAGAAATATTTAATTTGGCCATATTTAGAGCTTCACCTGGAGAAGAGCAATTGTGAAAATAGAATATATCTAGATCTATAGCTTTTAAAACAAGAAGAAACTGAAAAAGTATAAATAGCATAGCACTGTGGCTCTTGAGGGCTGCTGCCTAGGACACCATGTAATGATAATTAACAAGAACTATAAATCAAACAGATCACATGATACTACCAAAGTGTTATTAGAAGTGAGAGAAACCATATCTCCAAATAGATCTCCAGTATGTAGGTTCCAAAGCAATTGAACAATTGTTTCCCTAGTCCAATTTCACATGATCATACACGGAGCCTTGAAGCAGCAGCCGTCACAGACCATGCCATATACATTCTCTCAATCCCAAAGCTGGTTCACATTTGCTAATGGCTTCATGATAGTGAAAAATCACAACATATGGATAATCTGTTCACTCACCTGTGTTTACATAAAGTTGGCTTTTGTGAACGTAATTAAAAATGTAAAAAAACTGAAGTAAGGGTTTTAATGTATAGGAAGTAATGGCGCTCAGCAGATAAACGTAAAGTGTATATGGATGGACGAGTCGGTATGGTGCCATACAGGAAAGGGAGAAACCCCTGTAACCCCTCAATGTGTATAGGGAAAAGAAAACCCTAAAACGAAACAATGCAATATAACCCTGTGCACACATGCAATTCAATATTGCATAGATGCAAGTTCGACACACTAGTAATGTATGCGGAGTTCTTGAGTAATACTGTAATTTCTTTTATCCTTAACAAACAATCCAGCTGACACGTGTTTCATCGGGGAAAAGTAATCCTACGACTCTTCAGGGCTGAAAGCAGTAGAATGGAACAATGTAATCCCAAAACCGGTGATAATTCCAACCCGGCTGGGTATGCAGACACAATGAACAAGGATAAAGTAGTGAAGTAAATCTGTATGTAAGCTCAAAACCGAGGTAGAATGGCGTACCGGTGCAAATCCCAAACCGGCAGTCCGTGAAAAGCAAGAGTAGGGTGAAAAGGGTCTGAATCGAGAAACTTGGTTGCAAGAGAATATAGTATAAGCGTGCCGCAAGTGAATGATGACAAACACTCCCAAACGTTGTAAAATTGAAAATTAAGAAGGACGTAATTGAATCGAAATGCGGTATGAACTGAGTCTCTTGACGGTGGAGTCAGACAGAGCGGAACACGGGTGTGTGTTTACAGTGGTTCAAGTGGAGTGCAAAACAATCACGTCTCCTGGCGGCACTAATCCATAATGAATTAAAAAGGTTTTGCTGGTGCAGTATATCCTATGGCACATGTAATAAGGTAGATGGTATATCCATAAAGTTTGTGAGGGAGTAACTAGAACATATGCTACTACCAATGTGTTATTAGCAGTGAGGAAAATCATTTCTCCAAATAGATCTCCAGTGCAGGTTCCAAAAGAACTGAAGAAGTGTTTCCCTCGTCCGATTTCACATGATCGTACACAGTGCCTTGAAGCAGGCAGCTGTAACAGAGGATGCCATATGACCTCTCTCAATCCCAAAGCTGATTCACATTTGCTGATGGCTCCATGACAGTGAACACTCAACACATACTGCTAATCTGTTTACTCATCTGCGTTTATGCATTGTCAATATATATCATGACCCAAACTGAGAAGCAAGGGACAACCAAAGGGGAGGGGTGTTTGGCGAATGAAGTAAATGGAAATCATTTGAAAATTGTTCACGTAAAGTGGGGTTTCAAAAAGAGACAGTATGCATTAAATATGTATGACAGGTTCCCAAGGGCCTACAATACGGCCCCTCTCCCCTTTTTTAAAATAAAGGCTCTGGGGGACGGGATCCCTAAGTGCTAATAAGGTTCAGGAAGGGGGGGCACGTGCCCCCCCCCCCTCATCTTTAATAAAAAAGGGCCTGGGGCGATCGGGTCCCCAGGGCCCTAATAAGGCTTGGGGAGTGGACCACATGGCCCCTCCTCTTTAGAAAACGTAAGGTCCCGTGACCAACCCCCCGACACGCACAGCCGAAGTAGGGGTTGCCTTTATGTATGGTAATAAAATATTACTTTACATTTTTTTTCTTACCTAGAAATTCACTGCAAAAACTTAAAAGGTTAAAGTAACTTTATAATTAGGTGTGATAAAAAAAGATCTGTTTTTGTTTTAAAAAATCTTAAAAATTCACTGAAAAAAACAAAAGTTCAAGTAACATTATATTTAGGTGAATATGTCAGTGTCAACATTAATGTTCTGAACTAACAAAAAACACAGAAGTTCGCCAGTTATAGTTAGCAGAGCTAACTATAACTTGTGCTCTTGCGATACACTGCTTATGACATCACATATTACATCACTCATGACATGCCCTGCAGCCAACCCCGCCCCTGCATGCACCTAATAACCCACTGAAGGCCGTGCATGGCAGGGGTTTGCTGTGTGAGTGGGGTTCGGAGCCAGGGATTCGCCGCAGAGGTACCCTGGGGGCCACGCTGAGCGCCGCGGTGGACTAGCAGATCCACGATTCGGCCCAAAAAAAGGGCAATTTCATGCCCATGAGGGGTCCCTCATAGACCCCTCCATGTGTCCTATGGGGTCAGGATACCTCTTTCCTGACTGACCCCTTATGTTATTTTTCTTTTTATTTTACCCCCCAGGCTGACCAAGAAACAAAATGGTGGCTGCAACTTTCTTTTCAGGTTGTAACCAACCAATCAGGGCTTTGCATTGCCCCTGGATGCATGGATTCCATGCAGGTGGATCCACAAAGGGTCCATGTCCCTAGATATCTATAGTTTTCTTTCTTTAATTACTCCAAACCGTGTTGGACAGATTTACTAGTTCGATTTTTTCAAACATTAGGAAATCAATTTAGTGATGTCCACCACAAATGCTCCCGCATGCTCAGTGTCATCTTTTAATCCATTTTCGAACAATTCAATATATCCCATACAAAGATGACCAAAGCTGAAGCATTCGCATTCGCATCCGCAGTGGCAATCTTTGAATCAGACTTAAAATATAACCAATTTCTTAAAAGATGCCCACTGCACATGTAAAGCACAAGCGCACAAATGGAAAGCTATCTTGAAATGTTAGAAAACTATCTTAAAACTGCTGTCCACCAATATCATGGCAGGTGGGAGAAAAGTACCAGAGGCCCGGGCAGGAAGTAGGGACAAGGTGAATGATAGGAAAGGACGCGAGGGGCAAAGTGGATAGGATGGAGAAGAAGGGGGTGCAGCGACAGAGAGAGGGAAAAAAGAGTTCCTTTCCTACACTGCAGTACAAGGTCTGACGTCACAAGTGGAAGGATACCTCAGCCAATCAAGATGCTCCTGGAAGGGTCAAACACAGCCATGGGAGGAAAACCATTAGGAGCAGGCAAGTGAGCCGGACAACTAAGTCATCCAGTCATATGCAAGGGGCAGACCCAAAACCCACTCTTAGAGTATGCTATCTATTGGAAAGAATAGTTTTTTCTCTGTTGTCAAGACATGACTATGGACCAAATGAAGGTGCTCCACTGATCTGGAGCAATGCACTTGAAGCAATCCTTGCAAAAGCGGGCAGAAAACTAAACCTGCTCGGTCAGTCTATAACCTCCCAAAACAGCTGCACCTCCAAACAACACTGAACACATTAAAGGTAGAAAGAAGAGCTGCAATCCCACCTTAAAGCTCTGCCTATTATAGCAAAGTCACCCTGTGTGATTGTGAGTCTGAATCTGAGTTCAGGAGGAAGACGCACAAAGGGCGTGATCAAGAGGAGGAGCTACAATTTGTAGAAGCGCTATTTGCGCGGAAAAGTGTCCAGGGTTTTTACACAATGGCTTTCTATGCACTTCTTTTCTAAGCGCTGTATACAACTGATATTACTATGAACCATGTTAATGGACCTCTGTTTCCAGTTTTCTGAAGCATGAAAGCAAGGAAGCATGGAGTAGCCTTGCTGGGATTTTACAATGTGACATGCTGGTCACGGCGTTTTTTAATGGTGAGCAGTCAACTCGCTGAGATAGCCTGCCAGCAGGCACTGAGAATCAACAAATGGTCTTATTAACCGGATCGTAGCGCATGAAGGGCACTGTGTCCAGCTGCTTGCAGTGTCACGATAAGAGGCCACAATAGGTCACCAATCGCAGCAAACTTCTTCATTGCTAAGGGGTTGGCAGCAACAACATGACACATTACCAGTTTGCAGGATATCCTGACAACCCTTGCACCTAATCGCTCTGTTTACAGGAAACAAAGGGCTAATAGGATAGTTGTTGTCACTACTAAAGTAAGTGATAACAATGACTATCTGATGTCAGAGCCTGCATGGTTCAACGAAATGATATATTAGTGATAAATTAATTATATTGTACTCCTGCCCATCGAAGACACGTTTATCGTTTACTTTTCTTGTGGTTTTTTTCCTTAGCTAAAACACATTTATTTGCCTCGGTATTTTCGACTCTTGCCCTTGTAAGACACCTCTTCGTGAATGAATTCCTAGGCCTCTGTAGTAAATGTGAAATTGAAGCAGGAAAACGCATGGTGCACGACACATATAAGGCATGTACTCCAAGCACGTGATTTTCAATATTCCTCCTAATCATAGTAGGGCAGGCTATGCCCTTCAGACTCAAATAAAAGAGCAGCCCCTCAATTGAGTTGCCAATCCACATCGTTAAAGGTGTTCTTTAAATGTCAATCCAAACACAGTAAGGTGTTCCTGGTGCATTAAGGCTTCTCGTATAGTATTACTACTGTTACAAAGGATCCTGCAGCTAATAATAGTGCGCTCGCACGGGCAACTCACTGCCACCCACCCACTGAAAAGATTCTCAAAAAGATAGACAATTACAATTCTTGTGGTTTAACCAAGGGCGTAGCCTTTTATTCACATACTCACATCCATCAGTGAGGAATGATAACCATAGCTAAACATACATTATTGTTATGAGACCACAAGCCGAAGATCAGCCAAAGACATTAATGTTATGAAAATACAGGTCGTAAGATCAGCAACCACCTCAAAGATTGTGCAAGCAATACCACAGTTGTCGCCACCCATTACAGCACAACACTTCGGACTGCAAAAGTGCCAGCAGGCCCCCTAACGCCCACGCCCTCAACCAAGGGCACCCGGGGCATAACTTAGTGGCAACTTCCCCTCCATCACTTAGAGGGATGGGCAATACTCACAGTGCCACATACACCAGGGCACCGCATTGCGGTCCATCCTTACCGGGGTACCTGTCACCATGTAATATCCCCCAAAATGTTCAACTCTAGGCATCCCTGGGGTAGGGCGAGAAGGTCCAGGACCACCAGCAGGTCAATCCCCCCTCCTGCCTGCCCAGTGCCCGCACAAAACAACACCCCTCCAAGGTGTAAGTTCAGTAAGTCAAGTAAGTTCAGTAAGTCATTCCAAATTTTGGGCAGCCACCTTTTTCTGCTGCAAGAAATTCTGCCAATTCCTCCTACCTCCAGGGGTGGGTGGGTGGTTGCTGCAGCATGCTGGCAGAGAGCGCGGTGGAGAGAAAAGAGGCTGATTCATAGCCTTGTGATGGCCTATACAGTGCAACACCGAGGCGCCCCCAGATGACATCACAAGCACCTCCCCTCTTCAAGGCAAAACAGATGAAGGACTCTTTGTCTTGGCTCCTGCCCGTGGACGACAAAGGGCGCCCCACTTCTATATGCCAGGGGCGCCTGGTCATATTAAGTATCCTGCAGCTTGGAATGCAGTTCGAACTATGGCGGAGCTGCATGCTGAGAATATATCCACGGGGGGAGCCAGTAATCGAGAAAAAAGCCAAATGCTCGGTTCCTAGCATAGCGTTAGCAATCTGGTTTCTCAGAGGTATTGCTGTGACCATGAGACCCAGAGGGCAGCGTCAGAGGAAACCACAGGCGCTGCAGGGAACGCTGCTGCTTGTTTCAGATTTTGACGGTCTCTCTAAATCAATGCACCATTACATAAGAAGAGATGCACAGCAGCCAGGCACATCATTTCGAAATAGAGTAAGTAAACAATGTCCTAATCAATGCTCTGTCTCGCTTTCGACCCACGCCTGGTGGCGAGCTCTTTTGAAACGGGCTTATGCAGAGGTGGCGGTGCAGTCGGCCCTACAGGCAGAGGTGGAAGGGGGCAGAGTTTTACATCTTAGGTCTCTTATCTTGAAATTACTGACCTTCGCCCACCCTCATCATGTTTAAGGGGGGCAGGGTTCGCGCCTCAGGCCCATGTACTATGGGGCAATGTCCGGGCCGGCTGTCCCTGGCTCGCCACCGGAAAGGCCTGGCGCTGAGGGACAGAAAAAAATATAATAGCTCCCATGCCCTGGGAGAAAGCTCCCAGGGTGCAGGGGTCATTATTTTTTTTAAACATACTCCGAGGACTTAGTTTCTTAAAAACAAAAACATGTTAAATTTCGGTGAATAGCTGTCAAATTTGACAGCGGCAGCCCACCAAACTTTTTGTACATTGAAAGGAACTGCTGTGATGGCAATTCCTTTCAATGCAAACAGATGGCATCTGGGCCGCAAACATCTCTAAATTTGGCAGAAGGTGGTCCATCAAGGTGGTGAAGGTAATGTCCTCTACCAACCCGAAGGAAGGAGTCCCATCCACCTAACCATATATCAGGCCCTGGGTCTGCTTTCTTCTGTCATGAATCTAAAATAATATGGTGTGCTATGGCTGCCCTTCAGAACCTATGTGTCCCAGTTATGCAATGGTTTGTATTCCCAATTAAGAAAGTAAAATGGCGGTCATGTAATTTGGCCATTTTAGTTACAGGGCAAAGGGAAGAGGAACTATACTGAGGTAAAAACACTTTAAGACCCGTTTGAGATTAATCTGTTACTTTAGACTTTTTTAATGGGATGGGAAAAGAACTGCTGTCAAAAGTTGATGGCTGTCACACTCACTCCCCCTGCCCGCCCCTCTTCAGGCTGGTGGTTATACTGGTGGTTATACTAGCGGCAAAGCCTCCTTCAGCTCGGCATGTAGGAAATCTCTTTCGAATGAAGCATGCTTGTGGAGATGGTATCGGAAGGCTTTCTCAAGCCATGTCCAGCATCTTTTTTCCTTCCCAGGTGGAAGCATCAGCAGCAAGCTAATCCTCGACACAGAATCCATTTTCTGCCCCATGCACCGAGAGAAGACTACCACTGTATCAGGGACATTTATTTCATTTTCAAAGGTAGATCCTGCTTTGAGGACAGACATCTTTGACATGCCTCCAGGGCTTGTTGGACCGACTGCCACTTTTTTTTCACCAGAACATTTTCACCATGCATGTGGAAGCCACTTTGGTGAAAAAAGACAGTGTCCCAAAGAGAATCCCTGAATTTCCCAAATACAATATAAAACGGTATGACTAATATGAAATGTAGTGGTTCTATCAAAATATTGAGTTTTCAATAAATATCTGCACTTCTTTCAACTCCACAGTATCGACCAGTAGTAAAGGTAAATAAGTGTGGAGTTAAGAATATCACATCTATGCTTTCCTTGACCATATTGTGGTGTCATAAGTGCAGGTCAGTAATCCGGATCGCTATAGTTTTTACATATCACCGAATCGCAATGGAATACTATCTACACATTTGAAAAGCCCACGAGCCGTCCCAGGCAACAAAGCCCTTCCATCCAACATACAGCACACAGGCAAGACTATCTAAACAGAAAATGTTTTTTGCAACAATACAAGGAAGCCAACATCTACACATAGGAAAATTTCTTTAAAATGCTCGCTCGATAGGGAGAGCATACACGAGATGCAGAATAAATGACTGGAATGTCTTGTTTCAAATTTTTCTTCCTTCTTATCCAGTTTGGCTTGATTTGGATTAGATATTGTATTTATATAATGCTTCATAACCGTGACATGGCATCAGAGCACTCTTATTGCTGGGAAGCAATCTACTCAGTACATGTTGGCGCATGAGTGAGAGCTAAGTGTGATGAACGTTGGCTTTAATTTCATTATAGTTACATCATGGATCCACCTACCTTATAAATCGTTGGCAATTTACAGTAAAGATAAACTAAACAGTGAAACCTCACCTGACAAATCCGATCAGCATTGGCAGAGCATTCGGTCATTTGGAAAAACCCGGCTGGACACAGAGTACATTTTTCACATTGCGACGGGTTCTTTTGAAAATCACAAAATTCATCATCTTCACAAACGCCGCAGTCCAGCAGAGGTGGCCCAACATCGATCACTTTGGCATCCACATCCACTTTCTGCACAGAAAATGACTTCTGCAGGTGGTTCCTGGCCTGGTTCTGAAGACCCTGGAGATGCCCTTCGAAGTAGTGCTGGATATCATCCTGCAGGCTCTGAAAGGACATCTGCTTGACAGTGTCAAACAGCATTCCGTACTGGACCTTCACCACATCCATTTGTTCATACATTTTCCTTTGCTGGTCGAGAATCTCCCGCTGCTGGTTGATTAGTGTGCTTTGCTGTTCCGTGAGTCGTTGCTGCAAATCAGCAATCACCTTCTGCTGATTTCTAAGCATTTCAACAAATTTCTCTTGACCCTTGGCAAGCTGCAGTTGAAGGATCAGGGCATCTTCTGAAGGCACTTCGTTTTCTCCTAAAACACAGAAATGGATTTGTCAAATTAGCAATCTGATGAGTTTTAGAATTACAACTATTATGTGCTGCAATGTTCATGTGATTAAGGCATTAAGTAAATTTGTAAGAAATATTAGCTTCTATTTGATACCACTAACTCCTGGAATATTTTGTATTTTTTATTCTATTAACATTTATAGCTGTTACTTCCAAGTGCTGAAAATAGGTCAGATGATCAATAACAAGTTTACCGAAGGACAATATAAGAGAAAAGGAGGCTCCAGAACAGAAGATGTAGGTCGAAGAGCGTACCACAACTCGAAGACGGTTGTAAAGTGTAGGGGCTGGCAAATCAAATGTGAGAGGTAGAGGCTAGGTCAGGGTTCTCCAATCTTTTCTGTAATGAGAGCTACTTCAGATCAGTGAAAATTGTCATGAGCTACTGATGGCCAAGAAACTCATGCATTGTTACTAGACACCCCCTTGACGAGTTTCATTGACTTTAAACATAATGTCCATGGAGCCCGATACTTTGGTTTGAACAAAATACTGTGACTGGGGGTACTACAATAGGGCTGCCATTTGTATCAGTGAATGCATGAACTGTGGGGATGTTTGAACATGTGTGTGAATTAATGGGAAATATGTGCATGGGTGACTGAAAACCTGTGTAATATGTATCTGTGTCACAGGACATACCTTTTGCCATATTTGGCACTGATACATGTACAACACAAGCAAACAACCGTTGTTTTTCAAATGGGAGAAATTTAGAGTGCAGAAAAATGTTCTTCAAAAATGTTCATTTTTCTGCACTTGATGGAACATTTTTCAGCACTTTTAACGTCTCCCATATAAAACAAATGGCTGTATTTTTCAGTTATCAATATGGCAGCCTCTCTACCCTACCAGCCACTAGGAGCAATATGCCTGCTGTGTGTAAATGCGACACTTTGAAATTGGTGAAAATTCAACTGTAACCTTTATGTTTATAAGCATTACACAAAACTCATCGTTTTAATTTTCTCCCATGTCAAAGTGTCTTTACAAACAGCAGGCATATTAGCCCCGGTGGACTGTAGATATGGTGCCATTTTTATAACAGGAACATACAGTCATTTGTTTAAATGTGAGGAATATAAAGTGAAGAATCTGGCTTCATAATACATTAGGACTTAATTGGCTTAATTTAAAGTAGAGAAAAGCATTACAACAATGTTTCAAAGAAAAAAAATTATTCACTTTAGATTTCTCTATTTCAGTTATAAATATGGCACTGTTTTTCAGTTATAAATATAGCACTGTGTCTACTAGTCACTGGGAGCAAGATGCCTGCTGTTTGTAAATGAGACACTTTGAAAAAGGAGAACATTAAAATGAAGAGTTAACTTAATTAACTGTTAATTCTAATTTTATCTCATTCAAAAGCATTCAGAAATATAATTTTCTTCTCATGCTCCAATATTGATTTGTGAAGGACTTTTAATTAAAAAATAAATACCTCAATGTTTCAGGTCTGAACCTCTGTGACCCACATGGGTCATAAATCTGAGTGGAGCACAGCTCATTGTCTGGCTCTGCTATCTGCGGCATGATAATGATGTAAAATAAACATAGCCTTTCCTTAACTTGCTAGCTTGAAAATGCAACACATATTGCAGTTTGTAGTTAAAAATGAACCCAAGGCTGGGAGCTATTCTGCAAGTTTCAGTGAGCTACTGGAATGGTAGCATTATGATCCACTGGTTGGAGGCACCTGGGCTAGAATAATCAAATGTGAGAGGTGGAAGGAAGAGAGCAGAGAGGCACACTAAGCCGAAGTTGAGAAGAAAGAAAGGGATTCAAGGCCATTAATACATTTAACAACCATGCAGAGAAAGAAATAACAGCAATAGTAGGGAAAGGGATGGCAGTGCAGATTCCCAAGGTCCAAATCTATTTCACTGCCTTCATTCCAATGGGTAACTTAAACGTCACTGATGGTACTACACTGATCAATAGATTGGTACAGACTGAGGGCTAGATTTACCACTTAGGCAGCGCAGCAACATCAAATGCTGCTCTGCGTGAAAAGGAGCGAGGAGACGATCGCCCAATTTACAGAAATAAGGCACTATCCTCCCCTTTCCCTAGCGCCGGAGCTGAAATCAGCTGCCATAGTGCAAGGGTGTCTCCGTGAGTCTAGCATAGGTTTTGTACTGGAAGGGTATCCTTTCAGTACAAAATACTATGCATAGCCTGACTTTAATCATTTTCCCTCTTTGAATGTGTGCTTTAAAGTGCAGCAAACGTACAAAGTATTTTAACAGGGCACAGTTTTCAGACACTAAACCCCATCTACTGTATTTAGTAGATTGGGTTTAGCATCAGAAACCTTGGGTGGTTGCATGGGAACCCCCCGTGCACCACCAATGGAACACCCCCTTGGCGCTAAGTAATGCAAAGCAGCACATGCTTTACTTTCCTGTTATTTCGCAAGAATTAAACAAGTTTAGCGCTGGAAAGTAAATTGGAAAAAAAGATTTTGAGCTGATTTTAGTCAATTTTTGTGACGCACTCACAGCATAGAATCTTAGTGAAACTCCCCTTGAATGTCCTCATAGACGTCTGCGTGGGTGGTCGCAGATATCACGGAGTCCTAATTGTGTCAACTGGGGTCTTTCATCTTTGGTGTCCTGAGGCCCCCGTATTGAGGGTCCTCAAACGTGGCACCACAAACCACATTTATCACTTGAATCTTAAAAAGTAGCAAGGCAAGCCAGTCAGAGGCTGACTGAGGTGGAGCTCTGGGCTATAACCTCAGAACTCAGCAATGTATCAAATACCACTTTTAAAAAATCATTGTTGAGTCAGTGCTTTTTCTTTTGAGAAGAAAAAGAATTTTAATGCACACAATTGGAATCCCTGTTAAAGGGACCTCACATCTACTGAGGATGCAATACATGTACCCTAAATATAGACTGGATCCATAGTTCAAAAGCACCTTAGACACTTTGTGTACAAGCAGAAACTAACCTTTAAAATAACAATACCTTCTATATGTGCCTACAGCAAACAGCAGAAAGATATGAATCATTAAAAGAAAAAACATAATGTCTTTGCCAGGGAAATTCCCGACTCAACCAACTGGCCTAGAGCCTTTTGAGTCACTGTTACATTTATAAAAACCAACAGCTTATGGGTTTACAAACAGATGTAACATTTGCAATTCATTATAGAGAAAAACTCAGACCTTTTGGCTTTGGCAAAACTTTTTATCATCACAAACAAACATTTCAACAAAGATGTACATGATGTATTTTACAGCAGCTTGCCAAACAATCTCCAAGGGCCAACAGCAGACAGCAGGCAACACTCTCATCGCAGTCATAAAAGTAGGCCAGAGCATAATTTCAAATATGCTGGATTAATCGAAGTAATTTCAGTAATTTTGCTTTTCCCCATGATGTGGAATTACTGATAATAAGGTGATTACGCCTGCTGGTGTAATTAAGAGTAATTTGGAGGCAAAAAATCCTATCACAAGAGCACATTTAGCGAGCACATGTTACTGCTCCTGACACTTTTTATGTTTAGATACATTTAAAGCTATTTTCCTAGCGCAAAATGCATCCTCGCATCCAGGGTATATTTTGTGCTAATAAACTAATGCTAAATACTAGGAGTAGGTTGGAGGGAAATCCTACCCCAAGTGCACATTTAGCGAACGCGAGCGGCTTCTCCTCTTCACTATTCATGTTGTGTTGCATTTAGCTCTATTTCTTATTGCAAAATGCATCTTGCGTCCATTTTGGATGCAAGGGGGCATTTTTCCAATAAGAAAATAAATAGTGCTACGTCAAGAATTACTCTTCTCATGTAACTCCGCACGAAATCGCAGAATGTTTGGGTAATTTAGTGTCACTACGCTACACAGAATTTATGTGATTTACGCCCAACCCTACATAAAAAGTCAGCCGCTGGAGTGGATTGATCATGAACCTAGATTATCTGACGGTCAAAGATTCTCTCCTCTAGGAGAGTTCAAGTAACACTCACCTGTACATTGGGTACTTGGGGGACTCACTCCTACTCCAGGTGGCCGTCAGAAACAAATGCAGCACTTAGCAGGTGTATCGGTGCTTCTGGGGCACCACAGAAAACTATACACATTTTAAAATCTGCTCCTTCACCCCACAGGTCTTTGTTTTTGCCATCTTGATTTGACTATGCACCAGCCTTTTTTGTACTTTTTACAGGAGGGTACTCCAGGCCCTACCGAGGACATACGTACACAACCACTCAATTCTCCTCTGGCAACTGCTTCCTTTCTGGCACTTGACACTCTTGTTTCCTCCCTCCAACCCACCTACACTGTACATGGATGCAGTATTTCTCTTTCAAGTTGCACTAGAATATGCATAGGGACGCAAAGGCAACAGCAGGTGTAGCAGAGAGAGCAGCCTCCACAGGGCAAGGAAGCCTCCTCAGTGACACTAAGGTACACTCTGACCTTCTTTGCCCAAAAGTCAGCACAGCCACCTTCACATGACTGGGCCATTCTGATGAACAGGGCTTCTCCCTGGGTTGCTCTTATGTCCCTGAGGAGGCTCTAGAGCCCCAACGGGTGATGGAAGGAGATCACAATCATACTCTGAAAATTAAATAAGAACCTGGCTTCACAGGGCCATAACTTCACAACCCATGGCTATGTCTGTGTGTGATTTTTTTAGAAATCTATGGCGGATACCGACAGCCCTCTGGCACCACTCTAATGGAGAAAGGTACATGTGCAAGCAGCTACATTTTCTAAAGCTTTCGGACATCCAGTTGGTCCAATTTCCAGAAGGCTTCTTGCACTGGGCTTCTGGTGGCAGACTCCATCCTCTACAGGCATGCTGTTGAGGCCTCCTAACTCCTAGAATTTCAAATGATGATTCCTAATGTTTTTCTACATCCTCCTGATCTATTGCTTTCTTTCTCATAGAAGAAGCATGATTGTGGGGGGTGGGGGCCTAGAAACAGCCTCCTTGTGTTCTCCTAACCTTGAGCCATCCAGTCTGTAGTACCCCAAGGTCCACATGCCCTGCAGACCACTATAATTGCCTGCACTCATCAGAGACACCGGCCTATCACCACTTGCAGGGTGGCTGTATGCTCAGCAGGAGCTTGTGGTGGCCACTCCAGGGACTCTCATAGCATGACCCATCCAAAAATGCCTAGGGCCCTCAATATGTCCATCCTCTAGTGGCCCTGAGAGGCTGTAAGAGGGCTAGTGCAAATAGCTGAAGGGAAAGCCAACACCATTTACAGTACAAACCAGAAGTCACCAAACATCTGACAGCGGTGCATCTTTCGATTGGTTACAAGTTGGCAACACCCTATAAAATGGCAATACATTTCTGCCTCTATGTGAAGCTTTGCACCACCTGGCCTGGTTTCTTCCTTCTCAAACTTCAAATATACATCCTGTGGTGGAACCAAGGGCGGTTTGTCAATTTGGATCAAGGTTTGTCTAAAAGTAAAGGAAATTACTATGGAAACTAATTGTCTGAGATCCAGGTGCTTCTTGTGGAGAGTTCACACAAGTTCCATTTTTATGTAATCAGTCTTTATAATACGATTTTACCAATACTATTAATAAGAACTTTTAATACTTTTTAAAATATTTGATGAACTATTGACCACACATAGATCAACTAAGTCAGAGTGCAATATCATTCTTAGTGGGGATTTTAATGCTAAATTTAAAGTATGCACAAATGATCTGGACGACTCACATGGTTACCCTGCTGCTTCTTCTCATTAGGGCTCCACTGTAATTGATTATATGTTCACATCACGCAGTGGTTACATATCTGTTGAAGTGCGAGAACTTGAATGTTAATTACGGTGACCATAATCCCTTGACAGCTATGTTTGCATTTCCTTTTAGTTTTGTTACTTTCCCAGCAGAATCCATAATTTGTCCACAGTCTCAGCTCAGCGAGTTTTAGGCTAGCACAAAATCTTCCCAATCCCGGCAAATGTTTAGCCTCCTTGATCAAATCCGATCTAAATTAATTTATGATTATTTTGGATGATGTTATATCTGCGGGGCAATTAGGGTTAGTTTCAGTAAACTCTGTGTTAACAATACATTTTCACTTCTCAAATCGGTTCGCAGGATACTGCTTCTCTTCAGCACTGGTTTGGCGCTCCGTGCTCTAATGCAAATAGATGCCTATGTAAGGCCCTATCTTCTTTTCCAAGAAACCCTAGGGAGGTCTTAGCTGCCCGGTTGGTATATAAAAAGACTCTAATAAAAAGGGAAATTCATATTCATAATAGCAACTGGGAACATTTGACCCCAACTGTCAGAGTAAAAAATCCTAAATTGTTTCTGGAGTTCGTTAAAATCTATCAGAGAGCAAAAGAACTCTGTATTAACTATGAGCAGTCATAATACAGGACAAAATGGGTCTCTCATTTTACGAATATTTACTGTCCGACTCTTCTGGTGACTTGGCCATTGATTTTTCAATTACTGCAGCACGAGTACTATGCTAAAATGCCCTACTCCAGAGCTCTGAGGCAAAGCATCTGGGTCAACCACGGTCCCTCTTGATGTTTTACAAATGTAATGTTGATTGATGGGCTCAACTTCTTATCAATGTGTTTAATAATATTTGTGGGTTGGAACTTCCTCCCTCTTGGTCGGGCGCAGTCATTGTTCCAATCTTTAAGAAAGGTAGTCGATCCTAAGTGTTACAGATCCATCTAGCTCATAGACTCCTCGGTCACTATCATTGGGAGGGTTGCAGTCTAAAACAAATCCTTTATTCAGTGACAAACCATCAAAGGTGCAAAGTATCCTTGTAATACATGCAACAGTTTTGCTTCATTCAACATTCATAATACATAAATATACTCTTAAAACATTTTAAAAAAACAATTCTAAAACACCCCAGCAGCCCATATGCAGTGCAATTTCAATACAACTGTTTTTTCTAAATATCAGATTTTCCTATCTCTACATATCTATTTTAATCATTAAAACAAATCCTAGTTTCCCCAAAAATATCAAATTCATGATAATTTGTACAATATAAAAGTATAAAGAGCTCTTTAAAATACGACTGGCCAACGTACATTAGCTCTAAAAAACACAATTTACCTAGACAAATATCATTATAATTAATTTGGTTCCTACAGGACTACCTATGTATTAAACTACTAGATTTACAATAATTTCAGAAGCTTCTCCCGCTTAGTCCAGAAATTAAACAAAAATCAACTCACAGAAAAGACAATCAGGCCAGATGTATCAGTCGTCAAAATTAATTTAGCCTCCCTAAGGTGAGGTACCTCCAAGGCCAGGTAGATAGAGCATAACCATTTCCTAAGCATGAAATGATATTCCAGACAGACAAACATAATATGGTCAAGAGTATCAGAATTCATGCCACAAGTTGGACATGAGTCAGGTGAGGAAGTACTATTCCAGTTTTTGCTAAAAAATCAAAGCGGCAAAGAGCCTGCTCTGAATTTAATAAACAAACTCTTGGCCAGTGGTGGCGTTATATTGTCCATATAACTTTCAAAAACAGGAATGGGTTTAAATGCCAGAATCTGTTTGGTACGAAGACCCGTATTGCCTCTGAATGTTATTTCTTGCCACACTTGTGACCAGTAGGATGATTTTAAGACCTACATGTCTGCCTCACACAGTAATTCGGGTGACTCCCACACTCAGCTCAGACCCAATTTTTTTAAACAAGTCGCAAACAAACCTTAACCAAGGTATCCCCAAAGCACGGTCCATATTGTTTACATCCCTCAAGCAATCTCTATATTCAGATAATTCCAGAGTAGTCCAGATATGGATCCAAAATAATAGTGGCTTTAAATGCACCAGATCAGATACTCTCTTCATCCCCCTGTCCAAATAAAGTGTAACCAGAGGGGTACTTAAAGGGACCGAGAGCAGTGATCTAACAAATTTATTTTCCATCACTGTGAGCCTTGTCAAATCACTGCAGCCCCAGACTTCTGTGCCATATAATGCAGCACTTTGAGCCTTCTCTTGATAGGCTTCCAAGGCCGGGGAGATGGAATGCATGTATGTGTTTTTCTGAAAGCGTAGAATGGCCTTAGACCTATGAGATATAATAAAAGCTCCTTTATTTACCTGGTTAGCCCCCCTAAGTTTGTCCGACAGGGTCACCTCCAGATAGTCAAAACAAAAGACCCTTTACAAATAGTCCTTCCCTGCCATTACTGAGCAGCTTTTCTTGACACATTTAACAAGAACCATAAATTTCGTTTTTGCAGTGTTAAGTTTCAAACCCCTGTGATCTCACAACTCCAAAAATGTATTTAGCAGATCTTGTTACCCCTTCGGGATTTGGAGATTAATAATGAATCGTCTGAAAACAGGAGAATTGGTATTTTAACCCCGTTGAGAGTAGGAGAATCGTTAACACACTTTGTCAGTTCCTCAACCACATTATTTATATTTAGGGTGAACAATTGGGAGAATTATATTTAATAGACTACGCTACTGGGTTAGGGAGCCCAGTATCTTGATTCCTTACCGATACTGCTTCAGGGAGCGGCTGGGTACGATGGAGCAGTGCTGAAATTTGCCTCTGCTTACATGTATAGTATATTTGAAAAATACCTATTTTTATTACTTTATAGTTTGATTAATTAAATCATTGCAATCCATGTAGTATAGAAAAGGTTCAAACATTATTCAAATATGTTTCACTGTAGTGCACCCACATGTTCAGTAAAATAAGGCAATAAAATTATTTGGTAAACGTTTTAATCAAGAGCAGGATGTTCTTCGCTTGGGTGCAAGCACGAGGTGACATTATATTAATAGGCATATCCAATAAAAGTAAGGATCCCTTCTAAAAACAACTAGTAAGCCACCAAACTGAAAAAAGTGCGACCTAGCGCAGAGGGGAGAACATGTTCGTAGTCCAATGAGAAATCAAGGGGACTTAAACAGCTGGCGGGCTTAATACTGTTCCATCCAACAGAACAACCATAGTTTGCTAAGTAAGTTCCCTAGGTCGAGTTTGACTTGATCTGTTTTAAGCCACCCCCAGTTTAATGTAGAATTCAAAATTACAGTAATCAATAGCAGGGCACTGGGATTAAATTTTTGTCCTCGGCCACACAACTGTAATGATTTCATTAATCAAACAATAAAGCAATAATAATAGGTATTTCTCAAATTATGTTCTAACACCTGTTTTCTTGTATGCAGATGATGCTGTCCTACATGCACCCCCCCCCCCTATTCTTTGTGATGCTTAGTCAGAGCTTTCTCACAGTTTATGTCTGGAATAGACTTATCCTCCTATTTCTCCAAATCGCATACTAGGGCACGCCACCCTGAATGCATCAAATTATGTAGTGTAACTATAAGTAATAACAGGCTTCTAAATATGTCTAGCGTTCCATATTTTAGGGTAGTCTTTCAATCTAGCTTGTCTTGGGCCTGTAGTATCTCCTAACACTATTTAAAGTTTACCCACTCTGTTAGTGCTATTTTAACTCTAAGTCATTCCTTGGGTGGCAAACCTATTACCCCTTTTTGGGAAATTTACAAAACCCAGTGTTCACTGATTTATACCTATGAAAATGGTATTTGGGGTTGCACAGATTGCTGTGCACTTCAGGTGAAGGAAAACCATGTCAGTCAGTTTAATCTTTATTCGTCTATCACAAGATAGTCATAAAAGCACATTATTTAAAACAAAAATCATGTTTTGTCTATAGATAAAATCAAATTGATAGAATAATTTATTTTTTTATGTTAAAACTGTAACATCCAAGTTCATATTGGTACATCATCATAAAATCAAGCCTTAAAAATTACACATAAAAAATCTGATACCAATATTCTAAAATTCCATGGATCATGTCATTTTCTTTCTGCTAGATACTCATGTTTTTTCTCATTTTGATTGCTTTCAAGATAAACAGGGCAACACTATAACAAGTCAAGGGGTCTCCCAGTGTCACCAGGAATTTCATCGCTACTTTATGTGACCTGACATGATGGGTGAAAAAAAGCGGTTTAAAAAAAACACATCTAGAGTTATTATAAAAATTACAAAATAACAAAAAATGCATTGTACTCTTACTCCTGTTGTCACATGGACAAAGCACATCTTCAGACGGATGAAGCCACATTGTAGGAAAAGCTACAAGATAATGAGCAATGCTACATCTTAAACTAATTAACACAAACAGATGATGGGCATAGGTCATGTATGACAAGTAATTTATTGTGCTAGCCTCTAATCTATGTAAAATATACTGTGTAACAATAGATTTGAAAGATGAAAACCATGTCATCTTTCCCTAAACCCCTTCCACTTCAAATTGTATCTATCACAAAGAACGAGGCTTACTGTACATTAAGACATTATGTGAAACATGGCCCCCTGTTGCTGTGGTTTTCCATTTGGTTTAATCCGTATGCTATCATAAATGAGGCAATAACTAAGAAGTGCTTACTTTGCAATCACAGAATGGTAATACCTGGGCTCGCATATATTAAGCAGAACCTTGAAGAGTTGGAAAGGTCCTCCTTGCTCGAGAACCCACTATCGGTGTGTAAGAGCGATAAGACGCATGTTAACCACATATGTTTGATACAAAGGCACCTATCAAGGAAAGTGCCCGGGGCGTGACATAGGCCCCTTCAGCCCCTGCACAGCACCCTGCTCGGAGAGCTCCTGATTGAGTCCTTGCAGGGGGACCCATGCAATTTTGTTACATCACTGGAAAGTGCAGAAACGTTGAAATTGTCTGTGAGGTAAAGTGCTCTGATACCCTCCTGTCTTGCCAGTGCTATGTAAAACTCTTTAAAAAAAAATATATATATATAGCAGGTAGGTCGCCCCCCCAGCCACCACACGGTCCTCCTGTGACGCTGCCCCACTAGTGCTGTCGCCGCTGCATGCTGCCTGAGTAAGTCCTTCTGTGCCCCCTGCTCACAGTTGTCTGCCTTCGTTCTCTGTGCCCTTGTGCCCCCTCTCCCCTGTTTTTTCATTTCTGTGCCCCCTGCTCACAGTTGTCTGCCTTCGTTCTCTGTGCCCTTGTGCCCCCTCTACCCCGTTTTTGCATTTCTATGCCCCCTGTTTCCGCTTTGTCTCCCATTGGTGTGCCTCTCTGCCCCCCTCCTCCGTTTTCCCTCCATGCCACCTTTCCCGCCGCTGCGTCCCTGCAGCCCCGCCCCCGCTGTCCCATTCGCCACCCCGCTCCCGCCTCCCAGCTGCTCCTCTCTCCCACAGCCCCTCATATGGAGGCCGCACAGCACCTAAGGCAAGCCCGTCTGCGCCCGTCCGCGCCTGGACCACGCCCAGCGCCAGAACCCCTGGCCCCCGCCGCACCCAGAGTATCCGACTGAGATACGACACCACCCGCCTCAACGCACTCAACACCGGACGACCACCCGCCTGCTACCAAGCCACTTGAAGCGAACCCACGGACCCTTCACCTGCCAAGCCTGCAAATTCACCTGCCTTCGAACCTGCCCCCGCCCACCAAACACAGCAGCAACAACAACAACAACCACCTCAAGTGCATCCTCCTCAACACCCGCTCCGTCCACAAACACGCCGTCGAACTCTGGGACCTCCTCGACACAACAGCTCCAGACGTCGCCTTCCTCACGGAAACCTGGATGAATGCTGCCTCGGCCCCCGACATCGCCATAGCCATCCCGGACGGATACAAAATCACCCGGAAGGACCGCGTCAACCAAACCGGAGGAGGAATCACCATCGTCTACAGGAACACCATCAACATCACGACCTACATCGAAGACACACTCTCCACCGCCGAACACCTACACTTCCAGATTCACACCGACCCCAAGACCACCCTTAGAGGAACACTCATCTACAGACCCCCGGGCCCGCGCTCATAATTCAGCGAAATCATCGTCGACTTCATCAGCCCGCACGCCCTAACCTCACCAGAACACATCCTCCTAGGGGACCTGAACTTCCACCTGGAGAAAAACAGCGACAACAACACCTTCACCCTGCTCGACAACCTCGCCAACTTCGGACTCAAACAACTGGTGAACACCCCCACCCACCTAGCCGGCCACACACTCGGCCCCATCTTCTCCGCCAGCAACCAGGTCTCCTTCAGCCACTCCACCGTACTACACTGGACCGACCACAGATGCATTCACTTCACCTTCAATAAGAATACATCCCACCACCGCACGGAACAGATCCCCCGCAGATGCTGGAGCAAAATCACCACAGACCAGCTCCTCTCATCGCTAAGCCAGAACCCGCCAGCCGACACTGCTGACACCAACGAAGCAGCCCACAACCTCGCACAGTGGATCACCAACTGCACAGACGACCTCGCCCCACTGAAGAACCCCCCAAGCAAGACCGGCTACAGGAAAACCTCATGGTTCACAGACGCCCTCAAAGATTCAAAGAAATCCTGCCGAACCCTCGAAAAAAACCCTCAAGAACGCCACGCGCAAACACCACCAGCTGATCCGCACCACCAAAAGGTCATCTTTCAAAAAACGGCTAGACAGCAACATGCACAACACCAAGGAACTCTTCAGCATCGTCAAAGAGCTCTCCAACCCCAGCGCCAGCAACAACGGCATCATACCGACACAAGACCTCTGCAACTCCCTCGCCACGTTCTTTCACCGCAAGATCGCAGATATACATGACAGCTTCGGACCCCAGACTCCGCCTCCAGTCACTGAACCAACGACCCCGACCGCCACCCTCCGCGCCTGGACCCCCATCAGCACTGAAGACACCACTCACGTCATGAACACTATCCACTCCGGCTCCCCCTCAGATCCATGCCCCCATCATATCTTCAACAAAGCCGACATCATCATCGCACCCCACCTCCGGAACGTCATTAACAACTCCTTCACGTCAGCCACCTTCCCTGAGAGCTGGAAACACGCAGAAATCAACGCCCTTCTGAAGAAACCCACAGTGGACCCCAAAGACCTCAAAAACTTCCGCCCCATCTCTCTTCTTCCCTTCCCGGCAAAAGTCATCGAGAAGACCGTCAATAAACAGCTGACTGCATTCTTCGAGACAAACAACTCGTTCGACCCGTCCCAGTCCGGATTTCGAGCAAACCACAGCACCGAGACCGCCCTCATCGCAGCCACCGACGACATCAGGACCATGATGGACAACGGAAAAACAACCGCTCTCATCCACCTGGACCTCTCGGCAGCCTTTGATGCCGTATGCCATCGCACCCTAAGAACCTGCCTCTTCAACACTGGGATCCAAGGAAAGGCCCTGGACTGGATCACCTCGTTCCTCTCAGACAGAACCCAGAGAGTCCGCCTCCCTCCCTTCCGCTCAGCGGCCACCGAGATCATCTGCGGCGTACTCCAAGGCTCCTCGCTCAGCCCAACCCTCTTCAATATCTACATGAGCCCCCTCACCGCCATCGCACGCAAACACAACATCAACGTCATCTCCTACGCCGACGACACCCAGCTGATACTCGCTCTCACCAAAGACCCAGCCACCGCCAAAACCAACCTCCAAGAAGGAATGAAAGACGTCGCAGAATGGATGAAGCTCAGCCGCCTGAAACTGAACTCAGACAAGACGGAGGTCCTCATCCTCCGACAATCCCCTTCCGCCTGGGACGACTCCTGGTGGCTCGCAGCGCTGGGCTCCGCGCCGAGACCCTCAGACCACGCCCGCAACCTGGGATTCATCCTGGACTCCTCCCTCACGATGACCAAGCAAGTCATCGCCGTCTCGTCCTCTTGCTTCAACACCCTGCGCATGCTCCGAAAGATCTTCAGAAACGCCCTATATGCTGGAACCACCGCCAAACTCCAGAAACGACTACAACGCATACAGAACGCCTCCGCACGACTCATCCTCAACATCGCTCGCCACAACCACATATCTGCCCACCTGAGAAACCTGCACTGGCTCCCCGTCAGCAAGAGGATCACGTTCAGGCTCCTCACCCACACACACAAGGCACTCCACAATATGGGCCCCGAATACCTCAACAACCGCCTCTCGTTCTACACTCCCACCCGCCAGCTCCGCTCCGCCAGCCTCGCCCTCGCCACCGTCCCACGGATTCGCAGAACCACCACCGGAAGAAGATCGTTCTCCTACCAGGCAGCCAAAACATGAAACTCCCTCCCTGCACACATCTACGACTGACCGAGGACCATCTCACCTTCAGGAAACACCTCAAGACCTGGCTATTTGAGCAGTAGCAGCAACCCCCCCCCCCCCCCCCCCCCCACCAAAGTGCCTTGAGACCCTCACGGGTGAGTAGCGTGCTCTATAAATGGATTGATTGATTGATATATATGCAAATTTAAAATCTTGCTGTGGTCTGGAGCCATAACTGACCTTTGTACGAGGAAGCAGGGGGAGGGCCCCATTACTGAGGCTTGGATCTGGAATGATTTGTAATCTTCTATTCTACCCTCTGAGTCAGTTTAGCAATCTATTATTGGGTGTGTGTCTATGCCATGGCGTCTACACTCAATTTAGAATTTTACCTTTTTTTTGTAAATTTTACGAAGTTTTTTAGAAATTAATTTCTGTTACCACTTTTAAGGAATACACATTAAACAATTCAGAGCAGCCGTTCGTTTTTTGCAATTGTTAGTTAACGAGGATGTTTGCTACAGAGTAAGATGTTTTCCTAAATCATCTCTAGATTGTCATAAACATATGCCTTTTTAATTATTCTCTTTGTGGCAAATGTTTTATATCCGTGTTTTGTGTTTTTCTAATTATACGTTTATGATTGTCTCGGACTTTCCAATAGAGTTGATGATAATGATCTCCTGTGGTGGCTAGAGGTCGGCCTGTCCTCCCTTTGTCACATATAGAAATATCCTACTAACAAATTTATAGGGAGGTGCTACTAACAGCTATAGAATATCTACGCCGTCACCTACATCTAACAGGGGAAGCCTAATTCCCTAAGGATGTACCTGCTGTGTTCAGGTTTTTTTGCTCTGCCACCTGGACAGTACAACAACAGCACTTACCTCTCCCAGTAAAGCAGCTCAAAGCATGGACCTCATTAAGACTGGTTCAGAGAAATATGACAAGTTATAGAAGATTTGAAGGAATCCACATATGTCCAAATGTTTTCATATTTGGTTCCCAGGCCCACTAATTTGGGTATGAGGCAGGGACTAATCTATGCACTATAAGGCAACCTGGAGATAACCGTAAGACACAACTCATAAAGTGGAAACTTTGTACACAGAAGTTGAGCAGTGGACAGAGAGGTATGTACTCTACTGAAACTTCAACAATGATAAAACATCTAAAGTCAAAGTACACAAATGAGTATAAGAAAATTCTGTGTTGCTAGCAGAATAATAAAAGCAAACACCATCTTGGTCACAGAAATACTTAAAATGTTTCTGGACTGGTGCTGTTGGAATTAAATGAGTAGAACAATCCTCACCTCTGTCACAATGCCCTGTATTGTATGAAGTGCAGAACCACTGTGTGGTGCAGACAACAAATTCCAAAGATTGGTAATCATCATCATCATCATAACTTTATTCGACGGTTGAGTCATCAAAGTATATCATATAAAAATACATAAATTATTCAAAATACGACGAATTTCCAAAAAATTTAAAATAGTTAAAATTAACATTAAATTCCATGACACAACTCTCAAAGATAATATAAAACTACAATATCTTTAAAATATTCCCAATTTACTATAATCTAGAACATATTCAACATTTCTAACATATTTAAATCAATAGTAAATATCAATCTCCATCAAAGCACAAAAACACAGACCTTATGAAGCAACTAGTCTAATGTATCACATGTGGCTATTTAGCTATATGGTACCTCACGTACCATTTTAAAAATTTTTTTTTTTTTTTTTTTACAGTTACTCAAATTAAGAAGCCGTTTATAGGCGGCTTTTAGAGCGAATTGACCATGTCCATTTGAGAAATTTCGCCACTGCTATCGCAATTGTAGGGTTAGAATCTGTACTTAAAATTCTCAGGGCGTCAACATACCTCCGAGTGCCCATGAGCCGACAAATGGGTTTTATCCACATTCGGCGAGGTGCAAGATATTGAGGACAGCCAAACAAAATATGACTGACAGATTCTTGTTGGTCCGGACACCAGGGGCATCTGTCACTTGGAGACCCCTCCCATTTCACCATAAACTGCCTAGTTGGGAGGGTACCAGCCCTAAATTGAAAATACAGTTTGCGATCATATGACCTTTTAATAACATCCCAATATTCTTCAAACATGGGCCTGGTCTTAAATTCAAGAAAACGACCCGTGAGATTTGTTGGTAGCTTTTCCAACATTATTGAGTGGTGGACCATTTCCCAATATCTTGCTTTTAGAATTTTTTTACATGGGAAGGTTGCATTTTGAGGATTATCCCACAGTTCTACCATTCCCATCTTCCCTGATAGGGATCTAATCTCACTCAGCCATTTTATTTTATGAAAAGGATCATTATTAATAATATCCATAAGGCCTCGAGCGTATTGCGTTAATTGCTCTGTGCTCCATATTCTACACCAGTATAACAATGGGCGCAAAATTACTAAATCTTTAATCCCTTTTCTACCTAGATCCCAATGTAGAGGGATTAAAGGGGTACTTTGAGGTACACCGGTCAACTTGCGAAAAAACTCATTTTCCACCTTTGTCAAACGGGCTACATTTTCAAAGCCTCATAGTTCAGCTCCATATAGGGCTGAGCTCAATACCTTCATCCCATAGATCGCAAGAGCTGGGCGAATAGGTTTAGTCTGTGATGTTTTGAATTTTTGTAGGAGACAACCTGCTTGTTGCTGATGCTTGAGGACAGCCAAATCAATATGGTTATTCCAACGCATGTCTCTCTGCAAAGTCACCCCTAGGTAAGTAAAAGCGTCCACCTGTTCTAATGGACATTTGTCCATGACTATATTGCCTCTAAAGGATCTGTGTTCATTAAACGCCATGAACTTGGTTTTGGCAGTGTTTATTTCCAACCCATGCAGGCGACAGAAATCTTCAAAGCGCAACAAGGTTTTCTGAAGGCCGCAGGGAGTTTTAGAGATGATCAAGGTGTTGTCCGCAAACAAGAGGACAGGGATGCGAATACCATCCAGCACCGGGGCATCGGTGGGGGTCAGAGAAAGGTAATCCACCACCCCATTGACAAAGAGCGAGAACAGGGTAGGCGCCATTACGCACCCCTGCCACACTCCCCGCTCAACGGGGATGGCTTCAGTAGCCTCCCCCTGTAATCCCCACTGAACCCGTGCAAAAGTGTCCTCATGCATGCGGACGATCAATGTTAGTAGTTCCGAGGCCATCCCCAAATCCATCAAAACCTGCCATAATTTGTCACGTGGGACTAGGTCAAAGGCTGCCCTCAAATCCACGAACACTGTATACAGGGACCCTTTCCCTAGGACCACAGTGCGCCAATACAAAGTTACAAACCGAAAGACTTGATCAATTGTACTAATTTTCCTACGAAATCCCACCTGTAATGAACTCAAGATATTGTTATCATCCATCCAATCCTGCATTTTAAATAGCACTAGCCTTCCCATAATTTTTTTAATGGAATCAATCAGGCTGATAGGCCTGTAATTACCTGGAACAGCCTTGTCCCCCTTTTTATAAACCGGCACTATTTCTGCCCCTTCCAAGAGGGAGGAACAGCCCCGCCCAGGGCTATAGCATTTGCCAGTTGAGCTATATACACCCGACATGTTTGCTTATCATTTAGAAAAACATCCGCGGGGATGCAGTCCATGCCTGGGGCCCTACCATCTGATACAGTCTCCAAAGCCCTGTCCACATCTTTCAGACTAAAGGTAACATCTTTATAAAATGTATATTGAGTAGCGTGACCGCACTCATAACTTCCACTGCGTGCATATTGTGGTTTAAAATACTCTACCCACAAGTGTTGCGCAACATTATTCTGTGGGCGTTCAGGACACCCCCCCTATCCCATTTGAATATATCCCAAAACAATTTTGGATTCTTAGCTTTACATGCGTCTTTCAGCTCCTGCCACTTACATCTATCCCATAACTTCTTCGCCTCATTCTGGACCTTCTTATACAGCCCCCTCGCCTCTCTAACCAAAGTGGGATCCCGCTTCTTTATAGCCACACCCAGATTCAATCTGGCTTGTTTACAAGCCGCATTATACCAGCTTTCTACATTCCTTCTGTTTTTCCTATTTCCAAGGCCCGATTTACAAAAATAAATCTTCAGGTGATCAAAGAGTTTTTCATGCTCTTGGACAATGGAGGACTGGGGGTCAGCAGTCTTCACGAGGGATCCCAAATCTATCAATGCTTTATTTACATCTTCCCTAATTAGCGTCAAGGTCTCGGGGTACTTAGCGACCTGACTCCACTTAAGATGTCTTTCGTCATTTGCTAGGGCTACTTCGGGGACTATACTATCATAGTTACCCACTCCCACTCTACCTATTTCTAGTTTAAAGGAAGAGGTAAGTGGGTTATGATCACTCTCTAGGCGTGTAATGACAGCCATGTCCATAAGGCAATGCCATCATTTTAAATGGACAAGCAAATAATCTATTCGGCTAGACCTATGGCCGTTGTCATACGTAAAACTTCCCTGCCTATCAGAGGGCGTGCGCCCATTGGCAGCCCTTAAATAATTTCCCATACATAATCCCTTAAATTGTATAGCCGCTTCAGTCCACTTTTTTATGGGTACCAACTCAAGTTGGGGAATACCCCATCTGGAGTCTTCCTCCTCCGTTATCTTTTGGTCCTCGTAACCTAACGGTTCGAATGTAACATTAAAATCCCCCGCAATAAGCGGGAATGAGTTAATTGGTAGGGTCTCAATTAAGTTGTCCAAGGCTGAAATTACCATCGATTTTTTACCTCTTGGGAGCCCTCTTGCATAAACATTAAAAATATCTAAACTACCACCAGACGACAAACCAAGTCTCACCGCCAATATATCTTTATTTAGAACCGGGAGTTGTCGCATATTACAACTTAATACCTGTTTGACCCAAATCACTAATCCTCCCATTGGCCGTCCCCCTTCCTTTCTGTCAGCAGGGACAAAGAAATTCACATACCCCTCACGAAAGGCAGGTTCCACCAACCAGGTCTCTTGGAAGAGGCAGATATCATATGTGTCAACAAAGGTATACCAATCAGCCAAATTCAATTTGGAACCGAGACCCGCCACATTCTAAGATACCAGTGACAAGGATGGAGTTCTGTTGGATTTGCAATAAACATTTTCAACCCCCCCTGTACCTACATCCAATTCAATTAGAGATGGTGGAGTCACCATTACATTACATTCCTGTTCTAATTTAGCTATATTCTCTAAGCTTGATTGGTTCACACCTGAATTTCGGGGTATGCCTTCATATAGATTCTCATCATTCACCTGCATGACCCGTAAACATCTTTCTAGTGGTGGTGATCGACGTCAATCACAATCTTCCAATCCTGACAATACCTCGAATCTATTGAAATCTGAAAGACCCCTTACATTATTCCTATTCCAAACCCCTCTATTTGATAACAATTTCCTGGGTGCTGGAACTATTTCTGGATAAAAAAAGGTCAAGGGTAATGACTGAATCACAGTATTTGTAACCTCATAAGCCCATTTACAAATATGATCAACAGCCCTCCGGTCTCTAAAATTAATAATTATACAATCACCATCTATCGACTTGCTCCGCACCCCCACTCAATCCACTCTTCCCACAAACAATATTTCCGCAGATACATCAGGGGGGAGAGGGCGATTTGTATTAAGCCAAAAGATAGATTTGTTCTTAAGTTCCATATACGTCTCCCCCTTATCCTGACACAATTGGGGAACACCCACAAGAACCACCACATACGGAGTAGAATCCGGTGGAAGATCAATGCATGGTAAATTTTGTGAGGGGTGCATTGCAAGGGTAGTAGCATCCCTCGCCAGTTGAGACTGGGTCACAAGTCTCGGAACATCTGTTACCACTATCCTATCGCTAGGAGGGGGTGGATTAATAGGTTCTAATGGAGATTTATCGATGGGTAAAGATATAAGGCCAAGGCCCATAGTTTTATCATCGTTTTTTTTATTTCCCGCCTGAGAGGAAACTGGGGCCACTACGATTCCTGTTTTCTCCACTGGAACCTTTTCAGTGTTATTTGCTCCATTTACCCACACACCACCCCGCAATTGGCCAGATGCAACAGCAAGTTCTAGACAAACTAATCTACTTTCAATGATGTCTAGTCTGTCATAGATTGGGAGGCAAATCTTTTTAAATATGTCCTCCAACTTGCTCCAAAAGTTAGATCCCGATTCATCTGTCGAAACATCCACTGTTGGGCTCGGGGGGTCCACGTCTAGTTCAACGATTGGATGGCATATGATGGGGCTAGTTGGAGGTATTGGAGCTGAAGGACCATTAATTTCCATAACTTTGGCTTTCCTTCCCTATATTTGTGTTTGTGCTCCACTCCACTTCCTTTTGTGTGTCTTATTTACTGCTTGGTGACACACCCCAGCTTTATTACCATGGGCAGATCTAGTCTTAACACACGGTAGCAGTGACCCAGAGTCTCTAGTGTCCAATTTAGAGTTTGCAGTGGCAGTAGTGCGGATTTTACATGGCTGCAAAACAGTCCGACATCCATCCGTCTGTAAAGGGGAATTCTCCTCTCTTTCATCGGTATCTATCACTGCATCAGTGACCGGTACCGAAGAGGGCAAGGGGGAACTAGCTAGGGTTAATCTACCCAGGGAAGATCGTTTACTAAGCGCAATATCCAACAATAATCTTTTTTCTGTTAGTTCGATTTCATGCGCCAAAACGGACAAAGCTCTGACAAGGAACTGGTCCAAAATGCCTACTGTTAGACCACCCGACATGGTTTTTTTTGCGAGGTTAGGCATGGTTTTACATCTGGTACACTAACCTTAATTGCCGATGTTAAGGGGGTGGCCCGTCTCGTCCACTCCGTTCTCGAACGAGCTCAAACGGGCCCGCCCTTGGCCCGGGCTTCGCCCGCGCGCGTCCCGCGATGCGTAAAAGGGGCGTGTTAAAATACCACAGCCAGGTGGGTGGGAGGTCACCGGGAAGAGGCACCAGCTGTGTCAGGAGCTAGGGCTGCTGGTCCTCGCAGTCCCGCACACAATGTCCACAATGCTACTACGAGCAATCAGAATATGGAACAGCACTACAAAGATACCAGTAACAAAAATGTCTGTCTCCAGTTTAAGGTGGCCTTTTGCCACTTGTTTTAACTGAAGTGAGTCAGCATGCAGAGACTCACCAGAAGCCCAGGTGAGATGAAGATGAAGAATTGCGGCTCAAGTTGATAGGCAGCATGCCCTCAGATGCTGCACTCTGCTCGTTCCCGAGCACCTTCATCGTCTGAGCAGCCCTGGCGTGGTTCGGGATACCTAGAGGGGGGTTCTTCAAGGTAGTTGAATCGCCAGACATCAAGTGTGGTGGTGGGCTCACAGTACGCTACACAGTCAAATCATGTCAAATTTGGGCTTCTAGTTCTATCTCGTGAACACCTTTAATTCCAACAAGTATTTGCAATGCAATAGGTCTCGCATTACTGAAAGTTTGAGCTATTGGCGTTGCATTATTATTTACAACACTAATAGGTCAAACTTTCAGTAAATGCAAATGCAAATGCTTGGTGTCAATTGTCCTAAACAAATTCTCAACTGGCTTTTGTAATGTTATGCCATTTTACTCTTTTATCAAATTGTTTTTATATTTTTATATAACTTTTACTTTATGATTATTTTTGTATTTATGACTAAAATTGTCAAAAAAAGCAAATGGAATGCACATCTAAAAAAGGTTTGTCTAAATTCTATTATTATGTTTCTAGCTGGGTGCTATGTTGTGACGAAGGCAGCGTAGGAAGTTACATGGAGCGCTCCACAGGGATTACACACCCAGGCTTTTATGCTTCATATTTACCAAATAAAGCTGGAACTGTAAAAGCAGCTTGTGTCCAGAGAAGTTCTTTGTTACTAGCACTTCACAACAGACCCAGTCTATGTTGTACATTTTATCGACACATCAAAATTAAATGTTTTGCACTGATTTACACAATCGTGAGCCAAGGCCTGGATCGTAACCTAGTTCTCCATTATCATGAGTCTGCAGCCCTACCTATTGGGAGGGACACATACCCTACCATGAAATCTCGGCTCGCTTTGGCCTTGAGGTTTTAAAAGGGCCTCAACCCTGGCTCCAGAGACATTTTAAGGCATGGGTAAAGTGGGCTCTTGCCCAGGGCCCCAGCCTTTCAGGGGGCCACCTAATAGAGCCCACTCTGTTCTGTTATAAATGCCGTTGTCATGCAACATCCATGAAAAAGTGTTTTTTTTCTTTTTGACCAAAACATGACTCACATATGGGAGGGTGTCGCAGAGATTATTTGCAGTTATATTAGTGAGCTGCTGCTGTGTTACAATACTGAAAACACACATCACTTTCTCAGGATATTAGATGTAAAAACATTTAGAATTTGGACGAGTGTGCCCACTGTCAGTGACCTGGCTAAAGAAGCCAAAAAAGAGTTGAAATTGGATTATAAAACTAAAGTTGTCCGAACAGGGGACCCCAACATACTTTTGGCCCAGGGCCCCCAAAATTCATCAGATGTCCCTGCCAGGCTCGAACTTTTAGTGGCTTGCCGACCTTTAGTTAGCATTTCCGTAATATTAAATTAGCATTTTCTAAACTCCCTCACATTTTAAACCTGGAAAACAAACACGCTGATTTCCTCGATTTACTCCTAAAACTAATAATATGCTGAAAATACTGGCATTATTAAAAATGAACAGGAATCACACATGATATTCAAACTCATCCTATACGAGACTGTACTAGTACTACCTATCAACCCCAAATTCGCGCACATGGCACACAAAAGATCCCTTGACGTGCGGGAGCGCGAAGCACAGAAGTCAAGCAACTAAACATGAGTAGTCAACCGCTGCCACTGACGTGATGATCCTTACCAAACAGACACGCCCAGCGACAAGCAGAGGCCACCAGTCATAAATCGAAGTGACGCCACCTAGCCAATCAGAGTGTTCTACTGCAGTGATTCGCCTCTTGCTGCACCAGTTTTTTCCCCACTGTAGAATAAACTGTTAAGAAACTGAAACAAGTTGTAAACCTGTAAAAGGCAGGATGCTGGAATCGGTAGTCAAGATTAAAATAGGAGGGTGCGGTTCTTGTACCAGTGAGCAGTGTGGAAGCGGCTGTCACTGGTGGATGGCGAGGTGCTGGCATGGTGACGTATGTGACGCTGGCAGGACTGGCGCCAATGAAGAAGAGAGCTCTGGTACCAATACGATGAGTAACGAGATGCACCAAAGGCACGGCTGGGCTGTGTGAGTAGGCGCAGGCAGGTGTATGCAAAAAGAACACTGCTGGGCATTCTGGGGAGCTGTTACAGGTGGCGGTGTTGATGTAAGGAGATGGCACTGGTGGGCGCTATATGGAAGTGGGTCCGCGTGGGCAGTGTAAGAAGGTGGCACCAGTAGACCGTGGGAAGAACAGCTGGCACAAGGGAATATTCTGAGGAGGTTACAATGGTGGGAAGTGTAGAATAGCACCAGAAGGTAGTTTGAGGAGGTGGCACCGGTGGTAAGGCATTCGTGGGCAGTGTAAACTGGCACGGGTGGACAGTCTGAGGAAGAGGCACGAGAGGGCAGTGTGAGGAGCTAGCAATCACGGGGAGGGCTGCCACGAGGCGAGTTTGCACCCACTGGCAGAGTTAGCACCGCTGGGCAGTGTGAGAAAGCGGCACGGAGGGCAGTGTCTGGAGTTGGCAGAGTTATCAGTCTTGGCTGAGTTATCAGAGCTGGGCAGCACCTGTCTGGCCCCTGTGCTTCAGTCTGACCCTTTCATCACCAGCCACGATTCCACGCGCGACATTTCCCAGGCACCCAGAGCAGATCTGCCTCAGTCAGTGCACTTCATTCAGCGCTCTCTTACTCCCTACCTGCCGAAGAGGAGGTGGCGCGATAGGTGGAACCCTGCGACCGTCAAGACACGGAGATCGCTGCAGCTGGAACATTAACCCAGTCTGCTATCTAATCATCAGAACAACCCAGACAGGAATGTCGTAGACTGAATGCAGAAAAATAAGCACGGAATCGAAACCAGTGGTGCACGCGAACCACAGAGGAGCAGGGACAAGGGAGCGTGTTGTCTGTGCCACTGCTGCGCATAACAGACACCACTGGGAAATGGGCGGTTACATTTGGAAAGAAGCTGGGACATTCACACGCCTTTCACCAATGGCGTGCTGCCTTTTTTACAAAGACCTAATTGCAGCTGATGAAAACGAAAGCACACGCACGAGCGTGTGGTCAGCTTTCAGAACCCCCTACATGAGGTCTCTCGCTGCGCGAGCAGGGCTACGCACTGCAATGCTAGGCGCGAGACCTAAAAAGGGGTCACAGGCAAACCATTAATACCTGCCCTAACCGGGATGATGGTTAAATCAAGTCATATTGTTTGAATCATCTGATACACCCCACACTAAGTGCCCGTAGTCATTGGCCCATGAGATATGTGGAAGAAGTGCTTTTTTCATCCATATGTACTCATGGTAAACATTGTGGCATATTCTTTGAACCATGATATACCCCACACCGAGTGCCCATGACATCTTGAAATGATCCCTTTAGACTCAGGCCAGTAAAGAATAATAATCTTGTTCAAGCAGTAAAAGATAGTAAATTGATATTAACTGTGTGCAGCATCATGCAATGGATTGCATCTGCTCTATGAAGAATGTTTTAAGCACTATTACCTTGGGTATCTGTGGACGGTTGAGTATATCTTTCACATCTATAATAGTCATATGACTTTGGACACTCGGTGTGAATTATATCACATGATTCAAACTATATGGCAACAGGCCAGCAACAGCCGAAGCACCCTGGCATCTTTGGTAGAGTGAAGAGATGTGTTCCTTTTTTGGCATAACCAGCTACAATATCATACAGATCTTAGAAGGGGTGACAACTTAACTCAATAACTGGAGAATTTCAGTGGTTGTTTGATTTTAATTCATAACTATAACTGAATGTTACCTGTGTTTTTTCATTTCGAAGTTAGGTTAAATATGTGTCAATATGTTAAGGGCAAAATGAACCAATTATATAGTAAATATGCAGATGTGTAGAGTGCAATAAGCAAATTATTGTCTATGGGAAGGGGCTGTGACTCATGAGAGGCACGCCTTGAATGGGCCATTATGCGCCCCCCCCCCAAGATGTTGGAGTTGTCTGCAACTGCCGGTAGCAATTAGACAGATATTTACAATTTACATTTGAATTAGCGGTGCTGCCGTCATTTTCAAGTGCACTTGAGAAGCTCTGTTACTACGTCTTTGTGTCATAATTGAGCTCTCAGCCTATTCTTTTTCTCTTTTAATTTCAGACATTCTGGCCTTGCATGTTCCTACTATTCATCAGTAGCAGGCTGGGTATGCGTCCACACTGATGCATTCTGATAAGACATTTAGTTTTATGATATTAAACATGTTTGGTAAAAAAGAAGCAACACATATTGAAGCACTAGCAAAGCCAATACGTGTCATTTGTCACAGGCCTCATTGGTTGGTTATTTGGGACATGGATGGCTGAAAGGGTAATTGATTAAGTTTGTGGATTGATTAGTCACTTATGCCCTCATTCATGAATCCATGGGGCCTTCAATACACACACATATTATGGTACCATCCAGTCATCTATCCATGCAGGCACCAATCTATTCATCTATCCATGTGCTTAACCACTCACTCACTCTTTCATCCACGCACTTAATCATCACTCATTCTACAACCATAGATTTACTTTTGCGTTAGCCACACAGCCACCTAGACAAACTCACAACTGAAAGCACCAGACTGCAAATTAAGTGAATATGGCATGCCATTCCTTTAAAGTGTGAGCCTACATTATTTAACAATTAATCTAATATTAATGATGCTTCATTTATCCATTTCTTAGATCATTTTTATTACTTTTTTGGAGAATAACATGGCATGTGTATTTATTCTAAATATTGTTAATTTCAAATATAATCTCAAAATAAATTTTGTATTATGATTTTTTTTCTCACTTAATTAAATTTTATTTAGATATACTAAATATCTTATTTATTTTAAATATGTATAATGATTTTTATTTTGGTATGTATTTAAATGTTTCTTTTTTAAGTTTAGGAATTGAAATGGTATATCTAACCCCTCCAAAACACAACAATTCCCTTACTGTTGCTAAGATTGGAGTGGGGGGGGTGGCCAGCACCATGGCCGGCTAGTCGCATCTGCCGGAGCTCCGGCAGCCTGATGTTTATCCTGGATATAATCCTGCCTTTCCCGCCACCAACTATTGTCAGCTTTTACGGCCAATTGTCCCTGACAGCACAGAAGCCAGCTCGTAGCAATCGTTGAGGTGAGGTGTACAACGTAACAGAGGGAGAGCCAAGCTTTGGCGGAGGAGAGCTGTGATCGCCCAAGATGGCGGAGGAGGAGTGGCAGCCGAGAACTACACGACTGCGTTCAACGCCGATACCAGGTGTAGTCCTTCCCCACTGAGCCTGCCGAGGGGCACACTAGACATCGGTGGGGCATAAAGCAGTGGCGGTGACAATCACTCAGAGGCCGCCCCCCCACCCCACAACGAGGGAGCTGCGGGGGCTTCAGCCTAGCTCGTGTGCAGGTGGGAGAGAACGTGCACGGCTGAGCGGAAGCAGACCCAAATGGGCCCGGCGGCTGGGCTGTGGAAGAGAGCCCGGGCCAGACTGCTCTCCCGGAACCGCTGGGGAAACATGTGAGCCGACCCAGAAAGGAAGAAACTGAACACACTGAAGGCTGGACCGGAATAGGAGAACAGGAGGAAAGCAGTGGATGCAATCAGGATCCCAGTGGCCGTGGTGGAACCAGCCTCAGCCTAGGCGCAGGTGAGAGGGGTTACACATGGGCAGGCGAGAGTGAGGCGATCTGAACCCAGTTGACTGGCACCACTGAAAGTCAGGCCAAGACCTGAGGGGCGGTCCCGGAGACGATAAAACCAAGATTTAATCCTAGTCTGGGGAGAAAAGGTCCTCAGGGCCTGGATGGGACACAAGTGAGGACAGGCCATACGTCAGCGGGCGAAAGGTGAGCTGAACCACCCTCTTTGCAGATGAAACCCCTTGAGGCCCTTTGTACAGAAAGCAACATGCACACAACGGAGGGTGGACAAAGGCGAGATGGAATAACTGGATCCTCTCCTCTACAATCCAACAATAATCAGGTGGCAAGGCTCGACCGATAATTGGAGGCAAAAGTGTGGGACTCAAACCTGACTCCGCGAACAGTAATCGAAATTGAGGCCCCACTGAGAATGGTGCCCAGACGCGGATGGGGGTGCGATGGACCATCCCGTGCTCTGGCTGACGCGGTAGGGCGGCTCGCTGCCTCCTGTAATGCAGACACCACCTGTCTTTGGTTCAGGCACGGGTGCTGGAGAACACATCTAAGATATCACTGAATGAGAACCCCTACCCATTCAACACTCTGGGGCTGTAAGGTGACAGGGGAGTTTGAGGTAGCCTGTGCGCCTCCCTGGGGCTTGGTTCACCGGAAGGTGCAATAAGAGCGGCCTAGGAGAGAGACAGACAAATACAGTGCCGAAATCCAGTGCCGAACCCCCGAACACCGGCCACACAGTGTCTCCCCTCTAAATCTCTGACACGTACGGAGAGCTAACTGAAAACCCTAGAAGAGACCCACCTCTGTCCAATATACCATGGCGAAGGGCAAGGACCCAAAAACTCAGAAGCAAGGAAAGATGGATAAATATACAAAAGTGCTCCCACCGCCGGCTGACGTGGAAGGGGGGCCCTTGGAACCCCCAAATAACACAGCCATTCTCCAGGCAATCCATGCCTCCAGAGACGCCATAGAAGGTAAAATGGCAGGAATACGTTCGGAGGTCTCCCTTCTGCGCCAAGACATGCGCAACGTGGCAGAAAGGGTGATGCAAATGAAAACTTGTGTCTCCGAAGTGGAAGATGTAACATACAAACTAGACTCCGACGTCAAAGAACTGAAGGCAAGCATGAGATAGATTGCATGGAGGGTAGACGATGCGAAAAACAGAGCTCGGAGAAACAGCTTACGCTTCATTGGGGTGCCAGAGGGACAGGAAGCCTCTGACCCAGTAACATTTCTGTTGATGTGGTTGTGAGACTCCCTCCCTACGGTAAAATTATTACCCTGTTTTATCATTGAGTGGGCCCACAGGATGCAGAGCGCAAAGTTGTCGCAGGGAAGAAGAGGCTACTTAAACAAGGACATAAAAAGCAGACAAGGACTCCGGGGCCCGGGGGCCGGGACTCTATACGGGTGGAGGCGGGAGACCTCTGATGGAGACTCGACGCAAGCACGGGCCAGAAACAGATCCTCCATCCAGGGGGACAGTACCCACACGGTCCAATCGGACAAAGAATCTCTGGCGGATACAGACAGCGATCACCTGCTCCTTAAGAACATTAATCACATGGAGAACCTGGCCGCCGGGACGCAAACCGCAGAAAGCACACAACAGCAGCAAGAAAAGGGTGTTGAGGAAGGCGGAGATACGGGCACGGGCCATGGGCGGGCACTTTGCGGAACGGCCACAAGAGCCCTCCCCTGGACTTCACCGTGCTCAGGATTGCCTGAGCAGAACATACTTTAGCAAAGTTCATATCCTTTATTGTTTTGGTTTTCAAACTTAGGAATTAGAAAGGTGGGGTGGGGCTACAGACTTCTCAAACTGTACTTATGCTGAATTGTCATGTTGACTGGTCAGAGACTTGGCGAAGGGAGTGGGAGAAAGTGTGGCGGGGGTAGAAGGGTTAGGGGTAGGGAATTTTACAGTTTAAATGCTCAACATAATTTTGATACAACGGGCAGCAGGCATCTTAGAATCAACAGGCAGGGACAAAAGATAAGAACTCAGCAGACGAAGCCGCCAAAACCCCCTTAGGTTACTTACGAGAAACACATGTCATGAACGATGAAACATACACAGCACTAACGTGGAACATCAATGGGCTAGGTAGTAAAATTAAGAGAGGATTAGTCAATAGATATATTAAGAGACTTAAACCTGATGTTGTATTTCTGCAGGAAACCCACCTGCGTGGTACACACTGTGCCTTTATTGGAAGGGAACTCTACACTACCGTGGCGCACGCGGGATTTTCCCCAGGGGCGTTGCCATATTAATTAAGAAACCCCCCCCTTTCACACAACAAAAGTCTGGACTGATCCCAACAGGACCTATGTCGCCGTTCAGGGGACATAGAGATGGCAAGATGTTACATTAGTCAGTGTTTACGACCCACCACGACTGCAGTTCCATACTCTGGAAGCGATTGCTAAGATACTACTAGACTCAGGCTCCTCTACACATATTATTGGAGGCGACTTCAATGATGTTGTCGATCCAATTATAGATTGCACACAGATTGCCGAAGGAACTAGAGATCCTACTCCATTGGCGGACTTTGTGAGGTCGCTGGGGCTGACTGACCTTTGGCGACAACACCAACCACTAGATCGCACTTACTCTTATTTCTCAGAAGCACACAGTCTCTTCTCTAGGCTGCACTATTTCTTGGCCCCGGCAGCTGAAATTCAGATCATTGACAAGGTAGAATACCTAGCAAGGGCATTTCAGACCATTCATCGCTGTGGCTAACATTGGGGGGAGGGACACGCAGGCAACGCTCAGAGTGGAGACTGAGCGCCTGGGAGCTACACGATAAGGCTGTTAGGGGGCAATAAGAGCAGAGACTGAACTGTTCTTTCATGAGAACAAGAGCTCCATGTCCTCGGCTGCCACCCTCTGGGAGGCTTATAAGACAGTACTTAGAGG
Organism: Triturus cristatus; assembly: GCF_964204655.1. Classification (NCBI taxonomy): domain Eukaryota; kingdom Metazoa; phylum Chordata; class Amphibia; order Caudata; family Salamandridae; genus Triturus; species Triturus cristatus. The sequence continues at coordinate 412,429,150 of NC_140593.1, forward strand.
CAGGATACAAGATGTAATTGTAAACGCAGGGAGGAAACGCATCAGATAGAAACTAAACTCTTGGAGCTAAAGAGGAACATCGTCCCAGATACCTAAACGGCCCTGTTTGACTTGGCCCTTCTGGCAGGTTCACCCCTAAACTTTTTGCATTTATCCTAGCCTTTTTCTCTATGTAGTGTTAGTGGTCTTAGGCATCTAGGCACTTTAGCACTGTGTCCCAGTGTAAAGTGCGTGCGCTCTGTGTTACATTTACTGAGACTGGCCTGCCCTCCCATAGGAATGCATGGGGGATATGTGTGTCCATGGTAGTTCTTGGTGTGAACGGAGGGCAGGGTCAAGTTTAGTATGTGTGAACTCGTAAGAATAAATGCTGCGCAATGATGTGCGCAGATTTATTATAACTATAGGAGAAGTGCCACTTCTAGAAGTTGGCATTTCTGTGTGCTGTGTGTCTGCCTGCCTGATGTGGAGTGCATGTCTGGCTTGTGATTGGCAGGTGCTGGATGGTGTGGGGAATTCCAGGAGCCAGGATGAGCCAGCTCAGTGGTGAATAGAGAGATCTGCATGCAGATGGGAGGGAGGAGTTGCACCTGGGACCTGAATAGGGCTGTGCCTTCCCTACACAATGCTGGCTCCACCTCCTGTGGTGCGTCTGATGTCCCTAGCCTGTCCTGTGAATAGGATGAGGGGTTGAGCAAAACAAAGTGCTCCAGAACCAGTTGTAACTGGTTCTCCCCATGCCCTACAGTTGGTAACAAAGGAAATGTGTGTATAAGAAGGGGCTGTGACCCCATGTATGTGGTTCTCTGCTGTGCTGGTCCTGACGCTGGGGGCTGCTGCTGCTGGGCTCCAGGAGGAACCGCCACAAGGGACTGCCTCCCTGCTGGAGGGCCCTGTGTGCTGGCCTGCCTGAGCCCAGCCTTGTGCCCCCCTGATCTTTGCCTTGGAAACCCAGTACCTAGCGCCTGGAAGGGCGCGTTACTTACCTTTATTTTGAAGAGCGCTTTGCTTGTCTTTGTGGAGCACTGGACGTTTGGCCGTTGAGAGCGCTGTATAGGGGCCCAGGAGGACTGCTGGGGGCCTACAGCGCAAAGCCGCCTCGTGGGGATTCCCCTGCTTAGCGTGGGGAAAGCGGGAGCCCACCCCACATTATTACCGCGTATTGGTGCCGGTTTTTGACTTAGAGGCGGGTGCCCACCCCGCATGTTTCTGCAATCGTGGGTGCCCACCCCACTCTGTATTTTTAATTTTCAGAGGGAGCCTACCCCTCATTGCCGCACTTTTCAATTTCCTTATAGGCGGGTGCCCACCCCGCATCGCTGTTTGGAGGAGAAGAAAAATCACCGCCGCAACCCGGGCTAGGCCAGGAAGCCAGACAGCCTCGGTGGGGACGTGGGCGGGGCTTAAACAGGAAGCGGACGGGAGCCTACCTCGCGCTCCTGTGACGAAAACAAGGAGAGCCGCTGGAGAGGAGGATGCCGGTGTCTCCCCACGGGGCTCCCGAGAGCAAGGGAGAGCCCCATGGTACCCGGTGGGAAGTCGCGAGTGGTTGCAGGTACTGGCGGGGCTCCTGTGTCAGAGGTAGGAGCCCCACCTCACGCCTAAATCACCTGGAGCCTCGGAGGCTCCACAGGAGAAGCTGCAGCCACCTGGTAGTAAGGCGGAGGGGGCACGAGGCACATTGTCGGTGCCTGCCCCCGCCGCATGTCAGCCCCGCGCAGTCCGCACCAACGAGAAGAGACCGGAGGGCAAACGGAAGAGTCCCAGTGAGTTGGGCGGATCGCGGGCTGGAGGCTGCATTTGTTTCACGAAGCCCCCGTGGGGCTTGGGGGGCATTTCTTGGCGCCCTCAGTTTTTAGTGCCAGTGAAGGCACAGCGCCTGAGCGGTCCCGCAGAGGGAGCGGGCCGCTCTAACGACGGGGGCCACAATTGTGTTAATTAGAGTCCCCGAGAGCGGCTCTGACGACCCGTGGGAGCCAGTGCCATTTTGACCAGCTGACCCACCTGGCATCGGGCAGCTGCAATGGTGCCCATAATTTATTTGTTGGGCCCCAGTGAGGGGTCTGGGACACAGTGGGGGCCCAAGAAGCGCCAGGTGCGTCAGAGCTTGGTTTCGCCTAAATTTCCCCAGCTGCCCTGTGTGAGCGCAGGCAGCTGCAACGTTTGGGGCCACATTTATTTTGTTAGATTCCCAGTGGGGGACAGTGACTGCCCATGTCTATCTGGTTGATTTTACAGCTGCCCAGCAAGTAGTGGGCAGCTGCCACGTTTAGGCCTAAACTTTTGCGCACTCTTCTTTTTCTGCATGCTCAGTGCCCTGACTGTTGGACATAGGGCATTTGAGCCCCATGGAAAGCCAGTTGGCCTGGGGCCAGTACCTAATGTGATTCTTGCATAAAGGGATTGCATACTGTGTTTTAGGTCTAATATGTTTTATGCCTAATGTGATTGTGATTGCATAGTGTGCTCCTAACTTTTACCAGTAGTTACTAGTTGTGCTCTACCTTTATTATTTGTGCTACATTTACAATTGGTGAGTTGTGATTGTTCTGACGGTGGCCCAATTGGCCCTGTCAGGTGTATATAATTCCCTGTAAATTCTGCCTAGTGCCGGGTGGCCCAGTGTAAATTATGTGATTATTATCTAATGTACTTATTATAATACAAAGGCTATTTTTATATATAACCTTGTGTGGAGTTTCTTTTGTGGTGGGCCTAGGGTGTTGTTGCTGTGTGCGCGCACAAACGCTTTATACATTGCCTCCGGGATAAGCCTTACTGCTCGTGTCAAGCTACCAAGGGGGTGAGCAGGGGTTATCTTTGGCGTGTAACTCCCTTGCCCTGACTAGAGTGGTGGTTTCTGCCTGGCTTTGGCGCAAGCCTTAGCCAACCAGAAATCCCAGTTCTAACAGGCCCTATTGAGACAACTAGCAGTCACACGTGGGGAACTTCGTGCTCTGGCGGAACGAGAAGTACAGACTCAAATTCAGGCCACACACCATAGGCTCTACGAGGCAGGAGATAGGGCGGGACGACTCCTGGCTTGGCTGAGTCAGAAGGAAAGGGAGGCGAGCTGGGTGAACCAGATACAAGAAGAAGACACACAAAACACAACCGCACACACTATAGCAGGTGCCTTTATGCGCTTCTATGCGGCCCTATATGGGGCTACACCACTAGTAGATGAGACACAGATAACAGACTACCTCAATGACATATATATGCCAACCCTGCGGCAAGATGACAGAGATGCTTTAGAGGCAGAACTCACCCTAACCGAAGTGCAAGGAGCTATAACCAGACAAAAATCGGGGAAAACCCCAGGGCCAAATGGGTTATCAGCCACATTTATTAAGCAAAACATGAGCGTACTACCCCCCCCCCCCCCACCTACTAAATATGTTCCTGGTGGCATGGAAGGAAGGGACCCTGCCGTTGGGTCTCCGCCAAGCCATAGTGATAGTTATACCAAAACCGGGTAAACCCCCAGAAAACTGCAGGTCCAACCACCCTATCTCATTATTAAATACCAAAACTAAGATTTTAGGCTCTATCCTAGCCACACGACTCCTAACAGCAATTACGTCACTGGTCCATAAAGACCAGTTGGGCATTATGCCCGGACGGGCCACGCATTTCAACCTCCATAGACTCTCTAATTGGCTAGACACCGTGAAAGATAGACCCACCTCACAGATGCTCCTATCTCTGGATGCATAAAAAGGCCTTTGACGCGGTTCATTGGCCATTCATGAGGCAAGTCCTGGTAAAGCTAGGATTTGGACGAGAGTTTAGGGCATGGGTGGAGCTCTTACACACAAACCCCAGACCACAAGTCAAGTCGACCACAAGTCAAGTCAATGGGATTAAATCAGCAGACTTCCTAATCCAACGAGGAACCAGACAGGGCTGCCACCTGTCTCCCTTGCTCTTCCCGTTGGTCCTGGAACCATTGGCATGCCAGATTAGAGCCCACCCAGACCTAAGGGGTTTCTAGGATGATGGGGGCCAGCTGAGTGATGAATGGATCTCCCTATATGCAGACGATATCCTACTCTACGTCACCAGCCCAGACACGATACTTCCATTGATATTTCATCTATTAAAGGACTATGGTAAGCATGCAGGATATAATATCAACTAGGGGAAATCAAGTCTTTACCCGGTGGGAGGCCCCATAGGGGAAGAAGCCTTTACAATGCAAGCATTACAACACATGCAGTTACATTGCATGCCATTGCTACAAAAAAGTGTGCAGAAGTGGGTAGAAGGTGTTGGATTTAACTCCAACACCTTCCCTACTGTTGCACACACTGGAACACAGTTGGAATAGAAAATTAATCTATCCCAACTTCCAGCGCTCCCCAGAAAGTCGGTGTAAAGTTTGGCATTACAACGGCATGCTATGTAATGGCATGCGTTGTAATGTCACATATCCCCCCATAGACACAAGTTTAATACCAGAGCGCTCACATATCACTGAAGAAGATTTTAAGTACCTGGGTCTGCACATCTCTACGAATGTAGCGGACTGCCTCACAATTAACATTAAAAGTGTATTGGCGCAATTTTGAGAGGATGTGGTCAGATGGCGGCGCCTCCCCCTGATGCTATTAAGGAAGGCGGCTATGTGTAAAATGATAACGCTTCACAAACTACTATATATTTATACTCCAGAACACATATTGTAAAATATCAGAAATGGTCTTTAAGGTAATAAATGACAAGCTACGCACATTCCTATGGGATGGGGGACACCCTAGGGTGGCACTGCAAACGCTAGAGCGCAGTCTGTATAACAAAGGCATTGCTCTGCCGGATATTCAAGCTTATTACCGGGCCGCACATTTAATAGTAATTAATGAATGGGGTCATGCTCCGGAGACCATCCGAAAAATGCCTTGGAGTGCCTCCAATTCCAGAAATACTCCTTTCTACATTACTTACATGGGGGAGCTGGGATGCGAGGCCTGCTACCAGCAACACAGAGGACGATTAACGTCTGGAGAGGGACGGCAAGACAAATTAACTGGGACAAATAATTAACTAGGTCCACCCCGCTATGGTAAGGTAAACGGCTACCAGAGCTGGCGAAACTGCGAGGTTTCAGAGGCTGGATTACGACGCTAGATGACATAATAAGGAAAGAGGACTTATTTACCTTTACAGACCTCCAAACAGAATACAGTCTGTCCAACAAACAACGGTACAAATACATACAACTCCAACACACTTGGAGAACACAAAAACCTGAAATTACAGACATCCCTGAGTGTGCACCACTGGAAGGGTGGCTACTGCAGGAGGAGATACCTTTGAAGGCGGTCCACAGGCCGGTTGGAAGATATCGATTGGGAAGCTGCACTGATGCACCTATTGAGTAATTTAGGTCTTATAGTTGCAAAATTAGATATCGCTAAGTACTGGGGGAGAGCGGACCTACCCACCATGGTAGAATGGCGGGCGAGCATGGACTTATACATGGGGGCTGAAAAACACAACATATGTAAGCCAGAGGATGTCCCAAGAACTTTGGGAAAATCTGGCAGCCGTGGTTAAGAGATTGCGGTATGGAAATGATAGAGACTGGGACAAATATGTCACAACCCAATATGCAAGGCTTATAATAGCTAGGCAAGTATGCACGAGGCGATGGGGCCACTTTTGGTGCTATATAGGGGTGGGAGGAAGGGATGTGGGAAGATATATTATAATAATGTATTTCTGGATGTATTGGTGGTGACAATCAATGATTATGATGTTTAACCTGTCATGTATGAGAGGTCCCTGCTGATGTTTTGCTTGTTTGTTAAATCAAAAATAAAAACCAGTTAAAAAAAAAAAAGATTTGAGTGTGAATAGTAAATCTAAAGCCATTGTGCCCCAAAACAAGAATAACTGTTCGATGTTGGTTTTTAAACAGATTGAGATTCTCAAGACTGGAATGTAGTAGAGCATGAGATCTCAACTTCAAAGGTTGAGTGAAGAAAGCGTAAACCCCCCAGATATGTTACATGAGTGAACAATGCAATCAATATGAGACTCACAGATCCATGAGTAGAATGAACAGAGTGCACCATGTGCCTGAGAGTGAATGGTGGAGTCTTCCGAGTCAGTAAGTAGTGAACACACTGACAATGAAAGCCTGAGAGTGGAAAGAACTAAGGGAGACCCCTAGATCTGTAGGTGAAATAAACTGAGTGCAAAGTAAGTGGTTCTATTTATTTAATATTACTTATACCGTCATCTGTCGACTCCCCCCACAACGCCCGCCCCGCCCCACCGCCCAACTGCTCTTACCTGTGTGAGCCATTACTGTCCATAGATAGTGTGTCTGCACATGATGGGAATTAATAGGTTTGTGAGCTGGGTAGAGAATAAATATTTACTGCTTTCATACAAATACATAGTGAGGCCCCTCATGAGTGAGTGAAGTAAGCAGAGTGAGACCAGCAGGTCTGTATATTCAGTAAGCAGAGTAAGATTCCATCTGCAAGTTCAGTACCCTGAGGGAGACTCACTGAGAGTGATACCCCCAAGTCACAGAGTGCAGTACCCTGACTGGATAGAACAAGGTCTTTAAGTGCTCTGTATAACGTGAAGGACCCTTAGTCTGAGAGAGATGGACACAGAGTTAGGGGAGTGAACATGGTGAGACCTCAAGTAAGAGTGGTCCCTTAAAGTCTGGAAATGCAGTGACAATGTCCAGTCTAAGAGGAGTGTACACAGAACGATGACACATCAGCTCCGTCAGTGCAATAAACCCATTGAGACCATGGGTATGTGTGTGAGATCGACAAGATCTCCAGTTGGGTGACTGCAGTTAGAGTTGGACCGTCGGGCTGAGAGTCCAGTACAGATGGTGACCCACAGGTTTGAGTGCAAGGCAGAGGGTGAGACCCCATCAGCTCTGTGACGGCAGTACACAGAGTAAGCCTACAGGTCTGTAAATAAAGTGAGACTCCATACGGCTACAAAGGCAATAAGAGTGGGACCAGAAGGTCCGAGGGTGCAGTATGAAGATTGACACATCACCAGGTTTCTCAGTTAAATTCAGTACCTAGTGAGACCAGAAATCTGTGAGTAGAGTTAACATGTGACCTCCCAGTGTGAGGGTGGGGTAAACAGTTGGTATTCCTGGCAACTCTTAATTGATATATTTAAGGACGCCCTCTTCTACAGCACAAAGCTACCTGAGTCTGAGTCTCCCTTGAAAATGCTCTCGCTATGCCTTGGGTTACCTATCCCCACATGGGTCCTTCCCTCACAAGGGTCATCTAGCTAGGTACTCTCAATGTCCAATCTCCAATAAAAGAATTCCAAGATGGGGAGTTCTTCAGTCACCCCTGCCACGCAGCACTATTTGATTTCTCAGCAGCACAGCTGGCAACAGGTGACAACTATCCCACATTACTTTAGTATTACAATCCCTCTACTAACTCACCCATCCCCTCATGGAGTATGGCATGTTTTCAGCTGTGCAAACAGCCACAAGACATATTGGAAGTTAAACAGGGTAAAATGAAAGTGAACAGGTACCGCTCCAAGATCGATCTGTGTACATCTTATGAATGAATCAACATATAGTTCAGCAGCTCTGATCTGAAATGCGTCATGATCCTTCAAGCTTGAAAGAGAGAGTGCATTGTATCAGACCACAAAGAAGGAACACTAGGATGTTATAGTGAATTTTAACCTTAGACTTTATTTTATGATTCACCGTGGCCCATTTTTCAACTTTCTTAAATTATAAGTCTGGAATGGGGCAACAAAGATCTTGATTACTTACCCAGCCCTGTGCAATGCTGCCTTCTTGCCTCCATGGGCAAGTTTCTAGTAAGTTTCTAGTTGGAGCTCCTAGGCATGCTGCTCCTCAGGTCTCTGGTCTGATTACGCTACCTCCTGTGTACCCCAGCCAAACTGCCTTCTCTCTAGCACCCTGTCACTTGTGCTTGCCTGGTTAGAAATTTGAAATTATACCGGTTAGGCAACCTGCAATCCCCCAACCTCATTTTACGTGGTTTCTGCATAATGACGATAATCCCTGCAACTATGTTACCCTCGTCCTGGGGGAAGAGTATCCGCTCCTGTCCCCCTCTCCGCTACACCCATACACTACCCACACCACACATGTCAAGTAACTCCATCGGGCTACCCCCATTGTTCATATTTCTCCTCCCCACTCAGGCTCTCCACAATGTGACCCTTAGAAGGCTTCCCCAATCGGCAAGCAGAGGAGCATGGCTAGCAGTTAAAAGGTTAGGGACTAATAGATAGGGAGGAGTGCAACTCTCTCTCTCTCTGCATCATCAGACCAGGACCGCTTCCAGTATACCCCAACTCAATTGCGGGGTCCTTTTATGTTATAATAACTCCATGCTGTTAACTGTGAGTCATTTATCCAGAACAGACACCCACAACCAATTCCCCACATTGTTCATTTTCTAAAACACCATGGACAACAGTTAGCCCAAAAGGAGCCAGCTCACATGCTCTTATTCTGCCCCACTGGCATCGGAGGCAAAATACCCACGATCTTCCTTACCAGTAAACATCATTTCACAGAACGTCTACAGCATTACATTAAGAACCATGAGAACTGACCTACTTAAAGCACAGAAATGCGGAAACTGCATTGATCCAAAGGTGGGCAGATAGGAACTAGGTCTGGGAAGTTGTCCACAGCTGCTGTCTCCAAGCAGAGGGGAGCACCTAAACACAACAACCGCAGACACAAAGAAAATGCAGGGTGGCTATACTTTTCAGTAAGTCCTTTCCACACAAGGTGCTCTGCACCTGGATTGACAGAGAAGAAAGATACAAATTCAAATGTCATTGAAATTAGGCCACTCCAAACCCCTGCATAGAAACTGGAGGATTAATTCCTCAAGCTACAAAATGCTTGCTCAAAACCCATGTCAGCACATTTTATTCTGAAAATGCACACTCTGTCTCCTCCCCTCAGATCCTTTCGAGTGGCGAGTAAGGCCACATGATGCAGATGAATGATGAGGGATTCTGTTACCAAGGACATAGAATCCTCAGTCAAAAGGAAACTTTTAGACAATACCATAACCAAAATAACAGCAAAATGTAATGCAGCCACTTGCCCAAAATTTGTCCTTAATAAATATTATATGTTAATGGCAGAGAAGGCACTTCTTCAAATAAAATGGAAACTCTATGAAAGAGGGGAAAATAAAGACAGAATGCTGGTCCTCCAGCTTCAAAAGAGGAAAACACAATTAGCGATTCCTGTAGTCAAAGACAGCAGGCCAGATCCTTATACACTCAGGATACATTACGGAGGCATTTACCACCTATTGTGAGTTTCTATACACAGTCCCCAGTACGATTGAGCATGAGGCAAAAGACACATTTTTAGCATCAGTTCACCGCCCCACCTTATCTGAGGAAGGCATTCTGCTATTAGAGGGGGAGATCACTAAGGGTGAGGTCAATGATGCCACATCTAACCTTTCGACTTGTTAATCTCCTGGTGAGGGTGACTTCCACAGGGAACTTTACACAAAATGCAAAACCCAAATTGTTACTAAGGGGTCGATTAGGATGGCGGTCACACTTTAGTCCAGCCGCCACCCTAGCAGTAACGGGACTGCCCGCCTGCCATGCGGCAGACTCACCACCCCAATTATGATGCTACCGCCACCGCGGCATTTGCATCTGGCATTTTAACATTGTGGCGGGTGCTGCGCAATGGTAAAATGCCATGTTGTACATTGCCATGCACAAAGTGGCAGGCACGGCGCAGGACCTGCCACCTTGTTCATGGCAATGTACGGGGTTTCATAGGTACCCCCCAAGTGCAGCCCCCACCCCCCTGGGGGCCCCCACGGGCCCCCAAAGCAAATCCCCACCAGCCCTTCCATGGCGGCATCGCCGCCATGGAAAGGCCTGCAAATGCTCTACATCCTAAAATGGATTGCGGTGCCTGCTAGGCACCGGCAGCATATTTGTTCCCCTGCTCTGCCCGGCCGGCAATTGTAACGATTGCCGACCAGCGGAAAAGCGGCAGACGGGCTTTCCGTCCGCAGCGATACCCACCGCCATCGTAATATGGCGGTGGGTAATTCAGGTTACGATGGCGTGACGGTCACCACCGCTGGCACGTCGGTGGCAAACATTAAGCCATCGTAATCAGCTCCTATGTTATACGGAGCTTTCAAGGAATTGGATCCTTCTGGTTCACTGGGCGCTATCTCAAATAAGGCTGGCATTACCCTTTTACCAAAAGAGATCAAAGATCCCCTGAAGTGCAAATGTTATAGTCCCATTTCACTGATTAACATAAATATCAAGATACTGGCTAAAATACTAGTGAACAGGCTCGTAAAAGTTATCCCCTCCCTGATACACTCATCCCAAGCTGGGTTTGTACCCAAACGTAGCTGCTGGCAGCCCGGGCGATCACCCGCAACGTCTCACTCCTGGAGATCTGTGACGCCCGATATCAGAACATTGAAGTGGTGAGGCGCGCTGGGGGGCTGCTGCTCGGCCGGGGTGTCGGGCTGCTGGCTGCTCCCCCTGCCTGTGCGCTTATCTGTTGCGATCGGACCTGCTCGTTGCAGGCCATCTCAGCCCCTCGCGCCCTCCCGACCTTGATTTACCCAGTCTACAGTCCCGCTACCGGATCCGGTTGGCTGGACTACAGGAGTGAGGCCCTACAAGTAATGCTGGGCCTCCGCAGTATAACACCTCCACCAATGTGCTGAACATCGCTAACTGCACTGAGCACTAATTGTGGTGTCAACATTGCCCTGTACTGCACAAACTACTGGTCGTCTTCCCTGCCCGTGAGCTTGATTGCTTCGTCCCGTGCCTGCGCGCTGCCGGCCGCCTCGGCCCCTCGCGCCTTCCCGGATCGGGGCTTCCTGTATGGCCACATAATTAGCAGGTCTGGCCGGCTGCTTGGGACGCGGAAACTCCTGCTGACACTTTGAACTTTTGCGCCCTAACTAGCCCCCGCTGCATGATGCTGGGTGCGCGGCAAGGGGTGCGGCCTGCGGTGCCAGTCCTGCCCTGCACTGCTGAAGCCATTTGGCGCTCCACCGTCCCAGACCCCAGGCTCCTCATGGACCCACAATCTAGCAGCTAGGGCTCCCTCAGACATCCGAAAAGTGTGTTGACAGCGCCGAGGGGCTGTGCACACGTTAAGAAAAACCCACCTTGAGAGCAATATTTGGCTTGCTTCTGAAACAGCGCCAGGGCAAATTGCACACTAAAAACATTGGATAATGGTGACCGACGCCTGACCCCAAAATTGGCGCCCAAAACAAATCGTCATTCAAGCTGACCCGGGCGATCTAACGCTGCACCCGGGGATCCTCCCTCATCTACACAGCTTCTCCTGGCAAGAGCTCCTCAGCGGATGTCATGGGGAGTCGTTTCTCACCCTCCTACAGCCCATGCGTTAATTTACTAGCCCTACAAAGCATGAAGTTGTCTGACAGTTCTACCACACTTGTCTCAGCAATCTTAATGGCGTGTAGAGTATCCGACATGTTTGATACTTACCTCGTTTTCATGGCTCCATCATTATATAGATCAACTAGTTCCTATTGCAAAAGAGAGGGATATAGGAGACGCCCCGCCTGATCCGATAATGGCGGCTGTCTCTCCCTTGTTGCCTCCTCGCGACATTACTCTCCTCCATGAGAGACTAGCGGACACTGACTCAAGCTGCTCCCTGCTCTTCAATCACCTCCCCTCGAACGACAGATATAATTGGGGATGGCTGAATGATACATTAAGGTCAATAGTCCCCTGCCTGACCCAAAAATGTCTGCCATAGTGGTCCGCTCCACATTGTTTTACTTCCCTGGGACAATAATTGGACATTGACCAGACCTTGAACCTATCCCCTAACTTGCCTACACATCAGGATTTCAAACCTGCGGAACATACCTCACACTGTAGAGACCAAGCAAATTGGCCGATGCCCGGTGGAACTATCAAATAGCTAAAGAGGAGACTGGTTGTGGACTCATCCCCCCCCCCCGAGCTGAACCTTGGGCAGATTTTCCCCTCGTCTCTACGTCCTTTCTTCCTCCTACCCCTTTACCCTATCCCCTTACACTTCCTTGCACCATTAACCTTGTCCCCTATGTTTTTTAAATGCTTTTATTGATACTTATGTAACTTGTCACTGATGTAAAATTGTAACATTAGTGTTCCTCATGTAAAACGCTCACTCCTATCCCCTCTCCCCCTAATCTCTCCCCTTGCCTGCTACACCGCCTAGCCCCCTGTCCTTTGTGCCCTTTGACTAAGCACTCCTTCTCCCCTTGTTGGGGAGAGATCCAATATTTATACTCTGGAGTCTCAGCGAACCCGCTGAGAGAGTCCACAGCGCCAAGGGAGCCACTCACAACTGAGGTATGGTACGTATGGCCCCCCTTGCCAAAGCACTCCCTCTCCTCTTTTTGGGGAAGGATCCAGTATGTAGGCCTTGGAGTCTCAGAGACCCCTCTGAGAGAGTTCACTGCGTAAAGGGAGCCTCTTGCAACAGAGATGGGGAAATGATACCACTTCCCCTATGATCACAGCTTACTGGACTTTGGACGCAGCTTTGACTCGTCTACCGGTTTGTGTCCCCATTGCCCTCCCCCCCTCTTTCCACGCTGTGTCACTCCCCTCCTCTTTCCCTCCTTCATTCTCCGTCTACCTACCTCCCCTGCTCCTAACTCCCTCCCCTGAATCTCTCGCCTTGCCTGCTTTTTCCCTTACGTATATGTGCGTATTGTTTATCTCGACCTTACAAGTAACTATGTTGCCATGCTCTTATAACTGTGTAACCTTTGTAACGATGTAACCTGCAACTATGATCTTATACTCATGTAAAGCGCTCTGATACCTCCGGATCTAGCCAGCGCTATATAAAACCTTTGAAATTAAAATAAAATAAAAAACGCTCATCCAGGAACCATTTCGAACTCTGGTGGATTTTTCTATGGTTCTCTAAAAACTCAAAACATGATACTTTAGCCAGCTCACTGGACGCGGGAAAGGCCTTTGCCTGGGTTGAATGGCCATACCAATTCATTGTAAAGGAAATATTTGGTCTTGGTCACCTATTAATCATAAAGTTGCAATGCCTTTATCAGACGCATGAAGCTCGGCTTAAATTTGACAGCTTTCTCTCCTGCAACATCCCCATTAGACGAGGCACTTGACAGGGTTGTCTACTCCCCATTCCTATTTCTCTTAGCTCTGCAACTGCAGGCCACAACACTTAGGACTGCTCTGTAAATCCATGGGATGTCAGTCAATTCCATCATGGTCAAAACCCTTCTTTACGCAGACGATATCTTATTGAGAGTAACAAAACCAGATGAGTCATTACTGGTGCTCATCAAACTCCTAGATTCTTTCTCACAGTCCTCAGGGTACGAGATTAACTGGGACAAGGGGGAGGTAACTTCCATATATAGCACCACCAGAGCCTGTGTTGAGGACTACAGTTTTAGTTGGATCCCAAAAGGGATGACATACCTAGAGAATTTAATAAATGGAGGCTTCTCACACATGGGAGTGAACTTTGAGAAATTATCCCCCCAGCTCTTGTCATTATGGGTCTGGATGCAGGCCGTACAATTGGTCATAGTGCTAAAATTCAACTACATCTTTGGTCACAAATCTGATCCCTAAAGCATTGTTGGCCCAAATAGATTTGATTATCAAGACATTTGTATGGGGTAGCATACCTGGCTTGAAAATTGATAAATCATATGCCCACACTGAAACAGGCGACTTCACCTTCTACACGTCGACATATTACTATGCTCACCACATATCTGAACTGATGAACTGTGCTCCCTGTTTTCTAGGTTCCTCATCTAGGTTTTCAATAAAAAATACCTACTGGAGAGTGATAAGTCACAGAGGCCCTTTACAGACATCAATCCCTCCTATTCCAGGTGAGCAACCCTATGATCACAGTCATGCTGACAATGTGGAGACCCAATCACACACTTCTGAAATCCCATCTTTAGTTACATGTCTCTGCCCCCATTTGGCATGGCAATGGCCTGCAAATAGGAGTTATACCCATTGCCTGATCACCATGGAAATCTGCCGGGCTCATAGGGGTGTATCAGCTATTTGTTGGGGACACACTCAAAACTTTCCAGGAAATACAGTTAGGGTTCGGCCTTGCGTGATCCTAAATAAGGTCCTTTGCACAACTGTCACACTGCATCAGAGGCCAACAGAGAAAGAAGATTGGCATCACTCTTAAATTACTTATCCACCCTACCTAGAGACATGGGGAACATATAAAGGGGTCGTCTCTGGTCTACAAGGACACTTGATCGATGCCCTCTTCTCTACTCCTAGTTAAGAGTTTGCTAGGGTGTTCTGGCAGACTGCACTGGAACATGAACATGTCAAGAAAGACTGGGCATACCTCATATATTCAAGCAATACACTGTTCCATGAGGCTAAGGTAAAATACACCTGTTTCTAGGTGTTCCATAACTAGCATTGGACTCCAACAAAACTATACAGGGTGGGCCCCCTTCCACATGACACCTATTGGAAGTGAAGAGTAGAGAATTGTGATCTGCTGCACATACTATGGCATTGCCCATTACTCTCCTCCTTCTGGGCCAAGGTATGGAGTTCAGCTTGTCCAAGCCATGCAGCTGGACCTCTTGCATCATATGTCAGATTGTACAATCCCTAATAAGCATAGATGGCTGGCTCCAACTGTGGCAACTGCAAAAGTTAGGAATCTGAGAAAACCCTCTTTTTCAACCCTCTCAGAATGGATTTCAGAGCTCTCTATGAGTGTGAAAGAGTGGTTTAAAAAGGTGAACAATCAACTTTTTGTGTTTGAATGATTTGGGATCCTTTCTTAAAATCAATACCAGTACTGAACTAGGGATCACCCCAAGCCACTGTGAGTGAGAGTGCCACCAGGCATGATTATTTCAGCAGAAGAGCTAGAATGACACGAGGCTGTCCCCATACTAATGAACCTTTTCATAAAAGTCATGGGGGATGTTCTTACAGAGTACATAGTGGACATGTAGAAGGCGCAACCCATGACAGATGTGTGGAGTGGGTGCACTGAGGGCTAGGCTATTGTTGAGGTTGTTCTCATCTCTGTCACTGATCTATTACATAGTGACTCACTGAAGAATTGTATACAGGACTATGCTTGCAATAATAAGTTCTGTTTTTAGGTCTGCACCTAGCGTTGCACTGCGCAGCAGTGCTCGCACAGCGACAGTCCTTTTGTCCGGGGTTCAGAAATGGACCCTGGAATCATACACGCTTGTGCGTGTGTTTTTTGTTTTGTCTTCTATTATTGGGCTTTTAGTGGCTGTATTTTTTAGACAGAGCACGCAATAGAGCAAAGGCGGGCGCATCCCTCCGCCCACGGCCTATTGGTGTCTGTTACGCGCACTAAAGCCTATCTGGTTTCAATTATCGTGCCCAGACACGGGCGCGATATTTGAAAGCATATGGCTGTCTGTGGCGCGCGCGCACCATTGGCGGCTTTACTTGTGGCTTTGCGGCTGCAATACAATTTGTTGCTTAATTGGGAGGAATGCGTGGCTAATCTTTACGCGGTTACAAGGTAAAATAGCGGTTACAAGGCAAAGTAAATGAAAATGCGCTGCAAATATTGACTTCGTTACAAGGTAAAATAAATGAAGGCGGTTACAAGGTAAAAAAATGAAAATGCGCGGCAAATATTTACGCGGTTACAAGGTAAACAATACGTGCCTAATAATTGCACTATACTTCTCTTTTTCTAATGTCGCGTCAGGCTTACTGAAATAATTGACTGTATCTGCTTAGCTACAAAACAAGGAATCGTTGGGGCTAAGTCATACTTTCTGACTGGACTGGAAACGTGTAGAGTTCTCTCTCTTTCCGTTACCCGATTCCCTTAAGTTGTGTGTGGTTGTGTGTGTGCGTGTGTGTGTGTGTGTGTGTGTGTGTGTGTGTGGGTGGCTGTGTGTGTGTGTGGTTGTGTGTGTGGTTGTGTGTGGTTGTGTATGTGGTTGTGTGTGTGTGCTTGTGGTTGTGTGTGAGTGTGGTTGGGTGGTTGGGTGTGGGTGTGTGTGTGGTTGTGTGTGTGTTGTTTTTGTGGTTGTGTGTGTGGTTGTGTGTGTGTGTGTGTGGTTGGGTGTGTGTGTTTGTGTGTGTGTGGTTGTGTGTGTTTGTGTGTGGTTGTGTGTGTTTGTGTGGTTGTGTGTGTGTGCGGTTGTATGTGTGGTTGTGTGTGTGTTTGTGTGTGTGGTTGTGTGTGTGGTTGTGTGTGTGTGGCTGTGTGGTTGTGTGTGGTTGTGTGTGTGTGGTTGTGGTTGTGTGTGTGGTTGTGGTTGTGTTTGTGTGGTGTGTGTGTGGTTGTGTGTGTGGTTGTGTGTGTGTGTGTGGTTGTGTGTGGTTGTGTGTGTGGTTGTGTGTGTGTTGTGTTTGTGGTTGTGTGTGTGGTTGTGTGTGGTTGTGTGTGTGTGGTTGTGTGTGTGTGGTTGTGTGTGTGTGGTTGTGTGTGTGTGCTTGTGGGTGTGTGTGGGTGGGTGTGTGGTTGTGTGTGGTTGTGTGTGTGGTTGTGTGTGTGTGTGTTTGTGTGTGTGTGTGGTTGTGTGTGTTTGTGTGTGTGGTTGTGTGTGTTTGTGTGGTTGTGTGTGTGTGGTTGTATGTCTGGTTGTGTGTGTGGTTGTGTGTGTGTGGTTGTGTGTGGTTGTATGTGTGGTTGTGTGTGTGGCTGTGTGTGTGTGATTGTGTGGTTGGGGGTGGTTTTGTGTGTGGTTGTGGTTGTGTGTGTGGTTGTGTCTGGTTGTGTGTGGTTTTGTGTGTGTGGCTGTGTGTGTGTTGTGTTTGTGGTTGTGTGTGTGGTTGTGTGTGTGGTTGTATGTGTGTGGTTGTGCGTGTGTGTGATTGTTTGGGTGTGTGTGGTTGTGTGTGTGTGGTTGTGTGTGTGTGGTTGTGTGTGTGGTTGAGTGTGTGTGTGGTTGTATGTGTGGTTGTGTGTGGTTGTGGTTGTGTGTGTGTGGTTGTGTGTGGTTGTGGTGGTTATGTATGTGGTTGTGATGGTTGTGTGTGCGGTTGTGTGTGTGGTTGTGGTTGTGGTTGTGTGTGTGGTTGTGTGTGTTGTGTTTGTGGTTGTGTGTGTGGTTGTGTGTGTGTTGTTGTGTGTGTGGTTGTGGGTGTGGTTGTGTTTGTGTGATTACACAACACATAATTACACTGTACTCAATGCAACATAAATACACACCTTTCACTCAAGTTCGTGCTATATAAAAAAAGATTTTTAAAACAATTGCAACGATAGGTCTCATATTACTGAATCTTTGAGCTGCTATTGGTGTTGCATTATTATTAGCAATGCCAACTGCTCAAACTTTAATAATGCGAGACCTATTGCAGTGAAAATGATTGTTTTATAATGTTTGAGATCGTATATTCATCTCTGTGTGATTGTAATGCTATTCGTGAAATCTCAATAAAAATAGTTTACATAATCAAAAAGGTTAGAGGAAAATAAAACCATTTAATGCATTGTTTTGGTAAAAACATAAATGTTACAATTTGGTTATTTATATTTCCTTTAAACAGGAAACAGCATTGGAGCAAACTTGAAAATCAAATGACAAAAATAAGAAAATTATGTTTCCAGAGCCCCCAACGTCTCAAACTTACAACATAAAGAAATATGGCACTACATAAAACAAACCAAAATTGTTATTGTCTCACATGGCATATATTAACAGTCAAGAGACCATGAGCAAAGAAAACATTGGAAAGGCACAAAGTATTATTCGAATGCTTGTTATGGGAAGGCTACTACTACAAGTGGTGAGGTATTTAACGTTAGCAAGCGTAAACACTTCCCAAACCTGACAAAAATAGAAGTTATAAAAGAAATTTTAGAAGACCTTAGGGAAGCAAGCACTAGTTAGCAAGAACCTACAGGAACTATTTTAAAACTATTTAAAAAAATGTTTTACTAAATTCTCCTGACTATACTACAGGACAACACCCAGGTATCCCAAACTGAAACAAGACTCATAGCATGCATCAGGAAAGCTACAACTGAAGGTTTTCACGACATAAATATCCGTTATAATTTAACTACAATACATAAAGAAGAACCCTTCCTTATGTATGACTACACAAACAATGACAGAAGAAGAATCGCTCATGCTACAGAAAATAACCTGTTAAAACTAACACAAAGCCCGACGTGGAAGATGGATGGCACATTTGAATCCTGCCCTCCACCATTCGCACAAATCTATACCATAGATGGTGAATACCACAATACAGACATACCTTTAGAGTATGCACTTCTTCCTAACATGCAGATAGTTTAATAATTCGTATTACTAATTCAAGTAGAATCCAGAACTAACAACTGCTAACTCCCAAAAATTATCATTGACTTCAAACAAGCAATAACATTGCTGCTCCTTATAAAAACAGTGTTGTTAAAAGAATTAAACCCTCGGCCCCTTGGTTTTCGGTAAAACTCAGGTCCCTTAGGCAGGAATACCGCAGACAAGAGCTGGAATGGAGACCTATCCCATGTCTCAGTGAAAAAGAGAAGCAGAAAATACTTCTTTGAAACTATAAACAGGCTATCTTTCAGGCCAAATCATGCTTCTTCACTGAGAAAATCATATTGGCTAAAGATTCCTCTAGTATGCTATTTAAAGTTGTAACAGAGATATCTGAGCCTCCAAGGTTACATATGCTGAACTCTTCCCATGAGGTCTGCGACACGGTTGCAGTCTATTTTCAAGAAAAGGTTCTCAATATCATTCAAGATCTTGTCCCTCCTGTGGTAGAGGTTTTTGTCGACTCTGCTCACTGTCCTAATGAGAACCTCCTCACCGCCTTCTCTCAGATCTCGATTCAGCAAACGAAGGAGCTACTGCTGAGTTTAAAATCAGGAGCCCCCTCGGACCCATGTACGCATTCTATACTTAAACTGGCTCCAGATCCAAAAGCACAATTTCTAGGCAATGTGTTTAACTACATGCTTCAATCCGGTATATATCCTGACATTTGGAAAGAAGCATTTGTTACACCGCACCTTAAAACACCCAACGCTGACATCCAGGATCTGAAGAATCTCCACTCCATCTCTCTACTACCCGCCCCTGCTAAGATCCTGGAGAAATTCATCAATAAAGAGCTGATGAAATTCGTTGACACCCAGGACATCTTAGATCCCTCCAAAAACGGGTTTCATGCTGGTTACAGTATCAAGTCTGCCCTTATCACGGCTACCGACTGCATCCGTTCCCAGGTAGGACAGGGTGGCGAGGCGGTTCTGATAAAGCTAGACCTTTTGGCGGCATTTGATACCGTCTCCCCAGCAGGAATGGTTCAGCGTCTACAGCACACAGGAATCACTGGGACAGCCCTACAGCTTCTCCACTCAGTTCTGTCAAATAGGGCTCAAATTGTTAGCTGTGGAGGCTTTAAAGCCAAGACCTTTAGTCTTCCTTGTGGGGTGCCTCAGGGTTCATCTCTGAGTCCCACCCTTTTCAATCTCTATGTGGCCCCTCTGGCAGACCTGGTGCATTCCTTTGGCTTTTATGTGTTATCATATGCTGATGATACTTAAATTATCGTCTCCATCTCTATTGACCTGAAATGGGTAGCAGAGAGGTTTAATCAGTGTAGGTCCAGCATTATTTTCTGGATAAAGGACAACTCACTGAAGATTAACGCAGACAAGATTGAAGTGCTTGTGTTTGGTTCTCAGAACTCCATCTGGTCAAGCGCTTGGCGGCCGGCGGTCTGCAGATCCCCCCCGCTCCTGTTAGGTCAGCCAAAAACCTGGGGGTCATCTTTGATGTTGCTCTGAGTATTGACACCCAGGTCAGTCACACCATCAGCACAAGCTTCTACATCGTGAGGATTCTGAAAAAGGTCATGCCTTTTATTCCTCCTGAGAGGCACCAGCCAGTTGTTATTGCCCGGGTCACTTCTCGGCTAGATTACTGTAATGCTCTGTACCTGAACATTAACAGTGTTTCCCTTAACAAACTTCAGGTGGTACAGAATGTGGTGGCTCGTCTCATCCTGAACATTCCGAAGCGACTTTCAGCAGGGAGGGGATTTGTTCCCTTCATTAGCTCCCTGTCAGGAAACGTATCTGTTTTAAGGCTCTGTGCATGGCATTTAAGGCCTTGCATATTAAGGGCCCCTCCCATTTAAAGTCCATCTTACAGTGGTATGTTCCGGGGATACAACTGAGATCCTCCTCACAGAAAAAAACTTGTGATCCCTAGATTTAATAGGACCAGATGGGGTGGCTGCTCCTTTTCGGTAGCAGCCGCCAAGCTATGGAACTCCCTACTCCATTATATTTCAAATGCAAACTCCTTCTTGGCTTTTAAAAAACATTTGAAAACCTGGCCCCTTACATCTTAGTTTTTGTTTGTTTGGCCGCCTCTCATCTGGTGTCCTCCTGTCTGCTACAGTGCCTTGACACCTTCTGGTATTAGTGCGTTTTACAAGTGCGATCCTATCCTATAACTTGTCCCATATTTAAAATCTATTCATATAAAGCTGGTCATACAGGGCTGCAGATCTCATTTCAACCAGAGTATTTGGAGACACCTCCAAGACTTTGAGCTAAGTGTAGAATACTCATCAAATGCCCAATTGGGATATGAGATCAAATGAACTAATAACCCTGGTATGTGAACAAGTTGCAGATGCAGTTAATCACTACAACCACCTGATAGAGACTCTCTGCAATCAAACACGCAAAGACTAAGCAAGTCCCCTAATGGACTATTTTGAAGATAATTAAGTTAGCATACTGCACTGTTCTGGCCACAGACACCAACCCAAGTATCACATAACATGGTGGAACGTATATGATAGCACCATTGCTGAGCAAGCCAAAATAATCAATGCAGTGGAAAGCTGGCACAAGGCATTCCAAACCACACTAGGCCGAAGGCCCCCTACACTCTATCAATTCCTAGAAATGTTTTAAAAAAACAGAGCAAAGCTACTAACAGCTTAGAATAGAAAAATCAAACGGGCACACAAAACCTAAAATATCAAAGCAGTCCAAAGAACTGAATTAAATCCTACAAAGCATAACTATTTATTAATAGCCAAGGCCTACCATACCTAGAATCCATAGCAAGAACTCTACTCTAAAAAACACACAATTCCAACTAAAACTCCCTACGAGCATCAGAAGAATCCCGTCAACTACAGTATTAAAAAAGGAAGCTAAGTCCTTCCTGATGAGCAAATTCCTCCCCCAAAATCACCTTTACTCTATAAGGTCCAACAGATAATCTCTCGGCCTGCTCTTCTCGTCGGAGTGATACTCCCTGATTGTTTCGTACGTGATCCAACTCCTGGAGTGTGCTCTACTTTCTATAACAATTTTTGCCAGTTATGAGTCAATCCTCTATACTAAACTCGGTTCTGTGATATTATGCTGAGGACAGCCTTTCTAAATGTGAACTGTTATTACTTAGAACACGTTCGACTGTACTAGAAGTTAATAACTTATTCTATTTAAAATGTTTTATCGAATGTACACTTACTTACCCATTAAATGTACAGAGATGCTTGGTAACCATCTAAGGGACTCAACTAAACTGTTTAGAATTACAATGCTTTTGAACTGTGACGTACTCTGATACCCAATTCTGTGTATTGTTCGTACTATACAAAACAATAATTAATAAAATGGTACTCTAATTAACAGCATAGAAGACACATGTATTTATAAATATTATTTCAATTATTTTTTCCATTCAGTCTAAATTATATATTTCATTATAAACAAAATACAGAATGAAAAGTAAAAATGAATAATATATCAATAAATAAATCACTACACATTAAATAACATCTACTACCTCTTAGTACCTCAACACCTACTACCAAGTTGCAATAACCAAACAAAATATATAACACTTAATAAGCCATTACAATGACAAAAAAAATATACAACAAATAGAAATTTACCACCAATTAAAATAAAAGAAAATATAGCTTTAAGTTGTCACAGATGTCCATGTTCTAGAATTAACCCTCAAAAGTTCAAGCCACAAAAAATGTTTTTAAAAAGCCCACCAAATACAAAACTTCAAGATAAAACAAAAATAACCAAGGAAAATTCATACTCATACAAAACCATTAAAAACCCAAAAAATAAACGGTCCAGTAAAACCAGACAATACAGGAAATAAATAATAATGTTGGCTAAAATATTATAACTTACCTCATTTCCATATTAGGAAAAGGAGTATTCACGAATATGAAAACTTCTCCATTGCCACCAAAAACCTCTAAGAGATCATAAAATACCCACCCACACCAAACAAATAACCCCATAAACATTTCAAAGAAAATAGCATTAAGTATAAAATAACAAACATATACTATGACTAAATAAAACATATTAAACAACATTTCTAGTAAAGCCTTCCTCACTACACTTCCAAAACAGAACCTGCAAGCTAGCGCAAAACAACTAAACCATTACAAAATAATAGGCTATACTAACTTTAATCACCTTAAACTCTGCACTATTGGCAACTATCGCTGCATGAACTTGCCATGCCTACACTTACAATGAGCACTCTATGTATTCTTAAACAAGAATTTTCAGAAACTCAGCCAAGAGCCTGAATAGTCATACCTGTCACAGTTTTTAGGGCCAGATGTAGGAAGAGAAATAGCGATCGCAAATGCTGAAATTCACAGAATTTCAACGTTTGCGACTGCAAAATAGCCCTGTGCAATGTAGAGAGTGAAAAATCCAATCACAAAATAAGGAATCACAAAAAACAAGAGAAGTCAATTTGCGATTCCTTATATTGCAAATTTAACCTACCAAGTTCCAAATTGCTTCTTGCAAATTGCGAAATCGCAAAAAAAACTCAAAGAAATGATGAAAGATCGCAAATAGCGATTTCACCAGAACTCGTGATTTGCGAGTCGCAAATTACCACCAACTCAAAGTAGGTGGTAACCAGGTGTACTGCATATAAACAGCCCCAGAATTCATCATTTTCCACACAATGGCAGCCCTGTATGTCATAGCAAGGAGTGGATGCAAGCAGCAGCACAGAGGATGAGGAGGCGACAGGAACGCATATACAGAGTGTGCATTACCCTTTTCCAACTCACAGAAGAAGAAATACATGAGAGGTACAGGTTTCACTCCACTACCATCCTAGACCTGATACGTGACCTGCATCCAATCCTGAAGCATCAGATACGCAGGGCGCACGCAATTCCACCACATGTGCAGGTCCTGTGTTCCCTGCACCTACTTGCATCAGGTAGTTACCAGGGGGTGATAGCTGTAGCTGGAGGGATCTAACAAAGTTGCCTGTCACACTTCTTCAACACCTTCCTGGATGCCATGCTTCAAAGAATGCACCATTACATCTGGTTTCCCACCACGCAACGGGAACTGCATAAGACCAAGATGGATTTCTATCAGATGGCTCAATTCCCACGTCATTGGGTGCATTGATGGGACACATATTGCAATCTGTCCCCCCTCAGCTACTGAGTACATATATCGGAACAGAAAATCATATCATTCAATCAATGTCCATGTCATTTGTGATGCTTCACACATCATAACTGATATAGTAGCAAAATTCCCAGGAAGCATGCATGACTCCTAGATCTTCAGGCATAGTGGAATCTATACACGTCTGACTGGCGGAGAATTTGGAGAAGGATACCTGCTAGGCAAATGCATGTGACACACTCTGATGTATACCTTGGATGTATCTGTAGTTGCCTGTGATTGATGTTTCATCCTTTCCCATTTAGTTGACAGCACATATGCAGTGCGTGCATTCATACTCACCCCATTCCTGATTGATTGATTGATTCCTCAACCCATCTACCCCAAGTGAAAGGAGATACAATGCTGCCCATAAATCTACGCGGAATGTGGTGGAGCGGACATTTGGACTCCTGAAGAGCAGGTTCCGCTGCCTCCACAAAAGTGGAGGTGCACGGCAGTACCGCCCCGAGATATGCTGCAAAATCATTGCTACCTGTGCCATGCTACACAACCTGGCCACTAAGAAGGGAACCTCAGTGGAAATCACAGATTCGGACTCAGAGGATGAGGAATGTCCACGGCCACATCACAGAGCAGCAGGTGTTGTAGGAGCCGTAGATGGGAGGCACAGACATGCTGAGATCACACACAACTATTTCTAAGTAAGTAATGACACAAAGCCGATATTGATATTTGTATAACAGTGTTTTATTGTCCTTACATCAGTCAATATGTATGCACACCGCCTGACAATACTGGCCTCTGTGTGCCTTGAGTTGCCCATCGTGGCATGTCCACACTGTATGCACATTGTCAACCACTCTCACTGGGTCACATGGGTTACCTCACCCTTCAGCAAATGTCAGCCACAGCATAGACTTATTTCCTGCGCCCACGCCCAGCAGTGCTTCAGTCAGTATGCACACTATCCTCCCTTGATGACTGTTCTGCTCATGGCCCCTCCCTTGCACTATGCCGTCTGGGCTCAGCAACAGGTGGAGTAATGATGCTGCGACTGGCGACCTCCTCACTGTCTCTACCATCACCAGAGCGTGTGGCAGCTATGTTGGCTGTCTGGAGCAGTTCAACAGCACTCTGTGACCTGCACCATCCCTCTAGCAACATCCTGGCTGCAGTGGGCCATTTCCACTTGCATGGCAACTGTGCGTCTGCTCAAGACAGCTGTAGCATTGCATGGGCGGTTAACCGCCTTTGTCTTTCCATCCATGCGCTGTTTTTCACGGTGCCTTGCGCCATGTTCACTCTGCAATTTGCTGCATAACTGCTGTACTGCCACAGTCATGTCCCTCATGCACACTGCATTGGCCCTATGACCCTCAGCAACAGTGGTGAGCAACAGTGGTGTTCAGTTCATTGATGCCCTCCTTAATGTCCCTCATGTTTTTGTTCAGAGACACCAGCTGCCATTGCATTAATCTCATTGTCTTCATTTGCAGCCGCTGCACCTTCACCATGGTGCCCTCAAGACCCGCAAAGACACTGGAATCGTCACCCTGCTCAGACTGACTTTGTGCCCTTGGTCTGCTTCGGGGACCACTGGTGTGGCTACGCTGCATGGGTGACTGTAGGTCAGGAGACTGTGCTGGCTCTTCGGGCTTGGGCTGTGGAGCTTCCAGTGTCTCCTCCACTCCCCCCTTCATCTCCTGTAGTGTTTCCACAGTGTACCTCCTAGTTCTTGGTGTTGGTGTAGGTGTGACATCTGTGGCTGTCTGAGACTCTTCCTCCCCAATATGTTGTTGCCCAGGTGCCTCATGTGCCTCCCTCTCTTCTGCCTGTGGTGCAGGTTCGCCTGTGGATACAAGATGTCCATTTACTGACTTTCCTTGCAGAATTTGTATTACATTAAATTTACATGATTTGCTATTCACACTAACAGTTCTCCGCTTGGTTCTTGACTAGTGTGAGGCCCCTGCGATTGTGTTCACAAATGTCACTGCTATGCTATATGGGTTTTGGGACTACATCGCCCATGATGCATTGCTGGTTGTTATCAAAATGTGGACTGGAGTGTAATTCTAACTTGCTCATGGGGGATTGGGGATTGGGGAGGGTCCAGGACAGGCTGTGCATGCATCTGACCTTGTCTGGTGTTGTCTCGGGCTGAGCTGTCCACGTCTCCTATGCCACTTCTGGTCTCAGGCTGGAGGGTGGACTCCACCAAGTCATCCAGGGGTGTTTTTGCATGCTCTGTGGATGGTCCGCTACCTGTCTTTTTGGCTTGCTTCAGCCTGTCTTCTACCCTCTCCTTCGCCCTGGAGCGCAAGTCATACCAGCGCTTCTTCAGGTCGTCGATGGAGCGCTGTGTGACCCCAATGGCATGGATCTTGGCTTGTATCTCCAGCAAGATCTTTCTCTTCTGCGATTCAAGTACAAGCAGTGATTTCTTCCCAAATAATTGGTCATGTGTCTTCACCACTTCCTCAACAGGACCTCCAACTCCTTTTCACTAAACTTGTGCTTCCTTTTCCTTTCTGCAGGCTCCTTTCCCTTCTCCTCTGTGTCCATCCTGTCAGTTGGTGTCTGTCTGAACACTCCTGTGCAGCTCCTGGGTGTATGCTCCTGCTCTCTGCCTCTCCCACAGCCTCAGGCGCCCAGAAACAGCATGGGTGTGGCCACTTTCTATATGTGATGTCATCAGGAAGCACCGGAATCGCAGATTTGCTAATTTGCGATTTTTTAAAATTGCGATTTCACAAATACAGAATCAGTATTTGCGATTCGTTATTGTGGATTGCGAGTTTTAGAGAATCGCAATATATTTGCGATTTTTGTCCTACATAGCGGTTTGCGATTTCTTAATAGCGATTCGGTAAAAATCGCTATTAAGAACTCGCTAAAATGATTTTACCTACATCTGGCCCTTAGTCTCTTATGGGCACTGCATTTCACAAGATAGCCATGTTTTGCATATTAAGGAAAATCAATACAGCAAAGACATTGTTATCAATAAACAACCGAGAGAAGTGCTACTGGGGTATGTGCTCTAACATTCTGCATACGCCTATTGCCAATCTATCAAAGCCGACTCATAAAATGCACCTTCAGTCTGCAACACAGTACACCTATATGCAGTGTTTCAAACCATGCCAATATAAATAAGAATTTAACTCTGCATCAACCCACACCTTTACTCCATAAAATGTATAGTATTACTAAGTACTAGGCAGGGCGGAACTCGTGGAATTTCACTCTGCGGAATTCCGCAAAGTTACCAAAAAACTCCGCCCAATTTAGCGGAGTTACACGAGCAGGCGGAGTATTGCTTGTCACCCTTAGCTGTAGGTTGATGCGCCGATGGGAAGCGACGAACGAGAGCATGAGGTGGCTGGTATGAGAAAGGCTTTGAAGCTGTTCCAGGAAAGGACTCAGCACTGTTCAAAACTTGTCCAAATCTGCAGGACCAAGTTCGCCCCTGTCCTAAAGTGGTTAGTCCTTACTTTGAGCACAGTACAGCTGTCGTTGGTCGTGGGGCATAACACAGGCCCCGGCAGTGCACTTGGGCTTAGACGTCTACATTTACCAATAACCATTAAACCTTTTCCCTCATGGTCACACTTTGATCTCCGGATCTCGGGTCTGTAATGGATCAGAGTTCAGAGAACGAAGCAGAAGCTGCACGCACCGCAGACCAGGAGCCAATGCATTCGTAGACCTTGTCTATAAACATGGGTACCTGTCCCCAGCGTGATCCTTGTTCTAGCTGCATGCCCACTACTTGCTTTCTGCTAGCCATGCTCTTTGTCTATGCACTAAACATCCTCTAGACTCAGTAGATACAATCCTCATTCTCTCTCTCATCTGTGGCTTTAAGTCACTTTTCAGCCACAGAATAACGCAACGCAGGGTATTACACTGTCTTGTGTTACCCTGCGTCGGGTAGGCATTAAATGGGTTTACTTGAGTGGGTACACCTGGTTTTGACCCAAAATTTTCCACCTGCCCGAGAGAGGAGTAACAAGGAGAAATATCTTTATTTTCCCTTATTTCTTCCTCTTTCCATGTGTGCTGCTGCTCATACCTCAGGCCCCCTTGCACCATGGTGCAAGGGTGCCAGCATTAGCACTAGGCTGCCTGAATTACAACAAGGCATGGAGAGAGAAGAGGTGTGCCGTATCTTAGTAGATATGGCGCATTCGTTGAAGGTTAGCAGGCACTGCCGGTAAAGTAAGAGCAGTGGGGCAGGGAGGGGGACCCACCGCTCTTACCTGTACCGGTCACTCCTGGGGGTTAGTAAATCCAGGTCCAAGTGCATTCCTCGTGCACAGCCCTTTTGGAGGCACTTTTGCACACCAAAAAACCAAAACAGTTCAAAGCAGGGGGGTCTAAGGGAATTTTTTCAGACCACAACAAGATTTATTCCCCATATAATATATCGAAAAACAGTACGAAATCTTGGGGTCTATGTACAAAACATTATGAAAAGTGTGCCTAAGCATTACTAAGACTTGATAAGCCTTACAGCACCAAAACAAGGACTATGACTCACAGCAAGAAACTGTGGGCATATCCCTTTAAAGGACGAAATCCCTCACTCACCAAAGGCGACATGCTTCATCATTTGGGATTCTCCTCCCAAAGGAAAAACCTAGTTCCTTTGGGGGCTACAACTTCCTCTCTACGAGGAAGGAGCTCAGGGATGTCTTCAAATGTAGGTGGAGTTGACTATCAAGCCTTAGTAGTGCTTAGGCACACTTTTCATAATGTTTTGTACATAGACCCCAAGATTTCGTACTGTTTTTCGGCACTTGTGCACACGCAATTAATGCTGAAAAATGCATTTCTTTACGTGTTTTGGGGACAATCGTGGCCTTCCTCACCTCCTCTGGTTGGCTAAAGGCTCAATATAAGGATTCTTCTCCATAAATGTCACCAGAATGAGGCAATATGTTGACTTACGTTTATGCAGGCAACAACCACGCTCAAAGGGATTTTTTATGTCGATAACAAAACCCCAAAGACCATTTGTACTGGACTTCATTGACAATTGTGTTGGTACTGCCATAACATTTTAGGGTTTTATTTATATAGTGTGAGGGTTTTAATCCTGCTTGTTCCATGCAGTTTCTAAGCAAATATTCTAGTGAACCCAATGTCTATGCTGCCACTGTATAATTCAATAGGGCACTGATGATTTTTGGCGCTGCAGCTTACATGAATTGTAGGATGAGCTGAGCACAGTGTAACTGTTTATGACAACACAGACGTGCTTGCAAAGTGCCTGCAGCTGGGTCCATTCAAGCCGCTAGGTCTGGTACTACTTATGTTTTTCAAAGCTATGCGAACGGCGGTAATGTAATAGCACTAACTTAAGCCAGTAATATCGTCCATACCATCAAGGATTACGTCTAATTGAATACTACTTTAAAAAGACTGGTATAAATGAATCTGAGGAGTTAAAAATAGTTTCAGATTTTGTGGAATTATCAATAACTTCGGGTTATGAGGTATTATTCCTGAGCACAGAGTTAAGTACCGATCCAAGCATGAGGGCAATGCAGACTTTTCATTTTTAGATGCATGCTACAGACCGTTCAACATAGCATTTTGAAACGAGCATTGGCAAAGCCAATAAGTCAGGCCTTGGCAAGCTGGTACGATGGTGAGATATCTTTTTAAATTTTTTGGCAAGCATAAACTACAAAAGAAAACAAAAGGATTCCTGATTGTGGTGGCCGTATGCTTGCAATGCAAATTGCACATTAAAAATATATAGACCATCCCCTGTCATTTTTATAGAACAGTACGAGTACTTCCAAGCAACCAGATGTACTTAGGAAATATAATAAAACTCTATTTCGTATTAATGAACATCACAGGAAAATATGATTGTTATTGGTGCAAAGAAAATGTACTATTGACTTTGGACTACTGTAGGGGTGACTAAAAAAGTAAGAAAAAGGATGAAGAATGGAAAGAAAGAAATTGATGGCAAAGGGTTGACCTATCAGCACTTACAAAGAAGTGCACTGCTTTTTATGGATGTACACGCGTGATCAGGTTAAAGGCTGCCAGTCAGAATGCAAGAGAGCCAATGACTGGAGTTGGTTGACTCATTGTCCTATGCTGTGTGCTGTGATGGGCAAACGTGAGTGACAGCTGAAAACACCACTGGATGAAGAACGCTGACCCAAAGTCCGCCTGGGTATGTATACAAATACATATTCTTATCTATGACTACTTTTACAAGGTACATATATGCGAAGTAACATATAGGAAAATTTATTTTTGCCTAGCTATATCTATCTACCTTCATGATAGTTTGGTAGGCAAAATTCTGGTCATGATATTTTGGTAGCACAGTGTTTAAGCTGGGTGTTCTGGTAGTATACTTCAGGACAAAGTCCTGATGACTTGTTTTTGCATCTTTTACATTGGACCACACTTATAATATTTGCAAGTTTAAGAGGTTAGCTCGTGAACTCAAGTGTTTCATGTATTACTTCAGCTATCACCTGCTGTCAATAACTCCCACAACTAGAATAACCATACTCAAAAAGACAGCAGGTAGAAACAAAACACAACTCTATCTCATATTATTCTTTGCTTCACTACACGCATAAGCTCAGCCACACGTGTGTGGCTACACAACAGGAGCGATGCCTGCTGGCCTGCCACACAACACTAAACCTCCTTCCACACAGGCGCATTATTAACCCGTCCTCTACCAACCAAGCACAACGAATAGAAGAGGCACTTACACTTTACATCCAAAGATATTTGGGGCCTTTCACCCCCCCCCACAATGAATGCATGTTCCATATACATGGATAGTAAGTATACGCCAAACCTGACCCATTCGAAACCCGTCTACAGATCACCGCACACATGCAAGTTTACTACAACAGGACCAGTGCACCCCTGGAGCCCTCATCCACCACACCAAAGGTCTTCCCAAACAGACTACAGTATAACCCCCCACTCTACTACCCAAGGGCAATGAAAGGAGGACACTCTTTCATGTCCTAGCAAAAGCACTTTAGGGCCTGGTGAGGGGTAGGAGATGCCATGCCCATGCTACAATGCAATGGGATGCGGCTTGAGATCATTAATAAGGATTTACATGCCCTCATCAATAGTAATGAAATATCAACTTAACAATGACTGCTATCCTAAGACTTTACCTTTTGGATCAGTGATTTATACACACCCCAAGAAATATTCTGCTGAGACTGACTAACTCACCCAGATTGAACATTGCAGGACATTTTATAATGTGTGTTTGAAAAAGCTGTAATAGTGCAAGCAGATATCCGAGAGGGGATGTTGGGATACTGGCATGCTGTTTTATCTTTCTATAGTGAAAGTGAAGTGCAGATTTCCTGTTGCAGGTTCAGTCATTTTGGGCCATTCTGCTCCTACTGGATGTAATGAAGCTGATATTTAAATATAATCTCCGTCTAATAACAAATATATCATAAAAACCATTTGGTACCAGTGTTGCCTCACAAGTCACTTAAAACAGTTTCATTTATTTATTTGCGAATTTATTTAAAGGTTGTTTAATTTTTTTTTTACAGACATCCGGCATAGGTTTTTGCAACCATGAGATTTTTTTGTCGTGGTTATATACGTTTGTATCACAGTTCTTAGTACTTTCCAAGAGATGTCCTGATTGTTTCAGGTTTGTTTCATGACTTTTTGATTGAGGTTTCATAATGCCTTCAAAAACCTTTCTGAATGCAGTGGTTGAGGGCAGTATAATGTGAGGCTATTGATTTATTCAGTGAGGCAAACTGAACTCCTGCTGGATGTTCGTGCAAGGACATAAGGACATTAACGTTAAAAGAAAATACCTCTTCTAGATACATCCATAGTTTGCCCAGGGTGGAAACTTAGGTTAGGGTTACACATGAACTTTGGAACAAAAGTGGACAATCTTTTGGGTGTGGAGCAACGGGAATAGTACTCTAAATATATTGCTGCTAACTGGACAATAATAAACTGACCCATGCTTACACCGAAATACAAATATTTTTGGGGACTCTGGATAGTCTACTGAGTAAATAACGGTCATCAATAACAACACGCAATCCACAAACAGTGGGAATCCATATTCATGTAAATAGATCCAAACGGATTCTTAAAGAAGAACTCGTTCTTCCCAATGTAAACAAGAGATCACTCAAGGCTGGTAGGCCAAGTTCACAGTTCTGAAGCAAACTACTATAAAGGTGCCATCTTTTGACACCTTTTTCGTCTAAACATATGGCTAGTTTTCAAGTGTGACCTTCAATGCATGTTAGAGCCCATCTGTGGGTTATGGAATCCACCACCATCTTTGATATTGATGCGTAATGCAGAATGGGCAGACCTAGAGAAGAAGACAGCACGCTACTGCCAGCCTTCTCATCCTAAGTGCTCTCCACATACCTGGTTTGATGTCGCAGGTGAGCTGCACCCCAAGTGTTGCGCCTCCGAAGTCCGCACCTGGGTAGGTGAAATCTGTGACATCTCCAATGAACTGTGCAGCGCGGTCTGCCACTCGAACCATGGTGGGTGAATCTGCAGCTGGACACCCTTCACCGACACAGGGTACCAACCTGGGCCTTGGCTTCAACCGAATCCTGAGGGGCAGCCTGCACTCAATACCCCTGCATTCCTGGCTAGCGTTGCTGCTCGGTTTAGCGGGGCAATCTGCTCCCACACATGCTGCCTCTATGGGGGATGCAGCTTGGCGAATTTGTTCAGAGTGTGCTGCCGGCTGTAGAGGTGGGCTCAAAGCTTGGACCACAGGTGTCTGCTGCTGGCTGTAGCTGATGCTCGCAGAAGCTCGGCCTTCTGGGAGTGATGCCTGCTGGTGGGGCACACCCTGTGCCCCTCTAAGTTGGTGGCCAAGCCCTGCGCTGCTTCCTGAGCTGGGCTGCACGTGGAAGGACCGGGATGGCCTGCTTGCTCGCCCCCCTGGGCAGCGTCCTCCTGCACACTGGTGGCGAGGTTGTTGCGGCTCGCTCTCCCCCTCAGAGCTTGAGCAGGACAGACCACGGCAAACATCCACGGATGAGTTACCCAGTGATAGCAGCAGGGTCCAAAGCAGTAACACCCCAAATACACGTAAGCGGGAACAGTGCGCACACATCCCATGCCCCAGCAAATCCATCTGAAAAAGACAAAAGGATAAATCACAAACCGCCCTGCGATGACCAACACAGATCCAATCCACAATGGTATGGGTATACAAGGATTGTGCACTATAACATGCAGTACTCTGCAAATTGCCACAGGTACTCACGGTAATCTGCACAACTAGAACATTGTGTCTGCCTCGAGTTATGCCAGAAAACTTGACACTTTTACCGTGACTATGAGTTCCTCCTTAAATTCCGACTCATGGATAAACCCATAGACATCATTTGGAGGTAGTCAGCAGTTGCAGCTGTGACCTCTAGGTTGCAAAAGTTTTGGCTTCTCTGAGGCCAGGGGTCGCAAAGGAAGTGCCAGGAGTAGCAGGGAGCAAGCTAGAGGTCACAGCTGCGACCCCTGACTACCTCCATATAACGTCCATGTGTAAAACCCTGTTTACTCATGGGTCGAAATTAGGAATTTGAAAGCATTTAGCAACTGATAATTATCTGATGAGTTAAATAGCTCAACCTTCATTAAAGTTTGGCAGGTCAAACCTGCCGAAGTTTAACAGGGAGAATCACACTGTATTTACCGTACTATGTGATTTTTTGTGCATTAAACACCAAAATCCGCTTGTTAGTCACCTGAAACTCGTTTTAGGTGCTTATTACCTGATAAATAACGATCCCCATGGAATCTTTCGTTACCAGATGCGATAAATAGCACCTATAGTTGTAATCAAGCCCTAGGGTTCTAAATCTTCATGAGATTCAATATTTCATCACCTGCTCAGATACCAAACTCCATGTGCACACTTTTCTTTTCTCAAAGCTAGATTACAGCTCTTTTCTTTTCATATGACCTCCTTTCTAACCTGTGTTTGTGTTGTTTCCAAACTACGGGAGTGTAACACAGTTTTTCTAACTACCCTGTAAATCAAAATCCTCTACTGTAAATTAAGATTCTTGTGCCTTGCCATCAGTTGTATTTGCACTGTGAGATCACCTCTACTTTGGTTCTCTTTGTCTGATTACACTCAGCTAATCTGTATTCTGCCTCTCAATTTCTGCTGGCTCCCCCCTCCAACCAGCAAACCACGACTCCAGGCTACTATCCTTACCAGCAATAAAAACGTATGATTTCTGCATCTTACTTTTCTTTTTATGTTTGGCTAATAATCCATCTGTGCCAGCAGTGTCAAAGCATTGAATTGGTATTGCAGGTTTGAAAACTGGCCACATTATAAGAAAATGAATGTACATATATACACTTCTCAGACGGTTTTAAAAAATGTGCTGTAGTATACAGTGCACATTGGTGTAAGTTTGGTGTCGTGACTTTTTTGTATAAAATTGATGAGATGTCGTTATAAGGTGGGCGCCACTAATTTGTGCCAAAATTAGACAATGCACTTACTTATATCATTATGCTTCTTTTTCTGTGTCAAAAACTGTTGAGCTTGTGGCCAAAGGTTATGTATGCTGCATTGGCATGGTAGCACGGGAGCCCCTCACCACTAGCACCTTCTGCGGTTCAGTGTTTTGGCCACTAGATTTGCGGCTTATACAATCAGCTCCCTCAGCCCTTCCACCACAAACGCTATGATGTGGCCAGTGCTGACCGCGTTTTAGCAATTTTATTTCCCTTTAAGCCATGTTGCACAGCAGTCCCCGCTGATGTACTATATATCTTAAAACAGTGCAGTGAGCTTGTGGGGAGCAAGTAGCACATGGGTGGGGGGGATACAGAAGGGACAGAGGGAGGAGGGAGGAGGGAGGGAAAATAGAAGACACAGCAGAAGGAGCAAGGGTGGGGGAAACACAATGGACAGCCGGAGGTGGGTGGGGAGTAGGGGAAACACAACAGACAGCGGGTGGAGGGGGTAGTGAGAGAGAGGGTCTACAGACACATGCATGTGCAAAAGTAAGCAAGCACTGGAAAAGCTAATAGGTCTTGCCTATGCAAGAGCTATTGACTTTTGGCAATATGTTTTAGCCACGTTGTACACCACTATGGCTGCTGATCAGCATGGCTAAAAGTTAGTAGGGCAAAGGAGAGTGGAGTATCATAAAGTGGAGTAGAATGGTGTGTTATAGACTGGGGTGGAATGGCATAGAATGGTGTAGAGTAGAATTGAATGGTGTGGAGTGAAGTGGAGTCCCGTGGAGTGTTGTGAAGTGGTGTAGGGTGTTGTGGAGTGTTGCGGAGAGAGTAGCCTCTCGTAGAATGGAAGCACATAGAGTGAAGTAGAGCTGAGTGGAGTAGTTTCAGAGTGGAGTAGTTTCATAGGGTAGAGTGGCATAGAGTGTCGTGGAGTGGCATAGAGCAGAGTGGAGTGGCATAGAGAGTGTTGAGTGGAGTAGAGTGTTTTTAGAGTAGAGTGGCATAGAGTGAAGTAGATTGTCATAGAGTTGGAGTGACTTAGAGTAGTGTAGGAGAGTGGAATGGCATAGAGTGAATTTGAATGCTGTAGAATTGTGTGGCGTAGAGTAGAGTGGAGTGGTGTAGAGAGGAGTAGAGTGGAGGAGTGTGTCATAGAATAGAGTGGGGTAAAATGTCATGAAGTGGAGGGAGTTGCATATAGCATTGTAAAGTAGAATAGTGTTGTGGAGAGCATAAAGTGGAGTACAGTGTTGTAGAGTGGAGTGGCATGGAGTGGAGTAGAGTTTAATGGAGTAGAGTGTCATAAAGTTGAGCATGGAGAGTGTAGTGTCATGGAATACAGTTTCGTAGAGTAGTGTAGTGTGGCCTAGAGTGAAGTGGCAAAAAGTACACTGGTGCTGAGTACATCAACGTAGACTGCATTGGTTTTCAGGAACGTGGTGTAGAGTGCACTGGAGTAGAGTGCTGTAATGTAGAGTAGAGTGGCATAGCATGGTACAGAGTAGATTGCAGTAGCGTACAGTGCAGTGGCATATAGTAGATTGTTTTAGAGTTGAGTGAAGAGCAGTAGAGTGGAGTGATGCGAGGTAGCGTGGAGCGGTGCAGTGTAGTGTGCAGAGGTGTAGAGTGGAGTGGCAAAGTGTGCAATGGTATAGATTAGAGTGGTGTAGAGTGCAGTGGCGTAGAGTGGCAGAGAGTAAAGTGGTGCAGAGTAGAGTGCAGTGGCATAGAGTACAATGGCATGGAGTGCAGTGTCATAGCATTTAGTGCCATAGAGTGCAGTGGTGTAGAATAGAGTGGAGTGGCATAGAGTAGAATAGCACAGAGTGGCATGGAGTGGTGTAGAGTGCAGTGGCATGGAGATATTGCTTCAGAGTAAAGTGCAATGGTGTAGACTGCAGTGGTGCAGAGAAGAGTGGTGTAAAATTTGGTGGTGGAAAGTGCAGTGTTGCAGAGTAGAGTGGCGTGGGGTTGAGTGGTGCAGGGTAGAGTGAAGTGGTACAGAGTAGAGTAGAGTGGCTTAGAGTTGATTGGCATAGAGCGCAGTGGTGTGGAGCAGAAAGAAGCAGAGTATAGTGACATAAAGTGTAGTGGCATACAGTGCATTGGTGTAGAGTGCAGTGACATTGAGTGTAGTGTTGCAGAGTAGAGTGGCGTAGAGTTAAGTGGTGGAGAGTAGAGAGACGTGGTGTAGGGTAGAGTGCAGCGGTGTAGTATGGAGTGGTGCGGAGTGGAGTGGTGTAGAGTGCATTGGCGTAGAGTGGCATAGAGTAAAGTGGTGCAGAGTAGAGTACAGTGACATGAAGTGCAGTGGCATAGAGTTCAGTGGCATAGAGTGTAGTGGCTTAGGGCCTCATGTAGGTAGCCTAACATTTACCACTTCATAAATACCGAATTTTACCGATTCGGTATTTATGAAGTGGTAAATGCTATGTAGGTAATCCATCGGTAATAATTACCGAATCGGAATGGGTCGGTATTTTAGAATCGGTAATTACCGATTCGGTAATGGTAACTGGCTTCCCATTGATTCCTATGGGCCAGGAGGCCCATAGGAATCAATGGGAAGCCAGTTACCATTACCGAATCGGTAATTACCGATTCGGTAATGGGGGGAGCACAATCAAGGGTGGCAGGGTGTCACATTGACACCCTGTTGCACCCCTGATTTCTGCATGTGTGCACATGTGGCACACATACATGCCCTAAGGGCATGTATGTCTGCCACATTGCACACTTCTAAGCGCTTTAAAATGCTTTTACACATCCATTCTTTATTTACCACCAACTATTAGTTGGTGGTAAATACCGACTCCAGACAACACCCACACACTCCCCCTACATCTCATTTCTGTATTCGGAATTTACCGAACCGGTAAAATTACCGATTCGGTAATTTTACCGATTCGGTAAATTACCGAATACAGAAATGATCCCCCTACATAGCAAAAGCCTAAATACCGGTCGGTAACGGTATAATTACCGAAAATCGTCCGTTACCGACCGGTATTAGGCTACCTACATGAGGCCCATAGAGTGCAGTAACAGTGATTGCAGCGGCGAAAATGCAGTGTTGCAGAGTGGACTGTCGTAGAGTGCAATTGTATATTGCAGAGTGGCATAGAGTGCATAGGCGTGGAGTGCAGTGGTGTAGAGTGGTGCACAGTAGTGTGGCGTAGAGAGCAGGGACATAGAGTACAGTGGTGTAGAGTAGAATAGATTTGCATAGAGCGCAGTGATGTGGAGTACAATGTCGTAGAATACACTGTTGAATAGTACAGTGACATAAAGTGTTGTAGAGTATAGTGGTGTAGAGTGCAGTGGTGCAGAGTAGAATGGTGTAGAGTGCAGTGGTGTAGAGTGAATTGGTTTTAAGTAAAGTGGTGTAGAGTGCATTGGCATAGAGTAAAGTGGAGTGGCACTGAGTGGAGTGGCGCTGAGTGGAGTGGCGCTGAGTGCAGTGGCATAGAGTAGATTATTTCAGAGTAGAGTGGAGTGGTGCACGATAGAGTACAGTGATGTATAGTACAGTGGCATGGAGTGCAGAGTAGATTGGAGTGCTATGGAGTGGATTGGCATAGAGTGCACTGGCGTAGAGTGCAGTACCACAGAATGCAGTTTTTGCAGAGTAGAGTGGCACAGAGTGGTGTGGCTCAGAATGGAGGGGTGTAGAGTGCAGTGGCGAGTATTCAGTGGTGCATAGCAGAGTAGAGTGGTGTAGAAGGCAGAGGCTTAGAGTAAAGTGGCATACAGTGGACTGATGCAAAATAAAGTGCAGTGAAGCATTGTGGAGTGGATTGGCGTAGTGTGGAGTCGTGCACAGTAGAGTGGGGTAAAGTGAAGTATACATAGTGTGGTAGTAATCTTACATTACAAACAACATATTTTCATTTGCTATTACCATTACATTTGCACAGACATATAGTTTTACTGCACACAAATAATAATGTGTGGAAATGTCAACAACTTGTGTATTGATTTGTTTTTATTGTGTTAAAATATTTGTTTCCACTTCACTTCAGAATTACCAAAAAATGTGTTTCATTTGTACTTTTTTAATTCTGATATATTCTGAAATATCTGCACAGTTAATTTACAGATATCTACATTTTGTTGTGTGCTAGGAAAAAATATCATAGTACAGCCTTCCTCAAGCACACCCCCAGCAGCCTGTGTGAATGTCATATAAATCCTCTTGCTTTGAAGTCAGAGAAAGAAATGTAAACACCAAGCTCCCTGGAAAACAGAGACTGACATTTGACCTCTGTCTCTGAATGCACTGCAAATGTGAGAAGATAAAAACAAGATTTAAAGGCCTGTTTACAGAAATCCAGTACTGGTGGAAGAATACAGTAAATAGGGTTTGGGCAACGGAAAGGACAAACTCAAGCAGGACAGCCTAAAACAAAAAAAGCCAGCAAATAGAAAGTAAACAAGTGTTAGTTACGAAGCCAATGGTAAACAATGGGCAGAATGCATTCTCAGGGAAGCTCTACAAGTGTCCCCAAGATGTTGTTAGCAAACCATGCAGCTGTGCTGTCTGGTAGGATGGACCTAAAAAGAGTACCTGCAGAAGCCTGTGGCCAGTGGAAAAACCCAGGTTGCAGACATGTAGCTGTACTTAGTCAATGACCACGGCATGGAGACACAGAGAAGCCACAGGAGGAAGCCAAGGCAAGGAGGAGCCTCTAACCAATAAGAAGCAAGTAAACGCCAATTGGACGTAATGGGTGGGCTCTAAGCCCATTTCAAGATAATGTTTTTGTTTTTTTGTTTACAAGAGATTTCACAAGCACAGGTAACACCTATGTAGCCTCTGTAGGATGTCTTGCAGAGGAAACCTCCAGAAGGAAGTCATGGATTGAAGATTCAATAAAATGTTCTATTTTTTCTGGGGCTGTCTGAGCTGTGTGCTCTGCGGATGGCAGGTTCCATTCCCAGATAGTCAAGTTCAGCAGGTTGGTGTGCCAGCTGTGCTGGACTTAGACATGCCTGCAGCTTGCATGTCCAGGGATGGACTGCGACAGAAAATAGGCCCGGAATCAAAATTAAATTGCCCCCGATTAGCGAATCAGATAGCTAAATAAGTGGCCCACATTCTCCAAATCAGGAAGGTTTTAAACCTGTAAAAACAAGCTGTTCAAGAGTTTTACAAATTATAGAAGATTGCATGCATTTATGCTTGCTGCAGGCAATGTTTGTGGTAATATCGCTGAAATCAACAGTGTAACTCGGGCTAGCAGACCATAGTACAGGCCTAAAATCAGCCAAAAAATGACTCACACACTGACCTGTCAGACCAGCCCTTCTGGCACTGCATATTTCCCTATAGGCCAGTCCAACCCTGTGTGTGCCTCTGTGACTATGTCACTGTTTGCCCCATATGTCCAACTGCCCTTCAAACCCTTCTCCTGTAGATGCCTTCTCCCTTATGGCCCTTCAGCCACAGGCTGGCTGCCTTCATTCCTTTAACCTCTTGGTTAACCTCTCTATACCTCCCATGTGTCACCATCTCGCTCTTTGTCTTTGGGCCACCCTGCACAGGGTGGAGGCACACACTAAACAGCCTACTTTGCCTCACATGTGACCTTCTCCTTTGTCAACTACATCCAGGGGTAGGCCTTTGTCCACATAGCCCCAATGGTGAAAAACCAAATTTGTCCCCGTCCCACCTGAGTTCTACTCCACTGACCCTCTACTTTCCTCACCCCTTAATCCGATCTTTTCCCAGTGTCCCCTACGTTTTCCATAGATGATTTCCTATCATTGGATTGAGTGGCTCTGGCCTTTAAGTGACTACCTTTCTTTTGGAAGCATCTTGGCTGGCCTTCCTTTCAGCTACTTGCACCCACTTTATGTTCGTTTAATTGTTTTAGCATGTAGGGTATTTAACAACCTTTGTGAAGGGCGCTGACAAATGGGTGAGGAGCGGAAGGACGAGAAGCTTTATTGATGAGGTGAGCTGGGGCAGGTGGCCGCTTGCAGAGACAACGATTAAACCTTTTCATTGGAGCCAGTCTCCCAGGCCAGAGTGAGACAACTGAATGACATGTATGCAGACAGC
Organism: Triturus cristatus; assembly: GCF_964204655.1. Taxonomy (NCBI): domain Eukaryota; kingdom Metazoa; phylum Chordata; class Amphibia; order Caudata; family Salamandridae; genus Triturus; species Triturus cristatus. Next base: position 412,469,235 of record NC_140593.1, read on the forward strand.
TCCTGCGCACCTATGAATGTCAGCACCTCAGGCCTGAGTCCAGCTCTCCCATGCCAAAGTCTCACCTTCACAACATCTATGGATCATCTTTCATCTGCCCCAACACCCAGGAGGTACATCTATTCCTGACCATCCTCCACCAGTGGAATACCCTTTCATCTGTCACTCTACAGTTTATCCTCGCTTTACATCCCAAGTCCTCTGAAAAGACTTCATCCCCTCTTCCCCTCTCAAGCTACTGCGAAGGCATTGTTAGAATTAAAGTATTAATTTATTTGTTTATGTATGTATGTAGTTTTATATAGCACAAACATTACCCAACGGTGTTAGGGCGCCTTAATTGTATTGTATTGTATTGAAATTTATAAAGCGCAGGCTGTGACCCTACGGGTATCCAGGCGCTCTGACAGAATGGAATCACCAATGCAGTGCTTAAAATAGCACTATTGCATTAAATAAGGTACATATATCACTTAGTCATAAATAATGCGTAGCATAAAGAGCAGAGAAGCAATTCTGGGAAGGTGTCAAACAATACTAAGGTAGAATGAAAAGCCCTCTAGCACTGAGGATCGTTGTAGACATTTCCAGGTGTTCGAGCGCTTTCTGTAGCAAATGGAATATTACATTTAGCACACAAATTGCAAAGTCAGATTTATTGAGTATCAGAAAGGAATGAATGTTTGCGCGGTGTTAGGAGGGAGCCAAATCATATCAAGATACAAAGTTTATTCACCACACATGTATCCTTGTGGAGCATTGCATGCTGGATGAGGAAGGAGTAGAAATTAGCAAAAATGTCTTTTGAGTAGAAGGGATTTCGGATCCACTTTCAGATCGCCACTGAGGTGGTGCTGTGTAGACATCAAGGGAGAGAAATCCAGGCTCCTGTTGCACTCCCTGGGAAGGATTGAGTCATAGAATGATCCTTTTCAAAGCTCAGGGGTTCTAGAAGAAGGATTTCCTTACTCCGAGATGGTCTAGACCTACCAGAAGTCTTCAGCGTGGCAGCCAGATACCGTGGAGTGGATGTGGGAAGGGTGCCTAGTGTGCGATGCAAGCCATTTTATACATAGTGCTAGCTTCAATTAGGGAGCCAGTGAAGTATTAACCGTACCAGTGGATATGGTCTTTCCTTTGGTCCCAGAGACGAAACGTGCCGCTGCATGTAAAACTGCTTTCAGTGAAATGAGATGAATTTCGGGAAGGCCGGTTAGGAGAGAATTGCAGTGGACACTTCTAAATAGTACCAGTGATTGAGATAGCATTTTGAGATCTTGTTCCCGAATGAGGGAGCGGATTCCCCAGAGAAGATACAGTTGAAAGGGTACAGTTCCGGCCATGGTGGTGACTTGTGGCTGAGTCTTTTGTCTAGGGTGACTCCATGTGATATGGCACTGACGATGGTCGGCGTGAAGCTGAGGATGCTGATTGGGTCCAACCAACCATGATTGTATTTCCAGTGGGGTCTGAGATGCAGAAATTAGGAGGAATTCTGTTTTGGTTGCTTTTCACTTTAAATGAAATGATGGGAAGTCATCTACAGGCACATGCATCAAGAAAAGCTTTTGCGAGTCCTTAATTGCGATTATTAAGGAATCGCAATAAAGGACTCTCAAAAGCCTATGCATGTAGGAATCGCTATTAAAATAGCGATTCCTAAACATTCCTTAATTGCGACTCGCAATTTGCGAGTTGCAATTAAGGAATGCCTTCCCATTCATTCCTATGGGCCTACAGACCCATAGGAATAAATGGGAGATTGCATGCGCAATTTGCGAGTACCGATAGTTACTCGCAAATTGCGCATACAATTTCAAGGGTGCAAGGGTGTACAAAGGCACGCTGTTGCACCCCTGAAATTGCTCTGTGCACACATGTTGCGCACACACATGCCCCAAGGGCATGTGTGTGTGTAACCTACAACTTTGAAAAATGCACTTTAGTGCATTTTTCAAAGTTTTTGCAAATTACCATCAAGTTCAACTTCATGGTAATTTGTGCCCCCTAGTACCGAAATCGCTATTTTAAAGTGGTTCTTGGATTGCATTTAAGGAATCGCAAATTGCGATTCCTTAAATGCAATCACAATTTAAGAAATCACAATTAATTGTGAATTCTCAATTTGTGAGTGCCTTGAACCTGGGTGCATCGCAAATGCCCTTTTTGCGGGCGCAAACAGCCGATTTTTACGAATCGCACCGCTTGCGTCCGCAAAAATGGTTGATGCATGTGCCTGCTACTCTTGAACTGTGTTTAGAGTGTTGGCTGGGTGGACGCTGTTGCTTGCTGAGGAGAACTTAAGGTACAGTTGGGTGTATATTGACAATAGAGGCTCCTTCAGGGCTTTAAGTGGGCCCGGTCTCACTGGGTCTGAGTACCGCCAGTTTTTTAAAGGGGGCCTCGAAACGAGTCTCTTTCGGGCTCTGTTGTGTGCCTGCTGTCACTGCAGTCTGTTTTTTTTCGGACTGCAGTGGCAGCAGGCACATGATGTGCGCTGCTCACACTACTCTCTTCTCACTAGCGGAGAAGTTACAGCATGACTTCAAGCCAGGTGAGCGTTGTAGGGGAAGGGAAATCCTTTAAATAGACTCATTTCCCTTCTCTTTTTGAAACTTGGGAGCAGCAACACAGTCCTGGTGTCACCAGGTCTCTAAGTGGAAGCTTTTTCAATATTATATACAAGCCATAGTTGCTGCTTATTTATCTAATGCAACTAACCATTGACAAAGCCAATAGTCCTGACTTGTTGTAGGTATAATGTTACTTGCTGTATCATATATCTAGATGCAATGACAGAAACAGCAAAATACAAGTCTGGCGGCACACTATGCTAAGCACAGATTTTTTAGTTTAAGTGTTTGAAGCCACGCCCTTAATTACATTGGACACGCCCCTTTGAGAGACCCTCAATTTTTTTCATGCCTCTTAAAGCCCTGTGCTCCTAGTTGTTTCAATGTCTGTTCGCATAACTTGTCTGTGTGGCGGCTAAGTGTACGATTGTTTGTGCTGTGCACATTGTGAACCTCTCAGAGGCTTACGCTGCTGCTGTGTAAGTGTTGCCTGTTGTGTGACTAGCTGCAACGCAGAAAATACATTTCTCTTTTCCCATCCTAAATGAATGACTTTGACAACTCTTTTTCTCCCTCTTTCCCAATTTTCAAAACCTCGCTTGAAATGTTCTCTCTTCGCTTGTGCCCATACTTCTTACCTACTGCCACCCCCAAAAATTATCCACGACACGTTATCTACTTCCACCACTGCATGCGGTTGATCCGTGTTTCATAATTGGTGCGCAGCAGGTCTTTGTTGAAGGTACTTAATACAAGAAATCAATAAAACGTGCGCTGACGTAGCACACTATGTCTGACAAAAGGCATGCGCTGTCAACAGCCTGCAAAAGCAGTACAAAGTGTGTCTGACATAAGGCATACACTGGGACTTGCATTTTCGTTCCAGAGCACGACGTTGACAAGAGACATTCCTTGCATCCTGTTCCACTTAATACAAATTACTCCTGACATGAGACACATACGCCAGTGGCGAGAGTTTACACTGCGCAATATAAATAAAATAAACACACTGCGATCTTGTCTAATTTAATGTTATTGTATCTTTGACAAAGGCATATTATGCAACCTGAATTGCAAAAAACATTGGAACGTGTCTCGCGGTATAACCCTAGCCACATTTACCAAATGAGTTTGGAAACAATACGTGCACACGTGTTACGCCCTTATCTGGAAGAGGACGCGCGCAATAAGCGTTGCTTGCTAGATCTTTCGACGGTGCGTGTCAAGGGGCATTCTGGTCCTGGCTGTCCAGAGTGTCTTCCAGTGAGTGACGTGCACCCAGCCTCCCATCCGCCCGACAGTAGGTTCCATCAGTTGGTAATAGTACCATCTGTCATTGACTCTGCTTAGACACAGCAAAAGTGCGGTTTGAAGTGCAATATAAGATCAAGTTGGTATCATTATTAACATCCCTTAACATGTAAGTGGCTACGGCGGGATCACCAGTGTCGCAACGCTAGATAAGGAGGCCCCCCTGCAGATTGAGATGAGTGACCCGGCACTCATGAATCCTAGACTTTGTACTGTATGTTGCCCCCCTGGAGGATGGTCCCCCCTCCCCCCCCCCCCCCCCCCCACAGTGAGGGCCTATGGGGATCGTATACAGAACAAAATGGCTTTACAGAAGTTTCGAGCACAGAGAGCACTAGACGCTATTTTTGCCTCTAACTGCTCATTTCCATCAGAATCTTCCTATGTTGCCTTATAGTGCACACCAAGGTGTCCAAGTTCCACAGATTTCCTGTCAGCCGTCCCGGACGGGAATACTCACATTTAAACGCTGTCAGCCTGGTCTCCCTTCTACCCCGCTGCTGCCCCTTCCTCTTTAGCCGTCAGTGTCACCGGGAGGACAGTGCCCACCCGCGCCTCACCGAGGGCGCGCGCACAGCCCTCTGCGCCAAGTCAGCTCAGTCAGAAACTTTCCGCGCTCTGTCAGCCTCTGGTCCCGGTAGTCGCGAGCGGCCTCCTCCGGAGAGGCTGCGAGGGAATGCTAATGTGTAACATTCCTTAGGTTTCATTAGCATCACGTTTCCCTAGGACCTCCCTTTAACCCCCTCGGCGCCGCATGTTGCTGTTATCGTAAACCTACCCCGAGGGGAGGCTCGTGCGTTCAGGCTGTCCCACTCGACATGGCTTCAGCAACCTTTTAGGAGCACAGGAGGAAATCACCCCCGGAGCCAGTCCAGCGGTGCCCTCTGAAGGAGGTGTGTTTAGGGTGGAGGGGCCAGCCTGCAAAAACAAATACAGATAGCCTAATCTGGCCACACACACTTTCAGCTGGACACTGTGTGCTGCGCATTTTACAAATTGTGTATTTTCTGTGTAGGAATTAATACATTTTTTTGCAGTTTTAAATACCGCGAACTCGACCCGAAGGTATTGGAGCCTTTACAGGAGCACATTACACACGGACACATTCATGTTTGGTAGGCACAGGCAGATTAAGTGATTTGCCCAGAATCACAGGATGTCGAGGCGACGCTGAGACTCGAACATGGTTTTCCAGCTGCAAAGTTAGCAGCTCTGGATGTCACGTCAAGTTGGAGCACCGTTCCCAAAGTTCCCCCGCCTCACTCTATAGCATATTCAGATGGGGCCCCTGCTTAGTTGCATAATCACCGTTCTTTAGGTATTTTCCGACACCTGCGGTGGCGTAATTCCACAATGGATACAATATGTGGTTTTCCGCTTGCGTCTTTTGGCGAGGAGAGCAGAGACGTTTCGGGTCATCCTCGAAGCCAAATTTAAAGCAGGCTTTGAAATGAAGTGTTGGAATGCTTTCAAGTCACCGTGGAGCTTATAGGACTGCTGCAGAGAAGCTTGGAAACTGCTCCCAGGCCTCTAGCATCCTAATCCTGCTACCGCTCCGCCTCCGGCGTAAAGAGCAGAAGACAGAGAAAAGATACCCCAGCTGAGCCCCAAACCACAATGGGCAATACAATATGTGCCAAAGAGGAGGTCCTCTAATATCACACCTTTAGCTTGGTTTCCCCTACGTCACGGGGTGCTGTGTTACTAATATTGATGTTGAAAAACTGACCTACAAAAATAACGGGGCCACTGCATTGTCTACTACTAATTATCTCATCAAGATAAGTATATATTTACTATTCTTAAACCCACAACCAATTACCTTGACTTAAATTGCAATAGAGTAGTAAGCGCCATATATCGTGGCTGCGGTATTTTTGTAGGTTGATATTTCGATTGTGATACATGGTACAACATACCGGTGCCTGCCCATGTGACCACCTCATGTGCGCCACTTATCCAATTCTGGCTTTTCAGTCAACAAACATCTTGCATCCTGGGACTTTCTTTTTTTCTTTTGCCATAAGGGTTTTGGATACAGAATGGCAGGACTTGCACTAGGCATTACACATGACAAGGGAACACTCTGCAGTTTGTTCTTCCTCAAAATAAACCAATCCTTCCGCGCATGAGGCTCATTGTTTCATAAAAACAAAAGTTGTTTTATTTGAAAGCATGGATGCTTTAAGGCTTTTTCCACAGCCTGTGACAAGCAGGTTCTATCAAACATCAGATCACTGGTGTTTCCCACTAGATAGAGCCTTAGGTGCTGGTTCTACAGCCGGAAGTTGCCCTCCTCGATCTTCTGGGGAGGCGTGGAAGAGCAGCGAGGGCCCGTTTCAATGAAGGTGGTGTGGAAGGCTGGATATACAGCAGAACGTATTCATCATAGTTGTAAAAGCATATTCTGTGAGTACTCAATTTAATTATATCTTAAATATATTTATCTATATAGTGCAAATCTAGGTGTGGAGCAACAGAGTGCTGTATATTATGTAAGGTGTCGAGAGACAGTCTACAAAATCATGTACATCAAGAGATGATTATTCAAATACATTTTACTCCGAGTTAGGCACAGGAGATGAAGGGCCTAATTAGGATCTTGGTGGATGTCACAAACATGACAGATATCCAGTCCACCATATTACAAGTTCCATAGGCTATAACAGAACTTGTAATACAGCGGACGGGATATCCGTCACATTTGTGACGGAGTATCCCAGACGCCAAGATCGCAATGAGGTCCAAAGTGATTTGCCCACAATCACATTGATGCTGAGTCTAGCACCAAACGTAGGACAACAGACCCCAAGGTCGAGCCACTAAGTCACATCTCCTCCTATTTGCAGTTCCAACGGAAATCAAATATTAGAAAGTAGAAAAACTCAGTAGACTATGGAATAGTACTTCAACACTTTACTGTGGTAAAATCACGATCACTGGATATCAGCACAATCTTGAATCTGAAAACACAGCACAATGGTAATGTAGTTTCTAAAACACTGGAATGTTTAAGCAAAATTCACAAACATACTGTAAGGAATTAGCTTGTTGGTTGACTGGGGTCAAACAGCAACCTTAGTTCTTCTCAGGATCCTTCTAACAATTATAAAGTGAAAACACCACACAAAATGGGCCCCACACAAAGTTAATAAATAAAACAATACCAAACCATCAACAATCCAATCAGTAGAATCGGAGAGATGCAATTTTAAAGATTTTAGTGAAAATAGTGCCAAAAAGCACAAAGCGCCAACTGTGGATAGCTGGGGCCATATTACAGTAAATGCGTATTTTTCATTGTTTGCGCCGGGCACACCTTTTAAAAAGGGCACCTGTCACAAACAATTTAAGATGCGCCCTATCACTATGAATGCGCTGCCCCCAGGGCAGCCGCGAACTCGACCTGGGGGCACGTATTCAGGTGAAAAACGGAGCAGCTGCTTTAAAGCTGCTCTGTGTTTTCACAGTGCAGGCAGCATTCCGCATGCAGTCAGAGACTGAACCCACCTGCAAGGGTATGTCTGGGGGGTCCATAGGATCCCCTTTACACCCTGCAGAGGGCTGCTTTCAGGGGGTGCACTGCACTGTCAGTGTGCCGCCTGACAGCTTCTTTGCCTCTGCACCCTCGTCTGCTATAAGCTGTGGGCGCATAGGCAAAGGGATTCCCTCATTTGCATGGGGCACACCCCCATGCAAATGAGGGAAGGGCAACTGCAGTTAGTGCTAGCACTTTATATGCATTAACACCATCAGTATTTCAGAAGGGGATGTGGAAATCGCAGAAATGTACTGTTAGTATAAGCTGAAGCCATGTTTGTGGCATCCATTTTCGTTAGCCATGTGTTAGCCATGTGCTTCTTCCGTCTTCACTGTTGCCTGCTTTTCTATTCTGCTTCAGTCATCAACTATAGTTAACTCCTTCAGTACTAAGCCAGAGCACTGCACATGCTCAGAAAGGGCTGAAGCTTCTAGAATGCACCTGTCTTAGACTGTACCTGTCAGGCTATTCCAACTGACATAAGCAGTTCTATCTCCCCTCCCACTTTGTTGACCAAGCGATTTCTGTCTGCCCATGTTAGTCAATAACTATTCCTGTATATGCCTTTACCTCCTATTTTGAGTCTCCATGCTTACTCTGCAACAAAGTCTGTGTATAAGACCCTTGGTTTCTGTATTCTATGGACTATCTCCTACAGTGGCCTGAGGGTACTGTATTGACATAGTCTCACTCATGTGAGATTAATAAACTTGTTATTTGATATTCCAGCTTCCGTGCCAATCTCTTCTTTGTTGGTTTAAGAACCAGTGGACATATAAGGATGAACCCCTGCACCAGTGGGCCCCTAAAAATGCTCATTTCCACAAATTGGCGCCCAGTTTGCGGGGCTCATCGGAGATGCGGCCATCCGAGGGTGTGGTCTTGACAGAAGACAGGAATCTACTGAGAAGGTACCCTGCACGAGAAGACCCTTTGTCTTTGCAGACCGACAAGTTTTGTCGGTTTTCCCAATCTGACCCTCCGGGTGTTGGCCGATCCCGACTGAGATCTCCCTAGTTGTACATTTTTTCTAGAGACCATTAGGTCAACCCAGAGCTTGGCAGGTGGAGGTTGGAGACTTTGGTTTGGTAAGGTCGCTAAAGCGACACTCTTGTTTTGTATTAGCTTGGCCAAGATTCTGGTTTTGTTTGATTTGTATATTGCAATGTACAAAGGCAGGTAATGAGGAGATGTTTTGTCTCTAATTTTCACATATTTGGGATAAGCACTATATTTGGGATAAGTACTACTTTAGTTATAATATTATATTTACTATAATATTTTTGGCATGCCTGCTCCTAGCACACTTCGTAGAAAGTGTGGCTGTCTTGGAGGTACAATATGGATCTAGAAATTAGTCAGCCGCTCCCCTAGAGGGGACACCTAATGGGTTTATGTATATTAAATATGGTATTTTTTCCATACTGTATAGTACACTGTGGAACAAATATATGTAAAAGGATCCTGATCTACGCACTTAGTAAAATTCGTAAGTGGTGATACAGAGTGCTTTTGAGTGTTCCGCCAGGCCAATTTGTAATTCGGCGTATTTTGAAAAAGGTCTGGGGCTAGAGCCTGTTTTCTTGAATATGGAACAGTCTTTGGGCTGTTTACTTGTCTTGGTGCAGTCTCTGGACTGCTTTTGCGAGCTCTTTTGTTTGTAATTATGACTTACAAATGGTTTGGTCTGAGTACAGTCTGTGGGCTGCCTCTTGTTTTTGTCCTGGTGTTGATTTGTGGTTTGATTGTGTGTTTGAGTGCCTATGAGGTTTGTGGACTGACACCGGTGGTGATGCTTATGAAGTACTTGTTTGAGTGAGTAGCAACTGTGCTCTTTGTGTAAGGGTGGCTTGCCTTTGCAAGCTGTGTTGTGTGTTATGAGTGTGTGTTTAGCTCAATTTGGTTTGTTGTCGTCATTATTTTCTGCAGATGCCATTGGAAGAATTACACTTTAAAATTCAAAGAATGAATTATATAACATATGTTAGGTAGCTGCACGCTACTATTAAAAGTAAAGCAGTAACAAAGTATAGATGTGTGAACATTCAATTATTATATTGCCACAATGGTAAAAAATTAGAATTAAAACTCAATAGGAAAAAGTAGGCCTCACAGAAAAAAAACGAATTTGTGTGTTTTACACAACTAGGACTCAATACAAAATGATACAGCATTATCCCTAGATACATTATATTAAATATTAAAAGGCATTCACATTATCTGAGTAATTAGTTGCTGCTAAAATAAAAGCGTCCTTTTTTTACCACACTGTAAACGATAGATTTTGACTGGCTTGGAATGCCTGGGTTTTAAATAGAATGAACAGTGCTCATTCCTAGCACCAGAAAGAGAACTTTTTGCAGCTGCTCAAACTGTCTGTCCAAAGCAAGTTGTCTGTCAAAGCAAAGGGAGGTAATGAGTGGTTTATCAACTTTTTTATGTTTCTATGAGGACATTAAAGTACAGCACATTGCTGTCATATTGGAACAGATTGCATTATAAGGTGCCCTGTGCCATTAAATGTCAGACAGGATTTATCAGTCCTAGAGCACAAGGCTTTCTCGCCTGAAAAAGCGTAAAAGCTAATGCCTGCCGGTCATAAAACACAGCTGAATAAATAACACGGGCCTTACTCAGGCACAAGCTACAAATAAACGCTGTGGAAACTAGGTTTTAAGTTAGTACAAAATGGCATAAAAACACGTGCATTAAGGACTACTAATTTTGAAAGTTAGAAATAATGCTTCATTATTGTGGATAAAAGAGAAAGGATAAAAGTAATGACTTTCTTTCTTGTTGCTTTCCTCAGAAGCACATCTGTGGATCTGATGGTAAATAATTACTGTTTTTTAAAAGACCTGGGGCCAGATGTATCAAAGGGTTTTACCCATTCTGTGTCTATGGGAAAATGTGTTCATACATATGGCCCAAAGTGAAACAAACTTTCTATGTTTCAGTAAAGCTTCTGTGCTTAGTTTTGTAGTGTGGTTTAACCACGCCCTATGTACAACGCTAAGTTAGCACAACCTCGATGGCTGTTAGAAAGCCAGCTTGCTGCTTCTGCTGCTTTTGCACGCGACACTGTTGTTACATGTTATTCATTCGAGAACTGCTGACTCGACTTTGCTTCACATGAGAACCGTCTGTTGTTTAACATCTTTAACAGCGAGCAGTGACCTTGGTCTGTACACCGTGTAAGGAACGAGTCTGGGTCACTAGACGGGGCAGGTTGTTGTGTTCAGGTTGATAGTACCACTTTTTAGACATAACATACATACAGCTGCCAATACCTGAAAGACGAGCCCTTTAATATTACAGAGCAGCATGTTTTCTGTTACATTCGGAACGAAGAGCTGAAGCAGGAAAGAGCCTAGCTGATTCTGTGATGTGATTCCACTAAGCTGATCTATAATGTATGGGGTCCCCCATGCAAGCCTAAGAGACCTTCTATTAGTCTAATAATACCTTATTAGTTGCTAGAGAAAGGAGGGTGGTTGTGTTCCACAGTCATTATTATTATGATTGCTCCTTTCATTTTCTATGGTATTGTAACAATGCTGATGGTGCTGATCCTAACCATTTGTCTGCTTGTGTTAGCCAAAGTACTGCATCTTAGGACGCGAGGTTTATAAAATAAACTCTTTAAACTTTTACCGTGTCTTTGTTATTCTGTTGTGGACTGATATATAGCTACCAACGGGTATTTTGGGTTCCCACCACTCCTGAGAGTATCTAAGTCGCTTGTTCTGGGTTGTCTATACATTGGAACCGCCGAGCCAAATCTCGGATAACAAATGTGACACTAAGCTAGTCGGATAGGGGTTCTTAGTTCTGAGGGGAGTTTCTGGTACACCACAATTCTCTGAGGTCCTGGTCTCCTGCGCATAGTTCTGTGCATAAGCAGAATCCCTGCAACATGGCACACCTAACGTTTGGTCTTTTGATCTGAAATGCCTTAGTAGTGCTTTTATTAGTCCACAACGCCCTCACTCTAGTTTCCGGATAACTTGAGTGACGGCTTAACCTACCTGGGTTTCGACTAAAGGTTCTTTCAAGCTTGATAATTAACAAGGTTTTTCTTTTTCTGAACCCCAGTGCTACAGTATAGCTTTTCGTTGTTCTTTCAAGTGTCCCGATGGCGGTCAATATTGCAGCGCATAGTAGGGTTCCCCTGACCGCACATTTGAGGGTCTATGGGGTCCCGGATGATGGCTTGGCTGTTATTTTAGTGGTAGGCGCTGATGCGGCGTTCCCGTATGAGTTGTTTTACTCTTGGGTGACGTTTGACAAAGTGGATGCAAACGACAATTCGTTCCACGATTATACTCACACCGCGATGCCTGCTGCCTATGCCCCTTATTGGACACTTGAAATTCCCCTTAGTGCCTGGCAGCATACTATTTGGTTTAATGGCGCCCTCCCCCATGTGGTAGCGCCGGCGAGAATGGGCCCGTTGTCAATAGCAGGGGCCACATGGCCGTTGCTAGCCGGTTATGCTCCCCATCCCCGCTACATGACTGTGGCGGTGGCGGAGTTAAGAGTGCTACACACTGCCCTGACTACGGTCCATAGGGCGTTAGTGCAGTACGTGTCTCGCAATGTGCAGGTGGGGGCACCTGCGGTTGCGGGACACATGACTGACCATCACGCGACGGTCATTAGTCCAGTTATGGTTAATTCGGTTGTCGGCAAGCGCCCCCAGCAGAGGGATGAATTCCCTTACTGGCTTGCTGAAAAATTTTATCAATTTGAAGCCGTGTTTCCCAATACTTCTCCTGTGGATAAACACAGGATCTTCACTATCACGTTACCTAAGGACCTGGTCCCAGATATTGTCGACTGTGACAATTGGGGCAAGGTCTTTGCTGCGACTTATGCGAAGTGTTACGGCACTCCGTCTATGTCTGTACTGCCCTCGGTCATCAAGAAGGTCCAAGAGAATCATGGTGCCGAGGCAGCGATTGAGTTGGGATTGAGGCTTGTCGACAGCTTCGATGTGGTTAGTTCCATGGTTATGGGCAACCTCAAAGGGGATGCCATGCAATTCCAGGTGTGCAATATGATGGCACTTGTGGATCCTGGCGACAGGCCAAAGGAGTTCGCTAAAGTTATAGCGAAAGCCTACAGAATGGTGGGTCGTAGCGCCTTGGGTGTGAAACCCGCCGTAGTCATTCCGACTGCAGTACAGCAGCCTAAAGTGAGTTCGTCGACAAAAGATGAAAAGCCCAACTTTCCAAAACAAAGTTGGCGAGCTAAGAAACAGGGGAAGCAGCAAGAGAAACTGAGGTCTCGTTCTGCATCACCGGTGCAGACACAAAGTGAACGCACTTATGATTTGCGTGATCATTCTAACATTAAGTCACCTGATAGATTTCAGGTTCCTGAACAACGCTCTCCTCGTTCTTCACAGGAAACATCGGCTTATCAATCCGGTGGCGGAGATCGTGGAAAGGGAAAGGGTGCTCAAGGTCGTGAGCAGCCCCGTCAGACTGACGGTAAAGGCAAACAGGACGAGTCTGCACGTCAAAGACCACCGTTTCAAAAGAAGAAAGTTGCTGCACTGACTGCGAGATATGCCTCAGATGGTACGGACACAGCTTCTGAACCAGACATGGGCACTAACGCTGCTAGACAGCGCGGCGGAAGTTATAATAGTGCGACAAGCGCTGCGTCCGTTTCTGGTGGCGACAGCAACTGATACATATGCAAGTGTTGAAACTGCTGATACTCGCGTAGCTCCCCCTGAAAGAATGTTTAAAATTACCCTTTTAATTGAGGGTGATATACAGCGTAAAATTAAAGTGGTGTTTTGGGATCATCTAACCTCCACCTATGATATACTTTTGGCGGAGGCGGATTGGCCCCCGGCTTTCGTGTTGGAGGCTCCTAGAGGGGAGGTGGTAATCCTCCCTTCCTTTGGGCACACGGTGCCATTGGAACATTCTCACAGGTTAGCCGGGGAGTGGGCGCAGGTGCTTGCGCCTGCGTTGTACCGTACTCAGGTGGGTTGAGACAAATTTTCTCCCAATCATAAGATTCCGTTGCGGTCGGAGCCCCAGCCACAACCCCAATACCCCATGCGTCGCGAGGCTAGGTCTCACGTCACGTCTATCCTTGAACAATTGGAATATCAGGGAGTGATTGAAACATGTGTGTCACCCATGAATAATCCTTTATTTACTGTGACAAAGCCTGACGGTTCGTACCGCCTAGTTTTGGATTACCGGCACTTAAATTCGCACTGCCGGACATGTGCGGTACAGAATACACACAGCTCGGCTCGCGTCGATAGTCTTGTGAGAAAACGTTTTAAAACTACACTTGATATCTCCAATGTCTTTTATAGCCACAACCTGTCTCCTCATAGCTATGAGTGAACTGTGTTTACCTCGGGTGGCAAACAAAAATGGTTCAAGAGGCTCCCAATGGGCTATAAAAACAGCCCTGGGGTCTTTGCTGCTCGTGTGGTCTCACTCTTGGAGATGATTGACCCTTAAGCATATTCGTATGTAGATGATATCTACCTCACGGACGACGAGTTGCTTCCACACCAACTATGTTTGCTGACTATGGTTACAAGTTCAACTTTGCCAAGTCCCACATTGCCGAGTTCACAGTGTTGTTTTTGGGGTACGAACTCAATAATGAGGGTCAAGGCTTGGCTCCGCAGTTCCTTGAGAAATGCGCACACCTCAGTACTCCTTCGACTCTGAAGAAATTACAATCTTTGCTGGGTTTTCTGAATTTTGGTCGTACCTACATTCCTGATTATGCCCAGCGTATCAAGCCGCTTTATGCCTTGGTACAACCTACTTATACCAAATCTTGCTGGCTGCCTGAGCATTCAGCTGCTTTGCAAGCATTGCAGTCTGATCTTCTAGCTTTGAAGTTTTTGCAAACTCGTGATAACCACACTAACCTGGTCATTAGAATCGTACCGGGTGCAGTGGGTTTCACCTACTTGACGTTCAATGAGGGCGACACAGTCCCCATTGCATACAAATCTCATCTGTACACTTCGGCTGAGCTGCGCTTTTCCGCTGTCGAGAAAGTACTGACAGCAGTTCAGATGGCGATCTTGAAAGAGCGAGCGCTATCACAGGGAAAGCACATGCTGGTGGTGACACCGTATCTTGCCCTTGAGGCGGTTACTAAAGCCAGTGTACCCAATTCAAAGGCTTTGCATCCAAGGTGGATACAATGGGCTACCTCCTTGACTTCGCCAGACGTCACATATATCTTTGACGCGGCATTACAGACACAGGAGTTCTTGGAGTATGAATTTGTTCATCCGGCTCCTCTGACTTTGCGCCCGCTCGAGGAGTACCATTGTGTCATATACACTGATGGGTCTGCGCAACCCGCAACTGGATCAAAGCACGCCTATTCAGCGGCCTGCGCAATTGTAGTAGGTACTTTCGTGAACGGTGAGTTCCAGTCTGATGTCGTGCATACGCAGTCATTGGGCGATTGTACCGCGCAGTTGGCAGAGCTGAGAGCTCTGGTGCTTGCACTGGAGTTTGCTGATGCTCGGGTCACCACTCTTATAGTGAGTGACTCGTTTTATTGTGTTCAATCATACAACGAGAATTTACACTTTTGGAGTCAGAATGACTTTCATGATTCGAAAAGTAGCACAGTTAAGCACAAGATGCTCTGGGTTCGAGTGGCAGAACTTAAAGAAGGCCTGCCCCTCGTGAATGTAGTTCACACTCTTGGTCACCAGCGTGTTGGTGTCCATGCTGTCGGTAACAGTTTGGCTGACGAGGCAGCAAAAACAGCAGTGGCGACATATTTAGTAGCAGCAGTTACAAGATCCAAAACTAGGATTGATGATGACATCTTGGCGGCTATTGCTGCGTCCGAGACAGGGACGGGTTTTCCGAAAGGATTCCCTTCCCGCTACCATTATCGTTTAAGTCCTGATAACGTCCCGTTAGTGAGGATTAACGACGTTGGTACCAGATTGATTCCCAACGCGGACTGCAGACCATCTCTGATTACAGCTGCCCACGAAGGTGTTGCGTCAGCGCACGCCGGCGTTTCGGCTACTGTGTCTCTTTTACAGCAGCGTTCCTGGTGGTACGGTTTGTACAAACAAGCGCGAGCTTATGTCCTTTTATGTGACATTTGCCAGCAGATTAAACCTTCTACTGTCGCGCGTCCACCACAAACGCAGCTGTTTATATCTAATCAACCACTTGCGTGTGTTTATTTAGATCACTGCGGTCCTTTTTCCTCTGATACTGCGTACAAGTTTATCTTGGTTGCAGTGGATTCGTACACACGTTTTCTGTGGGTATGGCCGCAAAGGAGTACTGATGCCCGGACGGTCATCAAGGATTTGCGTGTCTTTATTGGGAGTTTTGCATGTGGTACCCTTCATTCTGATCAGGGCCCTGCGTTTGCCTCTAGGGCTTACAAAGAAGCCATGAGAAGTTTGGGGGTCCAAGTCAAATTTTCGTCTCCATACCGGCCTGAGGGCAATAGTGTTGTGGAGCGAATGAACCGTGACCTAAAGCAGTCTTTGACAGCAAGGGTATTAGGTACAGGCCGAAGCTGGCTGACCCACTTGTATGACGTGCAACGTGCACTTAATAATCTCCCTAGAAGGTCTCTGGGTGGGCGGACCCCATACATGATGCTCTTTGGAGTACGAATGTTTGTCCCGGACCTTGAGGGTCTAGACATGGCGGCGGCTGCCGCGCCTTTTGACCTAGATGATCACTGTGCTGTATTACAGAATCTACAAGAAGCAAGAGACATTCTGGCGAAGGAACACGTACCCACTACATGCGAAGCTGATCTCCAGATTCCGGTAGTCGGCTGGCTACCTCGAGTTGGTGATCTGGTCCGTGAGAAGGTGGAGAACAAGAAAGAGTTTGGCCCCTCTTATCGTGCACCAGTCCCGGTGCTTGGTGTCCAGGGTACCCGTACAGTAATTTTACCACCACTTCCTGGTCGCAAAGAAAACAGGTACATCTCGATTGACAATGTCAAGCTACAGCGAGTGGCCGATACTTCATAGTATGACACCTTCAGTTTCTTACCCTTCCATTCTGCGAAATTCTGTTGTGCTGCCGCCCTCGACCATCATGCCTGAGGTTGCCGTTGAGATGCATGCTGTTGCTTCCCCTCTCATACCGCCCGTTGATGGTGGTTTGCCTGATGATCCTGACTATGCTTATCCTGCAAGTGTTCCATTGCCTCTTTTACATTCAACAGCGATTGACCAGTCCCGTTCTTCCTTTGACACTGAATCAATGACTTCCACTGCCCCATCCAAAATTGCTTTATTTTTTGCCTGGTTCAAGAGACATTTTTTAGTGGCACCATGGACTTACATCTGGCTGGTGCTAATCTGTGTTTTTTTGTTCATGACAATTGGCTTTGTGGTAGTGTTTTTTAAAATTATAAATGGACACTACCTGAATGAGCGATCTTCGATTGAATTCATTGCTGGAACTTTGGCCCCCCATTCCTCATCACACATTATGAAAAGGGACCAGACTTTTGTGAACATTACTGCCTGGCCTGTGCGTGATGGGATTGCTTGGGATGCTGTTAAATTTCAAATTCATGGACCTACAGAAGTGAATAATGTGCCTAATGTATTTCGTGTTTCTATGGGTGATGTCGTTAAACAGAATATTAGATCTGATGATTGGGATGTACACGCAATAGAAGCACTATTTTCTGATCTGAAATATTGTGCTGCATTTGATGCTGAGGATTTATATTTAAATTCTGCTAATTATGGTGAACAATTTTGTTATCAACATTATGGCACACATTTCCTACACAGAGCAAATACGTTTCGAAATTTTGTTAATTACACACAATGGGAACATTGTCCTACCCCTCATCAGGGCAGTTCTGCGACGTTAGTGAACAAGTTCACATACTTTTCGGATTTCAGTGTGTCTAAGCCGGCCTCCTTTTATTTTAAGATGGCACCTGAAACCGCCTCGAAGGTGCGGTTGACACATACCAAATTATTATATTCCAAGTCCTTTATGGACGAATTGGCAGTCGGAGGCTACGAGCTATGGAAAACTACTGTCGATCTTAAATCGGTTTGGGGTACTAAACCGTGGCAGGTTCAGGGGACAGAAGCTCTGCATCGTGCCTGTCTTATCCCAAACCATATGTTATTTTTAAATTCATCTATTTTTCAGACGACTTGCTTTAGCTTGTCTACGTCTAAAAGGATGAATTCCCCCGCAATCCCGGATCTGGGTGCTTATCCCGGCTGGGGTAATTACACAGATCTTTCCCTTATCAAGTTGCAGTCCCTTATTTCCAACTCCACCTTTAATGTTTCGGCATTTAATCCTGAGGGTTGGTTGGTTTGGCAAACTGGTTCAGATTCTTGTCAATGTCGATTTTTAGCACTGACACGTGGGTACACTCAAGTCAGGGTAGATCCTCGTTTTGAATCATCACACACTGTGACTACCTACTCTGTGGGTAAGTTATGCCAGTCTTGGCTGCAACATTCCACTTTAGCGTCTGTTAAGCTACATTTGTCACGTTTAGATGACAAAATTGATTTGAATGATTTTATTAAAGGTCCTGCAGTAGGCAGGTCCAAAAGATGGGTATATGCTATTTACAATGAAGTTTGGAAATTGTCGCAAATTGAGGCTGCCTCCAGATTACGTGCTATTGACCAGGCCAATATGGAAAAAGTGTTGGCTGTGATTAATAATAGTATAAATACCTTGTCTTCTAGGATTTACACTTTAGATAATATTGTTTCATCTGTCGTAGATATTGTGCAGGATGATTTGTCTGTGTTGTACCATGGCCAGAATCAGTTGCGTTCTGTTATGCAATTTGCATGGACTTTGCAAACGTTAAAGGCAGGGAAAGTTCCTTGGGATTACATGAATGTTTCCTCTTTGTTCCTCCCTTTTAATTTGACTGCAAAGCAACAGTTTATGTCTATGAAAGATGCGACTTATTCATTACTGCACATTGAGAAATTAGAACCTTTGCCTTTCTCTATTGCCGAGTTAAATTCGGCCACGTGGCTTATTCACGGCGTAATCACTTTACCTTTTGCGCTTTTTAAATTTAGTTCATGCATGAAACATTATGCTCTGGGCAGATATGAACAACTTGGTAGTGCGTTCCTGCACGTAGTTTGGTCGCCCCCATTTACATATAGATGCATGCAGGAGGGCACAGAGGTTTATCTGAAAGGTGAGGACTGCACTTCTGCTCCTGATCATTCTGTAGTGTGTAGACATATACAATTGCATGGTGCTTGCAATGTACACGCTCCTAATCTGGCTTGCGTTTTGAAGGGTGTTCCTGTACCAGTTATCACCTCTTCATTTACACTGCTTGCTAACGGTAGGTATTTGCTTTTAAATAATGAGAATTGCTGTGGGATGCTGAAGGGCATTCCGTACATAGTCACTGTTTCCCAGCGTGTAGTTTGCTGTAATAATGTCCTTTTCCCGCCCCCGCATGGCCGGCTCGATGTTTCTATCTGGCCTTCGATTCCAACCTTGAACGCAGAGTTCAACCAGATGAGCAGAATAAGGGCTCTTTTGTCTCAAAGGGAGGTCGCTTTAACTTCATCCCGTGAAACCTTTCTTCTTCACGTGGCTAACACCCGCACGGAGGTGCAGGCGCTTTTGAATACAGACCTCCCCTTCCATTTTTGAACATTGATACAGACTATCTTTAATGCCTCGTCTACGACTGGCATAGTCCATTTTTTTAAACTAGTGGGCTCCGGCCTCGTGACCTCCTTTCAGACTATTTTTGGTGTTATCCCCGCGTTTTTTCATTCTATGTTTTCCAGCGTCTTCGGAGGTCTTCCTTTGCTTCTTGCCCTTATTGCTGGAATACTTTTGCTGGTTTGCGTTCTACGCAATGGCTGCGCAACTTGCGTGCAGAGACAACATGCCCCAGCTGTTTCATCTGCGCAACCGGATGCTTGAATACTATGGCACGTTGCCCCTGGCGACCTTAAGTGTCGCGTATGGATTGACCTTCCGGTTTCCGTTCTTTACTTGTGTATAACCCGTCTTTCACTGCCTGGATTGTCCTTTCCAGTGGGCTCTGGATTTGTGCCTTTCAACCTCGGTGTCACCTGTACCTGATTTTGGTCAACTGATGGGCCCCTTAACGGCTCATGAGTCTGAATGTTCTGGTGTTGGGTTTATGGCCTTGGGTGCGGCACATGGAGTCCTTGGTAATTGGGCCATCGAAGAGGCTGCGATTGACTTTCTGTAACGGAGTTATATCGAGGTACCTTCCTGTTGTCCCCGTGTGGTACTGGAAGCTCCGCTTGTGAGTGAACACGTGTGTTCCTTTCCCCTGTTAAACTGGATGGCAGATACTTTTGCGGAACGCTCCAATGATTTCCTCTTGGAGGCTGTTGCAACTTATTGTGCCTATACTTTTATGGATTGACTATTTGTCATGTTCGACCCTTGATGTGTCGAGAGGTGTCGTTTTTTCCCATTTTTTCATGTTTTTTTTTTACACCTGACGACATCTTTTTTCTGTTTTTTTTTCTTTTCGTACTTACTCTTACCTTATATGGACTTATAGTTCATGCCCTTGGTTCCGTTCTTTCTAACTTGAACTCTGCGTTCTTGATAAGTGCGCCCCTAGTGGTTAGTAGTCCGATCAAAGGGGGATGTAGTGTGGGTTAACCACGCCCTATGTACAACGCTAAGTTAGCATAACCTCGATGGCTGTTAGAAAGCCAGCTTGCTGCTTCTGCTGCTTTTGCACGCGACACTGTTGTTACATGTTATTCATTCGAGAACTGCTGTCTCGACTTTGCTTCACATGAGAACCCGTCTGTTGTTTAACTTCTTTAACAGCGAGCAGTGACCTTGGTCTGTACACCGTGTAAGGAACGAGTCTGGGTCACTAGACGGGGCAGGTTGTTGTGTTCAGGTTGATCGTACCACTTTTTAGACATAACATACATACAGCTGCCAATACCTGAAAGATGAGCCCTTTAATATTACAGAGCAGCATGTTTTCTGTTACATTCGAAACGAAGAGCTGAAGCAGGAAAGAGCCTAGCTGATTCTGTGATGTGATTCCACTAAGCTGATCTATAAGGTATGGGGTCCCCCATGCAAGCCTAAGAGACCTTCTATTAGTCTAATAATACCTTATTAGTTGCTAGAGAAAGGAGGGTGGTTGTGTTCCACAGTCATTATTATTATGATTGCTCCTTTCATTTTCTATGGTATTGTAACAATGCTGATGGTGCTGATCCTAACCATTTGTCTGCTTGTGTTAGCCAAAGTACTGCATCTTAGGACGCGAGGTTTATAAAATAAACTCTTTAAACTTTTACAGCGTCTTTGTTATTCTGTTGTGGACTGATATATAGCTACCAACGGGTATTTTGGGTTCCCACCACTCCTGAGAGTATCTAAGTCGCTTGTTCTGGGTTGTCTATACATTGGGACCGCCGAGCCAAATCTCGGATAACGAATGTGACACTAAGCTAGTCGGCTAGGGGTTCTTAGTTCTGAGAGGAGTTTCTGGTACACCACAATTCTCTGAGGTCCTGGTTTCCTGTGCATAGTTCTGTGCATAAGCAGAATCCCTGCAACAGTTTCAAAAGTAGTTTTGTAAAGTGTTCTAAATAAATGCATTTAAAAACAGAAGGAAAGGAATAAGGCTTTCTTTTCATATGTTAAAGTAATTGCACTAAAATCGTTTCTGCATCATTATGATCTTTATAATGTCTAAAAACACAATTGTGACAATTCAATAATATTTAGCAATGTAGAAATTTACCCTGTGCTAATTGTGCTCAATGTTTAAATGGTTAAATATATTGTGCATCAAAATTAAAAAGGTGAGTATTAGTTTCTCTAACAATGACATTATTACTGTGTCTTAGTGACAAACTTAAAATATGATTTCTAGTATGGCCTAATGGCTGCAGTCTCAAATACAATTAAAAGCTATATAAAAAGAGTAGCTCTAGAGACATGTGAATTACATCGCGTGCCTTGATGCAAAATAGTTCTGAGCGCATTATGGCATTCTGAAAACAAAAATTTTGAGCCAATTCTTTAGGTGCTAGAAAAGCACAGTGGTGCACAAGAATAAAAAAAATATAAAGAGCAAAAGTTACATGCTACCACTAAAAATATCTGCACACAGTCAGATTCCCGAGAGTTACTTTGAGCTGTGATGGCCACATGGGGATAGCCTTGCTCAGATAGGGGACAACAGGTTTAAGGGTCAGAGGCCAAGTTCTGTATTTAGAACTGACCAGCACTACTGAAAGCAAAATGTCCTTGCAGGGAATTTTGGAGCATTTTTTTTATCTGAGGTCAGCCACTATGACAGTGTGTGATTTCCACTTTTAGGGGCCTACATTGCACTATGAAAGCATCACAGCGTTTCCTGGTGTGTACATGTACATATATGTAAATGCAAGTTGTACATTTAGTCTATAGCCCTTGTAGTCATAATACAAATAAATAAATAAACAGGGCTGTATTTGATTTAACAGGGAATATATTCCTTTTCAGCAGATTTACTTCTATTTTGGTCTACAGCAAATAACACTTGTTAAGCAAACGCACACTTCAGTGCCACTTGTTCTGAATTGGAAAAACATAGATATAATACCTGCTTGTAATGTTGAAGAGTAGTTTAATAAATTAATTCCTTTGTATTAATTACATTTCTTGATTCTAGCATTGTAGGATAAAACACTACAGGTAATGTAAACTTTGCTCTAATGATGTCTGAGGCTATAATGTGCCTAGGAAAATTAGGGTCAAATTAATTCTCAATTCATGTTAATAATATTTAGGATATCGTCATTAGTAATTTAACTGCATTTAAGAAATGGAAGAAATTACTTAGTTGTTTCAATGAACTTATGGCCTCGATTAAGCCTTCCTTGAACACGTTTGGACACCACAGATCTGTTTTAGGTAACATTAGTTAAAGGAAATATTGCATATTCTGTTAGGAGCAGATGTGGATATCACTGTTTTCTTGAGAAATTATACAAGTGTAGGAGATATGCAGGGTGGGGTTTATCCTACTGAATAACATTATCAAGGGGCAGCAGCGTCTGTGGGCAATTACCAGTTCCTGACACAGAAAGCAGCTCTGCCATGTATACAGAATAATCGTTTTTAAATTAAAATTGTTGTGCTAGGGCCAGATAAAAAGGCCATGAAATTAAGCTTGCATTCATGCGTCATCATGTTAAAACAGTACAATAGCTAAAGGCATTGGTAGTTGGTTATTGGATTAATGTTTTCTAGTTAGCCCAAAGTGCTTGTACACCAACATTTACAAAGTGGTACAGTACAACAGTATTGGACATGGCCTCTTTGGTGTGGTTTTCCCTAGTTATTTATCTCCTACAAGTCTGTCCGTGCCTAGCTGCCAAAAGGGGTACGTATTGTCAACAGGAGGTCACCTGATTTGGTTACCTACTGTCGAAGGGGGGTAGGAGACTAGCGTAGGAGACTAGCTCCTGGGCAAATTAAGGGTAAGCAAAATTAAGTAACACATTGTCCTTTTTCTTGGTTTATGTGCCCATTATGTGTATTATTGTGAGCTATTCTGCATGGAAAGTACGCAGGGCAGCTTGTTGTTGTGTTCTCTCTCTCTTTCTCTCTCTCTCTCTCTCTCTCTCTCGAGCCTGTCTAAGCTGACTAGGAACAGCCATGAGCAGTCGGTTGGGCTCCCTTTAGTCATTCATTTCACAAGATGCTGTGAATATGTTCTTAAATAAATAGAGACAAAGCACCTCACCAGTGCAAGTCTAATTGGCTATTAAGTAATACTGTTTGAACAAATTGTTAGAATTAACAAAATGAATAAATAAATACACCATGTTACTGCCCCTCCTGTCTGTAAACTGATGTAATATGGAATTAGATAATATTGAAAGGATGGGTAGAATAGACTGATGTTCCCTTATTTGACCTTTAAGGGGAACTATATGTGGGTAGTTTTTATTCCAAAATTCCCAGGTGGCAACACCATTATTGTTGATGTTATTACAGCACTACATAAGTCGCAGAGGCATCATGAGCCCTTTATCAGTTGGCCGTGTAATTGAGCTAACAGCCCTTATTAGAGCTGGCGAATAGGTTTTTCCCCTGAATAAAATGTAACATAGTCCAGATCATTAAAGGTGGTATACACATGGTTCACAATGCTAGGGCAAATGCCCGTGTGATCCTTAGCAAACATCTTGAAGAAAAATATAGTCATATAGGAGTTTGTTTGCCACAACAAGTTCTGCTGGAGAGATTTATGTACTTACTATGTTTGGATTAATTTGTCAGTTATTCATGCAATACAGATCTCTGTTACGTTCACAGTTTTAGGGTTTCCTGTTATACCTATAACATGAGAGCATGGTCATAAGAGCAAAACATGGTTGTTCTTATGCAAGGAAAATAATTTAAGAGGAGTGTGCAGTTTTGCACAATAGTCAAGGTTCATTAAGTAGAAACTGTATCGTGATGACTTATAAGTCCAACTTTGTTAAAAGAATAGTTGTTTTGAAATTCCTTTTTGTTTTAGGTTCTTCAGAAGAATAATATAGGGGTGTTTCTGAAATTGAATATCCTCTTTTGATTGATTATTTGTATGTTGTGTCTAAAGATCTCCGTTCTATTCACCAACAGATATCTGTTGCCTTACAACCATTGCCAAAGGGGCCCGGACATCAGATCCAGCCTGGGGATTCAGCGAAGTCCAGCTTGGAGCTGAGGTGAAGGAAACCAGCACAGTTGGTGCTGGCAACTAGGACCGCAGTGAAGCTGAGAGAGGCACAGACCGACAAGGACGGCAAAGAGGCTTTGCTTGAGGTGAACCCCTCTGAAATAAAGGGTTGCTTCAGATCTGTGCATCAGGCCTCTGAGTTCCGGTCCCCAACTGAAAGTGAGCGTGCACCTTTGTTTGTTGATCAAGAGGTGCCTGGGCACACTAGGTACAATCTGCGGTCCTGACAAAAGAGCAGTGCGCCAGCAGAGCAACACAGGAGTTAGGGAAGGACTTGAGTTCAGGGTACAAGAGCTGTGCCTCTGGTGCCTGTTAGATTAGAGTGAAGAATACTGGTGCACTGCCTGAGACACTGGACAGGATCGTTGAGGGTATTTGCCCTGGAGGGTGATTGCCCTATCCTGAAAGAAAGTATTTTCCCTTAAGCCTGGGCCGTGATTGTTTTTCTGGGTTGCAAGTTGTGCAGCTCCACCGTGGGAGAAGTGAACACTTGATGAGCGATAAGAGCCTGTCTGTGAGGCTCAGACGGACACAGGGGGAAGACTCCCCTCTGGCTGGTTGTACAGCGGCTTCAATTTCCCAAGTACTTTTTTCATTAGCAATGTACCCCTTTGGTCGTCCCATTTTTGAGGAGGAGCAGCCCTTTGTGGCTCCTCTTCCTAATTTCCATGGCCCCGTTTGGTCCTCCTGGTCCCCTAACACAAACATTGTTTTTGTGACAAAATGTGTATTTGCTTTAATATTTGCATTTGGAATACTGTTTTTTCTGCAAGAAAAATATTTTGTGCACACTTTCATAAATAATACTCCGCCCCCTCCGAACATATCATTGGTACTCTAGCCCTTATAAAGAAGAACACCAGAAGGTCTATCAACAAAATGTTTTTATTTAGACATTGCATCAGATATATTTTGTTGGCTATTTTGAAACTGAATAAGATAGTCACTGACATACATTGGAGCCCTGAAACTTGGAATTGGACTGGGTGGTTTTGGGATTAACTTTCTGCTTTGGTTTGGAAAATATTGACAGTTCTGTTTGTGAGAATAGCCATTATTTTTTTCCTGCTATCTGTGTGTTCATTATGCTCTGTTCCCTTTGTGCTCCTACCTATACCTTATATATACCCGCTTAACTAAATGTTTAGAATGTAAACGCCCACCTAGCAATGGATCAGGATATTAATGAATTTATGAGGTGCGATGTGCAGGATAACTTCCATGCTCCTATTAATTCATAGCAGGTGTCTTCAGCTAATGCTAAAAGGGCTATCTGTGGAAATCGAAGAAATTACCGTTAGCAAAAGCTGAAGCCATTTTGTTTGTGGCATCCATTTTCGTTAGCTATGTGTTAGCCATGTGCTTCTTCCGTCTTCACTGTTGCCTGCTTTTCTATTCTGCGTGAGTCATCAACTATAGTTAACTCCTGCACCGGTGGGCCCCTAAAAAGGCTCACTTCCACAGGGATGCACAAGTGCCTGCAGCCCCTTCTGTAATACCAAAGTGCCCCGGGGCTGCACAAAGCGGACTCAAATGCCCTTTGCGTCCCCGGGGTACTCTATAATATGTCCCCTGGTCATGCTGGATCAGGTTAAAGTCACAA
The DNA here is from genome assembly GCF_964204655.1 of Triturus cristatus. Taxonomy (NCBI): domain Eukaryota; kingdom Metazoa; phylum Chordata; class Amphibia; order Caudata; family Salamandridae; genus Triturus; species Triturus cristatus. Next base: position 412,495,024 of record NC_140593.1, read on the forward strand.
GTTCAGACTGACCACAATGGAGCCAGTTATGCCTGCTGAACACAGTACCTTAAATCCTGGCTTGCAGAGCAATGCGAGGATCCGCATTGAAGATGCACCATGCAGCCCGAAGCGATGCGTTGCGTCCGAGATGCAGTGCGGCTGCGATGCGAGGGCATGCATCATTATCGAGGATCCCGTCGACGGGGCTTGCGATGCGAAGTCTGGCGTCAAGGATGCGGTGCGCAGTCAGGGTGATGCATCTGTTCAGAGGAGGTACGAGGCTGCAATACGGAGTCCATCCTCATCACAGAGGCTGCCATCAACGAGGGATTCAAGAGGTTGCACCAAGAATGCGTTGTACAATAGCGGTTCTAATGAGACTGCAGAGTTGATGCGGACCTTTGCGATGGGTCAAATCCACGCAGCAGTGGTGATGCAGCAAATCTGCTCTGTTTTGCCATGCCACAGAGGAGATGCATTGGTTCTGCTGGATCCACAAAGGCTGCAGAGCACCTTAAGTCCACTTCCAAGGGTCCAGGTCTAGGGTGGCACCACTTGGTAGAGTCTACTCCTAGATGGCAGATTCCAGGTGCAAGTACAAAGTTGTTGAAAGCCTGTTGTGTCAAGAGGTTTAAGATCAGGGGCCCAGCCAACTAGCCCTTGGAGTCACTCTGGGTTCTGGGTTCAAGAGATGCAGGTCTAGTCCATCTCACCCAGGCAAGAGGGCAGCAGTCAGCAGGTATGCATAGCAGGGCAGCATTCCTTCAGATCAGCAGTCCTGCAGAGTGACAGTCCTTTCAGCAGCACAGGAGTACTTCTTACTGGCATGGTATCCACAGGTCGAGAAGTGTACTGAAGAGTTGGTGTCTGAGGTCCAGTATATATACCCAGTTGTGCCTTTGAAGTGGGGAGAAGTGTGGTATTGTGGTATTTATCTCAAGCTGATGTTTATCCTTAAGCTTTGTTTTATAATTTAGCTTTTTACCTATTTACTTTACCATGCAAAACATTACAGTGCCAACAGTTTTTTTCTAACATCTCCAGGAGATCCACCCATTAAATGGCAAAAATGGAGAAAAGTGTTCGAACGATATATAAGTACCTCTTTGAGTGCTGAGAGAAAAACATCTCTTCTGGTACACTGTCTGGGTTCGGAAGGACAGAAAGTGTTTGATCACTTACCAGAGATACTGGGAAAAAATCTGAATGAATATGAAATATGTATGTTGAAACTTGATAGCCATTACCTACCTAAAGTAAGCACTATTTTAGAGCGCTATCATTTTGGTCACAGGACTCAAAATGATAGAGAGTCAGTAGAAAATTATGTCACTGCTTCAAGAAAGTTAGGATTATCCTGCAAGTTTGGTGCTTTAATAGACGGAAGAATAAGGGACCAATTCATGCTTAGTTGTAATATGGAAAAAGTGAGAATTGATTTATGGCAATGAGATGATCCCTCACTGGATGAAGTACTTATAACGGCAAAACAGATTGAGCACTCTCTGAAATGTGTAGAGGTCATCACAAAACAGGAATCCAAAGGGGATGTAGTTCATTTAGTGAAAAATACCTGAAAGGAAAAAAATCTAAAGAAAACAAATAATTATAAGATTGAAAAGAATGATAGTTTTCTTCCCAGATGATACAAATGTGGGAAAATTGGTCATCTTGCCAATGACAAGAAGTTCCCTACACTCAAATCTACATGCTCAAAATGTAAAAAAAATTGGGCATTTTACTGCAGTTGTAAAGCCAAGACTTAAAGGGGAAAAGTTAATGCAGTCTCTCAAGAATATAATAGTGACAGTGAGGAATGTTCTGATTTTGATTGTGGTCAAATTGTTTCACAGGTGACTTCTAATAGTACGAAAGGTCCCTTGGATGAGATAATGGCCGAAGGGAATACAACTAATGTTTTATTTAATTCAGGAGCTAAAATTACAATTGTCTTCAAAGAATTTTATCTGTGCAATCTCAAAGACAGAATCAAAATATTAAAGCCTGACATCAGGCCCAGTGCTTATGGCGGAGAACCCATAAAACCTCTGGGCTATTTTGGGGGTTTATTAGAATATAAAAAAAGGTATATTTCTGGAAAAATGTATGTATCTCAAAAGGGTGACAGCATTCTGAGTTGGTTTCACCAGAGAGATCTTGGAGTGATCCTTGATCCCAATAATGATCCCCCCCCATCATTTTAAAAGAGAATTTTCAAATAAAAGAGGTGATGGTTGAAGAAGATACTGATGACATTTATGCTATAATGTTAAAAAAGGGGTTTCCTATGGTGTTTAGGAATTAATTATGATGTTTTCGTGACTATGTTCACAGTATACGACTGGTCAGTGGGGCCAAACCAGTCTCTGGAAAGGTACGCGGAGTACCATCTGCTGTAAGGGATGAGATGAAGTTGGAATTAGAGAAACTTAAAACTGAGGGAATAATTGACGAAGTAGAAGGAACACGATGGTTGGCTGCAGTAGTGGCTTCTAGGAAGGCGAATGGTAGTTTGCGCCTATGAGTTGACTTAAGAAAGTTAAATAAACAAGTTGTAGTTGATAAATACCCCCTTCCCAAGATTTCTGACATGCTTATGCTACTAAAGGGTGCCAAGGTCTTTTCTACCGCTGACCTTAATTCTGCTTATCACCAGATAATGCTTAATGATAAATCCTTCCTCCTTCACAGCACCTTTCGGGACATACAGGTTTATCAGATTTGGGCTGCTGTCAGCAGCCTCGGTTTTTCAAAGAGCCCTTGAGAAAGTTTTAAAGGGTCAGAAGGGTGTAAACATTTACTGAGGTGATGTTTTAATTATTGGAAAAGATGGGGAAGAACTTGATATGAGAGTCAGACAGGTATTACAAAGCTTTGATCAATCTAATCTCACCGTTAGATTGGACAAGTGTAAATTTAAGAAATCTTCGATAGATTACTTTGGCCACACAATTTCTGGTGAAGGAGTAACACCAAAAATTGATTTAGTTAATGCCATACTGAAGTTAGCATCCCCTAGCAATAAGGAGGAACGTATGAAATTCCTTGGTATGGCAGAATACTAAAGGTAAATTTGTAAAAGGGTTTGCTGAGAGATGTGTTAACATGAGGGCTTTGCTACGCAAAGGTGTTGAATTTACATGGACTGAAACATGTGAAACTGAATTTAAAGAAATGCTGAGGAAGACCCCTAAATTAAGAAGTTTTGACTTCCGTCTTGATCACTGATGCAAGCATGAAAGGGTTAGGTGCAGTATTACAGCAAGAGTGTGAAGGTTCTGAGAATGTAATTCTGTTTCTCTCGCGCAGTCTCCGAGGAGCAGAACTACTATACTCTGTTATTGAGAGAGAGGCTCTGGCAGTCCACTGGCCTTTTAAAAAACGTAAGAATCTACTGTGGGGCACAAAGTTTGAGGTACGCACAAACCATAAACCCCTATGTGAGATTTATTTTTAAAAAGCGTATTGATGCTGTATCTGGTATAGTATCTAAATGGGTGGTTGCACGGCAGGAATATGATTTTCAGGTAAAAAATACTTACCTGAAGGTAGCTGACACACTCTCAAGATTAGTGCAAAGTACTGAAGGAGAAGAAGATCATGACAATATTGAGGAGGATGGATAGGTATGCAACATGGAGTATGATGGTCTCAAGGAAAGCAGGTGGAGTGAGGAATGTGCTATGGACAAGGAAATACAAGAAGTTATGCGTTTACTGAGAGATGGTTGCCATGCCAAAGTTAAGGGTGATGGCGAGAAATATTGGAATGTTAGAAATGAGCTCTCTCAAAATAATGGACTTTTATTTAGAGGTACCAGACTTATTCCTCCTGTTTCCCTTCAACAAGAATTATTGAATTTGGCTCACACAGGACACCAAGGCATGTTTAAGACCAAAGAGAGACTCAGATTGACCTACTGGTGGCCTGGTATGGATCTACAAGTTGAACAGTAGGTGAGAGAATGTAGTCCGTGTGTTATGAGTGAGAAGAGTGTGAAACCCAAAGTACAGCCCATGGTGGCTAGGAATCGTCCAAACATACCATGGTATTAAGTAGCCCTTGACATAAAGGGGCCTGTGCAAGGCAATGGATGTGAGGTCTATGTCTTGGTCTTGATTGATATGTATTCAAGGTGGCCAGAATTTAAAATTTCTCGGGGCATTGAGACGAGACATGTTATATCATTTTTGAAGAAAGTGTTTGGGAGAGAGGGGTTACTAACCGATAATAGAATACAACTAGTCTCTAAAGAGATGGAAGAATTTTTTGGTAAATGCGCTATCAAACATAAGAGGTGTTCTTTATATCATTCAGAGATGAACGGTATGGTAGAACGCTTCAACCGTGTGATAAAAGAAACCATTGACATGGCCAAACAAAATAACATAGATTGGAAGGAAGAGATTTGTAAAAAAGTTGAGGTTTATAGGGTCTCTCCCCATGCCGTTACAAGCAGGACACCGTTTGAGTTGTTTAGAGGAATGTATCCCAACACCTTAATGGCACCACATTGGGTGAATAATGCAGAGTCAAAGAAAGGAATGCTATTGTCTGATGGAGGATGGAGAGCTAGGGAAGCTGAGAAGATTGAAGCTCACAAAATTTACTTTGATTGTTGGAAATCTGTAAAAATTACTTCTGTGAAAGTTGGTGATTGGGTAATGATTAGGGCTCCCTTTGGGAGAAAGGCTTCAAGTATTTTTCAGAAACCACAGAAAGTGATCAAAGTTTTGACCAATGCTATTAAAACAGAGGATTCACGCATTTGGAAACTTAACAGGGTTGTCGTTTTAAAGGAAAATTTGGTGAAAGACAATGTATGTAATTCCTCCTCTACAGACTCGCTTCTATGGAGACATTAAAGAAATGTGACACAGCTGTCATATTTTAAGGACTACATCTTGGAACAGAAGAAGAAATAAGAAGAGTCTGATGTTGATGTATTTACCATTATTTACTGTATTGTTTTTGATGTGATTATTTTTAAGTTGCACTCTACTCTTGTTTTTATAAAGGGGGAAGGTGTGTGGTATTGTGGTATTTATCTCAAGATGATGTTTATACTTGAGCAATGCCATGGTGATGGAACCTTGTGAAGAGAATGATTGAAGTTAGAGTCAGTTGATGCAAGGCAGCCTTGGTGAATGGATGGAATCCTTTAACCTGGAATAAATTTTGCTCCTTTCTACAACTCTGGACTCCTCATTTATTAAAAATCTTCAATTTTACAAGAAGTTTCCAGAGGCATGCCTTTGAAGTGCATGGTTGCCCTGCCTTCCTGGTCCTGTCCCCAGACTAACTACAGGGGATATACAGTCCTTTTTGTGGAGGCAAGACATAGCCTATTCAAATGTAAGTGGGGCTGTGCTCAGCTAAAACCTCCCATCCTGCCAGTGATGGCCCATCCAATGACACCTAACCTCCCTATTATATTGACTGTCTAGGAGGAATACGCAAAGCCCATCTGTCAACTACACCCACTCATGGAACCCAAAGACAGGCTGCAGACACAAAATGCCAAGGCAAGAAAATGCCAATTTTTTTTAAAAAAATGGGATTTTCAAAATTGTAATTTAAAATCTGACTTCACCATAAGTCAGGATTTTTCATTACAATTCCAAGACACCAAACATGAACTAGTTACCTATTCCCAATTGGAATTTACACTTATATAAAATGTAATAAGATAACTACAATGTTATCCTATAGGAGAGGTAGGCCTTACATTAGTGAAAAATGAATTTAAGAGTTTTTCACTAACAGGACATATAAAACTTAAAAGTACATCTCAAGTTTTAAATATGTTGCACCATGCCCTCTGGGCTGCCAGGGCCTACACTAGGGGTGACTTATATGTATTAAAAGTGAAGGATTGGGCCTGGTAAAAGGTTTATTTTGCCCGTTCAAAATGACAGTTTAAAACTTCCCACATGCAGGCTGCAATGGCAGGCCTGAGACATTTTGAAAGTGTGTGATGTAGCGCAAGGATCGAGGTCGGGACAAAGTTGGAATAAACGTGGCTTTATCTTACTATATCCACATCTACGCCTGGCAGCCAGAGTTCAAAGCAAACAGTAGAGGGATAATCCGTCTTATCCATTCTTCGGCTACTTTCTCAGTAGTAACAGGGTCTTCTCTTTTCTCCCAGGAGGCTTACATCATTCCCTCGGTACAAACAGAGAAGGATATGGCAGGCGTTAGTGTACTGTCCAAACCAGGGGGTCTATTATGATGTAGGGTGGATCGCCACCACCATGCGGGTGGTGGCGATCCGCCCTACATCATACCCCACCCGCCTCCCATTCCCACCCGCCATATTATGATGGCGGGGGGGACAGCGGCAGACGGAAAGACCGTCTGCCGCTTTTCCGCCCGGTCGATAGGTCGTCCGGGCGGAAAAAGGTTGCATTTGGTGGCGGTGTCTGCTAGACACTGCCAGCCATATTAGGATGCTAGTGGGAAGCAGGCTTTCTGTGGCAGCATTGCCGCCACGGAAAGGCATGCGGATTCCTGAGTTGGGGGCCCGTTACGGGCCCCCTGGATGTTGGGGGGTGGGGGGCACATGGGGGTACCCATGGTAACCCCCGGCTTTTGCATGGACGACGTGGCAGGCACTGCGCAGTGCCTTCCACGTTGTGCATGCTAATGCACACAGTGCAGCCACAGCATTGTAGCGGGCAGTGCTGTGAGCACCGCCCACCACAATGCTGGGAATAGAGGATGCCACCACCGCGGTGGCATCCTAATTGCGGTGCGGGACCGCCGCACCACTGGCGGCCGGTCCCAGCACCGCTAGGGTGGCGGGCAGACTAAAGTCCGCCCGCCATCCTAATAGGCCCCTAGGTGTATTGGGGAAGGGTCGTGGGGTATCATCAGTGCTAAGCGGACCGTCTGTGAGAGGAACGTGATAAAAGGTACAGGCACTGCAGTAGGAGAAGAGGAATGTAGAGCCCTACTCGTCGGCCCCTTCCTTCCTCCCAACCCACCCCGCAACACGGTTGCGCACCTGGTTGAGCCACGCTCCTCCTGAAGCGTGACTGGGTGCAGCGCGGGGACGTTGTCCTCCTGGCACTCCTTGGCCTCTTCTTTCTCCCGAATTCCTCCACGACTTCTCCTGTTCTGCGGTCGGCATCTCGGTGGCTTCCCTCAAGGTCGCAGTCTCTTCCTTCAGCTGTCTTCCGGGTTTTCGGAGGTTCCTCCCTTGCGTCAGCATCTCCCTGATTGGTCCAGTGTCCGTAACGTCACTGTTGCAGGCATTGTTTTCCCAGTGGGATTCCCAATTAAAGGGGCCAATAACGGGAAACACAGATGAGTCCTCCTCCGTAGTCTCCGTGGGATTAACCCATTCATCCTGCTGCGGAGAAAGGACAAAATCCGTTTCAGAGGGGGCGGTCCACCTTTCCTTGTCCACTCTCTGGACTACAGTATTGCTTTGTGGGGATGCGAGTTCGTGACAAAGTGCTACTTAACTGGATAGCAGAATCAATGCTGCAGGCCCACTAGTAGCATTTAATTTACAGGCCCTGTGCACAAGTAGTGCTACCTTACTAGGGACTTACAAGTAAATAAATATGCCAATTGGGTATAAGCCAATCTAATATAGTTTTAAGGAGAGAGCAGAAGCACATAAGCACCGGTTAGCAGTGGTAAAGTGTGCAGAGTCCTAAGACCAGCAGATACAAAGTCAGCAATAATAGGAGGTCTGAAGGCAAAACTTAGAGGGAAACCACACCAAGAATGCCAGGTCTAACAAATACCCTGATTGTAGTAGCTAACGGATGGTTCTCATAACACTGTACAAATGTAAGATTACAGTCCTGCATCCAAACATGGAAGTTTTACAGAGTGCTGTGTATGTCCTTTCTCTTTTTTCAGAATTCTGAAGATGAGAAAAAGTAATGTCAAACTTTGTGAGGCGGAACCTTTTTCGGTGTTCTTAAATCGCAATCCCTTTGCTGAAATATTAACAATCGGCAACCTGAGCAGAAAACACAAGGTAGAAGCACATATAAAGCCCAGGTCTCAGTCCGTAATATTGTCTTCTTGCTTTATTCCAAGACCTTAAGACAAATATCCATATTTTATTCTTCTTGACAATTGTTGTCCAAGCCACAAACTATGCCAACACGTGTTTCGTCCATACGGCTGTAAACCATAGACTTCATCAGGGCTAGAACAAAAGCAAAGCAACTAGTTTACAATATGTTAATCTAGTATCTTGCATAGATGGTACAGTAAATCCTTCACCCATAGCGTCTCTGCCAATGGTGGACATACGGTATGACATAAAAAATAAAAGTGTCATGAGTGAGACCATAGGAGGGGCAACTTTCTAGTTCAGAGTGACTCATTATAAGATGAAATAAGAAGAATATTAGTTGCAGAAACTCACCACTATTGTGAATACATGCTCTTTAAGTAAGTAGATATTATGGAATTTTATAAAAATATATTATGTATATTAGTCTGAAAGAGATAGGCAAAGGCCAGCATTACCACACCACAAAGAGCTCATAACAAAGGCTTCATACACTCACCAAAAGAAAACCTCATCAAATTAGCTATACTCATAAAACAGTAGGATCACAATTGTTCACAATTATCCTAAGAGAGTGAAGAAAACAAGTTCCTCAAACCATAAACAGGTAACAAAAGTTATCCACAATAACAAGGAACAAATTGCACATAACCAAGAAGAATCTATCTTCTTGTACATCTACATCTATCTCATGATAAAATTGTAGATCATCCTGTCATACCAGAAGAGACACATACTACCTTACAATCATAAGCGTAAATACTATTGTGTCCAAGAATCATTGTGTATCCACAGTCACTGTAGCAAAGCTACACTTAATATTAAAGTAGTTGGCTGGATCCAGTTAGAAATTGCAGTAAGCAAAAAGGTAATTTATTGTAATCATAATGTTAATTAAAAGCAAGGACCGAAAATATCTACAGCCAAGGATAGAGATAGTGTGCATCTTAATATCTCTCGGGTTCCATCAATCAGCACCTCATCGGCGAGCAGTACCTTAAAGTCCAAATCCAAATATCATTCCAAGTATAAAGGTCCGTAGTTGACAGAATCATAAATTCAAAAGGAGGTCATGATAGACCACATCTCCTGAAAAAGAGAACAAGCAAACGGTATCTAGCATTAGCACCTTAGTGCAACGGGCTGCCAATATGAGTAATATAATCTATGCACAATAAATAAAAAAGCCGTAATATCTAACTGATATCAGTTAAAAACTATATCTGACTAACGTAAAGCAATTATTTTATAGCAAAGAAAAAAATTTCTAACCCTTAAACTACCCAATATTTGCTCAGTACCTTAATCCAGCATTACGAGAAGAGAAAAATATTCTTTGCGTCCTCCGTGGCGTGTAGCACCAGCGCCATCTTGAAACGCCTTTTTATATCCAAAACCATGTAAAAACTGAGGACGGCCAAACAGTAAGTCGCCTGCGTCTAACGCGCATCCTATTCCGCAAGTAAATAAACCTGCACCATCTTAGATGTAAGAACATAGGCCACTAAGTATCCACATCTGAAACGAAAGCGCCAGTAATTTAAAGAAAGGTCACAAAATAATGTCAACTAAGCTCCTACAACAAATCCATAAAAGTTTCAATATTATCAAAGTGCCGTAACATTAAAGATATTGAAAGATCAAAATAAATTAATATATAATATTTAAAGAAAACACAGACTAGCGTAATGGCAAAAATCGACTCTAGACACACACATCCTGTTTCCATGATGGGAAAACATAGTCATGAGCATGCATTATGTCATTCAGGAGATAGGATAAACAGAACAGATATAGACATCATTATCTCATTCACATCAGTGTATCCACATTGAGTTTGTGCAAAGAGCCCATCTCCCACAGTAAGAATTAGGGCTCAGATATAATATTAGAAAATTGTTAGTGCAGAGGAGAGGAAGAAGGACGAAATCACTTATTCATCCTATTTAAAGATCACTATATCAATCAAATACAGCATTTGGACCTAAAGAACCCTTTTAAAAAACACACATCATAGATATTCAGAGGAGGTAACCAACCTCTCCTGTTTTGCGTAAGTCTGACAGACAAGCACAGTTAATCAACATTACAGTAATTATTTCAAGAGTTCAAAGACCCCACCAAAGAGGCCGTACACAACATATTGACATTTGTACGTCTGTTAATACATAGAAAAGATGGAAGACGGTATAAACAACAGAATCAGATTCCTAAGAAATGCTGCAGTTCATTATCGATATTGATTCCCAGTTCTACTGCATGTAGTCTAAGAATCCAGCGTGCTTCAGCCTGGCGTACTTTCAATTCCCGGTTCCCTCCCCTGGGGTCAATAGGTACAGTTTCAAGACCATGAAATTTGAATGACAATTGTTTACGTTGTTGTACATATTCTAACGCGTGGTTCACAATGGGATATCTCTCATCCAAATTTTTAAGCGCTTTAAAGTGCTCAGAGATACGTTCTTTTAGGCACCTAATGGTGCTCCCTGCATACATTTTGGAACACTTACATACAATAATGTAAACCACAAATTTAGTGGAGCAGTCTATATGTTGATGTATATGGTATATTGCCTCTTAATTTGGACAGGCAGTGTTACTGACCTGCACAACCTTTTTGGATATCTGAATGACAATATGTACAATGTTACATAAGAAAAAAATTACCTACACCTCTAGTGACTTCAACACTTATTCATATGAAGTAAGATAAACGAAAATTAATACGTTTACCTAAGCAGTAATTTCTGCCTTTTATTTAGTTTTGAATTTTTTAATTAATATCTTTGATCACAAAAAGAACACATAATGAACTACACGAAATACCACATTAGTACTTACACAATGAAAATGAATAACGTGAAAAATGTGTTTTGACATACAATTACAAATAAACTCATAATAATCAAACATTGAAACAACCAAATGAAATGTCACAAGGAACAATCATTATATACACAATCCGAAATACAAAGTTGTCATACAAATTGATGAATTAGACAACTAACACCCTTATATTTGAAATAAATCAAATCCTCTGAAATATCAGGGACACAAGGGGGTATATTTGCAATATTTAACCAAGGAGTTGAGTTCCTTTGTCTGCCGACGCGTTTCGAGTGCCGGTTAAATCAATTGCCGCACTCTCATCAGGGCTGGATTAGTCTTTCTCACGAACAGACTGCATTATGCCGATTAAATGTAACCATCAGCAATATGTAACAAGCAGTGGTTGCCAATCTGGTTTTCAATATTGCGTGGCCAAGACGATTTATAAACAGTAGACAGCAATTGCAGATCTTTACTTTCAGGGAGAGGGGCCCAAAGGCGTGGCCCCACAGAGGAAGTGTTGTAACAAATGACGGTCCTTCACTCTCTTTAAAAATAGTTTGTGGCTAATGAAGCTTCAGGCTCGAGGTTTCAAGCCTGAAGCTTCATTAGCCACGAACTATTTTTAAAGAGTGGCTAGTTCATTATGTGTTCTTTTTGTGATCAAAGATATTAATTAAAAAATTCAAAAATAAATAAAAGGCAGAAATTACTGCTTAGGTAAACGTACTAATTTTCGTTTATCTTACTTCATATGAATAAGTGTTGAAGTCACTAGAGGTGTAGGTCATTTTTTTCTTATGTAGTATAACTGGCCCTACCTACCCTCTAATCCTTTGGGCCAAACCCCTCCTTTTTTGATAATTTGTACAATGTGACATTTACAATGACACACAGTACTGAAAAAATTGTATTTCTTGATGTGGAGCTATATGTTGAAAATGACAGTATTAACTGTAGGATGTATAGGAAGGATACGGCCTGTAATTCTCTACTGCACGCAGCCAGTGCTCACCCTAAGACACAAATTAACTCTATACCATATGGAGAACTTTAAAGGGCATGTAGGAATTGCAGCAAAGATTTGGAATTCCATGACTATGCCATTGATATAACGGAGATTTTTAGCTAGGGGCTATGACAAACAAGTCATCAATAAAGTAAAAAAGAGAGTGCATATGCTAGCTAGAAACGAGACCCTTAAGCCCCGGACCATTAAAGTTACGGAGGAACAAGTATCAGTGAGAAGGATCACTAACTATCATCCATGGTCACATAAAGTTTTTAATATTCTGAAATGTCACTGGCACTTATTAACAGCAGACTTACAATTGCAGAGACATATAACAAAACACCCTAGCCTAGCAAAGGGAAAACTATCCACAAAATGGTAAGTCCTAGTTATCCTAAGATGAACACACAGGGTCATACTTGGTTACACAAATGCAACTAGGGATCATATAAATGCGGCCATTGCAGTATGTGCAAATTTGCCTTGTCTGGAATATGTGACTTCCAATACAATGGATCAACAAAGTACCATATAAATCAACATATAGACTGCTCCACTAAATTTGTGGTTTACATTATTGTATGTAAGGGTTCCAAAATTTATGTAGGGAGCACCATTAGGTGCCTAAAATAACGTATCTCTGAGTACTTTAGAGCACTTAAAAATTTGGATGAGAGATATCCTATTGTGAACCACGCGTTAAATGTTTAGAACAACATAAACAATTGTCATTCAAATTTCATGGTCTGGAAACTGTACCTATTGACCCCAGGGGAAGGAACCAGGAATTGAAAGTATGCCAGGCTGAAGCACTCTGGATTCTTAGACTACATGCGGTAGAACTGGGAATCAATATCGATAATGAACTGCAGTCTTTCTTAGGAATCTGATTCTGTTGTTTAAACCGCCTTCCACCTTTTCTATGTATTAACAGACGTACAAATGTCAATATGTTGTGTACGGCATCTTTGGTGGGGTCTTTGAATGCTTGTCTGTCAGACTTACACAAAATAGCAGAGGTTCGTTACCTCCTCTGAATATCTATGCTGTGTGTTTTTTTAAATGGTTCTGTAGGTCCAAATGCTGTATTTGATTGATATAGTGATCTTTAAATAGGAGGAATAAGTGATTTCGTTCTTCTTCCTCTCCTCTGCACTGACAATTTTCTATTATTATATCTGCGCCCTAATTCTTACTGTGGGAGATGGGCTCAATGTGGATACACTGATGTGAATGAGATAATGATGTCTATATCTGTTCTGTTTATCCTATCTCCTGAATGACATAATGCATGCTCATCACTATGGTTTCCCGTCATGGAAATAGGATGTGAGTGTCCAGAGTCGATTTTTGTCGTTACGCTAGTCGGTGTTTTCTTTAAATATTATCTATTAATTTATTTTGACCTTTAAACATCTTTCATGTTACGGCACTTTGATAATACTGAAACTTTTATGGATTTGTTGTAGGTCGCTTAGTTGACATTATTTTGCGACATTTCTTTAAATGACTGGCGCTTTCGTTTCGGACGTGGATACTTAGTGGCCTATGTTCGTACATCTAAGATGGCGCAGGTATATTTACTTGCGGAATAGGTTGCGCGTTAGATGCAGGCGACTTACTGTTTGGCCATCCTCAGTTTTAACATGGTTTTGGATATAAAAAGGTGTTTCAAGATGGCGCTGGTGCTACACACCACGGAGGACTCGAAGAATATTTTTCTCCTCTTGTAATGCTGGATTACGGTACTGAGCAAATATTGGGTAGTTTAAGGGTTAGACATATTTTATATGCTATAAATTAATTGCTTTACGTTAGTCAGAGATAGCTTTTAACTGAAACCATTTAGATATTATGTTTTTTTTTATTTATTGTGCATAGATTTAATTGCCCATATTGGAAGCCCCATGCACTAAGGTGCTAATGCTAGATACTGTTTGCCTGTTCTCTTTTTCAGGAGATGTGGTCTATCGCGACTTCCTTCTAAATTTAAGATTCTGTCAACTGCGGACCTTTATACTTGGAATGATATTTGGATGTGGACTTTAAGGTACTGCTCGCCGATTAGATGCTTATTGATGGAACCCGAGTGATATTAAGATGTACACTATCTCTATCCTTGCCTGTAGATATTTTCGGTCCTTGCTTTTAATTAACATTATGATTACAATAAATGACCTTTTTGCTTACTGCAATTTCTAACTGAATCTAGCCAGCTACTTTAATATTAAGTGTAGCTTTGCTACAGCGACTATGGATGCACAATGATTCTTGGCCACAATAGTATTTACGCTTATGATTGTAAGGTAGTATGTGTCTCTTCTGGTATGACTGGATGTTCTACGATTTTATCATGAGATAGATGTAGATGTATGATAAGATAGATTTGTCTTGGTTATGCACAATTTGTTTCTTGTTATTGTGGATAACTTTTGTTACCTGTTTATGGTTTGAGGAATTTGTTTTCTTCACTCTCTTAGGATAATTTTGAACAATTGTGATCCTACTGTTTTATGAGTACAGCTAATTTGATGAGCTTTTCTTTTGGTAAGTGTATGAAGCATTTGTTATGAGCACCATGTGGTGTGGTGATGCTGGCCTTTGGCTATCTCTTTCAGACTAATATACAATAAATATTTTTATAAAATTCCATAATATCTACTTACTTAAAGAGCATGTATTCACAGTAGTGGTGAGTTTCTGTGACTAATATGTTTCATATTTCATCTTATAAAGAGTCACTCTGAACTAGAAAGTTGCCCCTCCTATAGTCTGACTCATGACACTTTTTTTTTATGTTGTACCGTATGTCCACCATTGGCAGAGACGCTATGGGTGAAGGATTTACTGTACCATCTATGCAAGAGACTAGATTAACATATTGTAAACTAGTTGCTTTGCTTTTGTTCTAGCCCTGATGAAGTCTATGGCTTACAGCCGTATAGACAAAACACGTGTTGGCATAGTTTGTGGCTTGAACAAGTGTCAAGAAGAATGAAATATGGATGTTTGCCTTAAGGTCTTGGAATAAAGCAAGAAGATAATATTACGGACTGAGACTTGGACTTTATATGTGCTTCTACCTTGTGCTTTCTGCTCAGGTTGCCGATTGTTAATGTGTTTATTGTATGTGGACTTAGTTCTACATTCTTTACAGCGTGGGGTGGTCGTTGTACGGTGACCTTGAAGCATTAACACTAATTGGACTATTTGAATTTGTGATATCGGTACACTACCCTGCGCGGATTTCCCCTACTACCTTTCTTCGTTTAACCTTTGCTAAAATAGCTCAATAGCAGTTAACTTTAAAACACCTGCCCACTTAGCTGTACTTTCATGTTCATGTTCTAGTGACTCCTTAGATGGAGGATATCAGGACCTCAGTCAATTTAAGTGGTCGGGCTACCACTGCAAGCTAACACTAATGGGGGTCAAACACATTCACTGGGTCCCCCCATTCATAGGTCAAAAGGTGTGACTTTTGTCTTTGTTTGACCATCAGGGGAGCACTACTACAGAGAAGCTGCAGTCTTATCAGCTGCTGAGATTGGAGCCCTGTGCTTCGGGTTCAAATTACCATCAATTGGCTGGAGCATCAGCAAGTGAGAAAAAGAGGGGCATCTTGATGTGGAAATGTGGTTGTAGAGGAGGCATCTGGGCTCCTGGCTTCCTCTCTGTCTGTCCTGGGGAGCTCAGTGATAGTGCTGCCTACCCCAAGTTGCCAACCTATAATTATACTTTATAACAAGTACTGAATACAAGCTGAAATGAAGCTAACACAGTGTGAAATGATAATACAGTGTACCAGTAACATGCAAGGCAAAGGGACAGAGGCTTGGAGTATGAGATAGTGTATTAATGCGGAAAGGAATATATGACTATTTCATAGTATATGGTTAGATGGTGTTGATAAATGAGAAAAAAGAGGGGGGACAGGGAGCTAAATGAAGGTCTAGCGACTCGTGCTCCCGAATAGTGAATGGTTCAATAAGGAGACTTGCTGTTCCTAGGTGAAGGTGCTAATTCTGTATCCATAGACTTCTCCCCAAGTGGTCGTACACCTACCCTGCCCCACCCTGGGTGCTACCTCTCCGCATTATTTTTCAACTAGACACACCCCACATTTAAAGATTCTTTCATTGTGTCGATAAAATAGCATAGGGGCAACAAGACACTATCCTCTTACCTACACCTAACCTGAATGAGGCCAACACTCTGAAATACGCTAGTCTCTACCCAATAAACAAGAGACAGTCAGTTTAAACAAATGTCCCAGTACATTTGCCATCACATGAGAACCATTCAAATCTCAGATGTATTATATCAGATCAGTTCTGCGCATACATGCAAACTTAATTCACAGCCACTTACACTGTTGTACTTTGAAATGACAGCTACACCGCCATCCCTCCCAGTTAACATACAGGGATGTCTACTATTCCCATCAATTCACGAAGGCGGCTGTCCTCGCCACCAATTGATCCTACTGAGACAACAAAAGTCACATATTAATACAGATTCTACTTCCTGGTCACATCTATAGGTCACTTGTGACTAACCACTAAACCGGGCTAGTCGCTTATACAACCACAACAAAACCCAGAGACACGCTTTCCTTCACTCCACTCCAAGATGGCTTCCATTTTCTTCACCGCCTCACATATCAGCATGCACAACTCTCTGCCGCATTCCATGCCATTCTCCATGCGCCGATAGCCACACCCCTCTGCCTGGGACTTGAAATGCAGCCAGGACCCAGGCGCCCTACCTTCGAGTAACCGAGAGGTCGGGTAGGTGCAAGAGACTGTGCCTGGCAATAAAACTTTGAGTACCACTGCTCTAAATCTGCTGGAGAAAATGTGTCACGGTAACACTGGGTCATACAACTACTATACCACTTTCATACGCAGATCGTCTCGGGTGACTCATGGTGCAATCTACCTATTCACAATAGGTAAGCGGTCGCCCACCAGATCCCATATATATATATATATATATATATATATATATATATATATATATATATATATATATTTTTCCTTTCCCTCGTTTCCACCTTCCCTTTCCAACCCCCTTTCCCCATCCCCCATCCTCCATCCCCCCTGTTTCCCACATGACATGTGTTGCTATTGAACCATACCACCATTCAAACAAGGCTCGCAAGATGAACTCACAATCAGATCATACAGGTATATCAGCACCTCCTACCAGCACAGTATGGACCCCTTGCACTATATGACACTATCAGCTTGATATATGTGTCTAGAGAAGCATACCACCACTTAAATAAAGAATTTGCCATTAATGGGAATGAACCCGTAATATGCACACAAAACGGTACTATACGGGAATATCAATAATTCGCCCTATCACTAGATAGACACTCCACAGTGTGTGAAGCTACCTACTGTTGTCCGTAACATCAGGATGCCATAAAGCATGTGATACTTGTAAAAATGTTCACCTATACTAGACTTGATCAACTACTTGGACTGGTTTGTCTGTCTTTCCCCTTTTTTTTGACCATGTATTGTCTTACTTTGTGACTCCACCTGTGTCAAGGGTGAACCTTAGATTTAAAGTCCGTACACTGGACTACAGCCCACTACCTAAGGACTGCATATGGTGTGTATAGCCTAATACACCGTCTACATAACCAATTGTGTTACTTCTTAATTGTCTTTTCTGTGTACCCCTCCATTCTTGTCGTTTTAGATTGGCCCGTTTTCTAGGCCCTCTCAGTGGCACTACCTCAATTGACGAGGTCACTCTCCACTCACTTACTATTACCTTTTCCACACCTTTTGGTCCTGAAGAAGCGCTGGGGATCTCCTCCTGAGACCATGTGAAGCGCAAAACATGTCGACCTACTGCTTTTCACTTTAATACCACTACTTGATTTTAGCTACTAAGGTCCATAACTACCCTTGAGCGGCACTTAAACTATTGTTTTTTTAACCATGACAGAGGGGTCCCCCTTATTAAATCTACTCACTTTTGATACCCCCTAGTCCTTTTTAACCCACCATTCACCACCTCTCTCCCACAGAATTAATTCTGACTTGCACACACATTACGGCTTGACAAACAAAAGATCTCCCTCAAAGTGACCCTTTGGGCGACACATAGGGCATTGCAGCACCGGCCCAACGAGGATCACGGCCCTATGATGAAGCATGACATCCTGCGGAGTGTGTGAGGGAACCAAGTACAAGTTTCTCTGGCTTTTAAAAAAACAACAGTTTACACACCTTCACCTAGGAACAGCAACTCGCCTTATTGAACTATAGATGGTGTAGATGACATAAAATAAGGACAGCTCATGGCCTGGGAGGGGCACATTGGGTTAGGACCAGTGGCTGAGCAGTTTGACACAGCAGTGGGTTTATGCCCGTAGGCGCAAAAGGCATGCTCTAGACTACATGTCTTTCACAATTTGTCCTTTCTCAAACCATTCATGTTCTGGACCAATGAAAATCAACAATCACCTAAAGAAGACAATATTAAAAGTTGGTACATGGAGGAATGCAACCAAGGAGAGTCACCAAGCAGGTCATCTACAGCTCTCCTGCAGTCTCTGGGAGGGTTAGAGAGGGCTTCAAACAGTTCCATGTGTTTGTACTTCTTGGAGTGAAAGTGTGCTTCTAGGCAGGTAAGGACTGCAGCAGCAGCAGGCATCAGCAGGGGCCCAATAGAGGTCTGCAGGATTGTTCACAGCACTTGTTCATAGCAGGAGGAAACTGCGCACTCGCTACATGCACTGGAAGAACCAGCAGCACTGGGGCCCATAACATTCAGTTTCCGAGAGGTTCAAAAACACGGATTGTGGGAACTCTCATACAAAGCAGCACAGAGTTTTCCACAGGTATTTGCCTTCATTAAGGCTGCTTCCAGCAAGGACCCAATATCATCATAGAAGCCGCAGCCCTTGCACCTATCATTTCATTTTCAATCTTCATTTAACAATAAAATACTGAGCAATGTTTAATGAAGCAATTTCTCGTCAATTTGCACTCAGTTATTTCCCTGGCATCATGATGTTTCGTTTCAATTAAAGCTCTTCAGAGGAAGTCAACCTTGATGGATGGTGGTGACTTTGAGTGCAGCCGAACAATTCAATTGTAAAATACCCAGATACATCTTCCAACAAGGGCACAGCTCCTTGGCACAGGTGAATGGCGCTGGAAAACAAGTTTCAAAACAAAGTGACAGATTGTGCTAGCACTTAAACAAAGCAGCAACAAACTGTTCAAACGTGTTTGAATTCAGTAACGACACAAAGCATTATGGTAGACGTAGCCTTGCATCTTTTATTTAATTTTCAATCTTTATTTAACAAGAAAAATACCAATTTTCAAAGAGGTAATCTCATTTCATTTAAACAGTTAATGTTTCACTAAGGTACTTTCCTGATATTAATTCCATTATAGCTCTTTATATTTGTGTTTATGGTCCCAAGAGGTGTTTAAAACACACAAGAGAATTTCCAATTTAAAGGTCCTAATTTAGGGAGTTGGTCTATGACTCATTGCCAGTCAGAGCAACACGTTCTCCAATTTTGAAAGGGAAGCTTATGAGAAAGTGTCAGAGTTTGTATCCACAGAAGGGCTCCAGGAAAGACCTCCTTCTCATAATGCAAAGCACTGTACATTGCTTGTGTGCAGTTGAACAGAGACAAGCCCAAGGGGGCTTCTCTGGTGCTAAATATGTATTCCCCCAGACAGCCATAGAAACAAAGAACAGTTAAGGAAGAAGATGTAGGGGGTAGGGCAACCATTGTCCTGAAACCGTCATTCTTACGGATTAATAAATGTTTGCGAATACTTGATGGTAACACTAGTAACAGGTGCACCAATAGCGTTCATGAAGCATTTGCCCATGCCACTTGTTCTTATAATTTAATTGAATATTACAAACTTTGTGTATAATGTTCATAAACATCCAAAGTACACAAAAAACATGAAAAGGCCCAGGTCTCCCTCGAGAATCTAAACTTGACCTACACAGGGAGGCCAATAGGTATTTCTCCAGGGTGCCTCTACTGCACTACAAAGACTAGGAGTTGCAGTTACCAGCCAGGGTAAGTGCATATGGAACGTGGAGGCCACCTACTCAAGTTACAGGGTGGGAAGAACAATGTATGGTCCCTCATCTCACGGTTCAACCAGAGGGTGTCGCTGAGAAGCACCTATTTGTGTTTGAGAGGTCCTTAAACTGTTGTAAACAAATCAAAAAGGTACTTACAGGGATAACCAAAAAAGGGCATGAAAGACACAGCAGTGGAGCATGTTATGAATTTTCACCTTTCTAAGGGCAAAATCTTTAGCCACCATAATCATCATCGTGACATTTATAATGAGCTTTACTAACCAGAGGCATTGGACCTCTTTTTCAATTACAGCATTCATTATATGGGCAGTAAGTATGGGTGTTGCCCAACACCCTATGCACTTCAGTGAGATGTTGTCCCTAGTGACACTATAGACGGAGCAGGAGAAGGGCACATATGTGGTAGTCAAATTCCATGATTCTCCACGTATCTCACCAGTCAGCACCAACATGCACAGATAGGAAAAGTAGGATATCAGTGACTCCCCATCCCATAAAGAGTACCTCAAGGTCATAACCTCCCCCCCCATTTTCTTCAACCTCTTGATGGAACCCCTCAGATAAATACTCACCAGAGACAATATCAAAATCCCAGCTGTGTATCAAAATCGACTCTACTAGTGATAGTCACCTTTCAGGTTGTGTAAGGCTAGACAGTCATGTCATGTATTATATATCAGTTTGACTATTCATCCAGAGAAAGCCAAAACATGTCGGTGCTGCATCAGGTGCCATTTTATTCACTCTTGACGAGGAGTGGGTGAAGTTTTAAAACTCACAATCAAAGTTGTGCGAAATTGGCTCTTAAACCTGCTTTGAGTGGTCCTAGGGCAGTCAGGTGTTACTGGGCTCCAATTTGAGTTGTTTGTCACTGGTTTTCTGGAAACACAGCCCTAAAGCACCCCAAACTGAAATGCAGAGTGCCCCTTTGTCTTTTCAGTGGTAATGGGACAGGACAGTCCGAGCCTCACCCAAGTCGGTAATGAGGGCTAGATATATTTTCATTTATAAAATACTTTTTAAAAAAACAAAAAACCTTAAAGGGCTTCTTTCTGGTAAAAATCATCTCACTTCTTTAAAATCAGTACACTTAATTACTCTACATATATACGTATTTAATATAATAAAATGTTAAACATATTTCTAGAACGCTAACAAATATTTTGTCCTGTTATTTGTAATTTGTGTAATGTGTTAAATTCTTTACCCTCATACTCCAAAAACATTAACGAATTCATGTGTATTGCACATGCTTATTAAAACTTCATTATAAAGCAATATTTCTGTAGCTGTTTCTAACTTTTTATTGCATAATCTACACTGTCTCTGAATTATTGGTATGCAATGCTAGAATCAGCCAGCACCAAGAAAGGCAAATAATGCATTCACAATAGTTTATATATCCTCAGTTCTGGGTCCACTGAACCTGAGCATTACAGCGATAACGTTTTTGATGTGGTTTGCAACAAATGCATACTTTAAGTTGAGACTATTAATGTGCACATATTCTAAACGTATACTTCTTGAATTTTAAACTCATCTTCAAAGCATACTGTGAAAGGGCACTATTTCCTATTATTATCCGCCGCATCTCAATTGACATTAGCGTGGCTGTTAGCACTGAAAACTCGAACCTTTTCTACATCCTTCATGTATTGGAAAAGTACATTGCTTTGTTCGGCATTCTCAATTGCTTATTTAATACATTGAAGCCTGCAATCCCTGCATGGAAGCCTGACTCTTAATTTCCTTTTTACATTGGAGCTGTGCTGTCTCTAGTCATCTGTAATAAGAAAATGATTTAGCTGCTCAAATGCAATAAGTTATTACAGTTGAGTTCTGGCATCATTATGCCTGCTGCCAAAGCAGAAAAGTTGAACGGCAGTTCTCAGGGCATAATTACAGCTGCAGTTTAAACAGTGACACTGAAAACTGACTTTTTATTTTCTCTTTTTTTTCAAAAAGAACACTGATCAGCAGAAGGAACATATTTATGGCAACAAGTTTATTTTTTCCTACTCTATAGGTCATTGCAGCAAAGACAGACTCTATACTTGTTTCTACACATTTTGAACTACAGCATGTTTTTAAAAACAGCATCACATTGAACTGTTTGTAATATCTTTTTGCAACACATTGCTGTTTTCTTGGTATAATTCTTGGGGCGTTTTGCTATTGTTTCTGCCAGGGTGTGGCGATGATTGCTTACACCCCGAAAAGCACTGCAGAATGTGCCGTTGTGCAATTCAGAGAATGTATTGATTATCTAATCTCGGTGAGAAACCCTTGGTAAACTGAAATAAAAAATAAAGGAAAACGTTTAGTGCTCCTCTTTTAGGGATCCAGTTATTGCCACTGTTAGGAACTACTTTACTGCCACTCACCACAGGCGGTGATGCCACTAGCTGATTGTGTAATACATAGGTAGACCCCAACGGAAAATCCTATATTACTGAATTCCAGTTCTGACTAAGCTACATATCTCAGTGGTCTAACATAGGTCCCTGCAGCCCCCGAGGTGCGGGGGGACCCTCAAACTCCAGGGGCCCCTTCAGCACAGTTCCATGACCTGAGAGCTCCTGATTAAGACCGAAGGGAACCCCCTCAAGGTTCGTTATGCCACTGACACATCTTCAAATTATTTGTCATCAATGAAGCTAAAGTGACATTAAACCCAGACCTAACAAGTGCTGGAGCAGAGTTTTCATTTAGAAAATTCAGGGGCTTTTGAAGCTCTAGTATGTCTATGCGTTTTATTAATTATTAATGAATAACAATTAATTATTTGTCTTGTGCAAGTGTGTTTTTATTAATCAATCCGTTTGTCTTAACATAAGAGAAAGTTACACGAGGGTTAGCATGCGTATGCTGTTTCTGTTTCCTAAAAAATAACGTGCAAGTTTTCATGTTTAAACGTTGCTGTATGCTGTTTATTTTTAGCACAAAACGCTGTCTGAATTAATGCTTTTTTTATGTTGCGAGAGCTAGATAAATGCATACACATAAGGGTATTAGTGGGGTTAACACTGTTTAATCATTATGCTGTAGTAACGTTGTTTTTATTTCTTTTAATTGAGATGGTCTATTGTGGCCTATGGAGGCCTAGTCCATGATGGCTGATTTTGTGAGCCTGGCCTCGAGTGAATATGTGAAAACTGAGACGAGGGAGAACCCTGCTGGAAATGGTCTTGAAGCTAACTGACCATGGTCCATGTTGAGAAACTTTCCATGAGGACAGCAGCAGTTTTTGGGAGTTCTCCAAGAGAAGTGAAAGTGTCCTTGGCAATCTTGAAAAACAAAGGAGCCTTAGAGGGAAACTCTGAACTGTGGCTCGATGGCCGAGGAGAAGCCGGATTAATGTGATACATGTTTTATTTTCTTGGTTCCTGTTCCGTAGTCTTCGCTATGTGTATTTTTCCTGAGCGGAGGTTCACAAATGTTGCAATGTTGCATCCTTTCCTTCTCGCTCTGCTCAGCAAGTCCGGCAGACATAATGATTTTTCCTATGTTCCAATGTATCTTTCCTTTGTTCAATTTATTATAAAAACTGTTAGCTTAGAGAGGGTTCTTGCCACCTTTTTGCCACTTGCCATTTTGCCGCGTGAATTTGCGTTGCTGAGGATCGATGCTGAGGACTTCGTCTTGAGAGACTTTACCGAGAGACTTGTCCTGACCCGTTCTGACACTTAGTTAGAATAGATAACTATGAGAAATGATTTATTCTGATTGATTTACTTTGACTAATTTTAGATAAAGCAATATAATTTTAAACATGGTGTTGAATTTTCTTTCTTGTCAATTATTGGGTTTATATTTCTGATCATTATTGTGTATGTTATGTAGATTATGTTATTGATTAGGACAGTCACAAAACCAGATCCGATCGACCTGATATCGATGCAGGGTGTTTAGGTGTTTTCTTTCCACAGGTTTATTGCTGGTAGAGTATTTGAGCGTGTGTTAGTGAAATGGGCCCTAGCGTATGATGAATATATGTGCGTGTATCTGTGTGATTACTCTATCCGTGGTAGTGGGCATATTTTAGATACCCTGATCCCTATCAATTTCCTGGTAGCAGAGGATGGTTTCGATCCATCGACCTCTGGGTTATGGGCCCAGGGATCCGTGAAGGATTTTCGTTAAAGCTTATCGTGGGAGGAGTAATAGGTATTCTCTGAGCTTGTTTGAGGAACTGGGCAAAGTTGCTTAGTTAATGTATGTTATAATTCTGTAGTGGGACAGATTATGCGCTGTTCTCGGGAAGCAGGATTCTGTGTGCATGTACTATATATTTTTCTTGCATGAATGTGCGTAAATGTATATACATTTATTGATTGTAAGACTCTTTGGATAAGTCCTAGAGGAAACAGTTATGAGATGTATGAAAGTTTGTTGACTCTTGAAAAATAGACTCTCTTTTACTATTCTGTGGTTAGCGAAGCAGACAATGGAGATGTTTTTATGTTGTAACTAATAGATTTTGTAGAAATCTTGACACGAAGTCTACTGAGAGATTTTGTAAAGGAGGGGTAGACGAGTGACAGAAGACAGGAGACAAGCGACTGCAGCGACTGTTGACGTCAGAAAGTTCGCGCTCTGATTGGATAGTGGATCAGAATAGTGCTCGCGCTAGGATTGGTGCGTTAGTGTGAGTCGTGCAGGGATTGGAAGAGCTGTTTAGTGACGTGACTCTCCAGGATTGGTGTGTTAGTGTGAGTCGCGCTGCTATTGGTTGAGAAGCTCGTATTGTATATTTATAATACGGAGAGAGTAGAGAGTTTTGGTAAGTGCTAAAATGTATTACCAACAAGAGAAAAAGAAAAAAACATTCTTTGGGAAAGTTAAAAAGTGGTTTAGCAAGGATAAAGAGGTTAAAACGAGAGAGGGTGAGTTGCTACCTCCAGCGAAAACACCTGCATCCTTCATGGCTGCGATATGGATTACATACCTGTATATGGTTGCAGAATTGGGTTAGGTATACTAAAGAAGATGGTGTTCTAGCATTTCCAGAACATGGTTCATTTAATTTAGCCGTGTTGAGAAATTTACGGGAAAAGATGGTATGTCTGGACCCGAAGCCAAGACCTACACAGTTCGAGGCTTTAGTGGAATGGGAAGAGGAAGTTCATGAGCGAGAAAAGCAAAGATCTGGAGGGTATTACAGAAATATGTTTGGGAGGAGACATGATCGTGAAACACATCATGATCGGATGAAAAGGTGGCGAGATGTTAATATGTCAGAGGGATTATATCCTATGAGAACAATTGAAGAAGGAGCAGTTGGAGTTAATGAGTATGATGATGAGGTCTTAAATGACATGATTTACAAAAGACCACCTCCATATAGACCAGAACCAGATGAGAGTACACCAGTTGTTTCTCCGATAAGAGATACAGTCTGTATTATTGAGAAAGAAAAAAAAGTGACACCTGAATCAAGAAGTAGTAGTTCTTTCAGAGAGAGAGAGAATCGAAGTAGTGAGGAAAATGCTAGAAAATTAGCAAAAACGACAACAGAACTGACTGAGAAAATTAGGGAGTTAACGAAGAATCTGGAAGCTGTTACGGTGCCTGTAACTATAGGTCCGGTTATGCCCATGTTTGACAAACAGAAGACAGGTGAAAATGGACTGGTGATTCCATATGTTTGGAATGATTTGACAAATTCAGTTGGTCCTTCAGGAGATTCAGATAAAAGAACAGGGAAAAGTGACCTGAGACAAACCAGACATGACACATGTAGTGAACTATTGGATGCTAGTGAACCTAGTTGTTCAGGGATGCCAATTTTAGAACCGCAGAAAAGAGTGGTTCCAGTGAGAAAAACTGCTGAAATAACAGTTGATGATTTGAATGATTGGATGAAGGTTCTTCAGAAAAAGGATAAGGATTCACAAGTTATTGATGTGGCTAGGTTACGTATAGAATTAGAAGAGCTTGTGACAGGAACAGTTCCAATAGAAATCCTGAAGAGTCATCATGATGGTGAGCTGATGTTTATGTGCAGAAGTATTACCTGGAGAGCAAGGAATACTCATGACAGGCTAAGAGCAATAGCAAATGAGCAGGGAGTTGACATTGATAAAGTAAAAGCTTTACAGAAAACTTACAGGATGGATTTTACTGAGAAGGATATTGAAAATTTGAATGCTACTGGTAGAACAGGACAGATTAAAGAAATGGTGGCATTATTGCGAAGATGGGGTGATGTAGAAAAGTGGAAGGATAGGTGGTATAAGAAAAGAGAGGAATCTGTAGATAGAACAACTTATTCAGCATTTCCAGTGAGAGAAAAGGAGAAACCAGTGGATAATTATCCTATGAGAGAAATACCTGGAGGAGGATATGTACATGTTCCATGGACCAGACAGGATATTTTATCATTTACGAATGATTTCCCTCGATTGAGAGAAAAGCCCGTCGAGTGGTATAGGCAGGTAGATAGGTTTGTGAAATTGTCAAAAGTGCTGTGGGTTGACCTGAATAGTCTGTTTGATATAATTGTTCCAGCAGATTTGTGGACTGAGTGTAAAATAGTTGTGAGTTGGCCTACTGAGGAGTATCCAAGAGATCCAAGAACAGGGGCACCAGATCCAGAAGTAATGAGAAAATATGATCAGGTGATGGTATACCTGAAGAGTAAAGTTCCTCCAAAAGAGACAGACTGGGTTAAGATAGATCGAACACAACAGGAAGCAAAAGAATCAGTTCATGCTTTTTACGAGAGGCTGATACTGGCATTTAAACAATTCAGTGGAGATGAACACCTGGGTGACAAAGATTTGAGTCACTTTGTATACAGATTTGTATATGGTCTAAGACCTGAAATTGGTGAGAGAATTCGTGAGCACACAGTGGATTGGCAGAGTAAAAAAGTAGATGAGATCCTGAGACATGCAAAATATTTCAGTGATGAAATTGAAGCAAAACAAAGAAAGCTGAAAGAGAAAGCAATGTGGGCACAAGTGAAAGTTGCAGAGAGACAAGAAGCACAGTTAGTGGAACAGGCGAATAATCCAGGAAATAATGCAGGAAATAGACCCAGATATGCAGGGAAAGGAAAAAGAAGTCTTGAGGAAGCGAAGAAAAAGTTCCCTTGTCACAACTGTGGCCAACTGGGACATTGGAGATCTGAATGTCCTAATCCACCATTAGTGAGTAATGAGAGTAAACCTTTAAATCAACAGGTGCAGAACCAGAATGAAGGAAATAATCAACAGCAACAACAGAAAGTTGTGAGACAGCAGAGTCAAGAGCCAAAACCGCCCTTGCCGCAGAATAGAGGGTTACAAAAGTATAATCAGGATTCAGGATTCTACAATGATGAGCAGGTAAACAAACCAAGACGTTCTAACAAAGTACAGCAGTACTTGTTAAAGAGTGAAGGGAGTGAGTCTGAGGGTGATTATTGACGGTGCCGAAGAGAGGAGGAAGAGTGCATACTTGGTGCAACTCTAGAAATAGACCAGGCAGGACCATTTGTGGATGGGAAAATAAATGAGGAGAGTGTTACTTTTTTGGTAGACACAGGTGCGACAAGATCAACTGTTAGGTCAACAGATGTTAGAAATCTTCCTCTCTCGGATGAAGCAATCCAAGTAGTTGGTGTAGCTAATACACAAATCAGAACACGTCTTACTGAACCAGTAAGAGTACAGATAGGGAAATTTTCAGACATGCACAGATTTATTGTCTGTGACACGAGTCCAGTGAACCTGTTAGGTAGGGACCTATTGTGTAAGATGAACTGCACAATTTTTTGTACACCAGATGGAATAGCTTTTGAGACACCAGATGATGATGTTTTCTACCGAATGACTCTAGAAAATAGAGAAAGTGAGTTAATTGGTGCATTTGCTGTGTTTAATCCGGAGGATTTGCCTCAAGAGCTGAGAGACACAGTGAAAAGAGCAGTTTGGGATTTTACAGGAGAGGATGTGGGATTGATGAATAATGTAGATCCAGTGAAAATTGCAGTGAAAGAGGGAATTACATATCCTAACATTCCTCAGTACAAAATGACACCAGAAATAATTGAAGGGATAACTCCTATAATTGAGAAAATGATTCAGCAAGGAGTTCTGAGAGAACTACTGAGTAGTCCGTGTAATTCACCGATAATGGGACTGAAAAAGCCCAATGAGAAATTTAGGATCGTGCAAGATTTGAGAAAAGTTAATCAAATTGTGGTGGCATGTTGTCCTATTGTGCCAAATCCATCAGTGATTCTGTATCAAATTCCACATGATGCTGAGTGGTACACAGTGATTGATTTGTGTCATGCGTTCTTTTCAATTCCATTGCATCATGACAGCCAGCCGATTTTTGCATTTAGGTTTGGCCAGCGTATTTTAGCATGGTGTCGTATCCCACAGGGGTATACGGAGAGTCCTTCGATATTCAATCAGTTATTGAAAAGATCGTTGGAAAGTCTGATCATGCCTGAGAGTTCAGTGCTAGTACAATATATTGATGACCTATTGGTGGCATCAAAGACACGTGAAGCTTGTAAAGTGGATACCATAGCTTTACTGAATCATCTGGCAGATGGAGGGTTAAAGGTATCTCCAGCCAAATTGCAATTTTGCAAGAAAGAGGTGCATTATCTTGGACATAATATTGAAAAGGGTCTGAGAAAAGTGACTACTGACAGGATCAGAATAATCAGAGAAATGAAAGCTCCAAAGACCCAGAGAGAAGTGAGAATGTTCCTGGGTATGGTGGGTTATTGTCGTCAGTGGATAATTAATTTTTCTCTGATAGCAAAGCCACTGATTAAACTGACAAAAAGTGAAATGACAGATCCATTGGATCTAGATGCAGAACAAATGGCAGCATTTGAAGAGCTTAAAAGTAAAATGTGTGAGGCTCCAGCTTTGGGTATGCATGACTATGAGAAAGAATGTGAGCTGTACTGCAGTGAGAGAAATGGATGTGCACTTTCAGTGTTAATCCAGAAACATGGACAATTGAGAAGGCCTATTGCGTACTTCTCATCAACACTTGACCCTGTAGCTGTGGGTCTACCAGGTTGTCTGAAATCTGTGGCTGCAACATGCAGGAGTCTGGAACAGAGTGAGGGAATCATAATGGGATATCCTGTAAGGGTATTCGTACCTCACAATGTGGCAATTCTTTTGACAAGAAGCAGAACTCAGTACATGTCACATAGTCGATTGACCAAATATGAAAAAGTGATACTGGGAGCATCAAATGTGACTCTCGAGAGATGTGTAAATGTGAATCCAGCGACACTTTTGCCAGACATTGAAAATGTGGGTGTGAAAATGGAAGATGATCATGATTGTTTGGATGTGCTTGAGTACTGTACAAAACCAAGACCAGACATAAGGGATATTCCCTTACCTGAGAATGATCATGTGTTGTTTGTGGATGGATCATGCCTGAGGAATGATGATGGTGTGCTATGTGCAGCATATGCGGTATGCAAAGTTTCGGAGGTCATGGAAGCATCACCATTGAAAGGGGTGAAATCTGCGCAAGTTGCTGAATTGATAGCATTGACAAAGGCTTGCGAAATTGGGAAAGATTTGAGGACGACTGTGTTGACTGATAGTCAGTATGGATTTGGAGTGGTGCATGATTTTGGCCAACTTTGGCTACAAAGAGGTTTCTTGACATGGAGTGGAACTCCAATAAAGAATGCTGAAATGATTGGAAAATTGCTTGAGGCGATACAGCTGCCTAAAGAGTTAGCAGTTGTAAAGTGGGCTGCCCATGGTCAGGGGGAGGATTTCATAACGATTGGAAACAGATATGCCAACGATGTTGCGCAATACTGCGCCAAGACGAATCAGTCCATTAATAGGGACAGAGAAGGGGAAATGTCTTTTCTTTCTGTGATGTTTACTAATGTCCTAGAGACCTGGGATGAAGTGAAGCAGTTACAAGATGAGGCAGGAGATGAAGAGAAACAAGATTGGATTAAGGCAGGATGTGCTCCAAGAGAAACAGACCATGTTTGGGTCTACAGAGATGGCAGACCAGTGATGCCTAACTCAATCTTGTCGTCAATGGCAAGGATGTATCATGGCCAGGGACATTTGGGGAGAGACGCGATGGTTGGGTCGTTTAAACAAACCTGGTACAATGCAAAGTTCAGGACAATTGCAGAAAGCATCTGTCAGAGGTGTTTAGTTTGTCAGCAATTTAATACTGGGAAAAAGACAGTGGTGAGTCTGGGAACAATAGGCAGAGAAGGAGGTCCTTTTACAAGAATGCAGATTGATTTCATTGAGATGCCCCAAGTGAACAGACTGAGGTATGTTCTAGTGGTAGTCTGTTTGTTTTCAAGGTGGGTGGAAGCTTACCCGACTAGAAGAAATGATGGATTAACAGTGGCAAAGTTACTGTTGAGGGAGTTGATTCCTAGGTACGGGTTTCCAGTAACAGTTGAGTCTGATAGAGGTAGACATTTTCAAAATGAGCTTATGGGTTTGATTTGTGAAGCATTGAAAATACAGCAGAAGCTACATTGTGCATACCGACCAGAGGCTTCTGGTGTGGTTGAGCAGATTAATGGCACGATCAAGAATAGGATTGGAAAAAATGTGCTTAGCCACTGGCATGAAATGGCCAGATGTTTTGCCTCTAGTTCTGATGACAATGAGATCTACTCCAGATAGTACTACTGGTTTGAGCCCGCATGAAATAATCATGGGACGTGCAATGCGCCATGCATTCGTACCTGTCAATAAGTTGGTGACAATAACTGATGACATGATTTTGGATTACTGTAAAGGCCTGGCTGACGCAGTTCATTCTGTGTTTCACCAGGTTGGAGAAGAAGCTACCACACTTGAGAAGAAGCAAGCCCATGATCTGAGTCCAGGAGACTGGGTGAGGATAAAAGTTCACAGAAGAAGAAATTGCTTGATTCCAAGGTGGGGAAGGCCGAGACAAGTTATTCTGACTACGATGACTGCAGTAAAGTGTGCTGGAGTGAAGCACTGGGTAGATGCAAGTCATACTCTGAGAGTTCCAAACCCAAAAGAAGGGACTGGTAAAGAGTATTTTGAAGAGTCAGATTCTAGTGATGGAGAAGATACTGAAGATACGGAATCAGTGAGAAAAGAAGCAGAGAGAGCTTCAAGAGAATCACTGCGAGTATCAGAGAGAAGATCAAATTCTGTAAGAGAGCCTGAAGTTTCAAACAGCAGCGAAGGAAAAAGAAAAGAAAAGAGAAATCACACAGAGACTACTCCTGAATCAGAAGAGGAGCAGATTGAAGAACCACTTGAGATTATTCTTGAAGAAGTAGGGTCAGAAAAAGATAGAGAGGGACAGATTGCGGAAGACCCCCGAGGAGGTGTAGGGAACATTCTTGATGAGCCAGGTGAAGGGACAAGTAGACAGCAAGAAGATTGCGTGTCGGAGACCCGAGGAGGGACAGGAGTAGGGAAGTCTCAAACAGTGGTGAAAAAATCTGTGGAGAAGAAGAAAGCTGCTGGAAAACGGAAACAAGAGGTACTTGAAACAGATGATGAGGATGAACAAACAGAGGGTCGAGTTCTGAGAAAGAGAACTTGGATTGGAGAAAGAAGTAATAAAGAAATAAAGCCGAAGAAGGTGTTAAGAGGAGACCGTTGGCCTAACAACAGAGTTAAGAGGCTGAGATACAAAGTGATAAGAGCAAATACATCGAAAGCTGAACAAGTGAATGAAGTTTCGAGTCAAAGTTCAAAAGCTGAAGGAGAAGAATCAAAGGAGTCAAACGAACCAGTGGAAATAAAAAGAGTAAGAAGACCCAACCAAAAGTACAGATCACCGGAATGGTCTTATGTGGCACTGTCTGAAGGAGGAAAAGAAGAAACAGTGACTCGAGATAATCCGGAAGTGGTCTTGAGAGAAGTGGTTGAGGAAGATACTGGTGAAATTCTGAAAGTACTCTTGACTGACATTGGAGAAGAGTCGAGTACTGAGGATTTTGATGTTGGAGATCTGATACAATTTGATGTTGAAGAAATTGAAGTGAAGAATGACAAGTATCCAAACTGAGTGAAAGAAGGATTCACTTGGAATAAGTGAACGAAGAGATCATTTGGATAAACTGAAAGCTGAAGAATTGCTGAAGAATTGAAGAAGTTCAAACAGTAGTGGAGTAGTAGAGGCTAAACTAAAATGGCTAACATAGAGGATAATAGAAATAGATGTGCCTTCTTTAAAAGGTGGTGTAGGATGTGCTGCTGTTGTACTGGATTATTAATGCTTCTATGTGGTGTTTTAGTTTTATTAGTTACTTTTAGAGTAGAGTTTGGAATGCATACAGAAAATGTGACAAATATAGAGAAGAATTCACAAAAAGTAGTTCCAATTAGAATTAGTAATGCTTATACACACAAAGATAGGTCAATTAATAACTTTTCTAGTAATGTTTTTTCTAAACTGTTATATGAATATGTGAAGACAATGGAAGTGAGGGATTGCTACGTCTGTATGCAATTACCTGCATCCGTTTCAGAGGGTGTTACTTATCATCATTTACCAGCTACATATGGTATTTCTTGTAGTATTTTAAGTAGTGTTTTTTATTTGTTAGGGAAAGTAGATTATAAGATGTCTAACAGAGATAGTATTTTTGGACACTTGCCAATGAACAAAGAGCTGAATCCAGCTAAAGAAGCTAACACTTTTGGTGAGATTTTTATTGAAGAAAAAGGATTAACATTAGATTACATTTTTAAGAATAATTTAACTTGCAGTTTGAAAGAAGAGGAGAAAGCTTTCCTGGATATGGTAGAGGAAAGGAGAGTGAACATGCATGAGAAAGCGGGAAAATATGAAGTGAGTGAGACAATTTGGGACATTGAGATGGGAAAAGAGTTGAAGAATGGGGCTAGTCCAACTTTAGCTCTAGATGCACCGCAGAAGGGTAAACTTTGCATTACAAGAAGGAAATCCCAATATGATACATATTTTGTGGGGACTAGTGAGTGCCATGATACATACTTCGTTGCGACAGGTTGGGGTTTTAGAGGTGGAGAAGATACAATTTTTCCAGGAGTGTACTATGTTTGTGGGAACAAGGCTTATTACAAGTTGCCTGACCATTGGTATGGCACGTGTTATGTGGGCCTGGTTTTTCCTAAGATTTTTCATACAGATAAAATAAGAGATGTAGAAGATATTAACTTATTAACACGTTTTAAGAGAGAAAATTGGTCTGAAATTGTGGGTGATATTTTTGGGGTTTTGATTCCAGCAGTGGGAATTTCTTTAAATGCTTATGGAATTCGGAAACTTCCACAGTGGTTGATCGCTTATCGACAAATACCGCAGGAGGGTTTCTTTTGGTGAATACGGAATTAAGTGCCGTACGTGCCATGTCTATGCAAAATCGACTTGCCCTTGATATTCTATTGGCCAAGGAGGGTGGAGTTTGTGGAATATTGAAAGTTCAACATTCTTGTACTTACATTCCTGACGAAAGTAAAGACCTGAAGGTCTATATCAAAAATATTACTGATTTGCATGAAGAATTAGTACCACTTGAAGCTGGGAGTTTGTGGACTAAAATAGCTAATAAAATGATAGCTGTTAAGGATTTTATTGCAAAGATAGGTAGTACTATTATAGGTAGAATATTGTTTCCCTTGTATAATTGTGGCTTTATTAATAATAAGATTGGTGTGTGTGTGTTGTAAAAACAGGGGAGGGAGAAAGAAATTGAATAAGGAAAAGAAAAATAAGAGGTTGAAGAGAGAACCTCAAGAAATTGAACTAGAAGAATTGAGGGAGAGTGTTTACTTAGAGACAAAAAGGGATGATGAAAGAGTGACTAGTGTTTAATGTTCTGTAAGGGGAAAAGACATTTCTGATTTCTCCTAAAATGGGACTAAATTTTCACTAATTTTTTTTTTGGGTTTATTTGGTGATAAAATCACCAAAGGGGGGATTGCTGGAGCAGAGTTTCCATTTAGAAAATTCAGGGGCTTTTGAAGCTCTAGTATGTCTATGCGTTTTATTAATTATTAATGAATAACAATTAATTATTTGTCTTGTGCAAGTGTGTTTTTATTAATCAATCCGTTTGTCTTAACATAAGAGAAAGTTACACGAGGGTTAGCATGCGTGTGCTGTTTCTGTTTCCTAAAAAATAACGTGCAAGTTTTCATGTTTAAACGTTGCTGTATGCTGTTTATTTTTAGCACAAAACGCTGTCTGAATTAATGCTTTTTTTATGTTGCGAGAGCTAGATAAATGCATACACATAAGGGTATTAGTGGGGTTAACACTGTTTAATCATTATGCTGTAGTAACGTTGTTTTTATTTCTTTTAATTGAGATGGTCTATTGTGGCCTATGGAGGCCTAGTCCATGATGGCTGATTTTGTGAGCCTGGCCTCGAGTGAATATGTGAAAACTGAGACGAGGGAGACCCCTGCTGGAAATGGTCTTGAAGCTAACTGACCATGGTCCATGTTGAGAAACTTTCCATGAGGACAGCAGCAGTTTTTGGGAGTTCTCCAAGAGAAGTGAAAGTGTCCTTGGCAATCTTGAAAAACAAAGGAGCCTTAGAGGGAAACTCTGAACTGTGGCTCGATGGCCGAGGAGAAGCCGGATTAATGTGATACATGTTTTATTTTCTTGGTTCCTGTTCCGTAGTCTTCGCTATGTGTATTTTTCCTGAGCGGAGGTTCACAAATGTTGCAATGTTGCATCCTTTCCTTCTCGCTCTGCTCAGCAAGTCCGGCGGACATAATGATTTTTCCTATGTTCCAATGTATCTTTCCTTTGTTCAATTTATTATAAAAACTGTTAGCTTAGAGAGGGTTCTTGCCACCCTTTTGCCACTTGCCATTTTGCCTTTGCTGCGTGAATTTGCGTTGCTGAGGATCGATGCTGAGGACTTCGTCTTGAGAGACTTTACCGAGAGACTTGTCCTGACCCGTTCTGACACTTAGTTAGAATAGGTAACTATGAGAAATGATTTATTCTGATTGATTTACTTTGACTAATTTTAGATAAAGCAATATAATTTTAAACATGGTGTTGAATTTTCTTTCTTGTCAATTATTGGGTTTATATTTCTGATCATTATTGTGTATGTTATGTAGATTATGTTATTGATTAGGATAGTCACAAAACCAGATCCGATCGACCTGATATCGATGCAGGGTGTTTAGGTGTTTTCTTTCCACAGGTTTATTGCTGGTAGAGTATTTGAGCGTGTGTTAGTGAAATGGGCCCTAGCGTATGATGAATATATGTGCGTGTATCTGTGTGATTACTCTATCCGTGGTAGTGGGCATATTTTAGATACCCTGATCCCTATCACAAGCATACCTGTTCATTTTTCCAATAATGTTCAGTATACAGATAAAGAAAATAATTAGTTATTGCTTATGCTGAACAACAATGGCAAAGACATGCGATGATGTATACGCACCCATCTGTCACCACGCATGTACATGAATGCATCATGCATCATGATAATATGGCGGGCGGCCGTAGCCTGATGATGCTTGCCTGTGCATCAGTCATGAGGCAGTGGCCATTTTGTTTTTGTTTAAGTTTCCCATTCCAAGATGGTAGATGCCCATCCTTTAGGTGTAAATAAAACATTTATGAAAAGTATGAAAAATACTTTTAAATTTATGAGCTATAATTAGCTGTCGTTCTCCCCCAAAGGAAAACATCTTTAAAAAAAGAATAGGAAGGAAAGTACACATTGATGAGCAATGGACGCACAAGGGGAGTGCAACGGAAGACCTGGGATAAGGGCTGTTTAAAAAATAAAAGAAAGCTGAGTGGGACAGGAAGGGGTGGGGAAAGCAACAGAAAAGCACGTGGAAGCAACACTCAGAGCATTGGCAGATAGACATAAGAGCAGCACACAGGGAGATAACAGAAAACATGCACTCCCATGGCTTCCTTAAAGAAAAAGGAAAAAGTAAGTCCCTGATGTGGATACTTGGAAGGATACAAATAAGCCAATTAAAATGATGGTAACAAAGCTTAGCTCCAGTAGAGGGGCCAGTGCTTATTTTGAAAAAGAATGAGCATTGGTCCCCAAAGCTCTGCTCAGAAGCCTGTGGCCAGTGAAATTAAATGTTGCAGACTGAATACCAAGGCAGTGCAGTCTGTACCCCACCTCATGCCTCCTCAATCCACTACCAGACACTCCTGCCTCTTCTTCTAACTCTTGCGGATTACTGCTTTCTCCCTTTGTGACGGTTTTTCAGTGTTTCTTTTCCTCTGTCTTTCTGCTTTGTGTGTTTTTATCTCTCTTGTTCTCTGTAAATGTCTAATATTATTAAATAAGTGCTGGTCCCCAAAAATGTGTGCTGGTGGGCCCCATCGGAACCCACCAGCTCAAATTAAGCACTGAGAGGGACCAACCCAAGAGTAGGAAGGACAACCATCAAATACAATTCAAGCAAATGAACATTGAAAAGAAAGCCAAAAAATGGTAAGAAATGAGCTGACCTAAAGTCCCCAGTATGTGTTGTATTGCCCACTATAGATCTTCGACAACAGACAGCTAAAAGCGGTCTATAAGTGAGACAACACTTCCCCCCTCAACCCTCAACGAGTATGATGAGAACATTTGCCACATTATGACTTACAGGGAAAAGTGAACTTGCTCCGTTCAAGTTCATGGGTGAACTTTGCATAAACGTTTGGATGTAAGACATTCATATTCTGACTCCAGAAATGCTCCCCAGTTGTAGGAATAACCCCTGGGGGAACGTTTGTGTGAAAGAAGACTGCATCTGCACTTATATATGAAGGTATTGTGATGTCACTGTGATAGTTTGAAAACATTGCCCTGGCTGGTTCTAGGCAGCATGTGAAGAGGGGTGACAGAATAAAAGCTGACGGACAAGAGGAAATGCAGATGGAAAGTCTGTGGAATGACAATCCTTTGGATTGCTAATGCTTTGTCTCATATTAAACAGGAAACGGTCAGAAGATTGCTGTCAACAATAGAAGAAGGACAGATGGCACACATCATGTAATATCTACGTAATTTTGGCCTCCCCGGCTGAATTGCCTAAGAATGAATGCAATGTTAAAAGCCTCCCTTGGTAGTTATGAAGTGCTATTTCAAAGAAACAACCAAGTGGCTGTCACGAGATGCAATGGCAAGATATAACACTTGCAATCAGCATGACAGCAGATGACATGGCATTACGTTCAGCAGAGCTTAAAACTGAGCTATAGCTTTTTAGTTTTAAATAATGTCATCTTGGAGCAAAACAACAATGGAAGCACCACAGAGGAGGCAGGCAAGTTAAAAGCACCACACAAGAGGGAGGCATCATCTGGGCCACTGGACTGTAGCAATTTTACTCCTGTAGCGTTTTCCGCATAATTAAGCATTTGCCATATAATCCAGAATCTGCGAATTTTGACAAAAATTGTTTCTAGCTCAAGCAGATAAAAAGTTACTAAAAAAAGTGGTGACACGTTGCCTCACAGTGGAAGGCCCATTGCAAAGGTTGTCTGTTCACCTTTCACTTGCTTATTGCTGAATTTGGGTGTTAAACTGATACTAGAGAGGTGAAAGGTTTGCCCAGATAGTGAACACAGTACTCATAAATGGTTTTTCAGGGGCCAAAAAGTGCTATCTGGAGGGAAACTGAGGGCGGCATTGTTCCCGGTGGGAACTGATTGGCAGAAAATAGTGCATGGGAGACGAAATCAAGGAGCATATTTTTTTGGGATATATTCCACACTGGCCCCTACAAGTTAGCCTGCTAGGGATTTCTACCAGAAGGGTGAGCTTTAAAAATCGCCCTCCCAACATAGTGTGGGTAAACTATGGATTACCACAATATGGTGAAGCTAAATAAATATAAGTGAGTGTAACTTTACTATTTTTAACTCCATGTATATGTACTTAACAATATGTGTATCTTCAATGCATATAGATGTGCAGTTAAGAATAGTAAATCTATACCTAACTAGATACTTGACTTCACTATATAGTAGTTGTCGATATTACAGGATAGCAGAATTGTATTTTTGTGCTTGAAATTCTGACATATATCTGGCACCAAATAGCTTAAAAGAGATATATATCTGACCAGACGCTGGGTTTATCAATTGTTATTAGGGTATCATACAGTATCACACTTTAATCCCCTTTATCAAATTGAATTAGCCGTGCAAGTTGACTATCACTAACCTTGAGAGTCAAGTATGGCATTTAAATAGTTATGGACACCAATGCGAAGCAATAGTGTCCACCACCAATGTTGTCCTCTAACCACTTACTGCTCCACGACCCACAGAAAAGGCTTCACAGTCTCCCCAGCCTCTTTCTTCCTTCATCTGCTAACAATCGAGGTGCTTATAAAACAGCTCAATTAAGGTAGTGAATGCTGTAATACAATCCTTGATTTGCAAGTACCACCCAATGCAGTCCAGTGGACTGAGTTTCACACCTGGCTCCAGGAGACTGGACATTTAACTCTACCATTACCACTATGTAAAAATGAACTGATAGATCTGGGCAGGGCCCACAACACAGTATCATTTCCCTGGGGAGGGCATTCCCTGGGCCTCATCCTCACAACCAGCTTTCACCCAGTTATGGTATAGTAAGCATGCTGTAATTATTGTAGCAACATGATGGTATACTGAGCAACCTGTAACTATTGGAACAACCTGATATAGGCTTTAACACAGTACGATGGCATGCTGAGTTAAAAGCTCCCTGCTGATCTGTGTGGTGCTCAGGTCACAAGATTGAATTCCAGACAAGCCAGATCTAGCCTTTGATCCTTCCAAAGTCAGTAAATCAATTATCATAAAGTTTCACGTCTGCTATTTACAGTGCTTAGAAATGGTATTGGGCACTTTATGAAATAAGTATTGGTAAAGTCAAAATAGGTCTGGTATTGCCTGCAAAACTTTATTTTTGCTTTGTCAACGGTTGTTTTGCTTTGGCATGGTTTTTGCAAAACCTTATTGTTGGCGAAGCTGCTGGGACCTTGTGAATCCTAAGAAACATTGACTCAAAGAAAAAATACTGTTTTCCTCTCAAAAAGCACACATTACCATAGTAGTCTCTTGCACGTAAGGGAACTACTTTGTGTGTGAATGTGCTCCTTGTGAAAAGGCACAATGCTGTCACTCACAGTGAAGTTAGCCAATGGCTGAAGTGGGCTGAACCTTCTTAGGGTTCAAAGAAAAATGTGACTAACAATTACAGACTAGTGGATGAAGAAGGCTGTATGAATGCCTCTAGAAAATTATTATTTATCTAATTTTAGTAAAACCAAAAAATCTTGGTAAACACCAGAACGAAACATTATAATTATTACTATTTTATCTAAAATACAATCTGTGTTTCTACATTATTATCAAGTTAGTGGTGGAAACTAAATTCTTGAATTCAGAAAGTTATATTCTCTTTTTTCTCTGACAATAAACATGTACAGACTCATGCCATATAACCAACCTCTTAACCCATTCCCCGCTCATGACGGAACCACTCCGTCATGAGCCACGGTTGCGCTGTGCTCATGACGGAGTGGTTCCGTCATGCTGTGGCCATTGGCGGCTGCTCCGCCCACGCGGCGCTAATTCCCCGCCTGTGCGGGCGATTAGCGCAGTGGGCGGAGACGTGACGGAACCACTCCGTCATGAGCACAGCTCAACCGTGGCTCGTGACGGAGTGGTTCCGTCACGAGCACAGCGCCACCGCGCTGCCCCCAAACCCCCCCAGCGCCGCGGCGGAATTCCTGCCGCGGCGAAGGGGTTAACTGACCATTAACTCAATTAGGCAACTGTATAAGTTTGCAGTCAGTCCCTGATGTTTTCAGATTGTTTTGTTGGGGTATGTATTTCTTTTTATTAGTATTTAGGTTAAAGTTTTTAAGGTGGTGCCGAGTGACTCACCTTTGGTGCTGCTGCTTTTTAATCACATTTACCTTGTAAATAAACTCATTAAAGGCACCCCTCTGCATCTATTGTTCACAGTATGAGGTGCATTGTGGCAGGACCCTCAAAGTGTTCCAGCTAATCCATGTTTGGCTCACGTCTAGATTTTTAGTGGCCACCTGGTGAACAGCAGCTGAGAGATGTGGTTCACCAGGGCCCACATAAAATGGTCAACAGTGCCGCACGTCCCACCCAAAGCCCCCTTCTCCCCCACCCCCAGGCCGTACTTTGAGTGAAAATGACAAAGTGAAGTCATACTACTAATACTATCACAAAAAGTGCTACATTATTCTGCAAAATTTGCTTTTTCTTGCAACACTGCCGCATAATTTGGTCCTTTCCTGACCCCTAATTCCAGTGGCCCTAAAAATCAGTTCCTGTCCCAAAAAAAAGTCAGTGCTAAGCTTCAAGGATGTCACAATGTTTTTTTAAAAACAGATGCTCAGTTGTGCCTTCTTACTGGCACTTTTAGTAGGAAGTGCGGCGAGCAAGTGAACGTCTGATGGCCAGGAAAACAGGGCGATTTAGAGGATGGTACAATAAACAGACACGGGGGTGTATGAAAGCTGCTTGGGTTCTTACCCACGTCCAAGACAGATGAGAGTGGCACAGTCACTCAGGGCTCATGGTGACTAATACTGATGATACGTTTTGGCTGGTGAAGAGTACACCGTAGGTCACCAGGATATGTTCTGAATGTGAGCAGTTCAATTGGGGGAGAGGATGTGGTCCGTCAGCTAGATTGCAGAGGTTGGTGCTGGAAACCAGGGTTCGAGCCTCGGAGTCGCGTCCACATCCTGTGATTCTGGGCAAATCACTTGATCTCCCCGTGCCTGAATGTGTCCTTGTGTAACGTAACCGGTGCTCATGTAAAGCGCTCCAAAACCTTCGGATCGAGTTTGCGCTATATAAATCTGCAACAAAATAAATTATTGGATGAGCTGCTATCTGTTGGTGAGATAGGAAGAGAACCATTTGAGGACTATAGCAGTTAACACTATACATGAAGTAAATGTGGTGAAAAGTGGCTGTCTATGCTTTTGAAGGTGTGCCCATCACAGTTTACGTGTGGGCACCATAGTCTTCTAATGATGAGTACAAACCAGACGAACCTGTCTCTGTGAATTAGAATTTATTATTTGAAGTACCACTTTTTCCTATGGTCTCATGTCACTCATTAGCGCTTGAAATTCACAATGCTCACCATTGCATTCACTAAAATACAATCTATTCCTTTACAAATTCCCTGAGCGTAATAATGCTTAGAGAAAGTAACTGGCATAAGCAAGGAAGTTTTTAGTTGTCCTTTGCATGTCATGCGTCCTTGCTTATATATATAGTTGTCAATAATTTTATCAATGAATGCGGTGTGTATGATTGGGTAATATTTGGGGAGGTATTTTTAAGGTTTACGGTTGGCTTCCATTAGCAAGGTATAGATATGCCTGGTGTTTTTCAGATTGTCTGGAACATGCCTGATCAGGGGTAGGCGTTCGTTGAGTTTTTAAGTGGTTTGAACACTTCTCTGGTCATACATTTAAATAATAATGGAAAGGTGTTTTTTTTCATTTGATGTGGTTTTATTGAAGTTGAGGAGAGTGATAGGTCGTCAAAGATGAGGAGGGCCCAGTGTGTCCATTTGGGTGTGTTGTGGAATTGATTAGGATGGGTGGCTTTTGACGCCTCAGTTTCCTCAATGAAGTTGCAGTTCTTGTCTACTTTCTCCTCGAAGCCGAGATTGATCACATTGCACTTGTCTGTGAATGTTTCTATTGCAGGATACAGGGTGATATTGACACAGTGCTTGATGACCTTAAACAGCAGGCTGCTGCTTTCAAAAGGTTTGTAAAATATCAGACATTCCATTAATGAAAGGAAAAGCCTGCATTTCAGCCTCCATCACTTTGCATTGCTCTCCTAGAAGATGCTTTCAAGTAGGAAGAGCTGGTTGGGAATTTTCGAAGTCTATTTAAATTAATTATAATTTCAGATAAAAGAAAGTTAGTCAGTCAAGGGCCTATGAGTTTCTCAAAGTCAGGTTTGAAAAGGTAGAAATCAACTTTTAGGTTTTCTTCTCCAACGAAGGTGATTATTCACAAAGACATTTTGGAGTATGTAAAATAATACCACTGTAGTACTATTATACATACTCGTATATGGCTTTGTGACATGGTCCCAAACATCTAAAATAGGAATAAATGGAAATATTCAGAGAATATTCATATCCAGTTAGTACAAATAGAAAGGACTGTGCCCTCTTTGCACTTTTATTAATAGCTAGTTGGATGGTTCAAGCCTGTTACACTATGCGTCTAAGAGATAATAAAAAAACAACCTGAAGATTATGAATGTGTTTTGTGACTCTGCTAGATTTCTAGCTTTTAAAGGATTCACTAATTTACTCTGTAGTAATCATGGAAATCTTTACCAGTTGTGCATTTACAAGAGTACTCCAGTGAACAAAATGTGTGCATTCATGCGTGAAAATTTCCCACAAGTAAATAATGCGGAAATGTTTATTGGTACATCTGCGTTTTTGCTCTCCATTGGGAAGATATTATCATTGGGAACAAAAATCTTCCTGTACACCTCCAATAATGTGGGTAGTGCTCCTTCAGTTTTCTCACCCAGGAAAGACACGTACACCTGTTTTTACAGGAGTACATTTCCATGAAGAATCAATGTGGGAATCCACTTGCAAGCTATTTGAGAATAACCACAGTTTGAAGTTTGAGTTTGTGTTTTCATCTGCTTGTGCATTGTGGTTGTCTCAGAAACATTCCCTTCCCTACTTCTGCACTTATGAATCCGAAAAATCAATCCTAGTGGTTGACTTTCTTGCATTCATAGATTAGCTTGAGGAATGTAAATTTCCATCAATCTGGATTCTGTTAATCAGGGTGAGTAATATGCATCTCAAAATTGTGTTTTTGCCTCCTTGGTGGAATTTGTGTGGGAAGAATACTTTGGAGAATCGGGCTCTATTTTTCACCTTTGGCAACTTTTTATATCAATGCTTGTACCCCATGGAGGGAAAAAGATGCCTCTGAATAGGCAGATTGATCATACAAATGTGAAAATGTATGCATAGAAAACAAAGCTAAAGAAAATATACTAGGTGATTGAACTAGACATTAAAAAGTTCTAAAAACACATTTTGAAAGCCAGGCTAAAACAAAACTGATTAGTTTGGACATTTCAATATACTCACAGGACATCTGCGTATTAAAAAAAAATTGGAAATCCCACAAATACAAATATTTAGTCACCTTTGAATAGGCAAAAACGGATGAAAATAATACCACCACCCAAAACCTCCCAATGGTATCAACTTGCTACCAGCATAGAAAAGGTATCATTCATGTATAGGAACATGTCCGTATTGATGCTGTACATGAGATCTGGTTTGACTATCACAGAATGGTTTCTCCTATGTTTATTGTCACAGATCCAAATCTGTCAGTCATTAAAGTATGCAGAATATCATGCAATGGAACAGGCTTGCTCTTACATAGTTTTCAACTACAAGATGTACCACACATAGTAGATTTGGGTAAGTAGTGCGCAGTTACTACAGAAATAGGAGCACTCCCCTTTCTCCATAGTCTCTAAATGAGAGTGTATGTTGTTTGGTATGACAGTGCCTTTTGTAAGTGCAGTGGTGCTCTGGGCGCACTGGAGGATCCTGTTTGAAACCATCTGAAGGATCTCATTAGCTCTTTCAACAGAGCCCCCAATCTGGAAAATCCAGGGTCTGTCACTGTATTTGAGTGCCTGCCTAACCATTCACGTGCACCACCGCTCTGGAACACACAACTGGACAATGCTGGATAGCAAGTGATAGCTTTTTTAAAAGTTAGTTTTCAACCACCTGCCTGATCACTGGAACCTAGAGCATCCTCTTAGCATCAACCATTTTCCACATTAGCACCCATTTTGAACACTGGCTATCTTGAAATGGCTTAAGAAATCTTGTATCTTTCAATACATTGCAAAGAAGACAAAGCTAATGCACTAAAGAACCATCTGATCCTTACCCAGGACTAAGCATTGTTAACATCATTACTCAGTTTCATCAAGAATTTAAGATTAATCGGGATGCCGTCTTACGTGCCAAACTAACAGCATTGTAATTATGACTGTTACTCACTTAAGCACTGCTACCACTACTTACTTTAAGTCATTCACTATCATTAATGAGTAATTACACTATGGGGCTCATTACGATGTCGGGCAGACATCATCACCGGAGCGGTCTGGAACCGCCCGACCTTGGGTCCGCAGTTCCAACCTCAGTATTAGAATGAGACCACCAGTCGGAAACATCCATTTGATAAAAGCAACTTGTGCGGCAGGCGGAAAAGACCCGCAGCACAAGCTGCTATTGTAAAATGGATGTTTTGAAACATCCCTGCACCATGTGGCCACACGGTGCAGGGATGTTTAGGGGGGCACCATAGGCCCTATAGTGGAGGGCCATTAGGAAGGTGATTCGGTTGTGGTCCTTCCGACATCATTATCAGCCCTTATATTATCTCATCTACTTACTTAACTACTATTGTTATTTTTACTACTTCATTACCTACCTCAAATAACTACTTCCACTTTTCATCTCTGCAGAGATTATTACTGCTTCTTACTATTACCTGTTACTACTGCTAGTGATTTACACTCACATGATACCACTCATCAATATT
This sequence comes from Triturus cristatus, assembly GCF_964204655.1. NCBI lineage: Eukaryota > Metazoa > Chordata > Amphibia > Caudata > Salamandridae > Triturus > Triturus cristatus. Next base: position 412,539,608 of record NC_140593.1, read on the forward strand.
TCACACATGCAATTACCTACTATTTCTTACTCACTTGTACTTAGTATTGCGATTATTATCTTTTCTTTCTGCTTCCTTTTACTGGTACTACTTCCTAACACTCACTTAACTATCACTCCTATACATTACACTAATTACTTGACTACTTTTGCATACTCATAATTAAGAAAGCTTTCTAATTAGCATTAATAGCACGAGGACCTCCCTTATCAAGTCAACTAATGTATTCTACTATCATTTTATCACCTTTTCTTTTGCATTACTTATTACTATTTATTTCTTCTGCAATTTCCACTACTTAATATTGACTATTCCCTCACTTATTATAACTGCCACTAAGAACAGGACATCATTATATAAGATGTATTATGTAAGCCCCATGATTGGAAACTGAATCATCATCTGAGAAGATAATCTCCTGAACTCTAGCCATCTCCTTACCAAGATAAGCAATGCAGCCTATTAATGTCTAGCACCAATGATCTACTTATCCAACTTGATTAGACACTATTCTACAATTGATGGAGTCTAAACCAAGGACTCTCTGTATTAGTTCCCACTTCAGTTCTGCAAAAGTCAATTCACAACCTCTTTACTCCCCCCATAGATATTGCCTGGAACCAACAATTCACCAATCTCCTTTTCACTAATCCCATTTCCAGCAAAGAAGCAATGCCCAAAACCACATTCGCATCGGATGGCAGCAATAGATTGTTCTAAACACAATGTTGACAGGCACATATCTAACCTGAGTGTTGCACAATATCAAATCAGCAAATGCACACCATGTAGATATTTCCATCCTCATCTTCAATCATAACGTCAATCAGAGAAACATTGCTGAACTCAAAAACATAATGCATAATGGATTTCCTAGTACATCAGGGCTACATTATTTTCTAGGGAAATCAATAGTGAAACAAGGAGGATGGATGGAATCATTGTTCAGAATTCCTTAAACTATTCAATATTGCCAATCACAGATTATCCTACTTTCGCATGCCTAAAGATTGCCATTTCACAAACACTCTTAAACACCAAACAGGTTTATGTAATTTACTCCCCTCCTAAATCTAAAGCCATCTTCACCAAACAACTGACTAAATGCATTACTCACAATCAAATGCAATCTCCAGCTAACCTATACTCTGGACCATTAACACTGATTGAGAAAATACTTCATCCAAGGCTTACAGAGATCTCAACAGCCTGCTTCACAACCTCCCTTAGCTCTTTTCCTTCCCAAATCAAATCTTAGATATATAGATATTCAATCTAAATATAAAATCATTAACTTCTATCAATCTATCAATCAATAAAATATTTATTCGATCTCTTTATAAACAGATCATAATAGCAGAATTTCATCAAACCACCCATAAAATAGACAGTACAAGCAATATTATAAAAACATATAGAATCAATTAAAATCTTAATAAACTTTAGATGTCTCTTAAACCAGGGTCACTTAATATATATATATATATACATTGGATTCATGATTACGGTGATTGAATCCTCAGGCAACCTCACACCTTTCTCTTTCTCATACAAGCCCACAGAAAGGTGGCTACAGAAAAACAAAGCGGTACAAAATGGGGTGGTGATGGACGGAGCATCAGAACCAATCAAACACTCACGCCCAGTCAACAGATCTGGGTTTGATCCATTACCGTTCTTTAGCCCACTCTGCCACCCCAGTTCAGACATGGCCATATGCAAATCAGTCTGACCCTGTGCCTCATGGGAACAGTCCAGCCCGAACTGCCAAACCATGCCTTCCCTGGACCGGAAACAAGCTTCCTAGGACCGGTTTCTGGCATTTCAACCGTCTTCAGGCAGGCTTGCTTGAATCCAGTGGCAAAGTGAGCAAGGGACTCACGTCTGAGCATACCCTGCCAACGTATGGCGAACAAAGCGGTACAAAAGGGGGTGGTGATGGACGGAGCATCAGAACCAATCAAACACTCACGCCCAGTCAACAGATCTGGGTTTGATCCATCACCGTTCTTTAGCACACTCTGCCACCCCAGTTCAGACATGGCCATATGCAAATCAGTCTGACCCTGTGCCTCATGGGAACAGTCCAGCCCGAACTGCCAAGCCATGCCTTCCCTGGACCGGAAACAAGCTTCCTAGGACTGGTTTCTGGCATTTCAGCCGTCTTCAGCCAGGCTTGGTTGAATCCAGTGGCAAAGTGAGCAAGGGACTCACGTCTGAGCATACCCTGCCAACTTATGGTGAACAAAGCGGTACAAAAGGGGGTGGTGATGGACAGAGCATCAGAACCAATCAAACACTCACGCCCAGTCAACAGATCTGGGTTTGATCCATCACCGTTCTTTAGCCCACTCTGCCACCCCAGTTCAGACATGGCCATATGCAAATCAGTCTGACCCTGTGCCTCACAAACAAACAAACAAAGGGTTCAGAAAGAGCCTTTAAAAAATACAATGCCACCCTTCATTGAATACAATTATGGCACCTTAAAATTGGGACAATAAAAGCTTCTCTTTTGGCTTGGTAAAACTTGCAAAACAATACTAGATGTAGGTCCGACTGGGACGAATGGTTATCGCACGAACATGGGACCAGATCTGAGTGTTTAAATTTCCTCTCTGGGAACCCTAACATCAGAGGAATGAGGCTCAAACGAAAACGCAATAGGATATATCTATGCTGCACGATAGTGGTGCAGGATAGGTATGGTGTCTCCTTCCCCTAATCTAGAGGAGATAAAAATGCACGCATGGGACGCTTTTTGTCACTGATTCTTTTCCCTACATACAAAGTTAGCCCTCTGCATATATGCCTCAATTCTTTTCTGTTTAGACACCCTCCTGCAGGAAGCTGGAACCCGAAATAATTCTCCCTGTACAATTGATATCAGTTCTGCCTCTACATATCTGGAGCCATAACAGAATTGGCGCCAATCTAATATAATATAATATAATATAATATAATATAATATAATATAATATAATATAATATAATATAATATAATATAATATAATATAATTGGAGAATGAATGGGGTAGCAACACCCAAGTTTTAAAAAAGCTGTCTTCCATTATTTGGAGTTGGTCAATAAGGGCCTTCCCCCAGACTCCCGCCCCGTAAGTTGACGCTGCCTTTGTCTTTTCGTGGTAGATGTTTTTTATTGGGTCCTGGGGGCTGGCGCCTAGCTTCTTGACAAAGCCCTTAATGGCTTGGAGACTTCTTTGCATGCCTAGGGCTCTTGCCGTCACCAAGTTTGCCCATGAGTGTTTTTTGTCAAATAAGACTCCCAGGTATGAAAAGGACTCTACCACTTCAATCGTCTTTGAGTTCAGATGGAAGTAAGGGGATTTTGCACCTTTACCGGCTCCTGCTATAATGATGAAAGATTTTGTTTCATTCACTCTGAGATCTAGTGAGGTCATGAATAAAGCATATGATGTTATAAGGCTTTGAAGAGCTACCCCTGTCCTAGCAATTAGGACTCCATCATCAGCATACGCCAATATTGGGAAGGGGTTGTTATCAAATATGGGCACATCCAGAGTTGAGGCAGTCAAGGCCGCCTCAACCACGTTTGTGTAGATGGAAAAAAGAAACGGGGCGAGAACGCATCCCTGCCTGACTCCTCTCTCGCACTTGTACATTCCCCAATTATGACATACCGGGCACAGGCAGAAGTGAATTATCGATCCCCATCCCCTCCATCATGGGCCACAACTTCTGATGGGACACACAGTTGAAGGCCACTGACAGGTCCATAAAGGCCACATAGATCTTCCCACCTTTTGCTTTAGTGTATTTTTCTATACAAAGTGAGAGATTAAATCATTGATGAAATGTCCCCTTCCCCCTCTCGAAGCCATATTGTGCCTGCATCAGAATGTTATGTCCTTGGGCCCATTCCTCCAACCTGGATAGTAAGAGCCGGCCCATGAGCTTGGCAGTGGTGTCCAGTTGGGAGATGGGTCTGTAGTTCTTTGGGCTGCCCTTATCACCTTTCTTGTAGATTGGAACTATTACACTATGCTTCCAGGAATGAGGAGGGCCCTCCAGTGCTATACAGTTAAAGATATTAATTAATAGGGGCGCCCACAGATCATAATTGTCCTGGAAGAGGTCGATCGGCCCCCCATCAGGACCCGGGGCCTTCCCTGGGACACAGGCCGCCAGCCCTCTTCTAACTTCACAAAGTGAGACGTTAGACTACCTTGGTGTGAGGGAACTATCTCGGGATGTTGGAAAACAGGAGACATATTGGCTCCGAAGATACTTTCAACTTCTATCAAATGCCTGCCCCAGATGCAGTTTGACCGAGCAGACATCTAAATGGTCCATTATTTATTTTCTCTGCCTGGCAATGACACTCACTATCTAAAACAGACCTGGAATTGTCCCTTGGACAACATAATAGAAACCACCCCTGAATACCTCCACATCCCAAAAACCAATGTAAGCAAGCTGGCATAGGAACACATGGCTGGAATGGGACAGATAATAGGTCTGGGAACCATATTAAAGTGGTCCTCTTTAGCGAGCCAAATAACTAAAAACATGGCCCACATTTGCAAATCATGGAAGTTTTAAACTTGTAAAGACACGCTGTATAGGTGTTTTGCAAGGTATGGTAAACTGAATGCATATGTGTTTGCTGCAGGTAATGTTCCTTGGCATGATATACTCCCACATCTTTTACCTTCACTCCTCCTGTGTTGTTGAGTTCGTTTTTGTTGGCTTTAGGACTCTGTGAACTTTACAACTGCTATTCAGTGCTAAAGTGCTTGTGCTCTCTTCTTCAAACATGGTCAAATATGCCTACACCTATTTGGCACACTTAATTAACTTGTAAGTCCCTAGTAGACAGTTCTACATGTATGTGAAGCCTGTAAATTAAATGCCACTAGTAAGCCCTTTAAAACATGTCTCAGGCCTGTCACTGCAGCCTGTAGTGCAGTTCTAAAAATTCCAGTTCAACCTGGCAAAATAGGTTGTACAACGGAACAACGCAGGGAAACTGGTCGCAACCCTTAACCACGCATTTTTCAACACGCATTTTTTTACAATGTGTATGTTTTTACAACGGATGCCATTACCACACATTATTTATTCATTTAAGAACAATGTATGTGTAGGAGGAGACCCCCACAACCCCAAATTACCCTAAATTAGTGATAAAGGCATCCATTGTAAAAAGATAAATGTTGTAAAAATATGCTTGCTTAAAAACGTGGGGTAAAGTCACAACATGGTAAAAACCTCATTGTATAGGCAGTTTCCCACAAAATACACCTTTTGCCATGCCTAAACCTTCCTTTTTTAATACATATAAGTCACCCTTAAGGTAGGCACTAAAGACTCATAGTTTAAGGTGTATTGTATTTAAAATGTAGAACATGTGTACTTATGTTTTACATGTCCTGGCAGTGAAAAACTCATAAAGTCATTTTTCACTGTTGTAAGGCCTATCTCTCCCATTGACTAACATTTGGCTACCTTATTAGATTTAATATGTGATTACATTGGATTGAGAACAGATAGAGATATGCTGTTTACCCTCAAATGATTTGTAATTTAAAACCATCTTTAATTCTGAAGTCATATTTTAAGTCAAATTCTGCAAATGCTACATTGGCATTTTCCTGATCTAACCATTTGTGCCTTCTGCCAGTGTCCTGGGTCACACGACTGTTAATGGCTCTACTGTTGGGGTTTGTGTATTGCTTTCAGACAATACTATAAAGGGAGCTTCGGTGTGGACAGTATGGGCCATCCTGGCAGGATAACAGGGAGGGTCTGTACCCAGTCCCAGTTAGACTTCAAAGGTCTTTATAGACAAAGGAATCTGACACCAGGCCTGCCCTGACTCTTGTCACTCCGTCAGTTTGTAGCCTTGACTGCTTTTCAGAACCAGGTGTGGGGTTAGGGCAGGGAATTCCCCCACACATTGGCTGACTGCAGGTATAAATATTTGACCTCCACAGCAAGTCTTACGAACACCCCTGGATCTGGACCTTACAGAGGAAGTACTGCCATGTTGCCAAAGCACTGCCCTGTTCCTGAGGACTGCCATGCTGACTGAGAAGGAAGACTAAACCTGCTTACCTTCATCCTAGGCTAATCCAGACTGACTCCAAGGGTTAGGGGACTGACCTCCTGTGTAAGCTACAGGGACACAAAAAACATCAGAGGTCTCCTTGTAACTGCCCAGCTGGACCTGCCTGAGCCCTGCTGGCCTCTGCTGGAGTGAGTCCCTGATCCCTAAGAGGTATCTCCCTAGGTTCTAGGTCCTTGGCTGGCATCAGAGTGTACTCCTCTGCAAAAAAGGTGAAAATCCTGATGTTTGGGCTCTTCATGACCATAAACAGGACAGTTCATGCTAAGACTTTGCTCCCTGCGACGACTAGTAACATGAAGCTCCAGTGAGACCTGCCCTGTGTGCTGCAGCAACCACAAGTGATGACCAGCAACGGGAGAGCTGCACTTCACACTTCAACATCGACCGTCCACGATGCTCAACTGGCTCTTCTCACTACAGCCATGACAGCCCCCGACCCCCAGACTGCTCTTCGCGCTACAGCCAGGGTCATCCACAACGCTCTACCTCCATCTGCCCCTCGTGCCAGACTCAGACGGTAACTCTTCAGCAGGACTAACTTGGTCCCTGTTCATCGTGGTCAGCCTGAACCTGTGACCTTCCCCCGGGCTAGCAGGAACCAGAAGACCTCGAATGGCACTTTGTGCTTTTAGGCGGTATTTTGACTTTTAAGATTTTTGTCATTCATTTCTGGTATCAATGTTTTAATTAGAATTTTCTCTATTTTCCTAAATTGGATTGTTGTATTTTCACTTTATTACTGTTTGTGTGTTGCATAAATACTTCAAACATTGCCTGTAAGTTAAGCCTGACTGCTTTGTGCAAGCTTCCAAAGGGTTAAGAACAGGTTAACTTAGTGACTTTTGTGGTTCACACTGACAAGGACTGTAGTTGTTGATGCGGGAGAGGAACATGGCAGCCGCAGCTTAACGGTTGCGGGTCGCTCCTCCGGGCTCCGAAAATGGTGACAGGAGATCAAGGCTCGGGAAATCGCCAGGAATCGTAAAGACGGCTTACCTCCTCTGTATGGATATTTGTTTTGAATAGGATCCCGTCCTGCCCAATTTATTCAGCTTTTCGGGGGTCGGAATGTGAGGAGGACTGCCGCGGTCAGCGCGGGACGCTTCGACGGCTGACGCCCTCGTACTCCTGGGATTCCCAGGCGGAAGGGACTGGGGAGGAGCCACTACAGGGAAGCCATGCTGGAGGTGGGGGATCGCCGCGAGTGCCATGAGACGCAGTGAGTTTCTCCCCTTGCTGCTGTGCTGTTCAAGGGGAAGAGCGTGTGCCCTGGAGGTTCCCGGTTTGGCACTGGAACAGGTAGAGGTGCACTGTTGTGGCGGACCTCCCTGGGGAAGCCTCAAGAGGCTACCCTGCCTAATTTGGATATACAGCTACAAGGAAGGACAGCGTGGGGGGCAGCGGGGGGTGTGGCAGCTGATGTTGGGACTCAGTCCCTAAAAACATACGGGACGATAAAAGTGATAAGAGGAATATCGACTATAACAGCGGAGGACAATTTTGAAGAGGGCTACCCCGATTGTATGGAGAGGGGCGCTACACTTCAGGAGGGAACGTCTCCCCCCAAGTTGAGTAGATACTAACTGCGAGCAAGGGCAGCCCACCTGGCATCTAATACAGTGATTACACACCAGTTCTTCCCTTGGGAGCCTCTCCACTGGTGGCAGAAGTTAGAGCCTCGGGTAAACAGGGGGGAACCCTAGTAAATTAGCGTCCTCAGTAGAATTTAAAAATCAAAAGGGTAAAGCGAAACCCCGTGATAACAAAGTAACTCTCTCCAAATCAAAAATCACCCCGTCACTGAAAACTTTCTATCAAGTTATGTCTCTCTCTTCAACAAAATCGAACCCCTCGCCCTCACTTCAACTAGGGGCCAAAAACATGCTTCAGCCTTGTATCACTCCAGCGCCCGTCCCGAACCCAGCACTGCCTCCTGATCCTTCTCCCTCCCCCAAATGCTTAAAAGTGAAGATAGTGGAGCATACATCTAGCGCACACAGTAGAGTTCAAGAAAAATACACGCTGCCAAATTCCGGTGAAACTCTTAAACCTCTTGAAATGGCCAAAATAATCAATCTGGAATCAGAGGTACACCCGGAAATCAATCTCACTAACAGATTTTTAGTGTTGGAGCAGATGGAGAAAGATAGAGCCCTATATCAGACTCAGGATCTGGAGCAAGATCAGGCTCGAGGAGAGGAAAGAGGATGGGCCGAGCATGAAACGGTACAGAAGGTCAGGCTGGAGCAGGATAAGAAGCTGGTTTCAGAAAAATTGGAGGCTTCCAATAGTCCCAATGATCGGAGCAATAATACCTTTTCTCTCCCTCCCCCTAAAACCCGGAACACTTCAGTTTTAAATCCACACTCCCGTGCAGACCTCCTCTTGGCCATGAAAGAAGAGATGACAAGCAGATTCGTAATCTCCAAGGCCAATCAAGCTGACCTGGCGAATAGGTTTTTAGTCTCGGAGGCGAACCAGGTGGCTATCCGGACCTCATGTGAGGCCCTTGCCCAGTGGTTAGAAGAGGTTACTGCAAGGACCGAGGTAATCGAAGAGGAAATTTCCAAGCTGAAAAACGCGATTAAATCTACCTCCTCACAGCTGGCGACATTAACTACACAAAATAAAGAACTGAAAGATGATCTTGAAAGATTGGAGAATCACTCGAGGAAAAATAATTTGAAATGTTTAAATATTCCAGAAGCCTTGGAGGGAGAGGACATAAAGGGGTTTCTGATTACTCTATTGAAGGGTACAATCCTTAAGTGCCATCCCAACATCGATCTTAATCATGAAATCCAGAGGGCTCACAGAGACCCCTTTAAAAGAAATTTGGGAAGGGAAAAACCCCGTAAAGTTTTGGTAAATTTTTTATCATATTCAGTCAAAGAGCAGATTTTGTCTGCTGCTGTAAAGGAAGGGATTATCTCGTCCCCATTTATCTCCCTTCTCCTTTTCCATTAGATCCGACATTTCGCATATAACTGCTGAAAGACAATGGGAACTGGGGAAGAGCCTGGCAGAGTTAAATAGTCTAGGGGCAAAAGCCCAATTGAGGTTCCCCGCCACCTTACGAGTGATGTGGAATAACCACATGCACATGATCCGCTCCATAGAAGAAGCAGATTCTCTTATCTTAAAGATACAGCTTGGAAAGCAGGGACGGGAGTAAAAGAAGAATGAACAGGCCCCATGAGAGCTTGGTTTCCTGTCTCTGCATTTAGTAGATGTAATGTAATTGTATTGTAGCCCGGGGGAGTAGTACCCAAATAGGCACTGCCTATTGGAAGGGAGGGTTCCTCAGGGAGTAGGGAGATCCAGGGGTCACTGGGGCTCCCGCAGGGAGAGGGGATGAGGGGAGCACAGGGTGGGGTTCAAAGCGGGAGAAAAATAATAAAATATTCCTCATCTCACCTAGTAAGAAGAGATATCCATTAAACTCCAGTAAAAGGTGTCCGGGCCGCGGAACGGTGAAATGAAAGGGGGTCGCAATATTCCGTTATTTCTTGGAATTTAAATGGCCTGAGATGCCCAAGGAGACAGAGATTCATTTTTAAATGTCTAGAGCTGTCACCAGTACAGGTCTGTTTGTTGCAAGAAACTCATTTAAATCAAACAGAGGCACAGATTATTTTCTCTAAAATACCCTGGATACAATGTTTTTGCCACTCTCAACAATCAATAAACAACCGTGGGGTTGCAATTCTGGTAAAGAAAGGGGTTCCCTGCCTGATCAAATCAGTTCAGACAGACCAAACAGTCAGATGGATCATTGCACAGCTGTTTTTTGAGGGAGTAGAATTGACTTGTTCATCTTTCTAAGGCCCTTATAAAGACGACCCAACTTCTTTGGCCACCTTGCAAGATAATCTGATTAGGATGAATCCTCCTCTGGTAATAGGTGGGGATTTTAACGATAGGCTTGATCCCGTAAGGGATAGTTCCAATTTGAGTCATTTTAAAGGTAACCTGCGTTCTCGCAGGGTTACGAAAAATCTATTACTAAATTTAAATTTGGTAGATCTCTGGAGAGCTAAGATGGGGAGTGCCCAGGGCTTCACTTTTTATTGTAAAAGATATCATCACTCCTCCAGAATAGATTATGTTTTGATTAATAGAGAGAACCTAGATAATATTCTCAGTATATCGATATTGCCTTCTCATTTATCCGATCACGCTCCCCTTCTGTTTTTATATTCTATAAATAATAACAGTCCGCAATCAAGATGGACATTGAATAGAACAATGTTATTAGATCCAGGAATTATTCAGTCAATCAGAGACATTTCTCTTGAATTTTTTAACATCAATGTAGGTTCCACATCTATAGAACTTGTGTGGGATGCCTACAAGGCCAGTCTGAGAGGGTCATTACATAGCTTAATAAGGTTCAAGAACAGAACTAAGGCCCTGGAACTGCAAACCTTGGAAAATAGAATATCTGAACTCGAAGCTGAAAGGAGGTTTATTAATCTTGAGGATATTGGAGAATCGACCTTGATAGGAAAGAGATTGGAGGAGGCTGGGCAGGATCTTAGGACCGTCCTGGACTTGAAATGTAAGGCTCAGTGGCAAGTTGGTAATATGGAAGATTTCGACTACCGCGAAAGAGATGGATCCCTACTGGCCTGGAAAGCGAGGATAGACCGGGCCAAAAATTACATAAACAAACTAATCATAAATAACGGGGGGACTAAATCTAGCAAGCCAGAAGAGATGCAGAAATGTCTTCTGTCTGTCTTCTCGAATCTATATAGGGAGAACATAGATCACGATCTGATATCGTCGTGGCTAAGTGATAAGTCTTTGTCTGTCCTCACTGATTCCTCCAAAGATGTCTTAGACGCCCACATATCCATTGAGGAGATCAGGGACCAAATAAAGAGATAAAAAAATTAAAAAGCAGCTGGCCTCGATGCCCTCCCCAATGAAGTGTATAAATTACTACTTAACGAACTTCTACCTATACTCCACACTTTATGCAATTCAGGTTATAGCTCTAAAGGGGTAATCCCCAGTTCCTGGAGGGAGGCCACGATTGTCTTAATATTAAAGCCAGGAAAAGATCCTTTGATGACGTCCAATCTCCCTGCTAAATGCCGATTATAAGATCTTCATAGCCATTCTGGCAGGGAGATTGGCAAAATTGGCACCAAGCCTGATCAACACCGACCAGAAAGGTTTTATGGTAGGGAGAATAATCCAGGAACAAACCCAACTTCTGATAGGAAATATCGACCTAGCTGAGACAAGGGCGGATTCCCTGTCGGTAGTGGCCTTGGATGCCGCCAAGGCTTTCGATCGTGTGTGTTGGAGATATCTTTGGGGGGTCTTGGAGGCCATGGGTATTGGCCCCATCTTCGTGCAGACTTTAAAGAATTGTTATAAAGGGGCTATAGCGAAGATCTTATTGAACCCCCTGCTTTGACATCCAGAGAGGGACAAGACAGGGATGCCCCCTATCCCCTCTTTTATTTAACATATATATTGAACCCTTAGCGCAGGCAATAAGATTGGATAGTACCATCATTCCATTTAGATCTCAGAATTATCAGTGCAAAATAGCACTCTATGCCGATGATGTTATTGTGTATACTAGTGACTCCGATTCCACCATTCCGCGGCTTGAAAACACGTTGAAGGAATTTGGTTTGATCTCAGGATATCTTGCTAATTCGGCTAAAACCAAAGTTATGTGTTGGAACATAGTTTATAGAGGTGGCCCCTCTAGCAAAGAATTCAGGCATCTAGGGGTTAAAATTGTTAAGGACCTGAACAAAATCCCCCTGATAAATTTGACAAAAATTGAAAAGGAAATTTACTATCTCTTTGCCAGATGGAAAAACCTCCCCTTGAGGATCTACGGGAGAGTCAAACTGGTAAAGATGTCCGTCCTCCCTAAGTTGACATACCATTTTAATGCTGTCCCTTTAACTTTCCCCCAGAAAAATATTAGTAAAATCCAGGGTAAAATAGGAAGTTTTATATGGGGACAAAAAAGCCCAAGGATGTCGTGGAAAAAATTAAGACGAAAGCTTTTAAAAGGTGGGTTGGCTCTCCCAGATATTACCTGGTACTTAATGGCTTTTCAATTCAAGGGCATCAGGATGCTGTTGACTACCCCAGAGGAAACCTTATGGGGCAGGCTACTTGGAGAAATGGCATTAACAGAGGGAGGTAGTGGAGGTGGTGGGTTCTTATATAAATTCGGGGCACCCAGATTTTTCAAGCGTGTACGTCTTAAGGTCCTGAAGGCTGCTTTGTTGACCTGGTACAAACTGAGACGTATTTGGGGCATAGGCTATTTTTTTGACTTTGTCCCCATTTTGGATTCCCTGTGGACCCCCCCTGCCTGTGCGACAGCCCCGTTGGTTCCGATAAAAAGAGCTGGTCTGTTGAGGTGGTCAGACCTGGTGGATCCAGATGGGGTCCTCCCCTGGGAGGTTTTACTAAGATCGGCCCCACTTTTTCCAGGTTTAAGTTTCTTCAGTTAAAATCATGGTACGAGGTTGAAGCGGAAGAAATTAAAGGGAGATGGGAACTTGAACAGTTACTACAAGACCCGCAGCCTAAAAAGAAAGAAATCTCTTTGTGGTACACAAGGCTCCTTGAAGCAGAGGACCGTGAGGTTCCTCTTCAAATATCGGTATGGAACTCAACTCCACTTGTACAAGGTATAGAAGAATCATTTGAAGCTCCCCTCAAGTTACTCTACAGATACATCAAGCCGGCTCACTTAAAGAAGAACCACTTCTTTGTGCTAAACAGACTATATTATACCCCGGCTAAAATTGCCAAATTTGCCCCGGTACCTGCTCCAACCTGTCCTAGGTGTAAACTAGATAATGCGGATGATATTCATATTTTTTTCGACTGTCCAGAGTTAAGCTCTTTTTGGAAAAATGTGGGGGAATCACTATCAGATATTTTTGAAATTCGTATAGAGGTCGACCTCCACCTTGTGATTTTTGGTAAAAATGACCCAGTAAACGGGTCGCCTATACAGTCTCATAAGGGTTTATTGTTATATCTTATAATTCTGGCCAGGAGGGAGATTTGCATTAGGTGGAATGATTCGTCCCCTTCGGACAGAGAAAGTTGGTTAAAAGCCATGCTGAGGATGGCGCAGCTAGAGCAAGATAGCAGGGGGGATAGGCCCGATAACATTTGGTTCCCATTACTAACCTGGGGACTTGCCTTTCGATTGATCCCTGGTTAAATTAAGGTGCCAAAAGTGGGTCCAATGATTACACCAGACCTCAACAGCGTGGGGAAGGCAATGACGGCCTAGACAAAAGCAGTTAGCCGAGGGGCGCCCAGTTCTAAAATAGTGGGCTTGTTAAATCTGCCAACGTCTTTGGTGAGATGAGGACAAAAAAAAAAAAGGATTGTGGTTGTTGCCAGAGTGAGGATTTCACCCCCTGAACCAATAACCCATTTTTTACCGCTTATTTTAATTTAAGAGAAATTAACAGTAAATACTGGCCAACCAAACCATAAAACAGGCCCGCAAACAGCCATTAAACCGGCCCATACACTGATGTGTCAGACCAGCCTATTAGACATGTGTGCAAGCCCATGTGCCGATGACTATTGAAAGCATGGAGGAACAGCAAAACCTCAGATGCTCGCACCACCAACAAGACCACCATGAAAGAACACCACCAACTCATCAGGTCCACGAAGAGGAACTTCATCATGTACAGAATCCTCTCCAACTCCCACAACTCTAAGGAACTCTTCAACATCATACAAGAATTCACCAAACTCCCCAGCGAAATATCCGAAGTCCCTCCCTCCCAGGACCTCTGCAACAATCTTGGCTCCTACTTCCATCACAAGATCAGGACTTTCTAAAAAAACTTCAATGAACAGAACCAAGGCATCAACACTACTCCTACCATGGGCAATGCCACCCACCTACCATCACCGCCAGGACTCCTGTCACTACAGAAGACACCGCAAACACCATGAGGAGGATACACTCAGAAGCCCCCACCGACCCCTGCCCACCGCACATCTCCCACAGAGCTGCCTCTGCCATAGCGCCCAAACTACGACATACAATCAATTGCACCCTCCAAACAGGCATGTTCCCCGATGACTGGAAACGTGCAAAAGTCAAACCCTTCCTCAAGAACTACAGGCCCATCTCTCTCCTCCCCTTTGCAGCCAATGTCACAGAGAAGATCATCAACAACCAGCTCACGAAGTTCATAGAATCCAACTCGATCCTCGACACTTCCCAATCTGGAATCTGCAGCACCACAGCACCGAGATCCCTCACGAATGACATCCACACTCTCCTCGACCAAGGCCACACAGCAGCCCTCATTCTACTAGACCTCTCAGCAGCCTTCAACACTGTCTCCCATTGCACACTAGCCAGCAGACTCCACGACGCCGGCATACAGGGAACTGCCCTAGGCTGGATCCGCTACTTCCTCACTGGTTGAACTCAAAGAATCAGACTCTCACACTTCCTCTCCGAACCCACAGAGATCAGCTGCGGAGTACCCCCAGGATCCTCACTCAGCCCCATGCTCTTCAACATCAACATGGCTCCCCTTGCCACCATCGTCAGAAAACACGGACTCAGCATTATATCGGATCCCCCCACCCCCACCGCCTGGGACAACACCTTGTGTCCCACTGCCCTCGGCAACCCTCCCACACCCACGGACCATGCCCGCAACCTCAGCATCATTCTCAACTCCTTCCTCACCATGAACCGACAGATCAATGCCGTATTCTCCATGGGCTTCAACACCCTCTGCATTCTCTGCAAGACCTTCAAATGGATCACCCAAATTCAGAAAGACCGTCACCCACGCACTCATAACCAGCAGACTGGACTACAGGAACTCCCTCTATGCCAGAAACAGCAAAACCTTTACTCCTCAAACTCCAGACCATCCTGAACGCCGCAGCCAGACTCGTCCTCGTCATCCCACGACAAGACCACATCACCCAGCACCTACCAGACCTCCACTGGCTCCCCATCAAAAAGAGAGTGGCTTTGAAACTGCTTACTCATGCCTACAAATCCCTCCACAACACCAGACCCCAATACCTCAACAAAAGAATCTCCTTCTATGCACCCAAGAGAAACCTCCGCTCCGCCGACCTCGTCCTGGCCGAAATCCCTTGTATCCGCAGAGCCAGAATGAGAGGAAGAGCCTTCTCCTACATCGCCGCCAAGACCTAGAACGAACTTCCCCTTAGCATCAGACGAACCCCCACACTGCAAGCATTCAGGAAACGCCTCAAGACCTGGCTCTTCGAATGAGACGGAGCTGCTCGAAACCCACCTCTCCCCAGTGCCTTGAGAGCCTCATGGGTGAGTAGTGCACTTCACAAATCCCTGATTGATTTATTGAGGCATTGCTTGATTGCTATATAGGCCAGTCCGACCCTGTCTGAATGCCACACTGCAATTGAGGATTTAATTAACATCATAGTACATCTGACACTAGCACATCACCAGAGGTGCTCCAGACCGACCCAACCACAGAACATCAACTTCATTCATCAAGTGAGGCAGTCATTCTCCAACCTTAGAAGAAACAAGTGACCTCTAAATCTACTAAAAGCAGGCACAAGATAATATACCACATACTAGCTATCCTAAGAACCAAATCTAATTACATGCAAGAGCATGCCGCGAGTATGTGAACGATGCAAGATCTTAATTCAAATTTATCCACAAGAACATCTCTTCACCTTACAAAACACCTGCAACATCACCTCCTGAAATAATACAATGGATTTATAATGTGCTCCTCTGAAATTATTATAAATATGAAAGACAGGATGGCATTAAAGTAATCTCCACCAGAAATATTTACTTCAAAAGCCCAGAACACATTGGAAGCCTACCCCACAAAAGCTTCAAATGAGCTACTCAAATTGGTGAAACATACTACGACTAGGACTTAATACCAGCAAATATTTTCTAAACTAATATTGTTCTACCAGAACCACCATAGTATGCCCTGATAAATGCTTCATTGATGCAGGAAATACTGCCAGGTCACCTAAAAATGGAACAGATCACCGAAATTCTAAAAAAACAAAAACCTCATCATGGATCCAAACATACTATTTAACCACAGGGTGGTCTCCGGCCTCATATGCAACCCTGTTGATCTGCTAGACAGAGTGGAACATAGAATGGATCTCCAAACTCATCCTGAACTGTACGTATTTAGGGAAGATTAGTAAAAAAACTCTCCAACATGTTCCCATGACATGTGGAGTCCTCAAGAAAATACACTTTCTCTGACTCTGTTCAACATATGTGTTCAACCCTAATCACACACTTTTCCACTACAAGAGTCAATGTTCAGCAATACACAGACAATAAGCAACTCTCCATAAAAATATCATCCACTCATGACATCTTCACCATTCACTCATGTCAAAAAACAGCAAAATTGAATGTCTGCAAATTTTCTGATGCTCAACCCACAAAAAACGGAATTCCTTCTCATCTTAAAATAGAAACGCAAAATTGACCAGGCACTTCACAGGGAATTAAAGGTAGCCGGCTTCCACTCCTCCATATCACCAGTAGTGAAATCCTTAGGCTTCACTCTAGACAAGACACTCACACTAATAACCCACGTGAACAAACTGGCTCAATCAGCTATCTTCTACTTACATTCACACACAAAATAAATGAAGATACCTGCTTACCACAAACAGTCTAAAAACAGCAGCCCACACCCTGATCATCTCCAGTCTGGATTCGGGAAGCACTAATCTGTCCGGAATAGCACTCACCTCGCTAGCACTATTCAAGGCATACTTCTACTTCACTGCCAAACAAATCTCAAACAAGAAGACATTTGGGCATATCTCCTCATCTAACGAGAACTTCACTGGTTACCCCTAGAAACAAGGATCAATTTCGAAATGGTTGCCTTGCACAATAAGTCGTGCAGATTAGCTATTTACCTTGTTCAGTTCACCTATGTCCTTACAGGTAGGGAGGTAATCCTAAAAAGTAAAAACATACTGCTTCTTAAGACTCCCAAATTTAGGACTTTCTAAGCTATGATACAATCCTTCTCCCCACTAGCAAACAATCGCTGGAACACTCTCGCTGCTCAGCCGAGAACCCAAACTGCCTTCCTGTCATCAAGAAGATGACACAAAAAACAGCTTTGTACCATGAACTAAAGTTGATCTTTGTACACTCTGAGCCTATAACCCCTCCCCACCTCCCACCCATCCCCCCCACTGCATGTTCATGAATGGCTTCTATCCTATGCTCTTAGGGGTATATTCACAAGAACGTGTGCTAAACATCACCAAAAAATGTTAACACAACTTTACACATCGCATCCTATCGCAGGAAAATCACCCTGTGTCAACGTGGAATTTACAACAAGGCGGCCCCATGCGATAGTTTGCCGACACCACAGCCAATGTCCGCGATAAAACCACCTCGACGGAGATAAAAACACAAACCCCAATGCCAAAAAACCTGCGATGGTCCAAAGCATGATGAGGAAATCAGCGATAAGCAGCGCCAGGCCTGCAACACAAACCTGGCAGGTGGGGAAAATCACCATAAAAGTCGAAAAAACACCCAAACACAAACTGACCAACACCGAAGCACCATGGAGGCAGCCGGAGAAGGCGCAGAGGATGAGCGCAACCCCACAAGCACCCCGGACTGCCAGCCCGGGACCTCAGGGTCAGGGAAGGACAAGGACAAGAAGAAGAGGAAGACGAAGTTCAGTCCGCAGGCGAACAGGATCATAGTCACGGAGGTGATGGAACACCATCAACAACTGTTCCTCACCTCCAACGTGTCATTGGGCACCAAAAATTGAATATGGCGGGACATCGTGGACAAGGTGAATGCCGTCGGAGAGCACAAGATGACAATGGACAAAGTCAAGAGGCAATGGAATGACATCAAGCGAAAGACCAAGGAGAAACTCGCAGCCAACCAGAAGGCAGCAATGCAGACTGGAGGTGGGGGCCCAGCGCCACAGCTCGTGCTGGATAACATGGAGGAGCTGGTGTCGACAGTAATCAGTTGGATACTGTGGCCGGAATCAGGGGACCGGACTCTGATGGGGGGAGATGGCCACAATGGCACACATGCACAATCAGGCAGCGCACAGTGCACACCCTCAATGACTCTGGGTCATCGCCCAGATCTATAGACTGTCACAATGTACAATGCCATGCTGTCTGAATGTCAACATGTACCATGCGGCTACATACATGTGGACACATTGCAATACACCATCTCCCCTTCACATTGCAGGGCCACCGTCAACACCCCCTGCAGAGCAGTCCCAGCCACTCTTCACTGATGACGAGGAGGACAACCCCCAGCATCAACGCACAAGCCCTCCTAGACATCATTGACATCAAAGCATGGTGATGATGAATGCTGCTGGCCCCACACCATCCACATCTCCACCCCCTGGTGTGCCATTGCCTCACAATGCAGCAGACGTATCCACTCTGGCACCTGATGTGTCAGTGGCACATAGTGCCTCAGCCGGTACTACAGCACCCACAGTTGGGGCAGAGCACACATCTGGGGACGAGGACGTGACTGGGTTTGTGATCAGGAGGCACTAGCATTCATTTCCACCATCTGGCCTGTTTCTGCTTGGTGCCGCACATGGTCCCATGACCTTCCAATGAACCCCCAATACACTACGATGCACTCACCTTGGACAGTGACATGGACTGCCATATCCTGTTTGATGACCAATGATACAGCAACCAGACTGCGGACTGTATCCTTCCTCTTCTGCAGTACTTGTCATCCCCAGATGGACTCTGGCTGGCCCTCCACGGGCCCATATTGTGTAGTGTGCTTTGCATTGCCCTGTACCTCTCCAGCTGCAAAACTGCACTGGATGTGCAATAAACATCCAGTATTGCACTGCTGTGTTATGTCTTTCATCATTCATTTATGAATGTGTGGATGAATGTAGGGACAGTGATTTCCCTTGTGTCAATGATGCTCATCCTGTGGGATGCCAGTCAGAGGGTGCTACATTGCATATTTTGTTCTGGTTGCCACGGACACTACAACAGGGAAATACGCATCAGTCACTTCCATGTCCAGAGCCCACGAGTCATTGTTACAAGCCCTGCGCTGGTCCGGTTTACGGCAGGCCAGACCACTCCACTTACGCTCCGAGGGGGGGCCCTCATTGCTACCCGTCACAGGCGTACTCGCTGGTGGTGTGCAGGTCACTTGTCTAGTTGTCAGCATGTCATGGCCACTCCCTGAGAGCAGGTTTGCACACACACCACACCCATTCAGCACAGGCATCACAGTCCATGTGACTCCGCCAACATGATGGGCCGATGACGTCACATTCCCCTCTGGCGGTGCTGACTGGATGACGGACGCTCCACGGTTCTCAATCATAAATGGCCCATGGGTTGTTGCTCACAGGGTTAGTGGCACCCGAAGCCTTGCGGCCGTCACGGGCCTACCACCACGTGGCGCTGACTGGGGTTGCACACGGTTAGTGGCACCCGATGCTTTGCAGCTGGCACAGGCACCCCGCCACGGGGCAGTGACTTTGGGTGCACTGAGTTAGGGGCACCTTAAGTGCTGAACGGGTGTGCAGCCTGCGATGATGCCCCGTCCCGGCGGTCTGGACAGCTCAGGTTTTGTGTGCCCTGCTGGACCGCAGTGTAGGCCAGAGCCAGCGGGCAGCACGAGCCTACCGCCACGTGGCGTCGCTTCCGGGATCCCAGAGTTAGAGGCACCTTTTGGGCTGAGCGGGTGTGCAGCCTGCGATGAGGCCGGGTGCACTGGTATGTCCTTTGCCATGGAGTAATCAAGACCCAGCACCAAACGTGAGACTCGGTGGCCTGCGGAGTGGAGCTGCATGATGTGGAGTGTGCCAAATCCGCGGGCCACGGGCTTGTGGCTTGCAGCGGCATGTGGGGGGACCTTGTGTCTGCACGCCGGTGGCGGAAGGTGAGCAGTGAGGCCTGGGTGTGCATGGACGGCCATGCTCCGATGGGCGGCGGGAGGGGCTGGGGTGCCTTTGCCTGGGTGTGCATGGGTGGGCAGGCAATGTTGTCTTGTGCAATTGTGTGCACTGTGCCAATCATGTATCTGGACTCTGTTTAAGATGAGGGGTCTGTCTCAGATGTGTGACCTGGTGAACTGCAATACATACCCGCAAGTGGTTGGAGACACACCAGTGGCAGCAGGTGCCAGTGTGGCCTGGGTGCGTAGGGGCGGCACTCTCTCCCCCTCTCTTCTTCTCTCTCTCTCCCCCTCTCTTCTTATCTCTCTCCCTCTCTCTTCTTCTCTCCCCCTCTCTTCTTCTCTCTCTCTCCCCCTCTCTTCTCTCTCTCTCTCTTCCACTCTCTTCTTCTCTCTCTCTCCCCCTCTCTGTCCGTCTATCTCTCTCCCTCTCTCTCTCCTTCACTCTCTCTCTGTCCTTTGATGTGCGCAGGACACACCTTCTCATCATGATTTTTGTCTTGCAGGCTGTGACCTATGGATTGCCCCAAGGGGAGCCGCCATGTGTCTTCATTTCATTTCAGTGTTCATGTTAATAAAGTTTCATTTGTTGCTTCGAAAGTGAATGTGTGATGCTCATTTTTGTGACGACACATGCATGTCACCAGTGGTGATTGTGCGACATCATGCGGATTATTTTGTACATGTTTAGGTGTAGCTGATGTGGCATGTCTTTGGTCAGGGGGGTGCCGGGGAGGCGGGTCTTGAGGGTGGAGGCGGCAGGTGTTGTTGCCCTTTCGGCCCTCTGGGCTGCATGTTCAGTTGCCCGTGTGCATCTGTTGTTCTTCAGATGTGGCTCTGGGCTGGGCTCCCTTTTGTGGTGCAGGATTTTGTCCGACTTTGCACCAGGTCAGAGCAGGTGTTCCTGCTGCTAAAGCGCCTTATCGCCTGTTTTGTGTTCTTATCGCAGTTCTGGCTGGTCGTTGTGAATGTTGTGGAGTGATGTTGTTGCGGCTTTTGGCACGGGAACACCAACTCTGCATCCCATTAGCAATAGTTGCGGGGGTCATCTGTGGCGATGTTTTTTGCGGATGCTATCGCGGGTAAACTAGTGCTGTGGGATGTTAACACCAGCTTGTGATTGGGGCGATAAGTTTATCGCAACTTTTGCTGCGATAAAGTGCCGTTAACTCGGCGATAGATCCTTGTGACTATGCCCCTTAATCTATTTCTTCCTACAGCTACTGTTGAAGTCAAATACCCTAATACCTACCACATGTTTCTTTGATGGTTTTTCTACTATTTAAAGCGCAGAAATGTGACTCGATACAGGTAATTAAGTAAGTAAATATAGTAGTAATTGTAACATTAGGCGAAAATTGTGTTTGCTCCCATATTTACAATCATGTGTTTCACAGAAACTGCACTCCTTCCAGGGTTTCTGCACGTATGATTTTTTTCCATAGGCTAAATAATGTGATTATGGAGATTCCATACAAAAAATGGACACAAATAGATTTTATGCATGTAAATACCTGTTGCATTGGTGGAATCAGGTGCAAAAACCCACCCAGTACTGTACACAAGAGATATTTCCCCGATGGTTTTGTTGACCAACTCCAAAGTGACAATCGGTTGAGGACGCAAGTTTTTGTC
The DNA here is from genome assembly GCF_964204655.1 of Triturus cristatus. Taxonomy (NCBI): domain Eukaryota; kingdom Metazoa; phylum Chordata; class Amphibia; order Caudata; family Salamandridae; genus Triturus; species Triturus cristatus. The sequence continues at coordinate 412,561,348 of NC_140593.1, forward strand.
TTTTTTAAATAAACATGATTTTTTAATACTATGTAGAAGTTATGTACATGTTTTGCAAAAAAAAAAATTGCATCGAATTTCAGATTATTATTTTTTATTTGAAAAATAATGTCCCAAATTTTTCACCGAATGGACTAAACAGAGTTTCTTCTCCAGTGTAGAAGTTCTTTTGATATCGGATGGACAGCAGACATGCGTTGGAAGCCAAAACGTTTTTTTACTTTTTATAATAGTTATGATCTTTCTGATCAGGGCAATCTAGAAACGAAACAGCTGAACTGCCAATCCTTGACTCTCTAGTGGAGAGTGAAGCTATTGTGGGCCGTGGCTCTCGAACTATTTCCACCCCTTATCTGTGGTCATTTGTGCAGCCATCCAGCTGAATATTCCCACAGTCTGCGGCCGCTTCCCCTCACCCAGCAGCCCGGAGGCGTTGAGAGGTCTTTTCATTTCCAGTGGATTATTGCATACCTCGCTCAATGGCGGGGGTGTGAACCAATGGCGTCGACTCTGAGCAGCCTCGACATGACAGCAACACTTCCCACATAGAATGCTGACTCGAATCGAACACCGCAAGCAAAGCACGTGAACAGAACTAGAAAACAGGATAAACTCACAAAGAGCAAATTGTATTGAACAAACAACAGATCCACAGGGCAGGATGTAGCTCCGGCGCGTTGTGCCCGTGTGTTCTTTAATGAAACTAGTCTCCCATGTAGTTTCTGAATGTAAACTATTCTAGCCAGAGGCTTTTAGGGTCAAAGGTCTGGTTCACTCCGCCACGTAGTTAAACCTGGGCATGCTCAGGCAGCAGTCTCTCGCTGACCTGAATTCCCAGTCGGAAGCACACGCGAGAGAGCTGATGGCTTAAATGCAGCTGAAATGATGACTTGTGACCACCTCTAAAATGTTCCATCTCTCCACTATGAAATCATGCTGTATTTATCCACCCTCCACCAATGTAATGGAGAACAAAAGTGACTACTCTGGCCTACCTTTTTGTTTCACCGCCCGAACCCATGCTTCTACTCATGTGCGTGCTTACGCACACGCATACACACATACACACATACACACACATGTGAGTGTAAATTAGACTCAGAGGCATAAATTCTATCACAGGTTTAACACCTGAACTTATACATGTCTGCATGTTAAGATATTTTACAGGGTTAAGATACCTGCAGGAGAAATCTTTGTATTTTTAACAATTTGAAGGGGGTTATAATAGAATCCGAAAACTCTGTTGGCCAATGCCATTCTGGGAGAGGTTTGTGTTTTGTCCAATCATAGGGACCACTTGTGTTCGCGGGTGGATCGCCACCGCCGGGCCGGCGGTGGCGATCTGCCCGCCAAATGACCTATCTTCACCCCGCCATATTAGTATGGCGAGGGGCACCGCGGCGGATGGAAAGACCGTCCGCCGCTTTTCCGCTAGTCGGATTGCTGGCTGGGGGAAAAAGGGATTGGTAATAGTGGCGGAACCTTGTAGGCACCGCCATCAATATCAGGATGCATGCCTTTCCATGGCGGAGACTCCGCCATGGAAAGGCATGCAGGAAATCACCACGGGGTCCATTGCGGGCCCCTGGGGGATGAGGGGTGTGGGTAGCTGCACTGGGGGGTACCCATGGTACCCCCGCATCATTGACATGCACAGCATGGGCTTCAACATTGCAGCGGGTGCTGCTAACAGCACCGCCCGCCGTTGAAGTCGAGGATGCGCCCACCAGTGTGGCGGGCACATCCTAATTTGCCTAGCGGGACCGCCGCAACCTCAGCGGTCAGTCCCGTGCTCCATTGCGGTGTCTGCCCGCCATCGTAATCAGCCCCATAGTTTTGACTCATAAAGAAGCATAGAGGGTTAATGGATGTGCTGCAAAGCACATTGTGTTACATGCAAAACACAGATTTGTCTTTTATGTAGATAGGTAAGTGGGCTACTGCTTTTGACACGGATAATTGTGTTACTTGCAGTGGCGTAGCTAGGGGGGTCGGTCCGCCCCACGCGGCTCTATTTTGGGGGCGGACAAAGGCATTCAGATAAGGCTCGGCTATCTTTCGTGGACGTTCGGAGACGGGCAGAGAAGGAATAGGACTCGGGCAATGTCCTCTTGTTTTTTGTGCTGGCAGCTGTCCCCCCCCCTCTCTTCCTATTATTCCCTCTCTTTCTGTCTTGCTCCTCACTTACTGAAAACCGTAACTTGAAGAAACGGTTCACAACCTCTTTCCTTCTTTCATTTAGTTGCTTCCCTGTGAAATGGATCCAAAAAAGAAAAACACTCTTGCGAGAAATGCCCTTTTTCTGAAATTTTTCTATTCCAAAGTTCAGCGGGATGTAGAAGGTTTTAAATATTAAAAATAAATACATAACTAAATAAAGCATGACAGAGTGGTTGCAAAGTGTCCAGATTGGTTTTATTCACCGCCAAACACATCAACCTCACTTTACAGACTTTGCAGTGAAGCGCTACTTTTGTTTTCTCGTCTTTCTTTGAACAGCATTGTTGTCCCCAGGTGGGGAAGTGCACCATTCCTGGAGGTACTGCAATACCTGGTTGATGGGTGGATTGGAAAACAAAATGCGTACCATGGCTCTGTTTATGGATGTGGTCTTTTTAAACCATATTGCTTACGTTTATTAAGGATATAAGCAATGGACATTGAAACGGTTCCCTTCAGGGCCCTGTAGTCATGTCCTTAACATTTCAGGTAAAACCACTCGCTGATTTCTGAATAGTGAGTGAAAGATCGTTAAGGTAACCATGTTGTTTCTGCTTACATTTCACATGCATTACTTAATCTTGCATTCCCTATGAGTGTTTGCTTTTACTTTTTTTTAGGCAGCATATTACTCTTATCAAGTGCATAATTTGAATTGAGCCACATCCAAGTGTTTATAGCGGGCACAATTAGGTTGTAGCTGAAGGCAGTGAGAGTTTCTCTCAGTGGGGCAGTATGGTGTTCAGTGGGGGAGAGGATGTGGCACTATGGCCAGAGCTGTCGAATTTGGAACTGGGGAACTGGCCTTCATGACCAGTCCACCAGACCACTCTACTGAGAGAGAATATTCCCATGCTAGACCTTAGAAGGCCCCACTAGACCTTAGAAGGCTTGATGTCTTAGCACAAGCAGGTGTACCCTAGTGGTGTCAATTGTGGGTTCACCTTGAAGGCCTGTCAACCACAATCCATACTGAAGTTCATCACCAGTCTTGCGGGCAGGCCTACGAAGCAGCACACCCTAGAGCAACAGTGATCCAGTCACTGTGACTCTGTCACTGAGGTCACATGAACCTTGAGCAGGTTAGGGCGGTGCGAATGGTGTGACCGCACTGGGTACCTATTTCGGGTGGGTGCGTAGTGTTTGCAAGTATATTATGGTTTAAAAAAAACTTGCTGCCTCCTTCCTGGCCTCCAGCAATTTTCAGAAACAATAAAAATGTCATGATAACTTCGGTGATTAATGTTCTTCCTAGAGAGAGATCTGAGTTTTGTCTAGTGGAAGGATTGACTCCTGGAAAGGTAGCACAGAGGGTTAATGTGCCTGCTGCAAAGAACATGTACCATGCAGATCACAAAGTGCACTGCTTTAATGGGGGGACCATGATGAATGGTCATTTAATGTCAGCTGTAGATGATGGATCCCTGAACAGTGTCATGTATGTGCATGTTTGCATTGTGCTGAGGGGATTACCAAGTAATTGTTCAAGCAGCTCTCTGATGGATGTCACACGCGGTTTTTCTGAGTCCCCAGATAGATCATGCAGTCTGTGTGTTCTCTTTTGTTCTACCAGTCACTGCCAGTCACCGGTGTATTCAACTGTTTAGCCTTGGACCGTGTCATTTATGTGCATGTAACTTGCATGATCGAGGTAACTATTAGCGGCGATACTACGTGTCTCTCGGTCCTCTTTCAAGTGCTTGCCGTCCTTTTTCCCCAGCAACCCCCCCCTCCTCCCCAGGGGTGGCAATCTGAGGGATAGCCCTGGGCGCCACAAGCTCTAGCTACGCCTCTGGTTACTTGCAGTCATAAGTAGCAATCTCAGTGATCTATTTATTGGAATGAAGGAGCTGCATGCAAACTGTAAGTCATAGGTTTAGGACTGTATTGGTATTTTCTCAATCTTTTGTCATTCTAAGATTGCAAAGAAGGTCTCCATTTGGAATTAGTAATGTCTTGTTAGTACAGACAACCCCAATCACTGTTACGTTTTATATCCTGTCTTTGTGTTTAGCACTCTTAACATATAATGTCTACAAGTATGTATGATTGTTGCATCTTACAACCCCTATTCTCTTAAGTAACATTTCCTGTACATTGATTTACACAGTGCAATTAATAAGTAGATTTTGGATGCTTGCTCCGGTGTGTAAGCTAACGTCACTGCTCTTTTACCTGTTGAGTTAGCTATGTTGTCAATATACGTTTAAAAAAGGGTGGAATAATGGAGTAACAACCTTTGTTTATATTTGAGATATATATATGACATTTATTGAATGGGGGGTTCCGTATGATGCATTGTTGAGTTGAACAATAACAATCTCAATATATTTTACACTTCAGATTGAAGAACATCCTTTCATTTCTTGATGTGGAAGTACACATCAAGGGAAGTAGCATTCATACAATAGTACACAGAAAACTTACAGACAGAAACAAATTGCTATCTGTTTCGAGTTTCTATTCTGGACCACTCAAAAAGAATCTTCCTTACTCACAGTTTATGAGACTGAAAAGAATTACAACTGATGCATCGGATTTTGAATATATTGAATGATTAGTGGTAAGAGGGTACTCCAAGACTCTCACAAAAGATTCAGTTAACTGCATGAATTTGAAAAACAGATTAACTGTTTTACTACCACGTAAGAAACAGACAGCCAAGGTTCAAGTTTGTATCTAAATTTTCAATTATTTACAACAAGATTAAAAAGATCATTCTGAGACGCTGGGAAATTTTGCAAAGTGAGAAGGATTTTGGAAATCTCTACAAAGAGAGACCACTATTTGCAATTTAACGTTCAAGCAGTGTAAAAGAAATCTTGTCCAAAAGAAGTAGCGTCATTCAGAAAAAGGACTGTAAAGGTACACTGAGGTGTCAGCGGAGCAGATAAGCAGTGGTAATGGTGTGGGCATGCAGTCTCTGATATTTTAATCCGGTGTCGCTGTGTTTCGGTTTTTTCAAGCAGTCGTGATTTTAATACAGAGTACTCGCGCTGCATGATGAGGATCTTGTCCCATAGTCGGCAATTAATGCACAACAGAAGGTAGTGGTTCTCTCAATCTTTTCCATCTATTTTTATTTCCATTCCCTTATATTTGTTTCAAATTTTTCTGTTTTGTCTCCCTGATGAAGGGTGCGCAATGACCGAAATGTATAGGAGATATATGGAATGCCATTGAATTAAACTGATATAGTGTCACAAAAGCATACTGGATGCTTTATGAAGAGTGATGAACTTTTCACACACATTAAACATTGTTATGTTGGATATGCTGATTAATTAATAATTCGGATGAATAAATAAAGATTCCCAATAAAATTACAAAGATTGATGAACTCTTAAGTACTTGCCATGTGTAAGAAGATGTCCAAGAGCTAGGAAAGCACCATTGTGGGTTAGATTCCTACACTTGCATGCAGTGGGTCTACATAGCAGAGGGTATGCAGCCATTTTCCTACTCGGTCTCTTTCTGCAATGCTTAAGGCCTTATTTAGAAGTGGTACACAGGTTACGCCATAACAAATGTGATGGGGTATCCTGTCCACCAAACTGACTGTACGTCCACTCTACTTAGAGTCAGGTGAACCGTCATCTTTCTGCCAGTGGTGCCCCTGTTAGTTTCACCAGCGGAAACCTAAACAAATAGCCAATAGACTAGTGGCCATTGTTGTATGGACATCAAAATGTCTGCCTGTTTGGTGTCTTTTTTTCTGTTTGGTACTGTATGGAAAAGCCTGGTGTCCCAAACATAAAAAAAGAAAAATGACCCTCACACCCTGGGAAAAAACTTCTTACAGTGTTGGGATCATTAATTGTTTGTTTATCAAAAACAAACTTCCATTTTGAAAGTTTGTGTTTGAGTAGCAAAAAAGCTTGCTGAGCCACCACAACAAGGTAACGACCTTCAACACTATGGCGGATGATGTGCCACCGATCAAACTCTAAATGAGACCGTAAGTGAGTAAAAAAGCAATGCAATGGAAAGCTGGTAACTGAGAGCAATGCCACTGATGATGAGTAATTCAAACATTCCAAATATCTTATATTTTGTTTTTCTCAGTGAGCAATTCTAAATGTTAAGTTTATGCCCAGATATGAGACCCATCGCTACTTGTGCTGAAACTGATTTTGAGTTGCTTGTGTTGATTTTCAAGGAAGGCATAGCCTACCAGTTTGAGTTGGACTTCCCTTTTATTGGGTAAGGCCAAATCTTATTTTAGTATTGTTGGTCCCCATCTCTAACAGCACAGTTAGAAAATCCCTATTGAATGGAACACTGCTGACAGCAATGCTAATACTTATGAAGAACTCAAGTAGTCCAATCACTATGTTTTTTGTATTTTTCTCAGCGAGTCACTAAAAAAAACACATATATTCAGAGTCCGGGTCTTGTAGTTTGATGTGCCAGAGAGACTTAAGCTGCTTCTCAATGAGGCTCAAACAGGGAGAAACTCTTTACGGTTTTGATGTGTTCCCTTTGAGGAGTGATGTGGCCTACTATTTCAGGCTGTACCGCTTGGTGCCAAGATTCCTTTTCATGTGGTTGGTCCACCTCTATAATGACGCAGTATGCAAAAAAGGTGAATGGTATGCTACTCATATCAATGCCAGTATTTATGATTAGTTCAAGCATTTCATCAGACACAAAAGCACTTTAGCTTGCAACACCAAATCTGCTCTGAGGTGGCTGGTGCTCTCATTCAATGCAAATGTGGTCTCACACTATGCAATTGCACAGTGAGTAAAAAACAAATATGTGTAATGATACCCAGAGCAATTCCAAAGTTATGATTAATTCAAGCATTACATCTGTCACATTTTGCATTTTCCCCAGTGTGTCACAAATATGTTCATCACTCATTATGCCATAGGAACTCAAACTGCACCTCACTGATTCGGCCCAACCAGGCAAAAAATGTCCCATTGTTATTTGTGCCCCTATTCAGAGGAGGCAAAACATAGCAGTTTGGGATGTACTGACAATCCTGCACTGAGGCGTTGGCGGATTTACATATTGTTGACCTATCACTATAACGGTACAGTGGGCTAAATAATGATGTAATGAAATATTACCCTAAGCAACGCCAGTACGTTTGACAAAAACAAGCAGCCCATTCATCAAATTTTTGCTATTTTGCACATTTTAGCATATATCACACTGGAGTCCTGTGCTAGTCATACGTGCCTGAAAGGGCTGGGCCCATATGTTCTAGACCTGTTTTTGAGTCAAACTCCGATGGGTCTTTTTCACAGCATGAAATTGTAAAGGGGAGAAAAGTTGTTAGGAAAATAATCAATTAGCCACTAATTCTCTTAGATACATAATAATCCAGGGACAATGAGTCAAGTTTAGTTGCTTTATTACAAAGCCAAAAATAACTGAACATAGAGACACAGCAATACGAGGGTATAGAAATACAACGGTATTAGCATGAAGCCAAATCTGCGCATCCACTTTAGTCGGTGCAGCATAAACAACACAATTAGTTCAAGAAGTAAGATACAGAAAATCAGGAAGTATGACTCCAAATTTCCCTGCATCAAGGGTTGGTGAGTGAAAAGAATTAAATCTATCCTATTCTAACACTAAGATGACATCCCTAGTTAAGCATTTTCAGAAAGAATAACAGGTGTCAGCATGTGGAGTCTTCCTAAGAAGTCTCTCCATGATCAATAGGTCAAGTAGCATAAAGTTACCATAGTAAAGACAGAGCTTGTTCTAGGGTGCTCTCTCTTTGGAGGCAGGAAAAAAGTGGGACACTATCCGCAATTCCAACAACCAGTTATCCACAGGTAGCACTCCCATGGTGAATTTCAAATAACGCCATCCACTCTGGGTACAGTCCTGAAGGTATGTTTTTTCTATGATGTCAATGGTGTACCTTCTTCGCTACAATTTGTCCTTGGTTCTCAGGCCTCCTCCTCTGTGAAACGCAACAACCTTCCTTTATTGATTCAAGCCATATGTTTGTAACTTCTTCTCTCCTTGTCTAGCTAGTAAAACAAAGACATTAATCTGACTAACAAGAGTGCTTCTTCACCTGCAACACAAAACCTGGGAAAGAACAGATTCCACAGCACAAATGAAATTCAAACTGTTAATTCTAAAGCGAGAGTCTTCAGGGACTTGCGTTTTCAAGCACGCGAATTTCAGCTAACTTTAGAAAGCATCATATAAGCTTTACGAATTCACATAACATTAATGCAATTTCAACTAATATATTTACCTATGTCTGAAATGACATAATTAAGAATCACATTTACTGCACGAAAAATTGACAGTTGCTCAATATGAGTTCTTCATGTTAACGTCTACTGCTTGTTACATTCATTTTCTATGTTACTCCTCCATGCTAATTGTCAATAGCCTAAAAAACATCACTTATTCATGTCAATATAATTCACAATTTTAACACTTCACCTTAATACAGTAAATTATTATATGCTGGTGCGCATGATTACGATGCACTCCTACAAATGAAATGAGATTTTCCAGTCCATCAGTTCTCCCCTAGTTCAGGAGCGACTTGTTGCAGAAACACGCTCTAGGTACTGAGCTTTTACACTGCCTGGTATGTTGGTGTTAATGTCACCCTTACTGAAATGTCTGTAAACATAATGTTACAACCAGGATAGATAGGATTCATCTCAGCACTTGGCCATGAACACCCATACAGTGCTCCAGGGTTGCCATTACTCTATGGTGGTGAATTTTGATGTATATTGCTGAGACATTAGGGAAAAGGAGGAGGCATGAGCCACAATGCATGAGCCCACAATGCAGAGTGCATCACATAGTTTTACAAAAAAATAATATAAATGAAAGCTGCCTTGAGGCAGTAGCCAGAGAAAGGCTAGATTGATAGGCGGGTAGCAGGTGATCCATAAACCCAAAGAAAAGTTTACATGTATGTAGAGTGAACTGTGGCACCCAATATGTCACCAAATGATAGAAAGAAAAGAGCAAGAAGTTGAACAAAAATGATAAAGAAGAAAAAATAACAGAAAGTGAAGAGTAAAATGCCTCGTATCCCAACATCTAATACCCCTTTGTTAAAAGAAAAAATGCTGGGATACAACTAAGAACCTGTAGATTTTCAAATATTGTAACCATACATAAACCATCTTCATGCCTTGAAACGATGTCTTATGAAAAAACAAATACATTATTACACATAGCAGCCTTACAACATATATGTATGGCATGGATCACTAATACAGGAACATTTAAACAAACAATCACAAACAGATCATATCTTGATGTCTCCCCAGCACCTAGATAGTTAACTTGAGAGCCCCACATCTACCTATTCAAGTTGCCATCTTCTCTTCAATCTGCCCAGGTAGAAATTGTTATAAATCTTTAGATTATGGAAGATCAATAGCTATCTTTGTTCTTTGATCTTTGTTATGGAGGTCTCAGTAAATCCAATTCCAACTTAGCCCCTATCAACAGGGCTACGTTAACTGTGTAGTTTTTTAGTCACAAAGTGCACATAATTCTTGGAAAACTATGAAAACCACAAAAAGTACCTCTAGTTTAGTGCAGGTGCTTCTGCATGAAAATCTGGGCTTTCACAAACATTTTGTATGTGCGGGCAGTTAGTGCTGAATCACTTACAAGGGACATCTAAGCAAGGTATGTACTATATAGTACATATATAGTTCGATAGTACATATATATGCACTACAGTAGATATATAGTACTGTGTTATATATGTACATATGTAGTATAGTACAGTACAGTACAGTACAGTACATGCACAATTGCTCCTGCGTTACTAGAGCAAGGCAATGTCAGGCTTGCTCGCTAAAACAAGCAAAGTATGCACTTGAGTTAACATGTTCTTGAGTTACAGGCACAAGAGTGTTTCAGAGTCACTCACAAGTAATAGTTAGTGAAAACAATGTGAATATGTAAGCCTAGGTAAAGCAGGGAGCTCCACGAGCTACGAGTAGGCAAATAATTGGGACTACACTTGCATATTAAAATCGTATCTCGCCCCTACATATCTACCCTCCTCTTCATTGACACCAGAATTTCTTTCCACACTTTGATGGATCCTTTCGAGAACTTTAGCGAGATATTCCTCTTGCAGTCCTCTCATCTGAGATCTGCCACTTTCCTCGCCACCTGTAGGATTTCTACAGTGCAGGGTCAGAATGGGAACCAAAAGTAGCCTGTCCAAGGCAGCCCTGAGCCCTTACTCCTCGCTCTCTCACTTCTCATTTCTCTCTCGCTTTCTCCTGTCTCTCCTGAAGCCCCCTCCACCCTACCCACACCCTTTGTCTCCTGTAAATACCTGGGGAAGCGGGAGAAAGTGGCAGATGTGCTTGCAGCGCCCCTGTCGTAAACACCAACCTCCAAAGGCACCAGCCCACCGGGTAAATGCCTGGCAAAAAAATGGGCAGTCCAGGCCCGGTACAACATGCTGGAAATGCAAACGCCTGAATGCCAAAGATGTTTCTGATTTTTTAACTGGTGTGTCCAGAAAATGAGTTGTCTTTACATTTCAAAATCCCTACTCTATTTCATCTTCAATCACTGCAGTCAGGCGCCCTGGAAATGTGGGGCCTGGGTAGGCAAATTTCAGGCCATAAAAAAAAAAAATACTGCCAAAATGCCCACAATTGTAGTATTTTTGCTGTAGGCAGAAATGTGCCTTTCAGAAAACTACTACTTGCCTGTGGACCGTCACTGCTGGAGAATCTTTAATTACATTATCTTGTTCCCATTGGTTAGTTTCTAAGTTTAATCATAAGTTATTAGTTCTCCTTACTCTTCCAGATTTCTGAAAGCATGCATAATATCATTATTAATGATGAGCCTCTCCCCATATATAGGGGTACACGCAAGCTAGCAATCATATTTTTAGAAATTGGGTTTCTGGTTGGCAGAGGTATGCACCCTGTCCAAGCTGAAACCACAATCCTAATAAGGGTAAATCAGATCCACACTCTTAATTAACCTGTGCTCACCCTCTGGTAACTTGGCATAGAGCAGGCAGGCTTAACTTAAGAGGCAGTGCGCTGAGTAGTTGCACAACACATCACACAGTAGCACCGTTAAAACTCCAAAATAAGACCCCACACCAGTTTGTAGAAATATAATATTATATTCTGACCAAAATGACAAAAATCTAATAAGTAGCAGTCAAGGTAAGGTAAGGTAAGGTAAAATCTTTATTGCATGATTAATTAAAATCTTTGCAAAATAGTACATTTAAATTAGGTCTCATATACCAATACATTTGTTAAAAGAACTTCAATATACATTACAGTAAGAACAGTTAGTTATAAATCACAAGTTTTATCGAACAATTGGCTGGGGTAAAAGCAGATAAAAATCTCCTGATTTAACTATTATAATTATTGTCTATGTCCGTAGTGCAGTGTCCTGCATTGTGCTCCGTTGGTATCTGATTATGATTTCCAGTTAGAGCCGCAGTTTGAGAATTGCAACTACTGCCTTTTAAAACCAGATCTCTGTGCTTGATCTGTTATATTACAGTTACATTTGACATAGCTTTTGCAATATTAACAAATTTCACCAATCTACATGCTAATTGGATATCTCTTCCATCAAAGCAGGCTTTTAAAGCTTCCCTGCGGGTTCGGATCCCTCTCACGTTCCAGGCTGGTTTTAGTAGCAGTTTGCGCTCTTTGTCTAAGCCTCTGCAGCTGCACAACAAATGGAGGATATCGTTTTTGGATTTGCCTCAGATTTTACAGTTTGTGGTTGTGTCTAACCTTTGCCAAGGGGGAAGGTGCTGGTTGACCGGTAAAACACCCATCCTCAGTTTCAGATATGATTCCTTCGCAATCTTTGAGAATCCTGTTCCCAAGTAGGTTTGCTGCGCAGCCTTTGTATAACTCTGAATGACAAACCACCCGTGTGCTCTTTTGGATAGGGTAGATTTGTCTTCTTCCAAAGACAATAACTTTACTGTTTTGTTTACTAACTGTTTAAAGGCTTTCTGTGGGCAATTGATCTCCCAGAACTCTTGTAGGGCTCGATAGTTTATTGCCAATTGTAGATAGACCGCAGCTGGATTGTCTTTGTTTTTATTCATCTCTTTCCATAAGTATGAGTTCATAGAACCGTTCTCTGCTCCCTTTATTTTGAACCAGCTCTAAGCCCCCTTCCGTGCTACTTGCTGTTTTTGGAGGCCAAATTCTAGTCTTAACTCGGCTGGAGAAATGTATTGAGGGATGTTAAAAATTAATCGAATTGATTTCGACACTGCTTTATCCAGAACTGTTTCGTCTCTTCCTCTCATGCATTCACTTCCGTAGGTGATGGTAGGAAGCAATTTTGCTTGAAAGACTTCTAGAAGAGGTGATAGATCAGGGCCTGTTATTTTCTGCTTAATTCTTTTTAGTGCTACTGCCAGTGCAGTCCCTCTTGTTCTAATAGTTGCTTTGTGTTGTCCAAAGGAACCCTTTCTGTCAAAAGTGATACCCAGATATTTGTACTCATCGACCACCTCCAACAATTTGCCCTGAAGTTCCCAGCGAGGATGCCCTAGTTTCCTTCGATTTATGATCATCACTTTTGACTTCTCCAAGTTTATCGTTAGCCCGTTTCTGTCTGAAAAATTGCTTGTAGTATTTATGAGGTGCCGAAGGCCAACTGGAGTTCGACTAATCAGTATTAAATCGTCTGCATACAACAAGTTTGATATTGTTAGGCTTCCTAGATTTGGGGCATGGTGGATGCAGCTGTCGAGCTCTGCTGAAAGATCAGACAGGAAGAGGTTGAACAGGGTCGGGGCAAGGACACATGCCTGCTTAGCCCCTTGGTGGTCGTTATTTTTCTCGATAGGATGTTACCGGTTCCTAGTTTTATTTGGATCCATGTGTCGGAATGAAGTGCAATTAGTTGGTTCAAAAGTTGCGGGCGATTTTCCAGCCTGATAGCTTGGTTCAGAGTTTGCTCCTGTCGATGCTGTCAAAAGCAGACGTATAGTCAATAAAACAGACAAATAGTGGCTTCTTGATTTTTACTGAGGCGTCACTTAATAAAGAGAGAGCAAGAATGTTAGTCGTTGTCCCTGTACTTCTTTGAAAGCCTGTTTGGTTAATAGGAATTAATCCTCTCATTGATGCCCATTCGGTGAGTTCTTCCAGTAATAGACCTGCAAAATATTTTGTATCTATGTCAATTGGCGCTATTAACCTATAATTCTTTGCTTGACTTTTACTGCCTTTTTTGAAAATAGGATAAATAATAGATCCTTTTCAGGAGTTTGGGATTCTCCCTCTATCCAGGATGTTTTTAAAGAGGGGACGAAGGTGTTTGGCCCAGTAGCCTGGATCTTGTTTGTATAGACTTGGAGGAATTCCATTGGGCCCCGGAGCGCCCTCTTTCTTGCCCTTAGAAATTAGATTTTTGATCTGTTTGATTGTAAATAACATGAGATTCTCTTCTCCTAAGTTCTTTCGTGATTGGAGATCGCAATTGAAGGCCGTGGTGACTTGGGTAATTTCGTCTGTATTTTTGTTAAAATGGTGCTGCAGGTACTTTACCCAATCTTCTACTGTTATCTGTGAGTTTATTTCATAAGCCCTTGGGTTGTCTAGGTTGTTCACTGTGCGCCAGAATCTCGCGCTGTTATTAGATTTGACGTCGTATAGCAGTTTGGCCCATGTCTTCTCTGTGGATTCATGCCTTATTTGCCAAGCAGTTTTGTTCTTTCTGCACTTTAGCTTCCTTAGTTCTACCTGTAAGCTGATGTCGGGGTCTCTCTGATGCAATTCGCGAATTACTCTGTTGATTTCCCTTTTTATTTGCCTCAGGTCATGGGCTTGATTTGTTAGAGGGTTCTTTCTTTGGTCGCTCTTATCTCCAATGGGTAGACTTTGATGGTTCTTAGTTCCGCATATGGCTACTCCTGTGTTTAATTTAGCATTAGCTGTGCTGAGGTTTTCTAAGAAGTTCTCCCAGGCCTTGATGTTATCTCATTCATTCATTCTATTTTCTTCCCAGCAATTTTTTGCCATCTCCTCGAATTTTTCCAAATCCTTTATTTGGATTTTATTATCTTTTGATTTGAAGTTACTGTTAAATCCTGATTTTTAGTTGAGAAGGTTTGTGCTGTACCCTGAACCTCCAGTTTAAGCTCTTGTGGCAAGTGATCGCTACAGTCCATTATTCCAATCTTAAACCTGCTTACTAGATTGAGGAGTGAAAGAGATATAAAGGTATAATCTATTGCTGAGATTGCCACCATGTTATGGAAGGTTGCTGCTTGGGGACAATCACCCGGGAGTCTGCCATTTAATGCTATCAGCCCCAGACTAGTTAGTTCCATCAGTAGTGTTTTCGATACCTTGGTTTGTTTACCCCACTTACTTTTGTCCAGCGGAGAGAACCCCCATTCTAGTAGTTGTTCTTCTGCTGAGTTATCATTACCGTTTTTCCCGGAGAGGGACATGTTGAAGTCTCCTGAGATGATATAATGTGGTGTCGTTGCTGCTGTCATGATCCTCGTCAATTCTGACACTAGGGATTTTGCACCTATTTTTTTTTTCTCTCTGGGGTGAATGTAGGTATTTACCAATACCACTTGTTGTTTAATTTTCTTGGCTGCTGCTATCTCCATCTGAATTGCGTTGATTCCATTATTAGATGTGTATTTCATTGTCAGTTTTTTAGCTGAGCCTACTGTTTTTATTGAGGCGTATGTGGTTAAACCACCTTTCAGACGTCCATACTTCGAGCTTCTACTAGCTGGTAGTAGTCAAGATATGAATTTTCAAAGATTTAATGTAAAAATAGCACTTAGAAGCAAATAGAGCTCCAAGAGATAATTGGTCACACTGGACCAGGGCAAAGTCAAGGCTTCAGGATGCCAGTGATGGAGCACAGGCCAGCTAAAGAACCCACACAGGGGCTGCTGAGCAAAAGTACCTTGAGCCTTGTTGCTGCTTCGTCGCACCAGATGCATTGAGGATCCCCGAGCTCTGGGGTGTTCCATCGGATTTCTCCACCCAACTTCGGCGATGCATTGGTTCTATTGAGCAAAGTGTTGGTCCCGAGTGCAGCAGTTCCGTAGGCGATGCACCAGATTAATCCACGCTGGAGGGACAATGCATCAATCTTCTCTAGGCAGTGGCAGCAATGAGTTGGTTCCAAAGTGGTGGTTCCGGAGATGATGCAGTGCTTCTGAGTGCGATGCCTCGGTCTGGTCTCTGCAACAACGGTGATGCGTTGATCCTGATCTTGCACCAGGCGGTGTGTTGGGTCTAATCGGTGCAACGGTAAAAATGCATAGGTTCTGGCAAGTGCAGCATTTTTACGCTCACTTCCAAGGGCTCAGGACTAGGTTGGCACCACTTGGCAGAGCAGGACTTACAGCGAGCAAATTCCAGGTGCTTCTTGAAGATGGAAGTGATGTATTTGATATTCGTGAGACTTCAGCAACAAGAGGCAAGCCAACAAACCCTTGAAGAAATTTAGGTTCTGGGATGTACAGATGAAGGTCCAGTCATTCTTCCTCCCAGGCAGAATCAGCAGGTAACTGGCCAACACAGCAAAGACGTTCAGGAAAGTGGCAGTCCCTCCTACAGCACAGCAATCCTTCTTCCTGGAAGAATGTCCTCGGTTCCAGAAGTGTTCTGGGTTGGTGGTGTAAGAGGCACAGTACTTATACCCAGTTGGGCCTTTGAAGTAGGGAGACTTCAAAGAGATGCTTTGAAGCTCCATATTGAGTCCAGGAGGGTATGCAATACTTTGTGTGGGGATAGCATACAGCCCTTTCAGTTGTAAAAGTGTCAGCACCTCTCTCCCATCCTGTTCAGGACTGTCTAGAGGGAATGCCGGAAGCCAGCTGCCACATCCGCAGACATGTATTCCAGACAAAGGCAGAACACACCAAATAGTTTAAGTAAGAAAATGCCAACTTTCTAAAAACGGCATTTTCAGGACTGCAATTTAAAAACCAACTTCATCATGAGTTGTATTTTTAAATTATAAGTCCAGAGACACCAACTTTGGAGTTTCCAACTCTTCCCAATTAGAAGCCACATTTATAAAATGTAATAAGTCAAACTCAATGTTATCCTATGGGAGCAATAGGCCTTGCAGGAGTGAAAAACGAATTTAAGAGTATTTCACTACCAGGACATCTAAAATGTAAAAGTACATCCCCTGCTTTTTGAATACACTGGACGTTGCCCATGGGCTGTCCAGGGCCTACCTTAGGGGTGACCTACATGTAAAAAAAGGAAGGTTTGGGCCTGGAAAGTAGGTTAACTTTACAGGCTAAAACTGCACACACAGGTCCTTGGCACATGTAGTGCACTTTACTACGGACTTATATGTAAATTAAATATGCCAAACAGCTGTAAACCAATTATACCACATATTAGGTAGAGAGCCCAAGCATTTTAGCACTGGTCAGCAGTGAAAAAGTGCACAGAGTCCCACAGCCAACAAAAACAAGGTCAGAAAAAGAGAAGGAGAAAGGCACAAATTTGGGGGTAATCCTGCAGAAAGGGCCATTTCCAACACATATATACTTAATTGTAGTACAAACCTTTAGTATTAATAGTTCTGAATTTTGAACTTATATATCAAATCTTCTCTGAACTGAAGAACTGAAGTCTGTTTCATTCCGCTTCTCAGCACAATTCGAGATGAATGTCCCATCTTCAGGGTAATGGTTTTATAGACACATTACTTAACAACGCAAACAATTTGTCAGAGGCGCCTCTTCTAATTAAACGTAAAAATATTTAATGTCTTGTAAGAAAAGCATATTCTATAAAAGCTTAGAAGCGAGTTCCCTACATTGCATTTTATCTGCCTCATACACACTTCTGTCAAGCGCACTATTGTGTTTTTCTTGAGCGATTTGAAGCAGATAAAAAAATAACTGAACTATTTTACCTGGGTTATGATGCATGGCCTCCCGAGAACACAAGAATATCTGCAACTAAAGCATTAACTCACTTAGTTATCTCACATAAAATACACATCTGTGATCTACATTTAAATGATATTCTATACAGCCAACACATTAACCTCTGAACTATTTTATGATGACTTATACCTATGGGGAGGAAGTGCAGAAAGATCTCTTCAGAAAATCCTTTAACCACCAGTTATCCTGAAAGTTGCTGAATACATATCGATGTCTGCTGCATATGTTTTCCCCCCCCTGTCAGACTCCTCTGCCATGTGCTTTAACCCATTGCCTTTGTCCTGATGATTGATGACCCACTAGTAGCAATAGGGTTGAAATGTTGTCAACATTAAAACAAGCAGACTAGCTTGTGCCTCCCAGACAGCACGAGCTGTCTTTTTTGCGAAAAGCCTGTTGTGGGCTTACCGAGAACTTACAGAGGCTTACAGAGCACCCATTGCTTACCACTGGTTTACTTTATTGTCATCCTTATTAGTTTGCTTCTTGCTCAATTACTTTCCTTGTCCCAGCATTTCCAACTTGTGTTTGTTTCTGCTCCGTAGCATAGCCTCTTTATCAACCCTCTGACTGGCTGGCTTCTATCCTTCCACTGTTCACTTTTAGGAAACTTTTTTTTCTTTTTGTTTAAGCACTCCAAGAGTACGTATTTTCCAACTCTTTCTTTCTCTTCCCCATGTGTTCCATCTAAATGCCCACCCCTGCATTTTCTTTTTCCCTCTTGTGTACTTATCCCCTATGCCACCCTCATGCTCTGTCTGTTCTATCCATCATGTGCTTCCCACCTGTATTGCTGTCACTTTTATAACCTTTTTGCTCTTTTATTCTCTTCTCCCCCTAACCACCATGCTTCGTGTTCTTCTCTTCTCTAAGCCCAATAGTCTGTATTCTTCTCTCATTGTGTGTTTATTTCCTGCCCCCATATTGCTGTCTCCCTAATGTGATGCTTTTCCATCCTCCTCCCCAATTTTCTCCTCTATTAAAATCCCAAGCGAGTCCTTTTTCTTAAATAAAATATTTGTGCTTTCACTCTAAGAAAAAGTCTTAATTTTTGTATTTACCGTTCCAAGTGGCATCCACCATCTTGGATAGGTAAATAAAAAATGAAAGCAAATAGCGCCCATGTCTTTCCACTGATGCGCATGCCTTCTGACACATGCACATCCACGTCATCTTGCATGTGCACGCCAGTGGACTGACATGACCGCCAGCAGATGTGGTGTCATTGTGCTATCTTTATGGGTTTTTTTTTTGAGGGGGGCGGGGTGATGCACACAGTACTAGGAAAAAGCCCAATGCCATAGAGAATATCAAAAACCCATTGGCAAAGCCAATATATTCCAAAGGCGTGACCTATTGGATTTGCCAATGCTTTTTATTTTATGGGCACACTTTTTTATGTGTCACCTATGTCACCTCAGTGAATCATTGTTGCCCAAAATTAACCCCCTTCACTAGCTTAAAATACAGCGTGTTTACAACAATAAAATTAGGCAAAGGAGCTTTAAAATGGCTTTTGCCTTGTTGCCAGTGTCTTTGGAGAGCAAGTTGGTAGAAATAAAATGCACCCTGATCCTCGCGGTGCTGCTCCCATAACTCACCCACTTCTGCCGCCATTCCCATTTTATGAATATTTTTTCCAGCTCCAGCACTGCTAAGAGTCATCCTCGAAGTGCAGGATGGCTCCTTGATTTTTTTACAGCAAGAACATGTGTCTGCTCTACGTTGGTGCTTAATTGCTTTTTTTGTGAGGGATCCTAGAAGAATTAATAGGTTATTTTATGTCGTGCTTTTGTGGATCAGGAGAGACACCCCCGGATGCCCCATGCGCCATGACTCACCAAGATCCAAGGGATGGACAGGAACAGGAAATCAGTCCTGGCAAAAATGTAGAAAACAGCAGCACACGGTGGCCCAGAATGAGGCCACGGGGCCCTTCGTGGTTGAGGCCTGTCAGCCTAGCCAGTTCTGAAAGCAGCCCTCGATCGAGGCCGCAGCTCACCAGGAAAATACTCGAGTATCAGACCGGCCCGTCCTCCCTGCCAGAGCTCTAAACAATTCACCAAAAGGCCAGTGATTTCCGGAAGTGACATCACGCACCTTGTAACGCGTCTGACCTTACGGGGCTGACTTTTTGTCCCACCCTTTGCCTCTCCTTAGCAACCTCTTATTTGTTACTGAGGGGCATTGAAAAAGGGGCTATTGGAAATTAAAGAAAGTTAAAAGTGCTCTCAAACACGTTTACTTTCTATTCTTGGCACTAATTTCCTGATCTCTGAGACCAAGGGCAGGGAGGCCATAGGGGCCCAAAATGACAAGTTATGGGCAGCACCTGCGGCCCTTGGTTGTCCATAATTGAACAGGGGGTGTCTGCCCCGATGCTGACTGGAACAGATCGCAATGTTTACTGCGAGGATACGTGCAAGCACAGAAGAAACATCTGTTCAGTCTTTACATTTATGGTGAAATTCAAAACATATTCCGAATAGTAGGCCAGACGAAATGTTATTTTGAACTTTGGCAGGCATTTTTGTCAAACGCAGAAATCCATGTTTAATCAATTACTCACAAGATGAAGAAAAGATGCCGAAAGCATTCGCATTTTAGCGATCTTTTTTTAAAGATTTTACGGTTTCGAGTCTGAAATGGCAAATTTTTAATTTCATGCAAAATTTCCTCGGGTGTACTCTAAGTCAATTCGACAAAGGTGTTTACTGCAGGTGACTCCCTTCAACGGTTGCAAAAAGTATAGTCAAACCCTGGAAAACGTTAACGATGCGTATGTCAATTTAACAAACGAAAGGCACACCAACCAAGTTTACTCAAAGACCTGGTTAAGAGTAAACATGTCACATTTTCATCAAAGTAACATGTATGAGGCACAAATATGCACTCCCAGACACACATCCATTAAAACGCTTAAAACGTAAACACCTCTTCACGCAAAAACAAACATGAGCAGCGCCGCCTCTTCCTGACAAGATTCAGTTCGAACAAAGCTGTGAAGAAATAAGAAACAAAAACTAATAAGGACAAAATGTAGGGTTCGTGAGTACACATAATAGCTGTCATGCTGCGCATGCGGTCTAAATGCAAGGTGTACGCATTGTATTACAGCATATGGCAAGGACTCAAGATTCACATGCAGACTTAAAAAAACAAGCATTTGCATTGCAATCAGTCTCGCCTTTGGGAACCTATATGTATTTAGCTATGCAGGGCTGTTTCTACCATTAGGCAAGACTAGGCAGCCGCCTAGGGCGGCAAAAGGGGGAGGGCGGCAAAAAACATGAGTTTGGGAATATCTAATGCATTCATTCTTCTAGCCTGGATGACAGGGGCAGAGAGTGATAGTAGTAAAAGGGAGGGGGCGGCATTTTTCAATTCTCGTCTAGGGCGGCAAAACACCTAGAAACGGCCTTGTAGCTATGCAGCACATTAGTCTGGGGGCTGAACATCTACTGTTTTTTAACATGGAGGGAAAGTAAGCACCAAACTGCGTGACACGCCAGGTATGGGAACACATGGGGAGAAATATTGCCTTTCAGCAGGAAATGGTATAGTCCAAAGCTGTTTTTAATATAAAATCAGGGCCTTTGGTGGTCATTAGGCCTGGGCAAAAATTTCGTTCCGTTCGCGGAAATTGCGATAATTTGACATTTTTGCGTTCCGCGGAGAGCGCGAAAATGTCAAAAATTCCGGTTTCCGCAGCTTGGCGATAATTTGTTTCTTGCTCGCGCTGTAAAATGATACATTCTCGCGCGCGCGCGATCGCCTTACCTGAATCCCTGCGTTCGCCGACAAGTTTTCTTGATCCGGTCGCGTTCTCCATGAGATGTTGTATTGTTTTTAGCCATTTGCGCTGTCTCGCGACAGTTCGCGCCCGCAGTGACGTCATGCGTCGCGCGATCACGTCTTTCTTCTCGCGATCATGCACCGCGAGAACAACTCAAAACAAGATGGCCGCGCCCGCAAGCAACCACATGGGTAAGTTGGCGACCCGCAACCATGCAGAAAATCTCGCGAACATGCCGGAAAAAAACTTCCGCATCTTCGCGATATTTCTGCTTGTTTGCGATAATTTTAAACATTCTCGCGATAATTTGCGAAGGTTAATTCCGCAAATTCCGCCCACCCCTAGTGGTCATATCACTGAAAATACAAGATTTGAAAAAAATATTTTTGTCTACTGGTGCTCGTGGAAGACAATTTCTATGGACTAGAATCTAGAGCATGCTAAAGTGATTCTGGTATTTTACTGACCTCTGCTGGTCGTTTTCTATCAAGACAAATAGAGGCAATTGAACAGAAAAAAAAGTCCTTAAGCGGAATCAGACAAGTCCTAGGGCTGATCTCCAGAGCCCACATAGTACATACACATATAAGTATATAATAAGTATATACTAAAGTATATACAAGAGGTCTCGAATGCTCGACCTAAACACACAAAGGGGAAAGATGGAGGATGAGAAAGACTTAAGTACCGTCGCAAAGGGAGACAGCAGGAACCAGCAAGAGGAATAAACGAGCCAAGGGTGTCAGGTACTGGATTAAAGAGGCCTGGGGTGGTTTCAATTCTAGAGAGTCCTGGTATTCGGCCCGCCGACATTTATTCAATAGGGCTTCCGAGCAGAGCTTTGGGCACCGATACTCATTATTTGACAAATTAAGCACTGATGCATCTGTAAAATACTTTTCCTTTGACGATGCACACAGCACTCATCCCACTGTGGCGGAGTGCTTTCCTATTCACATTCCACTCGCAGGCTCACGCACCCTGCGTGTGGAAGTGCTTTGGGCTCATGCTCTGACCCACTTGCTCCTTTAATGGACTGTAATGGAAGTGAAGTTCCTTGTGCGCTGCAGGGCTCGGAGTTTACTGCTCCGGTGTCCCGGTGGAAGAAACACCGAGCAGCTGAAGCACGAGGCAGGAAACGCGGAAATTACCCAAGAGCACAGCTGCCAAGGTTTTAGATTGCTATGTGTGACATTTTCATAATTTCTGTGTACTTATGAGCATCATTAGAACCACTATGAGTGACACTTTTCTCGCCAGCAAAATCAACCAATAAAAGATGAGGGAAACATAAATATCAGAAATCTGACCCAATTGAGCAACTAAAAACTCTTAAAACTGCTGCAAAATCATGAGGAGTCATAATTACAACAAAATTATCAAAATATCATGCATAGCAATCTGAAACCTTGGCAGATATGAAAGAGGGCGAGCATCACTTCACATGACATAGCATTGAAGACTATGCCCATACTTCTATTTTTGACACTGAGTCTTGTTTACTTAAATATTTCATAAAAGTGATTGGAAGTATGTGTTTTATTCTATTGCTATTTTATTGCTTATCTTGTACAATGCTGATCATATAATAAACTTTAGAATTTTGGTTGGCATAATGTATTGACTAATAAGAATAAAAAGGCAGAAGCAATGCCAAGTAGACAAAAATAAAATAAAAGGAGCATGGTAAAAACAAGGAGAATAAAACAAATCACTTTTACCAGTTGGTGTTTGTTGTCCAAGACTAGGCCATGCAAAAAAATGTATGTGACAGGAAACGGTTTTTCACTTGGAGTGGTGAAGAACCAGGCTGAATTAGGCCGGGCGGCGCAGGGTACGCCTGAAATCTTCTGAGTTCGCCTGCTTAATTGTACAGAGACACGGAACACTCTGTTGGCATAGGAACTTCAATTTATTAGCTGCAGCTAGGTACAGTAGTCCTAGAAGTACATCAGTGGTAGGTTCTCAGGAGACTGCCACTTCAATCTGTGGATCACAGTCTTTTATAGCGCTTAAATCCCCTAAAGCAACAACGCCCTCAATGTGCAAAACATGTCATCCACTAGCAAACATTCCTTTTACAAGATACAGGATAACAGGATAACAGGTAATAGAAATTCCTTCCCTAGGGTCGTGTTCTCTACCTGACCATATAGGCCAGGTGGCATGAGCATTCCTAAGTATAATTAATTTACAACAGGACGTGTTTGCGTGATGCAGGTGGTGATTCGTAAAACAAAGGGAAGGCAGAGAAGGATCACCAAGGGTCAATAGATGGTTATCACGGAAATTAGTTGCTTCGAGCCGGGTCCCAGAATGTACTTTGCTCAGAGAGAAAGGAAAAAAGGTCATTGAACATGTTACAGTTCAGTGTACGGAGAAACGCTACGAAGGTCGTCGGCGCCTGAGTAAAGGGCAACATCACAATGGTGTCAATACGCAAGATGGAGCTGTAATCAAATTTCCTCAGACCCTCCTTTTGCCATTACTCAGGCAAAAACACACAGGCTGTTGTTAATCAGAATCGACTTCAATAGCCATGAAATCTACAAGCTGTTGTTGCAGCATTATTTTCGTGTTCTCTGCTTTCTGGGATACAGGATTTGGAACACTCAGGGTGGCGCAAAGCCCGCATATAGTGGGACCACATTGTAGGCAAAGGCAACATGAGAAGAGAATAGCCAAAGTCGATCCGACAAAGGTAAGAATCGTCCATCCCCATGTAGACAGTAGTCCCCCAAACCGTCCCATCAGAGGCCAATTCCCTTCATCCTGGTGAAAGGACTCAGCGATCTTATGTAGCTTAGAGATGGCTTGGTATACTGTAGGGGCGTTGTCTGGAATATAAATGCAACAGCTAGATCCGATCAATTTGCATACGCCCCCACAGTCAGCAAGAATAATATCTAATACCATCCTGTTCTGAAGCGTGACAAGGCAGTCAGCAACGAGTTCTGCAGTGAGATTACTCAAAGCTCCAGCTGTTTCATTGACAGTGGCTTCTGCAACTCAAATTAGTTGTCTTATGTCTCTACTGTTGGCTATTGGACCCCAGAATGGAAGGAGTCCTTTCAAGACATCTCCGACTTATTGTCCTTACGTATCCTGGTCAGACACCACCCTTCTTTTCTGTAAATGATGCTTGGCATCCGCTATATATGTAGGGGGCAACAACCAAGCGATATAACAAGTGCCTCTCCAATTACCAGGTAGAGAAGTGTAAGCCTTATTTCCACACACAAAGTATGTATCATGTGAGGGAACCATGCGGGGCCAATCTGTCCCATTCAAGGTCACAATATGCTGGCATTTGCTTGTACCTTTATATCCTAACCCTCCTTTCCTAATACAGAATGGTGCTTGTCCAGGTACCACTAGAAAAGTTTGTCCTTTTCAAGAGGTTTTATTAGAGGGCAGGAAATACAAATCCGTAGATCTGGTTTGGCGATCAGCATATTCTGACTTCTCACTATCCGTCCCATATATCCTTTTTCTGTCCCGCCAACATAAATGGTATAGATGTACTCCCAAGCTCCTTACGTCTCGGGTATCACCATCTCCAGAAAATACCCAACTGGCACTCAATTCCCACCATGCACTACAAGAACCATTAAATGAAAAAGGAAGGGTAATGTATGGTATTCCAGTATTCACCGAACTTGGCAGAAGACCACAAACCCAACAGTTTGTCGCATTAGTAGCCAATTGATGTTGGTGTAGCATAGAAACAAATGTGTTGTTACGGAATTCACTCCTTCTCGACTCAACATGAGGGGGTAGAGTGACATATGTATGCATTTCAACGGTAACCTTGGGAATGGGCTGCGCAAAAATTACATGTAGTCCCCATCCTATGCAAGACAATATAATACACATTAAAATCAATATTATTAAAGCCACCCCAAAATGATTATGAAATAATTTACAATGCTTCGTGCTTGTTGTTTGTATTTTGTCCATTCCCTTTCGAACAGTCATTTCCATCTCTAAATGTTGCCCGTGACGGGAGGTTGCTTCACTCAGCTGTGATTGTCTGTAGTTCTTTTTATTTTCCTACAAGTCCCACAGGCCTAGGGCCACACCTTGGGTCACAATTCTGAGACTACGATCACGGCCCTGCAACATGTGGAAATCTGGATAAAGACAAAGTCAATGAGGTACTACTGAGGTATTCTTGTTCAATCTGGGCCTCAAATCGTACCTCTGGGAACCAGGTACAGTTTGTTCTGGAAAAAGGAGATGTGGTTCAGTAGGGTCCAACTCCAATGCCGGTGGTATTGCTGCTTGGGCGACCTCGTCGTCTTTTCCTTCTGATCTGGCAGAGTCTAGGCGTGAATCGCTAAACGGTTTCGCTTTCAGAATCGCCAATTAGTTTACGAACCCACTGATCATAAGGCAATGGTAGGGGCACTTTCTTGCAATGTACCCCATGTACCCAGTTCTTTTTGCCCACCACCTTCACTGCAGTACGCGTCGTTAACAGTACTTGACGAGGTTCTCTCCAGCGAGGTTCCAAGTTCTTCGACCTCTGGAAGTTTTTAATGCAGACCCAATCTCCGGGTCGTATGGTATGACCAGGACCAGTTGAAGCCTGAGGCAAAGTATCTTGTACCTGTTGGTGAAGGACACGTAATTTGGTGGTGAGATCATGCAAATAGTCAATTAACAATGGATGCTCTATCTCGGAGTATTTCTTCGGCCTTGGGACTCCCCAAACATTTGCAGGGCGTCCAAATACAACCTCATAAGGACTAAGCCCCATACGGGAATGGGTGGCTGTTCTAGTGGATAAAAGAGCCAAGGGCAGAGCATCAGGCCAAGCAAGACCCGTGCTGGCTTGTATCTTTGCGAGTTTAAGCTTAAGAGTGCCATTATAGCATTCTACCAAACCCGCTGACTGAGGATGGTTCGCTGCGTGGAACTTTTGTCTTATGCCAAGGCCTGCACATACTTTCTGCATGATCTGACCCACAAATTCACTTCCATTGTCACTCCAAATAATTCTGGGTAACCCAAATCTCGGCAGAAACTCCTTCAAAAGGACTTTTGCCGTGGATAGAGCAGTATTATCTTTCAGGGGATAGGCCTCTATCCATCTGGAGAAGGCACATACCACAACAAGAACATACTTCAGATTGTTACATCGTTCCATGTTAATGTAATCTATTTGCAACACCTCAAAAGGGTACATTGGGGGAGCAAAGTGACCTGCCGGTGTTGGTGTTCCCTTCCCCGGGTTATGCATCAAGCATATAATACAATGCTTAACCAGATTGTCTGCACATTTAGAGATCCCACATTCTGCCATACCGGAGCTAGAAGTTTGCATATACTTTTAGCGCTAATGTGGGCTGGACCATGCGCCATGGTAACTACTGGGAGTACATAAGCATCTGGTAACAACCAGCGTTGATGTTCTGACAAGTCTGTCCAGCACCCTGTCACATCCAACCTTCCTATACTCTCTTTCCACTTACTTAATTCTTTCTCTGTGGCTTCTGCCTGGATCGTTTTCACACTGTCCACATTATTCTCACACATCCCTCCTTGTGTAACCCATCTAGCAGAGCCCGCAACATACATGCGGCTTGTAGTGTCTCTAGCCGTCTCTTTTGCTATCCGGTCTGCGAAAGCATTTCCTTGACCTACATCATCAGTAATCTTCTTATGTGCACTACACTTCACAATCGCTATCTGAGTGGGCAAGGTGAGCAATTCAAGAAGGTCATTTACCAATAGGCCATGCTGTATCTTAGTGCCTTTCCTTCCACAGGCGGCCAAAACTATGGGCCACTTCAAACGCATACTGACTATCAGTATACACATTCACCCTTTTCCTTTCAGCCAACATACAAGCTCTAGTCAGTGCTATCAATTCAGCTGCCTGAGCTGAATTATGCGGATGTATGTCGTTACAACGCACACTTTTACAACGCATGCACTTACAACGCATTTTTTACAACGCACAATCCATTACAACGCATGACATTACAACGCATGACACTACAACGCATTTTTAAAAACTACCTTTACAACGCATTCCATTACAACGCATACTACCATTACAACGCATACCATTACAACGCATAATATTAAATTGCATTTAAGATAAGTATTAGATAGTGTAGGGGTAAAAATTACTTTTCTAACTCCAGGGGGTGCAACAGTAGGGTAAGTGTTGGGTAGTATAGGGGTAAAAATTACTATTCTAACTCCAGGGGTGCAACAGTAGGGAAAGTGTTGGATAGTATAGGGGTTAAAATTACTATTCTAACTCCAGGGGGTGCAACAGTAGGGTAAGTGTTGGATAGTATAGGGGTTAAAATTACTATTCTAACTCCAGGGGGTGCAACAGTAGGGTAAGTGTTGGATAGTATAGGGGTAAAAATTACTATTCTAACTCCAGGGGGTGCAACAGTAGGGTAAGTGTTGGATAGTATAGGGGTAAAAATTACTATTCTAACTCCAGGGGGTGCAACAGTAGGGTAAGTGTTGGATAGTATAGGGGTAAAAATTACTATTCTAACTCCAGGGGGTGCAACAGTAGGGTAAGTGTTGGATAGTATAGGGGTAAAAATTACTATTCTAACTCCAGGGGGTGCAACAGTAGGGTAAGTGTTGGATAGTATAGGGGTAAAAATTACTATTCTAACTCCAGGGGGTGCAACAGTAGGGTAAGTGTTGGATAGTATAGGGGTAAAAATTACTATTCTAACTCCAGGGGGTGCAACAGTAGGGTAAGTGTTGGATAGTATAGGGGTAAAAATTACTATTCTAACTCCAGGGGGTGCAACAGTAGGGTAAGTGTTGGATAGTAAAGGGGTTAAAATTACTATTCTAACTCCAGGGGGTGCAACAGTAGGGTAAGTGTTGGATAGTATAGGGGTAAAAATTACTATTCTAACCCCAGGGGGTGCAACAGTAGGGTAAGTGTTGGATAGTGTAGTGTAATATTATGCGTTGTAATGGTATGCGTTGTAATGGTAGTATGCGTTGTAATGGAATGCGTTGTAAAGGTAGTTTTTAAAAATGCGTTGTAGTGTCATGCGTTGTAATGTCATGCGTTGTAATGGATTGTGCGTTGTAAAAAATGCGTTGTAAGTGTAGTGCGTTGTAAAAGTTGCGTTGTAAAGGTTGTTCCCCGAATTATGCATAATACGCGCACAACGGTGTGCAAGGTAGTGACTGCATAGGCTGAGGTCGTTTCACCATTGGGAAGCTTAAAACAAGAACCGTCCACCCATAGGATCCCATCCGGGTCCGGGAGTGGAGTATCCTTTAAATCAACTCTGCCTCTTGTCTCTTCCTCCGTGCGGAGGAAACAATCATGCTGCTCCTGAGTACCGTTTTCTACTGGAATTGGCAGCAATGTCGCCGGGTTCAAGGTATTACATCGCTTAATGTGTATGTGACTAGCCAAGAGCATCAATTTGTACCCCGAAAGGCGGGCACTCGTGAGGTGTTGAGTCTTCGTTCTATTTAGGAGGGTGTTTACTGCATGCGGCACCATGACAATGAGGGTATTATCTAATACCAATCCAGCAGACTGGCGAATGGAAACGGCTGCGGAGGCTGTAGCCCTCAAACAGCTAGGTAACGCCTTGGCCACTGGATCTAACGTGGCCGAAAAATAGGCACAGGGACGTTGCTTGTCCCCAAATGGTTGCGTTAAAACTGATAATGCGCAACCTTCTTTCTCATGAACATAGTGTGAAAGGCTTACTGTAATCAGGAGTACCTAACACAGGGGCAGAGCACAAGGCAGTACGTAAATCAGTGAAACTTTTCTGACATTCCGCAGTCCATGGAAGAGGGTGTGGTGTATCTTTAAGAGTGAGTGCCAACAAGGGTTGCGCCAGAAGGGAAAAATTGGGGATCCATTGTCTACAATAAGAGGTAATACCTAAGAAGTCACGCACCTCTTTTTGCGTACATGGAATAGGCATTTGGGCAATTGCTTGAATACGTTCTGGGGTCAATCGCCGTCCCTCCTTTGACAAGAGATGACCTAGATAGGTAACCTCTTGGCAGCAATATTGCAATTTAGACGGTGAAACCTTGTGGTGGTGGTCAGATAAGTGGCGTAACAGTGAAATAGTAGCCTTTTTACAAGTATCCTCAGAATCTGCTGCAACCAACAGGTCATCCACATATTGAATGAGAGTGGCACCTGGTGGTAAAGACATAGTATCGAGCTGTGATTTTAATGCTTGACTGTAAATGGAGGGGCTCTCACAATACCCTTGAGGAACCCGTTTGAACCGGAAGCTTCGGCCTGCTAAGGAGAAGCCAAAAATATCCCTACTTTCCTCAGCAATGGGAATGCTGAAGAAAGCATTTTTGAGGTCAATGACGGAAAACCAGGAGGCTGAGGCAGGTATCATTGTCAATAGGGCATTGATATCCGGGATAACAGGGAATTGAGGTACTACAATCTTGTTGACCTCTCTGAGATCAATCACAAAACGATAGACAGGTGGCTGAGAGGGGTCGGTTCGTTTAAAAACAGGCAGAACAGGGCTATTGCATACATTTCCCCTAGTCTCTTCAACCACACCATTTTGTACCAAATCATGAACTATAGTCAAAAGAGCTTTTTCGCCGTCACTGGAAATTCTATACTGTGGAATGCGAGGAAACATTAGGCTTGAGGGTAACAATGTAGGGCGGGATCCGCAGGAGGCCCACATCATTGGGGCCGGTGGCCCAGAGAGTGGCGGGAAGAGAGTGTAATTCAGGGGGAAGCTGGTATTTAGACAAATACATTGGTGAGGTCAATTTCTTACCTAAGGTAAGACGTACACCAGAAGGGGAACAGTGTAATGTCGCATACAATCTCTTCAATAAATCCAAACCCAGCAAATTTTCGCCACAACCAGTTGTTAAAAGGAGCGGGGCCTCCAATTTGGAAGGACCTATGGAAATGGGCAAAGGGCGTGAAACTGGGTTTTGAACTGGGGCGCCAGAAAAACCTACAGAAACATTTGTACAGCCAGACAAAGGTACCCAGGGAGTTTAGAGTGAATTATAGAACTCTTCGTCTAACAGAGGAATCGCATTCTGGCAAAGACCGGCAAACAAACATCATTCTAAAGGTGACAAGCGGTCTTACCACGTCCTCAACCTCGGCGCCCACAATCAGCCCTTTACCAAACTCGGCCTGAACATCTAGCAGGCCCTGAGGGACTGGTCCCAATCCCATATCCTTCCATTCTTGACCTAAAATGTTACACATATTATCAAAAACATATCTCTGCGTCGGTGCCTCCCACTGCTGAAAGGTGTCCATAATATCTTGCATACTATACTGGGAGCCATTCGTGATCCACCTTCGGGCAAGAAGATCTAACACTTCCCGTTCATCTGGACCTGGGAGCTGACTACGAGTTTGTCTACGAGGAGGAACAGGGGTCATTTTAAGTGTCCCAAAGAGAGGGGACAAAAGGCCAGAAACGGTATCAACCATAAGCCTCCGAACGGAGGGAGAATTCGTCATTAGGACAGGAGACAGAATATTAGGCGGGGCAGAAGAGGGAGTAATAGGTGCAAAAGGAGACGAAGGTAAGGGAGAGCCCGGTAATACCGGAAGAGGCTGTGATGGGGGTGCAGGAATCGATTGAGGAGCGACAGGTGGAACAACAGGTGGGACAGGTGGTAATAATAAAGGTGCATTTGCCCCTGGCACAGGCTGTAGTGCAAAAGGTACATTAGCCCCCTGGGCATAGGGCGGGGGTAACCTCAACAGATGGGACATTAAGGGATCCTTCTCAGGGTCCACATTCTTTTCTGTAGGGGAAATTGGCAACACTGGATAACATTTATCTACCGCCATACGGCGTTGCCTATCTGAAACCTCAATCGCATGATCGGTCTCATTATTTTCAAACTGTTGGGCAGCTTGTATAACAGACGTATCCCTCCTATCTCTTTTAGCTTGTTTTATTTCTGTCTGTTTGGCCTCCTTACGCCATCAGCGGAAAGAGTCAAACATAGCCGGCCGGGCTTTACGTTTAAACAAAGTTCCCTCCAAATTATCTAAGATATTGAGCTCAAAACTGCCATTCTGCGGCCACCGTAAAACACCATCTTTCCTAGTATAGCGAACCCACGACTCATTAAAGGCTATGGGACCAATACCATGTTTAGAATATACTTCATAAGTGGGAGTCCTGGCCGGAGGAATTGGACAAGAGTCCTCCAGTCGGGAATCCCTATCGCAACAACAACAACACCATCTTCTAAACTTACTGAAACCAGGCATCGCTATTACACTAGTTTCCTCACAAACTTCAAGGGGTTAATTAGTCACTTTATAGTACAAAAACTGCACTCACCCCTCGGTTTCGGCTTTTGCAAAAGTCGAACAAAGACAAAACAAAGACAAAGGAGTGGCCACTATACTTAACTTAACCAGATGTTTTCATACGCCAACAGAGGTCCGTCTAATGTCTCGCGATACCAATCATCATCGAAGGAGCCAAAGCATGGCGGCAGTCAGGGCAGCAGGTCTTCGCAGCCGTTGGAAAGGAGAAGCCACACTGTGAAAACCTTCGGTCCACTTACGACATGCAGGGGTCGATCACGTGGTGCGCGTCCTCCGGAATTTCCTTGCAGGGCTCCTCACGATCCTCGGTCTGGACCCACGACCTCCGAAGCCGCCTCACAGAGGGCACCATTTGAAGAACCAGGCTGAATTAGGCCTGGCGGCGCAGGGTACGCCTGAAATCTTCTGATTTCGCCTGCTTAATTGTACAGAGACACGGAACACTCTGTTGGCATAGGAACTTCAATTTATTAGCTGCAGCTAGGTACAGTTGTCCTAGAAGTACATCAGTGGTAGGTTCTCAGGAGACTGCCACTTCAATCCGTGGCTCACAGTCTTTTATAGCGCTTAAATACCCTAAAGCAACAACGCCCTCAATGTGCAAAACATGTCATCCACTAGCAAACATTCCTTTTACAAGATACAGGATAACAGGTAATAGAAATTCCTTCCCTAGGGTCGTGTTCTCTACCTGACCCTATAGGCCAGGTGGCATGAGCATTCCTAAGTTTAATTAATTTACAACAGGACGTGTTTGCGTGATGCAGGTGGTGATTCGGAAAACAAAGGGAAGGCAGAGAAGGATCACCAAGGGTCAATAGATGGTTATCACGGAAATGAGTTGCTTCGAGCCGGGCCCCAGAATGTACTTTGCTCAGAGAGAAAGGAAAAAAGGTAATTGAACATGTTACAGTTCAGTGTACGGAGAAACGCTACGAAGGTCGTCCGCGCCTGAGTAAAGGGCAACATCACAATGGTGTCAATACGCAAGATGGAGCCGTAATCAAATTTCCTTAGTGGGGTGAACTAAGTCAGTAAAGCTGTCACTGCAGGGGCCACCTTATTCATAAGCGAATGCTGTAAGCAGGAAAGTAAGACTTGTGAAGTAACTACTAATATTAGCCTCAGATGTCACCACTAGGAAAAAAAAAAGCGGACAGCTAGAAAGCATGGCTCCTCTAAGAATTAACACTAAAAGGAGCAAGGTCTTGCGTTTATACTGCAGAACCACCTAACAGGGAATGAGAGGCCCTAACACAGAGCCCATCTGCCTCGGGGCCTATAGCGCACAATAATTAGAGTCAGCTGACTCGCGGACTCCGTCTGGCGCAGTTAACAGTGTCATGATAGCATGATGCTGGGCAAGCCTCAGGAGAGGCTGGGAGATACACACAGCGGTCACAGCAGGCTGTATTATTACAAAATGTAACACCAGTGAAGTGAGCAGTCCAGGGGTCTGGCGTCTGGCGCACCACAGCTACACAATTCACTTACTTGAACGAGTCAATAAACTAGGAGAATTGCATGTACTCTGTTGCAAAGAGAAACCTTTTAAGTCATTTTTAAAACATACTTACTGCATATTTGCTATGCCGTGGATTTTAGAACAAGCTGCGCACGGTTCACCCTTCAGCAGAACCTCTCTTCCTCCTGCAGAGTACATCTTCTTGCCCGCGCTGTGACCTGGGAAATGTCTGGGAGCCCCAAGAGATTGTTACATACAGGAGACTGGTCAGGCCAGGAGAGGTAGGGGACACGTTTGTACTCAGCAAGGAATGTTCAAGTACTTAAATCTCAGCTTTTACTTTATTAAATCCCGGATGTTTATTTTCCAGTGTAAAAAACACTTAAGCCGCTCTTTTTAACAAATGGATAAACCTTTCCTCTTGAAGCAATATCGTGATCGGAACAAGAGGACAATACTCCCTGGGGAGCTCAATTGAAAATGTCTGGAATTAGTTCTTAAGTGTGTTGATTGCTGAATTTTTACTTAGCCCACATATATGGAAATAGAGAATTTTCATATACTGCAGCGTTTATTGAAATGATGGTTCTGAGATGGACAGTTTGATTGTCTTGAAAATAAATTGCTGCAAAGTCATTTTGTTCGGAGCTTGGCTGCCCTCTTGTGGGCTCTGTCAGCACTGACATTGGCGCGGTGAATAAGGGAAAGCCGGAGAGCATACAATTTATTTTGTCTAATTGCTGAACTGCGGATATTGTCTCATCTACAGGGTAGGTTATATAATGTCGTGACCCTAAAGCACTGCGTAAGACAGATTTGAGTAATACCAACAAGCATTGGCAATGCAATAGGACAGGCATTCACACGAGACCTATTGCATTACAAATAGCAATGCGTGCGGGCGACTAGGCACGAGGGAGGTGCGGTGGCGAGAAGGAATCAGACTGCAGGAGGGGGAGCACAGGAAGAAAGTAGTCTGTGCTGTGAAGGGGCCAGTAGCCGTGGAAGGACACAAATGACTGACATGGCTGTTATGGGGAGGGACTAACAAGCTTAAAACCAATCGGAAGGCAGCATTTAGAACCTAAGCCAATGGCCGGAGAGTGGGCGGAGCTTCCACAAAGCTTCCACACTATAGTGTATACTGCATGCCTCGCAAAGTGATGCAGCGCTTTCTCGCTGCAACGTTAGGCGAGACCTAAAAAATTATGAGTGCCCATAGCAAACCACGCCGAAGCTTGAGCTTCCAAATAAAAATATGAAAGTAAAATATACAATAACAGTACCAAAACACAAAAGGTGCATTGTCCCTTGCACAGCTGAAAAAAATCTGCACTGGCAAAGCCGATATGCCTGGCTTTGGCTTCCGAGCTATTGGCTTCGTCAGAACGTGTTTCCTTTCAATGTTCTTTATAAAGTATAACAAAAACCATACCATGACAAATTCTATTACAAGATGGCTGCCTGTGTGCTCAAGCATGGATGTCAACAAGTAGCCTTCTTGGAGTGGTTTTAGTTACAAAGTTTATAAAAACCATTACAAAATGGCTGTGTGTTTGTGTGTTTGGGCGTGGGTGTGTGTGTGTTGTGGCCTTTTTTGAATGGTTTTTAAAAGAGTGAAAGAAAAACCATACATCGGTGGCTGCCAGTGTGTGTGTACATCTTTGAGTGGTTTACAGCCCATTTAAGATGGGACCTCCGGCAATAGCTGCACAGGGGGCAGCACACCGCAAGCAGAATCAGTAGCCTAGTATAATTCTATGGGTAGCTTCCAGGTTCTCACAAAATAATAAATAAATAAGCATTTTTAAAAGGAAAAACACATATTCTCAGAAAAAGGCGACAATGGCCCACCAGTTTCTGGCACTGGAGGAAACCATTTTTGATGCACATGTGTACATTGTGCACTTACAAATACTGTCACTCAAAGTGAGGGGAGCTTTATTGTGTCATCAACGCATCACCCGAGTCAGTGATCCTGAGCCAGTGCTGCCCTCCTCCGCTTGCTGCCACTTCCAGGACAGTGGTGTTGTGGTGCATACCCAACCACACCTTATGTTGGTAGCTGGGCTGATGGCTCTTTTGTAGAATGTCCATGACTATCTAAGATGACGATGGATAATAAGGCCATGACCCATGATTGGATGGGTTTCCGTGCAATGCTGGTCCTCTCTCTAAGGGAGAGCTTAATTTGTGAGCCTGTGGGAGGGCCCGCCAGCACTAATTTTTGGGGACCTTCACTTATTTTTCACTATCAGATTTTGACACAGAATAGGAGAATAAGAAAAGCGGAAAAGGGGAAAAGAAAGAAAAAGATAAAGATGAGTGCCGAAGGGAGAAAGCAGGGAAGAAAAACTGCACAAGTCAGATAAAGGGGCCAGTTAGAGTCTGGGGGTGGATCAAATATGCATGAGGTGGAATCAAGACTAGAAAGCTTTGGCATTCTGCAAGCCTCACGTTCGGTAGCGCTGGCTGTGTGCTACTGAAAAACACTTTCAGCAGCAACTTATTATTTTACAAAGTTAATACTGAACACCTAAGAGGATGATGCTGTCATCATTAGGGTCTATCAATCAGTCAAGGATTTATGAAGCTCAGCAAATCACCCTTGAGGGTCTCAAAGTGCTGACGGTCTATGCTATACGATACTCACTCTGCTTATTCAATGTCTTCTGTTGTCTTCTGTTGAATGGACATGCTGTACACTCAAAACTTAAATTGATTTGTTGAAATGGCTGTGTAACTCCTGTAGACAGGGCAGTAGCTTGATGTAGTGTTATTTGACATATGCAGTTGTGTTGTTCCCTGTTAAAGCTGGCATCCTTAGTATGGCTCTACCCTAACTTTTTGTCTTCCTTCCTTCTGCTTTGCTGACTTCGTTTTTGCTGGCTTTTGGACTGTGCATACTTTACCACTTCTAACCAAGTGCTTCTGCTCTCCCTATAAACATAGTAGAATTGACATACCCAACTGGCATATTTAATTTACTTGTAAGTCCCTAGTGAAGTGGCACTACCTCTGGCCAGGGCCTGTACATTAAATGCTATTAGTGGGCCTGCAGCACTGATTGTGCCAATCGCTTAAGCCCTTTCAAACATGTATCAGGCCTGTCATTGCAGCCTGTGTGTGTAGTTTTAACCTACCATTTCAACCTGGCAAAATAAGGCTACTCCCAGGCCGAAACCTTCCCTTGTAATACATACAAGGGAAGGCCCTGGTCAGCCCAGAGGGCTGAGTACAGTGTATTTAAAAAGTAAGACATGTACTTTTAAGTTTTACATGTCCTGTAGTAAAAACAATTCTCAAGTTAGATTACACTAATGCAAGGTCTGCCTCTCCTACAGGATAAATTTAGAGTTGCATTTAAAAAGTGATAATTTCCAAATGGGAGCAGGTAACTACTTCATGTTTAGTGTCTTTGGAATTGTAATAATACATCCTCTCTCATAGTGAAGTCAGATTTTAAATTACAACTTTGAAAATGTCACTTTTAGAAAGTTGGCAATAAGGTGCGGGAGTTTTTCAAATCAGCAAGCGCTAACACATAATATTTTAAAAAGCTAAATGCAGTGTGAGCAGTTCCTGTTATCATCGTGTCCATGCTGCTGCCACCATTTAAAGGGCTGCGAACTCTGACAGGCCCGCTCCGTTCCTCAGATTGGTTCTCCCAGTGAATCAAAATCCGCGTGAAGCGTCTACATCGTGTGAGAGCAGAGGTTAAAGAGAATTAAAGGTGCAAATTGAAATAAGGTGTGGGAGTTTAAAATTAGCAAGTGCTAACACAAAGTATTTCAAAAAAGCTAAATGCAGCATGAGCAGTCCCTATTATCACACATAATCACAAGGCAGGGTTTTGTCCTTTATCATAGTCAAAGCAATGGTGGGCACAGGGAGCTCTGCACAAGGGAAGAAATATTCTACCATGTTGGATTTAGGTAGAGGGACACCGTGGGTATGTTCACAGTGAACCACACTGAAAATATTGAAAACGTGGGTAGGGGCAACCCTGAGAACGTTTACCCCATTATTTAGGGAGTGGGCAGGATTTCCCCCACCAAGTGGATGGCTCTAGGCATAAATGTGGCACTCCCAGTACCCTTCCCTTTTCATAGCACATTTTATCCAGTGGAGGAATGAAGAAGTACTGAATCTGCTGTTGAACCTGTGGAGCAGACCCCATGTGATGGACCTGCTCCCATTTGTACGCAAGACAGAGAAGTGGAATCCAAGGGTCAGTTGACTGACCTGTTAAACTACACGGCCACAAAAGCTGCAAGATGCCTTCTTTTTCCAAGAGCCCAGCTGATCAGTTCCAACTGGAGCCTGCTGGCAGTATCTGGGAGAGTGGTGCCCACCAGGTCCTGGACACCTTACTGTTTTTAGAGTGTACTCCTCTGTACTTAAACTTGCATAACTGAACAGTTAGAACCCTTTTCTGAATTTTTCCTCCAGAGTACCAGCAGAGACCGGGATCAAAGCTTTAGCGCTGACATCGAATCTCCGGTTGACTCCACTTGCAAGTTTCCCCTCTGGAAGTATTTTTACTTCCAGAAAAGATTGTAAGTCTGCACATAGACAGCCATAACTGAGGTCGACATGGGACGGCATCCAACCATCAGTGAGACCTTCGTAGGCACAGATTCCAGACTTTGTGAATTTGGAGCTTTCCTGCTGTCGACAACAACCACTCTATATTTCACTCTATATTTCCTGACAGAGATGAGTCTCTGAGCAAGGACCTGCCCTTCCACTGGCTGCCTTCATCAAGCCCTACTTCGGATCCAGCCCATCGTCTGTCCTGCCGTCAACCTGTTGGTGAGGACTTTTCGTCAGAAACTCTTCTAAGTCAGAAGGTAAACTTTCCATCAGGGCAAACCAAGTACCTGTAACCGACTGGCAGTAACTGGCGGCCGACCTTAACTTTGACTTGGTCCTGGATATGCGCGCTCAGATAACCGTGATTGGCACTTTGCGCTTTAAGGCGCTATCTCGACTGAAAACTTCTAAAAATCAAATCCCTGGTTCCCTACAAGCACTTTTTGTCATTTTGGTGTCCATTTGTTCATTAGATTTTACTCTAGTTTTATACATTCAAGTGGGATTTTTATATGTTGTGCTTTCTACTTTTTAACTGTTTGGTGCTGATAATACTTTACACATTTCTCCTAAATTAAGCCTGTCTGCACTGTGGTACAGCTACCAAGGTTTTAGTTCAGATTTAAATTATTGAGACTTGACTGGACCTGGGACAGAATTGTGACATTATTACTTAGTGAGGACTCACATCTCATCCTAATGATCCACTCTCTCACACATATCCTGAATGGCACTCAAGAAGCAAGTGAAACAAGCTACTCCTGTATAGACTACTAATATTTGGGGTGAGGGTTTAATCTGGGATTTTTTTAAAACAATGGGCCCAAATGGTGCATTTGCCAGCTCAATTAGCAAACAATATGAAGGTTGACGGGTTGAGCTACAAGGTTACCTAATATCCTGTGTGGGCAGTCATGAAATCCTCTAAAATATTATCAGTTGACTTATGAAGTTAACGTGGGGAAGTCACCCCCTCCCAAGAAAAAGATTTTAAAAAGGGGGCAACATTGTGCATTTGTGAGAAAAATTTCGAAATTAATTTGCAAAAAATAGACTTCACTGGCAGTCCTAAAAGACAACTTTAGGTGTGCCTAACAAATTGTATCTTCTACATAGGATTTTGAAGTGTCCTCCTCCCCCAAAATACATTGTAATAAGCAATAGCAAAATGAGACAATTTTCAATGTAAATTTCTTAAACATTGTCTGCCAGCTTCACGTTTAACAGGGAGTTTAGTCTTTCAGGTATGCAACTTGGCATGGCCTCTTACCATTGATAAGACAGCAATGATACCCCTTTTTCATTTCCCGTCATCTTTGTCTCCATCTAGTTTAATTTTCCCACACTGCCACTTCCTTGACTTGCAGTCATATATTTTCACTCTGAATCTACTTGAAAGTGGCATGGTGCAAAAAAGAAGAATAAATCAGTAGACCGCATGGCTGCCCTTCAGATCATCTCAAAATGAAGTGATTGAATGCACACCTTTCTTTATTTGTGGTATTTAAATATTTCAGATCACTCATAGCAGTTGTGGCATGCAGACTTGATGTCGTGCTCTGTCCCAAATAGCACGAATATATTATGTCAAACAATATGTGGCACACCCTCGCACGCCACCTAAACATCGCACAGCCTTAAACAAGAACTTTTTCTTCAATAAGAATCCAATTTTACTTCCAGTACTCCACTTCAACACCATGTTTTTATTTCAACCTTTTTCCATGTTTTGCCATTCACTTCAATGACAGCGTAATTCCACTGTTTCAAATGCCACAGACGTGCCCATCCAGGCCTTCACTGTAGCACGTATGAATTCACAATTCAAACCCGGTAACCTCAAACTTTCTTCACCCAATGCATTTGAGGCTCTCTATAGCCCTTCATATTGATTAACCTTCAGATCAGACATATCTTCTGACTCAAAAAGCAGAGCTACCACTCATGTTACAGTGATGTTATAGGTTCAGACAGCAAATATATCCTTAAAGTTACCCTAAAATTGTGGGATTTGGCCACACAGAGCAGATTAAGGTGTAATTAAAGCTTTATCAATATTGGAGATGAAATGTTTCCACACGAATCATGAAAAGTCATGAAAAGTCATAGCAGCAAGTACAATCAATTGGTCTTCTACCTTGTTATCGTGTAAAAAAATAATTTAGATTGAGTTTTTAAATATTATTGTGAATAATATTTGTTGTTATGTTCAGTATTAATAATATTTTAATAGCTGATTTTATAATGTTTTAATTTTAATATATATTTTGTATGTTATTTTGTAAGTTAATATTTTAGGAGTGGGTTGTAGGGTTTGTAGGAGAATTGTATGGGAAGTCTTTTTCATATTTTATGTATTATTTTTTATAATTGTTTTACCGTAAGTGTATATACATTTCTAATGTTAGTAAGTGCATCTTTTTATAAACATTCTTTTTAGTTTTTCAATTGCTAAAAATGCTTTTTTAATTCAATAATATTTTACTTTTTAATGTAAATTGTTTACTTTAAAAACGTTAAAAATTCTGGATCTGTAATACAACTTCTCCTTATCCAACACACAGTTTCATAAATATCTCCAACTGCGGAACGCGTTGACCATCCAATTCCCCCTTCTACAAGATCTCCCGACTTCAGCCCTTTTGAGGCCAAGCTCCTATTAGGCCCACAAAGAAAAGGTGGGATCTCCCAAATTTACAAATCCTTGATCCTTAACACACGGGACAGGTTTTCCCACCTTAAACTCAAGTGGGAGGAGTGGTTGGGTGCTCCCGACGATGTGGACTGGAGAAATGCCAGAATGGCTAGCCACACCCTAGACATGTCATCACAGCTTCACGTCATACAACTGAATTACCACCATATCACATATTACACTCCACGCAGGCTCTGTCATGCAGGCAACTTTCCATTCCCTAGTTTCCACCAATGAGCATCTCTATAGGCCGACTTCTTTCATGTGGTGTGGGCTTGCCCATTATTTGCGCGTTATTGGCGATCGACTGAGCAAGAGCTCTCTGGAGTCCTCAAGACCACCCTTGAATTGACACCCAGGGTGGCCCTCCCAGGGATTCTGGATGATATGGGAGGCACACAAGCGGAACGCACACTAGTAGGCCTAGCGCCACCTTTGGAAAAAAGAGACATAGCACATAACTGGACACGTAAACAACCATCCAAATTCTCAGAGTGGCAGAGGGTGATGGACTGGTGTGGCAAGATGGAGGAGCTGATCTACAGAGCTAGAGGATGTCCACATAAACATGCGAAGATTTGAGGTGCCTGGTGGGACTACTCAGGGTTGATGGGAGGGGGCGGTAACTCATGATGGATGTGTTCTGTTCTTTATTCTGTGGTGTAGTATGCTCTTCCATGGTGGACTACGTTGGGCGATCTGCTTTGATGGGTTGATTTTATGTCCTTTATCATGCCATAAAAATCAATAATGTTTGTGATAAAAAAATGGAACTTTGTGTTGTTTTTGAAAATTCCTTTTCATTTAAGTTTATTTTTATATTTAATTTACATTTTGATTGTTAAATATATTTTGCTAATTATAATGTAGCGATTTGCGACAATATGTTATTATTACAATAAATATTACAATAATCTTCAAATTGGTAGTGTCTTTATGGTTTTGTTTTAAAAATGCTTCTCTGTAATTACTACATTTAATTTATTTATTTTAAATGCCAAGAACTTTTGCAGATAATTTTGGAATGTGGTTGGAAGATATAACTCTCCCAGAATCTATAACTTTCAACAAAGTAGCTCAATCTTTAGTGGGAATAGAAAATCCAATTCCTGACTCCAACACTATCCCTAATGTGACTTTGTTTGGAGTGGGAATAGTAAATCTAACTTTGTCAATGTTGTTAGGTTTGAGTTGTAATAGTAAATCTAGCCCTCCAAAGCCAACATCTTTCTCCAATGTGATTAATTTTATTTGGGGAAAAATAAATCCAACCTATTCCCACCTCCAAAATCTTTTTCATTGTTATGATTGAAAAATATATTTTAAATATCGTTTTTTAATTGTTTTAATTTAAGTGTAAATAATTTTCTAAAATTGTTTGTAAATGTATTTTTCTGCTAAAAATTTATTTTCAAGTGCTATAAAATATAAAATTTTATGTAATAATTTAATTTTTATTGTAATGTATTTACTTTAAACATGTTTCAACATCGAGTTACTTGTGAAACATATTTTTATTTAACTTTATTTGTATATTTAATTTACATTTTAAGTGTTCGTGTACTAACTCCCCGTCGCTGCTCGCCATGGTGTAATTGGTGCCTTTCTTTTGTCCTCATAGTTCTTTACATTGTGCCTTTCTTTTTGTCCTCGTAGTTCTCTACATTGTGCCTTATTTTTTGTCCTTGTTGTTTTTGTCAGGTTCCGCCTTCCAGAATCCTCGGGACTGTGCTGATGCTCAAAAGGGGTCCACCTCTCAACAGCCCCAAGTCCGGAATAAAAATACACGCGGACTAGTGGGATAGTTAAGCGAGGGAAGGAAAGGGTAGGAACAGCAGGGAGGGAGACCTATGGATGACACATGAAAAGAAACAAAGCAAATGCTCAGTCTTTGGTACAATGATATAATGAAACAGGAGAACGCTCTAGGAGGATATCGTAAGGAATCTGATATAACACTCTACCTGTAAAGGAATTTAAAGGAGAGTTCTACCAGAAGAGAGGAGAGGGTGATTGCTGACTTCCAACATGAGACGCTGCACAGAGGAGAAAAACATTCATCAGTATATACACATGTCCCCCACAGTTCTCTCTGTTATAGGAATAACATGTCTTTACACCACCTACCCTGGTCATGCGTGGAATAGTCCCAAAAGCAATATAGGAACCTCCAAACGCCCTCTAAAACTCTCTCTCTCCTAGGAAATGGTATACAAGAATAGACCATATATGAATAAAACCAAAAATGATGTGCATAAAACCTTCTGCACTTATAAGTCACAAGATGCTCCACTGGAGGAGTTCAGTAATCATATGGCCGTATAATATGAGCGAAGGTGAGGAAAGCAAGGTTCAGAAATCCTTAAATGCAGAGAGTCAAAATTGAATGTTACCATATATTCCAGGATGGAATTAATAGCCAAAAGAAACAGATTCACTCCCTGAATGAGAATACAGAAGCCTCAAATCTCGCCAACAGGGAATGAATAATAGAGGAGTGAGACGATGTTGCCTCACAAGCGCCACACTGCCTTGGAATTGCTGACTGACTGTAACGAAGCAAGGAGCAAGTCCTGCTATGACCCAGTCAGTCCGGAAGGAACAAGTGTAATACTGCCCGCAAAGCTTCTCTGCATGAAAACAGCCGAAAATGCTGTTTTCTCCAACAGAGAAACAAGAGCCCAGAAAACACTGGAAATGCCGTTTTCCAGCGCGTGAGAACACAATAAAAGGAAGCAAGAATACGAACAAGGAGCGGGGGCACCCTTACCACCTTAGGATATATCTGGTTTAGGACGTTACCACAGCTGCAGGACTTCAGGAATAATTGGCCGCGTCTGGAGTGTTTGGTGTTCCTATATCCAGTTTCAAGCAGCGTCGGAGTCGCGTGGAGCGTGCTCCCGCTAAGGACACTGGGAAGTGTAGTTTCTTAGAGGGATTTCCTGGTTTTCCTCGATATCGCGTAGTCAGTGTCTTACCGGACTACGGATCCTGACAGATCTTTAAATTGTGCCTTTTTTGTCCTTGCTGTTCTTTAAATTGTGCTTTTCCTTAAATTGTGGCATCCTTTAAATTGTGCATTTCTTTTTGTCCTCTTTGTTCTTTAAATTGTGCCTCTCTTCTGTGCCTTTCTTCTTCCTGTCTGCTTGTGCAGCCCGCTTCCCACCCGCTTGTGAGCCCGCTTCCTGCCTCCCAATGCCTCTCCCAGGACCTACTTAATAGAGGCTAATGCACAACCCCATTGAGCACGTCTGTGTACCAGCTCACCAACTCTGTTCGCCATTGGCTAAATAGTGCCTTTCTTTTGTCCTCGTAGTTCTTTACATTGTGCCTTTCTTTTTGTCCTCGTTTTTTAAATTGTGCCTGTCTTCTGTGACTTTCTTGTTCCCACCCGCTTGTGCCACCCACTTCCCACCCGCTTGTGCTGCCCGCTTCCTGCCACCCACTTCCCACCTCCCAGCGCCCCCACAGGACCTACTTAATGGAGGCCGCAACACGGCACACCAAAGGTAAACCCGTCTGCGCCCGTCCACGACTGGCCTGCGCCCAGTGCCAGGAACCCTGGTTCTTCTATCCCGCACAACTACACCACCGCCGACCTCCAAGCCATGGATCCCAGGCACATAGACATCAACTGCTGCCGTACATCTCCACACACAACCAGAGGACCATTCTCCTGCAAGTACTGCTGCTTCACTTGTAACACCAAAGACACCACAAAGATGATTGCGTTCACCACACCAACCAGGACAGCCACAGAACAACTCCAGGGCATTCTACTGAATGCATGATCACTCAGCAAACACGCCCTGGAGATCTGGGAGACGATTTCATCCCTCAACTCAGACGCCATCTTCCTCATTGAGACCTGGCTAAACCCTGCCTCTGCGCCAGACATAGCCATCACCATCCCCGAAGGCTACAAGATAACACACCGGAACTGAATCAACAGACACGGTGGTGGACTTGCCATCACTTACAAGGACACCATCTGCTGCATGACCTCTACAGCATTCACATACCAACTCAGGAGCTACCAAAACTGGCACCAGGCCCCCCAGCTTCAGACAGAGAAACTGGAAAAAAATATCTGAAGACCAGTGGAATAATGCACTCAACTCCCCCTTCCCAGACACAACATCCAACCCAGCACAGGCTGCAAAGAACTTCACCTAGTGTATCACTGAATGCACCAACACAAGCTCCCCCACCAAGCCAGCCAAATCCAAAGGCCCAACCAGAAGAACCAGCTGGTTCATCATGCAGCTGAAATCCACCAAGTGCAACTGCTGGAAACTATAAAGAAAGTGGCACACTGGCAAAGAGACAGGAGACCATACCACCTTCAAGACAACAATCAACCAGTATCACCACCTCCTAAAAGAAACTAAAAAGAGCACCCTAGCAGACTGCATAGATGCTAGTGCAAACTGCAGCAAGGAGCTCTTCGCCATTGTGAAGGAGTTCTCCAACCCCGCAGTTACCAGAAATGGCATCATCTCCTCCCAAGAGCTGTGTGAGACCCTGAAGGACTTCTTCCACAACAAGATCTCAACCATCTATGAAAACTTCAAACCCCAACCCTCCTTTTATCACATTTGAGCAACAGCCGAGCAATGGGTAGATCGCACGCTGTCCGCGGCGATCTGGAGCCGCGGGACGACGCTATGTAAAATTCCACTCTTGCTCATTAGAGCACTGTTTCTTATATCCAGCGGTCGGTACACTTATCGATTGCAACAAGGTAGATTTGTTACCCTTTTGCGTGTGGGATAGCACGCCACTAGATAGGACATGTGCTTTTGACTGCTTCCCCAAGAGTAGTTTAGTTTTTAACTTTCACGGTCCTGGCGAATTGCCCAGATCTTTCACAACTTTATTGGCAAGAAACATGTTGACAATTATTTACA
The DNA here is from genome assembly GCF_964204655.1 of Triturus cristatus. Taxonomy (NCBI): domain Eukaryota; kingdom Metazoa; phylum Chordata; class Amphibia; order Caudata; family Salamandridae; genus Triturus; species Triturus cristatus. The sequence goes on from NC_140593.1 coordinate 412,606,289, forward strand.
CTTTGAGCTAATGTGGATCATTGTATCCACCTTGGCCTACACCTGTTTTTAACATAACCTAGGGCTTAACACATTAAACTTTAACTTACAATTCCCTATGAGTTATTTTTAAACTTGCCACTCTACTCACTCACTACTCCCTCGCGGGGCCCATTGGGCATTGCAGCGCCGGCCCAATGAGGAGCTGCCCAATGATGAAGCATGACACCCCTAGGGGTGTGTGAGGGCTCTTGCTCCTGAAGGATCAGATCCCCGGACTCGACCCCTCAGGAACTTCCTGACCGACCTTCCAATCGAAACTGCACACCTTCTTGTATTTCAATTTTGTTGGAGGCATGTGTGCTGGACCTTTATTTAGCCCTCTGTCCCTCCTTGTGATTTCCAAATTAACAGATCACCATGTAGCAGAGAGCAACTCCAGTGCCTGAGACCCTCCTGGGTGATTTGTCACACTCTACAAATCTCTTGATTGAATAACCGTAGTGCTAAATATATTTCTGATAAATATATTTTAGGGACTTTGGACAATATGTTATTATAACAATCTTTAGCTTGGTTTCATCACCATGCTTTTTTGTAAATATTGCTTTTTATTTATTTTAGTTATGTTTTAGTTATCTATTTATACATTTGGTATTTAAATGTCAAGAATCTTTGCTTTTGTGGGTAATTTTGGAATGTGGTTAGTAAGTGTAAAGCTCCCACAATCCAATACTTTCAACAACGTGGCTTAATTTGTGGTGGGAATACAAAATCTAACCCCAACACTTTTCCCAATATGAATATGCTTGGAGCAGGAATAGTATATCTAACTTTGCCAATGCAGTTAGGTTTGAGGTGGAATAGCTCATGTAAGCCCATATGTATGAAACAATTTTGCATTTCTTAACGAACCAAATTGCTATTTTGGGCTGTTAAGAAACACAAAATTGCCTTTCGGTATGTATGAAAGACATATGCGGCATCACAAAATTTGATTGATACCCAGTAGAAATCGCATGTTGTGAATCACAAAATTGGAAATCGCAAATAGGGATTTCCTATTTGCCATTTCCTAACCACAGAGGGAAACGGGCAGAAAAGGCAGAGGGAAACGGGCAGTGTAATCCCTACAGCGGTACCTGAGCAGGCACCGCCCCTATTGTAGGGATTACTGTCCGTCCGCTGCACATGTCGGAAAAGCAGTGTTTGGTCCCTCCGTCCAATGCCTCTGACCGCCGGATCAGAATCCAATGGTCAGACCGCTCCTGTAGATGTCGGTGGGACAGCCACTGACGCCCTGTTGGTGGGGGGCCACCGACATCAGAATAAGCCCCTATGTCAGGTTGACTGACATATACTAATGCCACCAGATTCCCTTGTTAGAACTGGGGGTTTCTAGTTGGCAGAGGTAGGTACCTTTGACCAAATAGGGACCCTTGCTTCTAAGTCAGGAAAAGGGGATTACACTACTGGCTAACCCCTGCTCACCCCCTTGGTGGCTTGGCACGAGCAGACAGGCTTATCTCACAGGCAGTGTGTTAACCATTTGAGAACACATACAGTAATTCAGTGAAAACACTACAGATGGACATCACACAGGTTTTATAAAAAATAAGCATTCTTTAAATAGACTTAACACAAGACCACAAACTACAAAAATCCACAATACTGTACTCAAAATAGACCTAAAGATGGTAGAAGTCACTTAGTTCAAGTTGATGATAAATGCGACAAAGTTCTCACAAAAGTACCTGGACACGTAAAGCAAAACAAACAAAAGGTTCGCAGGGATGGATATGCGTCGGTTCCTTACTTCAGGGGAGACGATGCGTCGCGCCTCAATGCTTGCGCAGAGTAGGGGATGCGTCTTGGTCCTTACCGGAGGGGAGGTGATGCGTTGATTTTCGTACTGCGTTCCGGTTGCGATGCGACAAGATGGCGCCTCGATGCGATGCGACAATCCGGTGCAATGTGATAAGATGGCACCCTTGATGCGACGACGTGAAGACGATGCGTGCCGGCCCGGCGGCAGTGCGGCGAACTCTTTGGAGCCGCGACAGGCCCTGCGACACGCTTCTCTGGTGATGCGACGGCGACCTCTGCGGCGGCGACACGCTTCTCCGGTGATGCATCGGGTAACAGCTTTGATGAAGGCACGCTTCTCTGGTGATGCGGCAGCGACCTCTGCAGCGGCGACACGATTCTCCAACGATGCGACGGCAACAGCTGCGACTGCGACACGCTTCTTTTTCGTTGAGTCACGCTTCCAGCTCCCAGCGACATGCAGGCTTCTGCAGACAGAATTCCCAGCAAGGAAATTCAGAGGGGAGTTGGTGGTGAAATCTTTTGTCCCTAAGACTTCAGCAGGAGGCAAGCACAAGGTCAAGCCCTTGGAGTAATATTCTGCAACATGATGAAAGTTCTTTGAAAGTTCGCCTCTCCTTGGCACTGAAGACACCACTGTAGGCCAACACAGCAAACTGGCAGGGGGGCAGCCCAACTCCTACAGCTTCCTTGGTTCTTCTCCTTGGCAAAGGTTTGTCTTGTTGTTCCAGAAGTGATCTAAAGTCTTGGGGTCTGGGTCCCCATATTTATACTACTAAATCCTTTGCCCTCTGAAGGCAGAGGGGCCTGTACCTAGTCCAAACCAGTTCTGTGCAGTCCTGGAGAACGTTGTTTACAGGACTCCTTCTTTCTTTTGGCAGGGTGGGCCAGGGACATCATATGCACCACAGGAGGTGGAGCCAGCATTGTGGAAGGCAGGCACAGCTCTATTCAGACCCAGGTGCTGACTCCTCCCACCACTCTACATGCAGATAGGTCTATTCAGCCCTGTGCTGACTCACCCTGTCTCCTGGAATCCCCCAGTCCCTGTCACTCACAAAACCAGACACACAATACACAAGCTAGCAGAGGCAAGCTGGATGGTTAGGTAAGAAAATACCTACTTTCTAAAAGTGGTATTTTCAAACACAGAATGTTAAAACCAACTTTACTAAAAGATGTATTTTATCATTCTGAGTTCAGGCATACTAAACTCGAATTTCTACCATGTTCCCTGGGTCAGTTAGGATTATAAGATGTTATAATCAAACTGCCCATTCTGGCCTATGGGGACTGGTAGCCTTGCAATAGTGAAAAACGAAAATGGCTGTAATTCACTATGAGGACATGTCACACACACCAGGGCATGTCCTACCTTATGCTTACAATGCACCCTGCCCTTGGGCCTACCTTAGAGTTGTCTGATATGAAGAAAAGGGAAGATTTAGGGACTGGCAAGTGGGTGTACTTACCAAATCGACATGGCAGCACTGAACTGCTCACAGGCTCTGCAATGGCAGGCCTGAGACACACTTTACAGGCTGCTTCTGTGGGTGGCACAACCAGTGCTGCAAGCCCACCAGCAGCATTTGATTTACAGGCCCTGGGCACACATGGTGCACTATACTAAGGTCTGACAAGTAAATCAAATAAGCCAATCATGGAGTCACTAATCAATACATCAATTTAACATAGACAGCATATGCACTTTAGCACTGGTCAGCAGTGGTAAAGTGCCCAGAGTCAGAAAACAGCCAACAACAGGTCAGAAAAAAAATACAGGAGGAAGGCAAAAAGTTCAGGGATGACCCTGCAAAAAGGGCCAAGTCCAAGAGGCCTAAATACCAAACTGCCATAATATGTAAAAAAAAAAATATATAAAGGTCTGCCTTGTGCCAGAGTGTCTATAAAGACTTGAATGGTCACAACATGGCAAGGAGGGCCATGTATTGCATAGAATCTCCACATAAGGCCAAGGAATGCCAGCATAATGCCTGTAATGTTTGGCACAAGCACTATAAGTATCTACATCGCCTTAATCTACACCGCTCTATCATTAGAATGCCTCCATCTCCCCCTTTGTTTCACCAATATTTTTCAAGCACTTTTCTTGTTTGAAGCTTGCTTCTGTTTCTTTTTTCTGTACTTTCCTTTCCTTTCGTTCTCTCCCTTCCTTTTATTTTCGCATTTCAATCTTTCATTTTACATTCCTTTTTACTTTCCATGGTCTTCTTTTTCCATTTGTCCTTTTTTATTTACTTTTATCATTCTTTCCATCTTTGTTTGCATATTATAAGATTTGGCTTACCAGACTCTTGTAATAAAAAAAATCATAAATATAAATTAAATGCTTGTATTCATACACAGATGGGCTTTCAGTCAGTCTTCTTCATTCACTGGTCTGCTGTAGTTCAAATTTTGCTCCACTCTTCCCCCCCCCCAACCCTCACTCCCCCACCCGCCCATGGAATACAGCAAGGGGCAATGAGATAAGGCCACTTGTGCGACTGGTTGCCTTGAACAGTGAGTCAAAGCATTTTGTCAAAGCACAGGTACCCAGCTACCTAAAAAGAAGTTCATTTAATTGCTAGGGCTGGTGGAACAATATTATATTTTCTCAGTGCTTTTTTCTTGCCATTCTTTTTATAAAATCATTTTTATTGGCATTTCTAGAATAACAGTACAGTAGTAGCTATTACGAATGTAGCGTAAGTTCCATTAATTATACATCTTGTCATGAAGTAGAATAACATCTGAGTACATGCTACACCAAACATTATTAAAAAGGATCTCATTATTACAGATTGGTAGGTAGGGCTAGGTCTTAGTCCATGCAAGGTAGTCGATGGGCTGTACCGACAGTTGGGCGATTGCTCTCAGTTTCAGCCCTATGCAGTAAATGGTTCTATATGCCAGCCAATGTTTTAAACTGGAGAACTTGGGAAATATAACTGGGGTACACCGTGCCTTATGTCTAGTCGTATGAAGAGGGCCGTCTAGTTACCACTTTCTGGCTAAGCCTCGGGGCGCTACTGTGCGGGCGGGGGCCCTGGAAAATCGCATAAAAGATGCTGTGCTCGCCGTCTAGCTTCGGCTTCCAGCCCGGACTCACTCGGCGCCTAATCTACAGTGGGACTATCCAGAGGTACCGGGGTGCGTATTTGTGTGGCGGGGGAGCAGATTGCCTGGGACCCGGGCTCATCTGATATTTCTTGTGTAACAGAGTGAAGTAAAATAGCCCATGGCATGGATATAGGGTGTTTGCGAGTTCCCTTAACTTCTTTAGTACCTCCTCCTCTGCTGTTTTCTTGCTATTCTTTATAAGGTTTTTTATATTTGTAGTCATTCCTAAGTGTTTAAACAATTGTTTTCAAATTTCAGTAATTCATGACTGATACTACCTTTTCTTTGTGCCAATAAGAATATTTTCCTGTAGTTTGTATTACAACTAAAATGGGTTTTCTATGCCATTCCTAAGTATGCTACCTGTTAGTAAGCGCCCATACTGTTCTGTTTAAATTATATGTATTTTCTCATTTCACATTTTCATTACATGCATCTGATCATACTTTTTTGTTTTTCTTCTTTTTTGTGGCATATGCCATTATAAAAACAATATAATAACCATTGCACCATCGTGGTAAAGCCAGATTCGTTGATTTTACCAATGCTTCTGTTTATTTGTGTCTACCCAAGGTATTGTACACCAAGCACTTCTCACAATTTATCATATTGTGGAGTTTTATCATTGCAAATCTATATGCATATATATGTTTTAGCATCATCTTCTACAAAGAAGCACCCCTCGTACATGTCCTGCATGTAAGAGTATGTGAGCTACACAGTGGTGTGCTCATTTTACCTTCTTTCAGTTCCTTCCCATTTAGTATTTTGCATTTCTAGAGCTCTTGTGTGGAATCACATTCACTGGTGTGTTCTGTTAAAAGGATTAGGAAAGAGGTATTAAGAAATTAATATTCTCACCCCTTTTCATTCATTTTTCACTCCCATCGCTATTTTAAATTTGAAGCAAACACATGGAAGGAGAAGCAGTAAATTCCAGGAATCATATGTTGGATTTTGAAACCAAAGAAGGAATCCTGGTGCAAATTCCAGTCGACCATTTACAAAGGGGTTCTTCTGGATCTAGTGGCTTCCATTGTGGTTTTTGGCCATTTAATGGACTGCAATGCAGAAAGTTCCAGTTGTATCTTGGGAGCGACTACCCTTGCCAAATAGTGTCTACTGGTTCCAGTAGTCCAATCAGGTCTATTTCCCTTGTAATTTCTGGTCGACATAAACAATACAATGGCTTGAAACCAGTATATACCAACTGGATGCAATGTCATATAAGTTGTAACCAGTCAACTGAAATTTCCTCGAAGGCATTTAAGATGATAACATAGTATCCCAGACAGATAGAGACAAAGGTGAAAAGACGTGTGTTAAGACAGTGTTCCGTTATTGTATCAGTTTAAATGCCAGTGCTCTCACGGTGGCCCTGCCGAAGATCACACACGCGGTATATGAAACAACTACTGATAACTCAAACTTAATCCTACCATGGAAGATGCAGGATTAAAACAAACAAGATGTGTTGTTGCTTGTGTTATTTCAATGTGATGATGGAGGTATTTACTCTAAGCCTCTTTTAGTTGGTGAAGTACAAAAAAACACTATATAGATGTTAAGAAATGAAATTTGAAAAATGTTGACATGGTAATGCTGTTAACAAACATAGCAAGGAAACTGTATTCTCTGGTTGCATGCATGGATATAATTCTGCTGTTGTGCTGTATTGCATTGGCATTTAATCGTTTAAATTTGCATTGGTGCAAATCAATGAGCACATGCTATCTATCTTAAGCCAATTTGCTAGTTCTATCATAGTCTACATTTATAAAATAAGAAGTGAAACAATAGTCGCCGTCCTCATCTCTTTTACTGCTACTGCGCCTGCTGCCCAAATGATTCCTACACCCCTTACAGCACCACGTGTCGCACGTGCTAATGGTTTAGCTGCGCATCTCTGCTGAGTCATTAAACTTCATATTTCGCGCTGTGCACGTGTTATGGTTCCAGAATGATAAGCTAAAAGGTTCATAGGGCTCCTCTCCTCTGCAGCGGCGAATAGGGATGCCATGGCAGGTAGGCTGTGGCCGAAGTAGGGCAGTGAATTTGCTGCCATCTGCCTTTGCATCTGTACTCGCATCTATTGCGACGCTTGGCCCCATGTGACATAAAGTGAGCACGAAAAGTGCTAATTTATGAGGAAGTGTCTGCTATGGTTGTGGGCTGTCTGGTGTCTGAATAGCTAAAGAGTTGCATCAGCGCTGTTTTACTGCCCTATACAGTGGTAAACGGTTGCTTGTCACAGTAACTTTAAAGGGATATATTGTTTTTGGCTGGAAAGGTAGCAGCATTTGCTAACATGAGCAGCAGAACATAACACAATAACACAACCAAAACAACATAACAAAACAACAGGTAACAGGGCACAACATAGCTTATCTTCAGGTTGACTGACATATACTAATGCCACCAGATTCCCTTGTTAGAACTGGGGGTTTCTAGTTGGCAGAGGTAGGTACCTTTGACCAAATAGGGACCCTTGCTTCTAAGTCAGGAAAAGGGGATTACACTACTGCTCACCCCCTTGGTGGCTTGGCACGAGCAGACAGGCTTATCTCACAGGCAGTGTGTTAACCATTTGAGAACACATACAGTAATTCAGTGAAAACACTACAGATGGACATCACACAGGTTTTATAAAAAATAAGCATTCTTTAAATAGACTTAACACAAGACCACAAACTACAAAAATCCACAATACTGTACTCAAAATAGACCTAAAGATGGTAGAAGTCACTTAGTTCAAGTTGATGATAAATGCGACAAAGTTCTCACAAAAGTACCTGGACACGTAAAGCAAAACAAACAAAAGGTTCGCAGGGATGGATATGCGTCGGTTCCTTACTTCAGGGGAGACGATGCGTCGCGCCTCAATGCTTGCGCAGAGTAGGGGATGCGTCTTGGTCCTTACCGGAGGGGAGGTGATGCGTTGATTTTCGTACTGCGTTCCGGTTGCGATGCGACAAGATGGCGCCTCGATGCGATGCGACAATCCGGTGCAATGTGATAAGATGGCACCCTTGATGCGACGACGTGAAGACGATGCGTGCCGGCCCGGCGGCAGTGCGGCGAACTCTTTGGAGCCGCGACAGGCCCTGCGACACGCTTCTCTGGTGATGCGACGGCGACCTCTGCGGCGGCGACACGCTTCTCCGGTGATGCATCGGGTAACAGCTTTGATGAAGGCACGCTTCTCTGGTGATGCGGCAGCGACCTCTGCAGCGGCGACACGATTCTCCAACGATGCGACGGCAACAGCTGCGACTGCGACACGCTTCTTTTTCGTTGAGTCACGCTTCCAGCTCCCAGCGACATGCAGGCTTCTGCAGACAGAATTCCCAGCAAGGAAATTCAGAGGGGAGTTGGTGGTGAAATCTTTTGTCCCTAAGACTTCAGCAGGAGGCAAGCACAAGGTCAAGCCCTTGGAGTAATATTCTGCAACATGATGAAAGTTCTTTGAAAGTTCGCCTCTCCTTGGCACTGAAGACACCACTGTAGGCCAACACAGCAAACTGGCAGGGGGGCAGCCCAACTCCTACAGCTTCCTTGGTTCTTCTCCTTGGCAAAGGTTTGTCTTGTTGTTCCAGAAGTGATCTAAAGTCTTGGGGTCTGGGTCCCCATATTTATACTACTAAATCCTTTGCCCTCTGAAGGCAGAGGGGCCTGTACCTAGTCCAAACCAGTTCTGTGCAGTCCTGGAGAACGTTGTTTACAGGACTCCTTCTTTCTTTTGGCAGGGTGGGCCAGGGACATCATATGCACCACAGGAGGTGGAGCCAGCATTGTGGAAGGCAGGCACAGCTCTATTCAGACCCAGGTGCTGACTCCTCCCACCACTCTACATGCAGATAGGTCTATTCAGCCCTGTGCTGACTCACCCTGTCTCCTGGAATCCCCCAGTCCCTGTCACTCACAAAACCAGACACACAATACACAAGCTAGCAGAGGCAAGCTGGATGGTTAGGTAAGAAAATACCTACTTTCTAAAAGTGGTATTTTCAAACACAGAATGTTAAAACCAACTTTACTAAAAGATGTATTTTATCATTCTGAGTTCAGGCATACTAAACTCGAATTTCTACCATGTTCCCTGGGTCAGTTAGGATTATAAGATGTTATAATCAAACTGCCCATTCTGGCCTATGGGGACTGGTAGCCTTGCAATAGTGAAAAACGAAAATGGCTGTAATTCACTATGAGGACATGTCACACACACCAGGGCATGTCCTACCTTATGCTTACAATGCACCCTGCCCTTGGGCCTACCTTAGAGTTGTCTGATATGAAGAAAAGGGAAGATTTAGGGACTGGCAAGTGGGTGTACTTACCAAATCGACATGGCAGCACTGAACTGCTCACAGGCTCTGCAATGGCAGGCCTGAGACACACTTTACAGGCTGCTTCTGTGGGTGGCACAACCAGTGCTGCAAGCCCACCAGCAGCATTTGATTTACAGGCCCTGGGCACACATGGTGCACTATACTAAGGTCTGACAAGTAAATCAAATAAGCCAATCATGGAGTCACTAATCAATACATCAATTTAACATAGACAGCATATGCACTTTAGCACTGGTCAGCAGTGGTAAAGTGCCCAGAGTCAGAAAACAGCCAACAACAGGTCAGAAAAAAAAATACAGGAGGAAGGCAAAAAGTTCAGGGATGACCCTGCAAAAAGGGCCAAGTCCAAGAGGCCTAAATACCAAACTGCCATAATATGTAAAAAAAAAAATATATAAAGGTCTGCCTTGTGCCAGAGTGTCTATAAAGACTTGAATGGTCACAACATGGCAAGGAGGGCCATGTATTGCATAGAATCTCCACATAAGGCCAAGGAATGCCAGCATAATGCCTGTAATGTTTGGCACAAGCACTATAAGTATCTACATCGCCTTAATCTACACCGCTCTATCATTAGAATGCCTCCATCTCCCCCTTTGTTTCACCAATATTTTTCAAGCACTTTTCTTGTTTGAAGCTTGCTTCTGTTTCTTTTTTCTGTACTTTCCTTTCCTTTCGTTCTCTCCCTTCCTTTTATTTTCGCATTTCAATCTTTCATTTTACATTCCTTTTTACTTTCCATGGTCTTCTTTTTCCATTTGTCCTTTTTTATTTACTTTTATCATTCTTTCCATCTTTGTTTGCATATTATAAGATTTGGCTTACCAGACTCTTGTAATAAAAAAAATCATAAATATAAATTAAATGCTTGTATTCATACACAGATGGGCTTTCAGTCAGTCTTCTTCATTCACTGGTCTGCTGTAGTTCAAATTTTGCTCCACTCTTCCCCCCCCCCCAACCCTCACTCCCCCACCCGCCCATGGAATACAGCAAGGGGCAATGAGATAAGGCCACTTGTGCGACTGGTTGCCTTGAACAGTGAGTCAAAGCATTTTGTCAAAGCACAGGTACCCAGCTACCTAAAAAGAAGTTCATTTAATTGCTAGGGCTGGTGGAACAATATTATATTTTCTCAGTGCTTTTTTCTTGCCATTCTTTTTATAAAATCATTTTTATTGGCATTTCTAGAATAACAGTACAGTAGTAGCTATTACGAATGTAGCGTAAGTTCCATTAATTATACATCTTGTCATGAAGTAGAATAACATCTGAGTACATGCTACACCAAACATTATTAAAAAGGATCTCATTATTACAGATTGGTAGGTAGGGCTAGGTCTTAGTCCATGCAAGGTAGTCGATGGGCTGTACCGACAGTTGGGCGATTGCTCTCAGTTTCAGCCCTATGCAGTAAATGGTTCTATATGCCAGCCAATGTTTTAAACTGGAGAACTTGGGAAATATAACTGGGGTACACCGTGCCTTATGTCTAGTCGTATGAAGAGGGCCGTCTAGTTACCACTTTCTGGCTAAGCCTCGGGGCGCTACTGTGCGGGCGGGGGCCCTGGAAAATCGCATAAAAGATGCTGTGCTCGCCGTCTAGCTTCGGCTTCCAGCCCGGACTCACTCGGCGCCTAATCTACAGTGGGACTATCCAGAGGTACCGGGGTGCGTATTTGTGTGGCGGGGGAGCAGATTGCCTGGGACCCGGGCTCATCTGATATTTCTTGTGTAACAGAGTGAAGTAAAATAGCCCATGGCATGGATATAGGGTGTTTGCGAGTTCCCTTAACTTCTTTAGTACCTCCTCCTCTGCTGTTTTCTTGCTATTCTTTATAAGGTTTTTTATATTTGTAGTCATTCCTAAGTGTTTAAACAATTGTTTTCAAATTTCAGTAATTCATGACTGATACTACCTTTTCTTTGTGCCAATAAGAATATTTTCCTGTAGTTTGTATTACAACTAAAATGGGTTTTCTATGCCATTCCTAAGTATGCTACCTGTTAGTAAGCGCCCATACTGTTCTGTTTAAATTATATGTATTTTCTCATTTCACATTTTCATTACATGCATCTGATCATACTTTTTTGTTTTTCTTCTTTTTTGTGGCATATGCCATTATAAAAACAATATAATAACCATTGCACCATCGTGGTAAAGCCAGATTCGTTGATTTTACCAATGCTTCTGTTTATTTGTGTCTACCCAAGGTATTGTACACCAAGCACTTCTCACAATTTATCATATTGTGGAGTTTTATCATTGCAAATCTATATGCATATATATGTTTTAGCATCATCTTCTACAAAGAAGCACCCCTCGTACATGTCCTGCATGTAAGAGTATGTGAGCTACACAGTGGTGTGCTCATTTTACCTTCTTTCAGTTCCTTCCCATTTAGTATTTTGCATTTCTAGAGCTCTTGTGTGGAATCACATTCACTGGTGTGTTCTGTTAAAAGGATTAGGAAAGAGGTATTAAGAAATTAATATTCTCACCCCTTTTCATTCATTTTTCACTCCCATCGCTATTTTAAATTTGAAGCAAACACATGGAAGGAGAAGCAGTAAATTCCAGGAATCATATGTTGGATTTTGAAACCAAAGAAGGAATCCTGGTGCAAATTCCAGTCGACCATTTACAAAGGGGTTCTTCTGGATCTAGTGGCTTCCATTGTGGTTTTTGGCCATTTAATGGACTGCAATGCAGAAAGTTCCAGTTGTATCTTGGGAGCGACTACCCTTGCCAAATAGTGTCTACTGGTTCCAGTAGTCCAATCAGGTCTATTTCCCTTGTAATTTCTGGTCGACATAAACAATACAATGTCTTGAAACCAGTATATACCAACTGGATGCAATGTCATATAAGTTGTAACCAGTCAACTGAAATTTCCTCGAAGGCATTTAAGATGATAACATAGTATCCCAGACAGATAGAGACAAAGGTGAAAAGACGTGTGTTAAGACAGTGTTGCGTTATTGTATCAGTTTAAATGCCAGTGCTCTCACGGTGGCCCTGCCGAAGATCACACACGCGGTATATGAAACAACTACTGATAACTCAAACTTAATCCTACCATGGAAGATGCAGGATTAAAACAAACAAGATGTGTTGTTGCTTGTGTTATTTCAATGTGATGATGGAGGTATTTACTCTAAGCCTCTTTTAGTTGGTGAAGTACAAAAAAACACTATATAGATGTTAAGAAATGAAATTTGAAAAATGTTGACATGGTAATGCTGTTAACAAACATAGCAAGGAAACTGTATTCTCTGGTTGCATGCATGGATATAATTCTGCTGTTGTGCTGTATTGCATTGGCATTTAATCGTTTAAATTTGCATTGGTGCAAATCAATGAGCACATGCTATCTATCTTAAGCCAATTTGCTAGTTCTATCATAGTCTACATTTATAAAATAAGAAGTGAAACAATAGTCGCCGTCCTCATCTCTTTTACTGCTACTGCGCCTGCTGCCCAAATGATTCCTACACCCCTTACAGCACCACGTGTCGCACGTGCTAATGGTTTAGCTGCGCATCTCTGCTGAGTCATTAAACTTCATATTTCGCGCTGTGCACGTGTTATGGTTCCAGAATGATAAGCTAAAAGGTTCATAGGGCTCCTCTCCTCTGCAGCGGCGAATAGGGATGCCATGGCAGGTAGGCTGTGGCCGAAGTAGGGCAGTGAATTTGCTGCCATCTGCCTTTGCATCTGTACTCGCATCTATTGCGACGCTTGGCCCCATGTGACATAAAGTGAGCACGAAAAGTGCTAATGTAAGAGGAAGTGTCTGCTATGGTTGTGGGCTGTCTGGTGTCTGAATAGCTAAAGAGTTGCATCAGCGCTGTTTTACTGCCCTATACAGTGGTAAACGGTTGCTTGTCACAGTAACTTTAAAGGGATATATTGTTTTTGGCTGGAAAGGTAGCAGCATTTGCTAACATGAGCAGCAGAACATAACACAATAACACAACCAAAACAACATAACAAAACAACAGGTAACAGGGCACAACATAGCAGTCAAACTAGTATGCAAAACAGCAGTTCGGGTTGGACTGTTCCCATGAGGCACAGGGTTAAGACTGATTTGCATATAGCTGGGTCTGAACTGAGGTGGCGAAGTGAGCTAAAGAATGATGATGGATTCAACCCAGGTCTGTAACAGGAGGTGAAGGTCTGAAACGTTTTAGCGCTCCATCCATCATTTCCTTGTGTTTGCATTGTCTGCCCTAAGTTTGCAGGGTATGCCCAGATGTGGGTCCCTTGCTCACTTTGCCACTGGATTCAACCTAGCCTGGCTGATGAGGGGTGTTACTCCGAAACCAGTCCCAGGATGCTTGTGTCTGGTTCAGGGAAGTTTGGCTTGGCAGTTTGTGCGAGACTGTTCCCATGCCTGAATTGGGGTGGCAAAGTGAGCTACAGAACGATGATCACTGCTCCATCCATCATCTCCTTGTGTTTGCCACAACAGCCACAGTACAACACAAAAGTAACATAATGCAATAAATCAGTACAAAAACATAACAAGAGACATCACTACCACAACTATATGCTACACAAAAATGCACAAACATTTTTCTCACACATTTACAACTCCAGAACCCTATTTGCAGAACTCTGTGGAGAAAGGTGTTTGCGCCAAGCAATGCCTTAACTTACCACTAACGACATGAAATGGGGCTGGTCAATTTTGTTTTGTTAAGTGGAAAGTTTTGAACCCCAATAAAGATGTAGCTGCCTAGTTTCCTCCAAGATTTGCTGTTTCTATATTCTTATGCAAGGCACTTGAATGCAGTTGGATTCGTCACTGACTCAAGGTCTGTAACCTGCAATTAAATATATGAAGTTGCAGTGAAATTCTCAGAGTTCTTATTTGCAAAATCCTGTTCTATAGGCCACTAATCTGGACAAAAATCAATCTGTAGCCCAATAATCTTGCAGGAGTGTTTGGCCTTCTGCAGGGTAAACCTGCTGTTATTTTCTTAAACTGGCTGCTCCTTCGCCAAGGCGGAGGAGCGTCATCTCACTGCTCAAAAGGAAAAATAAAATTATCATTTTCTTTCCCCTATTGCAGTCAGTGGTGGGGCAGGGCACAGCTATCCAGAGCAGGGGATGAGTGGTGTGCACTCCCTAAGTGCGCATGAACTGTTTGGCCGGCCCTCTTGGCCCGACCAAACAGTTTATGCGCACTTTGCATGTTCCTACCAAACTGCATTACACAGCCTAGCGAGGACCATGCACAGTCTCCCTGTTCCAGTCAGAGCGATGATCCATGGCGCTCATACCACTCACAAGGCTGCATTGAAGTGGTGTGATTGGCTATAGGGAGCCTGTGTGCCCGGGTGCTTCCTGCTGCCGGCCGGGACAGAAAGATACAGAGGACGGAGCCCGATCCTGACAGCCATCCTTTGCTGTTAAGACCGCGGGGGGCCGTGATCCCCCACCTGCCGCCACTGTTGTTACGCTTGCGGGGGACAGGAACCACAACCCCCAGCCTTCCATGCAGCGCAGACACTGCCAACGCTCTCTGTTTGCGCCAGGAGGCGCTTATCTACCTACCAGGGCTCCCGATCCTGACAACCAGCCTTCGCTGTTAAGACCGTGGGGGGCCGTGATCACCCACTTGCCACCACTGTTGTTTCACTTGCGGGAGGCAGGAACCACAATCCCCAGCCTGCCTTGCCGCGCTGATGCCGCCAACGCTCTCTGTTCGTGCCAGGAGGCGCTTATCTACCAGCCAGGGCTGGCTGGGCTATCCCTCCTTCAAATGGCATCTGGAATCCGCGACATCATGGGTGAGCGACTCTTCGACTGGCTAGAGAGCCCATAGCGGTCCTTTTGCATTGTCACCATTTCAGACCTATCCAGACCTACCCAGAGCTGTCATCATGGGAAAATGCACTATGCTACTGCCAGCACCTCCCCTATCTGCTAGTATCAACAGCATGCTTGAGAGGGCTATTAACATTGTTTCGGGCTAAATAGAACTGACAGAGCGGCGCATGTCCCTGGGTATGGAAGGGCGTGCGGACATTTCAAATTTCAGAAGCACATTAGCTGATCAGACCCATGACCCTCCCTTGTCCCAGAGACTTGGAATTGACAAATCACCTATTGCAAGCAGGAGCACAAGCGGGTTGGACATAATCGAATTAGCTGAGCCACAGCCAGACATTAACACCACCACACCTGTAGGAACCCCTGTCACTAAACGGAAGAGGAAGACCGGGAAATCCACCTGTACTAAAGGGAAGCAGCCCACCCACATTACCCCAGCACGAACCTGTCTCTCCGCCTGGATACAGCCACCTTTAAGTACTGTTATTCCTGAAAGCCCTGTTCTTCCCGAGATAACATTGAATCTGAAGTTGAGTTGTTCCATCAGTTCACAGACTGAGGCGACACCTTATCCCGAGAGTCTTGGGGACACTGTGGCCAATATTGTTGCCATGTTGATGAATGAACAAATTAAGAATTTTTTTAAAAAAAGCTTGCCCCACTTCAGGCCTGCATACATAATTTGGCTTCAGTTATAGGAGGGGCTGGACACTCAGGGAGTACACAAACGGCCACCACTGAAAAGGGAAGAGGTGGGGGCAGCAAAGGTGTAATAATGAGTATACCAAATAATGAACCCCATGGAACCCAACCCCCTATTGTTAGAGCCAACGTTTCTGCAAGAAATTCATGTGGGATATCAGGACAAATTCAGCCTTGTTCCCAATTGAATTTTGATAGGCATGGCATCGCTCCATTTGATAATAACACCACTACTTCACGCACCCATTCCACTCAGAAAAGTGCTAATGGATTAAGTAGACCTAATGGAATAGATCAGAATTTACAGATTGGCAGTTTGAGTGGTAATGCCCCAGCCACCTTAAACTGCAACCCTCCATTACCTAACCAAGTTGTCTTGAGTCTGCCCCCCGCCACGTGCCCCTACATGCTGGTCCTGGCAGGGGTACCAGCTTCAAAAAGGGATCAGCACGAGTCGTGGGCCCAATTATGAAACAAATGCACAGACTGGTTATTGAGGCATAGGAGGTTTCACATATCTGAAATAAAGGACATTATTATGGTACACAGAGTTGGGTGGGTCGGTGCATCTACGAAGAATATCGAGGGAGACTGCATCATAATCAACTTTCTCGGGTCAGCTCTGGTGAGACACTTACTAAGGGGTTGTGAGCCCGTAACATCTAATAGTACCAATATATGCACATTAACCCTTGGTTATTTTTACAAACCAAACCACGGGCACTGTCCTACTGGGACTATCCCAGCCCTCACCTCGAATAGGTTTCAGGCCTTGTCTGGACTGGATGCTCAAGATTGACTACCTCCCTCTGAGGTAGCGCTTGTCTCTGTTGAAAAGTTTCTCTTATCCTGCCTTTGCAACTCTGGCGTAGCACCAAAACCTTACGCACAAATAACAACAACTTCCAAGCTATATTGTTTAACAGTGGAGTTACCTTTTTCTTAATTAATTTTTATAATAACAATTTTTATTCTGTACCAAATAGGAATATTTTAAATCTATTTGATGTTATTGCGCCCATTCAAAAACCCAAAGACTGTTTTAAGCAAACTGGAATCTGCCTAGGGGGCGATTTTAATGCTAAGCTGTCACAATCACGGCCGAGCTTACATAGTAGCGGACAAATATGCAATAGGGGCACGGAGCTAGTGAAACATTTGAATAACCACAACCTGATTAATGTTATGGAGATTGCCACCATTACTAAAGACAATGCTTCCCCTGAACCGACATTCAGAGGCAGGGGCTGTTCATCTACAATCGACTTTGTTTTTATCTCCCCTGTCTTAGAACCCAGCCTGTTGAACACTGAAATTATGGCTACAATCTTTGGGGACCACAACCCAATTCAAATAGTACTGAGAGTATCCCCAGCTCCAACACCAATTATAGAATGTGGTGCCAGGAATTTATTACTGACGATAGACAACCTTAGATTGATATAGCGGGGTGTTACTAATGCAGACCTATTTTACAGAATGATCAGGGGAAACCTGTGCCTCTTAATATGTGTTTAGAGGCCCACACCCCGAGTCAATTACTGCCTTTACTAAACTCTGTGGAGCTATTAAATCCCTGCTGTCTAAACCCATTGCCAAAAAATAACGAGTATCAAGATGGTTTAATCGTGAGTGCTATGCTGCCAATAGGCAGTTACGCAAGGCCTGGTCACATAGCCCAAGGAGTAACTCACTGGTTAAATCCTTAAGGCTGGAGTATAAGCCGGTTGTTGCCAACAGGAAGGAAGAATTATTGGGTGAGAACTGGGATGCTCTCGTTAATGCTGCCAGCTTAAACAAGCATTGGCATAGCCAATAGGTCTCGCCCTTTGGGACCTTATAAGTGTTTAGCCATGCAACGGTTGATGTTGTTGCACCAAGGATATTGTGCTGCATAACTAAATACTTATAAGGTCCCAAAAGCGAGATCTATTGGCTATGCCAATGCTTGTTTTAAATGGTCGTGACATACAAACACCAGCCGTGTCGATACAATACTGGCCAGGAAGCAACACTATGCCGTATTACCTTCTATGTTGTCTATATTAAGTACCTTCCATATACAATGTGGGAACACCACCACCTTGTGGACAGTTGTAGTAACAAAGAGCAACAAGGAAGCTATCGACTTCAGGAATGTGAAAGAAAGCTCTCGTATCTTGAAAGCTGATGACCCATGACGAGAGAGGAAAGCCATATGGCGCCTCTGCTCGTAAGCGCGTGCCTGCGCACATGCACGCAAGCTCTAGGCCACAGTGTAGCACTTTGAAAAGCCCCTTACTAAAAGTCGAGCAGCAGCGCATGCGCTGCTCTAGG
This sequence comes from Triturus cristatus, assembly GCF_964204655.1. NCBI lineage: Eukaryota > Metazoa > Chordata > Amphibia > Caudata > Salamandridae > Triturus > Triturus cristatus. The sequence continues at coordinate 412,624,430 of NC_140593.1, forward strand.
CTCGACCTAAAAACTGGAATACTTTTTGGACTGCCGTCAAAGACCTAAGAACAATGGGGCAGCCGCTAACATCTATAAGTTGCAACATAATGAGCACAACCTGGGAAAGTCACTTCTCCTTAATTTATCTAGCTTATGCTCCTGAACCAGACCCCTTTAACTATAGGGCACCATCCGGGTTCACTATATCATTAACAGAGGTAGAGGAGGCTATATGCCACAGAGTGGGCAACAAAGCCCCCGGCCCTGGTGGGTTGCCCATCGATCTCATTAAACACAAACCCGATTTTTGGGGCCCATTGCTGTTAATAACTTAACTAAAGCCTCACTGCCAAAGACATGGACCACTGGCATTATTGTCCCAATTTTTAAAAAGGTGACCGCTCCCAGCCTAGTTGCTATAGGCCAATTTCTTTGTTAGATAACACCCTTAAAATTTTAGGCAGAGTTTTATATAACAACATTTTAACTTGGACAGAAGACAATGGCATTTTAGCACAATGTCAATTAGGTTTTAAGAGCCAAATCGGCACAAATGAGCAGTGTTTAAATCTTATCCTGATAATAGAGAAGTACACCATTGCACAGCACTCGCCACTTTATTTAGCTTTTATGGACCTGACATCGGCTTTCGACTTTGTTAATAGGTCTTGGCTGTGGTCTATTCTCCTAGCCTATGGCTTAGATGAGGCCCTTGTTTATTTTCTGTCCAACCTCCACACGGATCTGAAAGCTCAGGTCAGGATTGGTGACGGAGGCGAGGTGTCTAATGATATCAGTGTTTTGGTAGAGGGGTTAGGCAAGGGTGTGTCTTAGCCCCCCTCCTCTTTATCATCTACATAAATAATTTGCATAAATCACTGATCACACTCACCAATGACGTCCCCAAAATTAAAGGCAAAATCCTCCTGGTACTTCTGTACGCAGATGATGCGGGTTTTAATCGGTGGTACTCCTAACGCACTGCGCACTTTAGTACGAGGATTTATGGATTTTATGACTGGTTTAGACCTATGTACACATTTTAAGAAATCTTTTATAATTTCTTGTGGGCCTAGGAAACATCCACTAAACTCAATTTCCGTGGGAGACCAAAAACTAACTTGCACTGCCACTTTGCCCTATTTGGGATTGGTCTTCGCTGCGAACAGCACCTGGAATGATCACATGGTGCACTGTAAAAGCAAGTTCTCGAAGGCCTTTAATTCAATCCTTTGTCTACCCCACCCTAAAAGATCCGTGACTATATCAGCAATCCTCAAGATCTTTAAGTCTCAGTGCATACCAATAGCCACCTATGACGCAGAGGTCTGGGGTATTGCCAAAAGCCATAGCATCCAATTAGAGGAAAATATATTTAGCAGAAAACTCCTGGGTGCTCTTATCTCCACCCCTCAGTATATATGTCATAGGGAATTAAAATTGGGGCACATTGGAGATTTTATAAGGGCACGCCCGCTTTGTTTTGGCCAGCCATAATGAAAAACCCCGAAGCAACCCTCACAAGGAATATAAGAGAAGACTGTATTTGTTGTGAGAAAGGGATGGCTATTCCTTGGCTTGCTGGGGTCATTAAGGGCCTGGAAAGTGTCAATTTTAGAGGATTCTTTCTTAATCCAAATACAGCCATGTCAGTTGACAAAAAAGTTCTAAGGTCAGCACTGTATGCACTTTATAGTTCAGAAAGATTAGAGAGGGAATCAACCAAAAAAACTGTTGCTAATTTCATACTCATTGAGCAACCAGAACATTGTTTACCCAGCTACATTGCGTTACCTATGTCGCACTGGGAAAGAGGTCTCCTCTTTCGCTTAAGAGCTTTGACCATAAGATATTTGGCGGCTTTCCTCTTGGGTATAATGCTAATCTTGATTCCCTGCTGTGTCCATGTGATGGCCGCAGTGGAAAAACACTTTTACATCTTCTATTTTTCTGTAAATATTATATGAAACATGCTCAATTGCTGCTAATCCCCTTTTTAAAAAAACTATCACCTATCAAGCTAATTGACGCCCTTAACCGCATACTTAAAATGGAAAATGATGAACTGATTCTGCGCATGTGTACCTTCCTGCGATTAGCTACAGGGGCCCGTAAATCAATGTGTGACCCATGAAGTACGTTGCAACTTTGCTATTTTAAATATGTATTCGGGTAATGTTCCTGTGTTTGTTTTTACTATGTAACCCACTTATCAATTGTCTGTTATATTATGAATTTGATATGTTATTTATTTGTAGAACTATGATTTTATTTTCTGTATGTGTTTTACTTTTATGGATACATTGTTATCCGAATAAAGTCTTTGGATTGGATTGGATTGGATACAGAGGACGGAGGAGAGGTGGCAGCCGGCCGCCCAGCTGTTAAAGTAAGTCCTTTTTGTCTATTAGATTCCTCTCCTCCCCTCCACACCCCACCACTCCCGTCTGGTAGCAGTTGCTACTGCTGGTAGACAAACATGATTTCCCAAAAAATGGCAGGTACCCAAGGATTTACTTTCACTTACCATGGTGCTATTCTGATTGGCTGACAGCCCCTAACATAGGACCCTATTTGGATTGGGTGACAGGATGGCCAATCAGATTGTTGAAGGAATAGCAGTCAGATTGGTAACCAATTTAACTAATCAGATTAAGCGCTTTTGTTACTGACATTCTAAATGCAGTCTGTATCTACATTAACTGTGTTTTACAAACAAGCAGACAGTTTTCTGTGTATGGCCACAAAATCCACCATTTCCTGGAGACTGCAATAGAAGTGTATTTAGCCATTTTTTCAATTGAATTCAACTCTGTAAGAGGACTAAAAAAAATTTGTATTTTGCCAATTTTATTTTTGGGCAAATTTTTTTACCTTTAGTGATGGGAATGTTTTGTTGTTTTTTTTCCACGAGGACAGAACTGAATTTTTAGGTGTCACCTGTTACATGCGCTCTCGTTTGCGAGGGATATTGTATATAACAATGGGCTTGCAGCCTGCCCGATGCTCAACATTCATTGACTTGCTGCCTTCTAATTAGCCAGCGTGTGCTGACTTTACTTCCTTTTCTTTCAGCTGGAGCATAGATCAAGTACTGATTGCTTCAGTTTGATTGCTGTCTTCCACTGGTCGTGCTGCTATTGAGGTACTAATTTTATTTTTATTTCTTCCCTGTCATCTTCATTGAACCTCTTGCCATTTGTAGCTGTGTTTTATTATGCCACACACCCATCAAATATGCCCTTTTCTCCTCTGAAATGTATGTTTAATGAGACAACAGATGTCATCTGCTTTTATTGTAACAACAGATGTTAGCTGCCGCTAATTTGTTTTTTTTACTAATACATGGACATTGGTGCAATTACTTTTTTCATATGATAGGATTTTTTGCCAAATGTCATATTTTTTTTGTTTTTCACACATGGGGAGATTAACCAATTTGCTCAGAATGACAGGGGTGATGTACTGAAATCTAAGAAGCTTTGGCAAAGCCAATAGGTCTCGCCTTTGAGACTATTGACTTTGTCATCGCCTTTTGTTCATGCTGTCCAGTATGAGCATTGCTGACTTTGGCAATGATTTCTAGCCATGCATTATTGCAGCGTGGCTGCTGTGCAGCATGGGTAAAAATAATAGTAAATAAAAACTATGAGGCATCAAGCCCTAATACACTTTTTAAAAAAGTGCATTAGCCCTGGCTGCATCATAGCGCTTTCTTGAAATCAGTTTAAGCCACACTTTAAAGCATCAGTGGGGCTGTAGAGCATGCATACCAAACATTAGCAAAGCTAATAATGCTCAAAGGTGAGATCTATTGGCTTTGCAATGCTTGTTACTAGAAGGTTTGTCACAGTGCCCGTAGCATCATTTTGCCGCAGCAATAAAGGCCCTGCCAAGGTTGCCCAGTAGGAACTCTCCTAATGCAACATGCCTCAGTCTGTTCCTGGGTTCTGATTCGACAATTGAAGCTGTATGCGGAAAGCTGCACCATCACAAATTGCCTCATGAATCCCAAGAAGGGCTCTGCAATTTGTAGAACTCTTTCCCAATTCCAGACAGAATGATTGAACTGACTGAAAGAGTCTCAAAGATAAGGCATTTACTGTAAGTTTTGGAAAACTATCTTATTATGATAGGGTCAGACCTTTCGATTCCATACAGTGGTGGTTTCTCCGTTAAGGCAGAGGAGCGTCCCCTCACTGCTTTTAAGCAGTATAAATAAAGGGAAAATAAAACTCTATGTTATCATAATTTTCATTTTTCCTTGTTGTGGCATCTTTGCGGGTGGGGAAGGACTGCTCTGCTGACAAATCAGGGGAGGAGTGGTTGCACTCCCTAAGTGCGCATGAATGTTTGGCCGGCCGTGTAGGGCTGGCCAGTCAGTCATGTGCACTTTGCATGTTCTCCACCTAGGCTGTATTACAACCCGGGCTCAGACCAATCACAACGCTGCATTGCAGTGTTGTGATTGGCTTAGGGGAGCCTGGGTGTTTCCTGGGTGCTCTGTTCCAGTCCCGGGAGAGACGACGATGGGGATAGCCGTGAGATGCAGCGAGGAGGTAATTTTTCTTTCTTTACCCCCTCTCCCCCGCTGCCTTCCCCCCTTCCACCCTTGATCTGTTCCAGGCGCCTCTGATTCTGTATACGTATTGACCTCGATTAACAAAGACTGGTGCATGAGTAAACGTGGCATACACTTGCAGTACTCATTGCTTTCTCCTGGCTTACTCCTGGATATTATGAGTACTGTAATTGTAAGCCACATCAGCATTTTTGTGACTCTGGCCATAATATAAGATACTTAAATCTTTACAGACATATAGATACTGATTCACAATGATATTGCTGTAACTTATTCATGTATTATTCCTGAATCCCAGTAGTAACTGAGGACTAATGCAGATATATACGTGAAAATAATAAGTAAGCTAAGAGTATTGCAGGAGTAAATCACACTTACTCATACACCTAGCTTTGCGAATCAGGCCCAAAATATTTAGGGCCACAAACACACTGAAAATTTGGGTTCAGGCAATGTAAGCAGCAACTGTAGTGTCCATAGCATATTAATGTTTTTCAAGCTACCAATTTACTGTGAAATGATGCAAACAGACAGAAATATCAATTGCTTGCTTCAGTTTATTGGGATGAAAATGTCATGAGTACTTGCTTGGTTTACATTACAAGAGATCATAACCTTATATTTTTAATAGTGTTTTTTCGAATTGCTTTCTGTACACCAAGAGTCCGATTTAGAGTTGGGTGGAAATAGTAAATCCTCACATTTCTCAAGACCGTGACAATCCTTAAGAGAATCTGCTGGTGGAATGCCTTCCACTGTACTACCCTCCGGTGCTCTCCTACCTTCCACAGTTTAATTTTGTAGGTAGGTGAGAAGATGTTTTGTGAGCCATTGTGTCTGAGAGGGTCAAATACTAATACTATTCAATAATTAACAGGAGGTCCCTGAGTGCCCTTTCTATATATGAAGGATTTTTTATTGTAAATGTTCAATATGTAGATAGTGATTTTGCCTGGATATCAGATGCTGTTTGTGGCACGTCTTCTTGATGATTTAGCTGAGAATCCAATTTGTGTTATACTCAACTGTGTAGGTCTTTTAGCGACAAAGTAATCATCAAGCTCTAGTCATCAGCACTACACTTCTTCGTAAGAGTGATGCTTTTGAAATAGGACAAGGCTAATCCTTGGATTCAATTCAGCTGAAAAGTGACTCCAGGTGGCATAAATGGAGTAGTCTGGAGAAGTTCTTACTCTTTACATCAGATATACTATGGAGGTTCATCAGGCATTTCTATTCATAGGAAGGACAGAATAGCATGTTTTCCTAGAATTTTTATATGACAACTTTAACAGACTTTGCAATCTTATAGATCATTAGAATGTAATTGTTTGTTCATTCCTCAGTTCTCTAAAGGCAATAATCGGTATTGCACTGTTAGCTTGGGTCAGTGGGGTGGCTAGGAAAGAAAAAAAGTAAAATCTCCTGAGATGGTAGAGAGGTATGAGTTCTACTTAGTTTCTTTCAAATCTCCCCTGCTTTGTCTTTAAGTGGAGAATTGGTAAAGGTATAATTTAGAGGGGTTCCGGTTATAAATGAGGTCTTGTATGAGCACACAAAGAATTAATTCACACAGTCTAAACAATGTTAATCAATGTTGTTGAAAACTCCATTAGCAAATGTGAATACAGGACATGTTCCAGAAAGTGAGGGTACACAGTCAATACTCACAAGATGGTCTCTTTATGTATATGCCAGTATAAAGAGGCAGAATAATGACCTGTCCATGAAGGTCTGCTATTATTTCCACGGCTGACTTTCTTATATTGAATTACACTAGGAATGGTGGGAGACTAGTAACCAAACAGCAAGTGGAGTCTGAAATCTGATAGGAGGAGTCAACTTGGTGATAGTATAGAGCAGGAGGTTTCTTCACCAATGACATTCCCCCACCAAATGTGAATTAAATTAATGGTAAAACCAAGGAGGCTGTGAATGGTCAATTTTCTTTGGCAGTTCTTCATTATTGTATTCCTCAAGCTCAGGCTGCTAATTTACATGAAGATGCACTAACTCAATATTGAAATCACATTCTTTCCACAGCAATCTTCAAAGCAATTCTTTTCTTTTCAAATAGTTCCTCCTAGAAGAAAACAATTTAATTTGCTACAAATGTTAATTCATTTCCTATTCTTTCGATTTGATTGTTGAAATAAATTGATTCTTCAAAGGCACATGCATCTCATGCCCAAAGTCCATAAAACCATCATACACGCAGGTATATTTTACACACAAAAAAACTAACCACATGCACATCATGAAAACAGGCCAGGTGATTGTTGGATAGGTGGAACAAACAGATATCATACTTATCCTTTAATCCTCAAGATACTCACTTCTACTTATTCAGAACATTTCTTTTTTCTTGAATGATGCCACATAAAACTGTAACATTAAAACGAGGTAAAGAATAGCGTAAACTGTTCCCAGAGCACCCAAAATAACCATTTTTGTCTCCCACAATGTTCGTAGAAAATAACTAAAAAGCATAGCTAAACGTAGAACAGTCTACCTTCTGTTTTACACTACCACTTTTACAAGTGCAAGGTATTCACAAAAGGATACATTATGGTCACTAAGGGGGATATTTACAAAGAGGTGACAGAGTGAGGCATTAGCCGTCATGGCTTAACACCTCACTCTGCCACTTCAGAAACGCAAGGCTGCACCATATTTACAAGAATATGGTGCAGGCTTGCGTTTGCCCCTGTGCTGGCACTACACTTAGCAGTGTAGCGCCAACGCAGGCACCCTTGCGCCATAGTGCAAGGGTGTCTGCGTGCAAGGGAGGATTGTTTATGTACAGGAAGGTCCACCTTCCTGCACATAAACAATCTTTAAATTCCGTTTTGTCACTTCTGTGTGCTGCTTAATGGAAGGTACAAAATGTCATTTTAAGCAAAGAGAGGACATGGCAACAGGGCCTCCCACATATACCTCAAGGGCTCAGACTAGCCCCTAATCATGACCATCAAGGTCTTGTTGAATCTCTCCCCAATCTTACACCAAACTAATCCAACATGGACTTCACGTACACAGACATGAAGTTGGTGTCTCTGTTGGATACTACCTCCTTGGGGAACCCAGCATGGTTAATGGTCTCCATCAGAGCTCTAGCCACCACAGGTGCAGTCACTGACCTTAGAGGAATAGTCTCTGGGTAGCGGGTAGCATGGTTCACCAAGATTAGGACAAACCTGAGGCTAAGACTTTCTTGGGGTCCAAAGGTCCAATGATGTTGATGCCCACATTTTCAAGGGTGATGCCAACTACTGGTAATGGGGTCAGGGGAATGTTTTGCTTTTTACCTGATTTCCCCCTGGCCTGGCAGGTGGAACAGGACCTGCAAAATGCATCTGAGGCTGTATTAATTCAGGGCCAATTAAAGTGGGAGTCAAGCTTGGTGAAGGTCTTGTCTTGTCCTAAATGTACTGCTAGAGGTATATTGTGAGCCAAACCTAGTAGGAAGGTCCTGTAACACTGTGGAACCGCCAGCATACGGGCAGCTCCAGCACCAGGAGCCTTAGGCTTTGCTATAGAGGAGATCATTCTCCCAGTAAATTAGTTCGTCCCCAGAGGCTTTTACCTGCTGCATGGGCCTCAAGCCCTCAAGAGTGGAACACCCTTTCTATGCTTTGTAGAATTCCTTCCTGTTGGGCCCACCCTCAACTTGCCAGCTAGCAAGCTCAGGTAGGTCACCTAGAGCATCAGTGTCCTCCCTGGTTGGCTCGGGGCCTCATTCTCAGGGACCCAGTCAACCTCCACCGTAGGGACTTCAGGAGCTGGTATATCCTGCCCCTTGCCTCTCTCCTTAGCAGCTGTCTGCCCCATTGTTCAAGACTTCACAGACAGCCATGAACCGTGTGGTAATAAAGACCCACGCAGGTAATCCCATCCTCTCCACGTGTGACCTGAGCTCGACCTCCCTCCAGGCAGTGTGCTCCAGGTCGTTACCTAACAGACAATCTACAAGCCTGGCAGGGCTCACAACAACTTTCAAAGAATCTGAGACCTACCCACACTCCAGGGGAACCCTTGGAGTGCCCACTCAGTACATTGGGGTACAAACCTCCTGCCTTCTTCTTAGGATCAGGCAGGGACTGGTTACCACTACTCCCTTAAGAAGTATTTTGTAAGCCTTTAGAGCAGTGATACTCAAAGTACAGCCCGCCGGCTGCTTGTGGCCCTCCTGACCTTCACTTGCAGCTCCTCGGTGAACAGCAGCCCTGACCTGCTCTATACTTAAGAGACCACTAACATTCAGAAAGATGGTAAATAAACAGGCCAGCGTTTATTTACAAGATAACTGAAGAAAAAGAACAGAAGCAAATAAAAGGTATCCTGCACCACTTAACTTTCAGAACATATTCATTTTTAAGACATCTTGCAACAAATATGCTTAAAAATGGCAACATTTTTTCAAAATTAAAAGGTTTTTTAATGAACATGCAAAAGCATTTCACCTTAGTAAATAAGATGGTATCAGTGCATTTAGAGCTATTTTTTAAAAGTGATAGTTTTTTTAATGAACATAGAAAACATGCATGCTTCCTCCCACCCTGACAACAATGCCAATAGTGAACTAAGAGGCAAGTCAGATGTCCTGCCAAACCCTCTGGGTGGCTTGGGTTCTTACTACTCATGGATAACATTATAGTTTATTATATCAAACACATTTGAAGATTTTGTTCCATGCCTAGCCTGAACATGGATATTTCAAGGACCTCTTACATGTGAAATGACACAGTTTGGTCAAGTGGGAAGCCAGGATTGCTAGTAGGTTTTTTGGTTTCACATTGTGCAAAAGTTACTGATTTTTTTACACTTGACTTTCCCGAGGCAGTGATAGCAAGTAGAGAAGGTTGGTAAAAGGATAGCAATTCAGATACTGCTTAGCACAGTATTGTCAAATCTGTGACTCTTCTAGAGACAGGGGATTAATTTATATGAAAGTATGGACTGAAACCCTCAAAATGACTCCATGACTCACTGAAAACATCACGTACATGCTTCGTTTCCCCAAAGCCCACCTCACCCCTGCCTACAAAGCCCCACTCCCATCCTGTTGGCATCATTGCTGCCCTTCGGCACACCCCAGACCATATTTTGTGGCCTCTGTGAAAACGTTTGTGAGTACCCATGCTTTAGAGAACTCTTTATTTTTAAGTTTTCTGCCCCCTCTCTCTTCTGGTTCGAACCCAGATAAACTCTGTGGCAGTCCTCCTAGTTAACTTTTTGGACACTCTGTTCTAACCTAGAGGTCGACCTCCTCAGCAAGCTTCCTGAGGTCAGTCGGCTTACTGTCAACTAGTTGCTGGCGCTACTCTGCAAAACAGATCCTGAGCATGTGCTCTCTCATGATTAAATTGTACAACCCAACATAATCATTAAGTTTGTTGACCTGCACCCTACCATTCAGTGCCTTGCTGGAGTAGTCCACAAAATCTACCCAGGATTGGTTGGGGAGCTTCTGGCTGTCCAGGAATATTTGGATATACTTCTCTGAGGTCAGCCCAAATTTGGCAAAGTAAAATGTCCTTCATGGGGGTGTACTTGGTTTGGTCTTCAACCTCAGAAGTGTGTCCCTCCCCACAGTAAGCATGTGTTCCCACAGACCAACCCCCGTGCTCTTCAGGTACCTTGTGAACCCTCAGTGAAACCTCATAGGCAGAAAAAACATTTGTCAATATCATCTCTCACCACATAAGGGGAGGGGGTACAAGAACTTTAGCACTGGTTCGCAGTGGTAAAGCGCACAGAGTCCAAAAGCCAGCAAGCACAAGGTCATAAAAGTGGAGGAGGCAGACAAAATGTTGGGGTAAGACCACCCTAAGACTGTCAGGTCTAACAGTTACTCTTGGACAAACACACAGCTAATTCCAGCAAATCAAACATCTGTTCTACAGTAGGATTTCCTGATATCCTAGAGTTGATTAGCTGCACTCATGTCCACTTGGTGACCTCAGGTTGACAGGAAACCATAAAATGAAACACACTATTTATGCGCATATGCTGTGTGATTTGGATCTGTGTATACTGAACTGGTGTTTTAGGCACTCCGTATGAAATCCCAATGTTACAATGCTGATGAGAAGTAACATTAGTCATGTTGTGGAAACGCATCATTCTTCAGGTACAGAGCAGACAAATCAATCCTTCATCATCAAGATTACAGTGCATTAGGATTGTTGTAGCCCGATCTCTATACAAGTTAGCAATACATTAGAGGGTTGTTAGCCCCTATGACATATACATTGATCAATGTGAAAATGTGTAACAACTTACATTGTACACTCTTTACAACAATGATGATTCTCAGCCAAGCCAACTTTTTAACACTCACATGTACTTCCAATTCAACTCTCATGACTGTTAACTTGAATTACTCCAACCTCGATACCTTTTTTCATGTTTTCCACTGCAGACATCTTGAGGATGATCATAACTGGTTCTTCCCACAGCTCAAGCTAGAGCGAGGTTAAGAATTACCATCAGTTGCCATGCTTTAGTGCTTGTGCTTGGCAACTGGCTTAAAAACCTAGAATGTCAAGGTTTAGAACCTGCTTTTAATGTTCTCAATATCATGTGGATATGTTGATTCAGTATTGATTTTAGCCATTATCTCCTTCAACAAGCGTGTTTTTCTTTGTTTTTGATGGTATCTTCAGCATGAGGTGGCACATTAGATGGTCATGGTGTCTTACCTCTTCTTTGGCTAGGACCTCATGCTCAGGATCTATTAACTTGTACTTCCTTTCCCTGCATGGGTCCATGATGGAGACATCTGGCAGAGTGATACTTGAGATGACTGAGTGATATCAGAGGATGGCAGTGGATTCTGTTTGTCTTGTTTCAAGGGGCTTTGTTCACACAAAATGAATCTCCGCACTCTCCCAAGCAGGACGGAATTGTTGGTGTACTTTTGGGATGTCTTATGTCCTTTTGGATGTTGCTCTGGCTGTTTCTGTTTTCTAGGTATTCATTTCCTCACTCCAGGAACCTCCTGTGCCTGAAAAAGGCCACTTCCTGTTTTGTGGTTGGCTGTTCATCAGGTGAGATATTTAGCACATGCACTAAATAACACATTCGGTATTTAACACATGTGCTAAATAATGATTCGCCGGTGCACAATACAAACGAATAATTAATATTATTTAACACGTGTTTTTTGACGCACCCAGTGAAAACGGTATTTACCATAAGTTTGGCGGTATATACAACAGGAACTGGTATTTGAGGCCTAACACTTCTCTGCAGAACAAATCTGTGACGCTCCTTTGCGTGCTGCGTCTGTTTTATCAGTGGTGTGACGTCACAGCTGGTTGAACGTTCACCACTGGTCACTACAGATACTGCAGACGCATGGTACACAGTAGGCTACGTACCGCGTGAGGTATGACTAGAACAGTATGTCAAATGAAAGCACACTGTAACTCTAACAAAATCCGCACTTGAATAAATGAGGCTTTTCCATACCCACGAGAGGCTGGCGCGTGAAGAGAAAACAGGCTGGTTTGGAAAAGGAATGTTTTCTTATCAGCAGTTTTCATTCTCAGTTCTTATTTCGCAACCCCATCTCCGCCTCTAAACAAAGTAAAGGTATTTTGTGTATGGGCCAAAGGCAGCAACGGATCAAATATATATGTTACCGGGTTTTCTTTCTGCAACACACAATCTGCCAGATCTCCAGAAAGAATTCCACGTAGAAAGGCTGATATTTTTGGCACACATTTGAGTGCGTGTATTGTTTCAGGATATATGGACACGGAGCTGTTGAAATCGATTCTTTGCTATTTCTGGAAAAAGAAAAGCCTGGTATTCATTCGTGCATAGCAGACACTTCATAAACAGCTCGCAAGCAGAGAGCAGATATGAAAGTAAACTGTTTATAAAAGCACCGGGGAGGCCACGGGCACCCGGGGCTTCAGTCTGTGTAAGCAGTTCAGTTATTGTCTGCATTTCTTAAGTCTAAACAGGAGAAACCGCTGAGTTATTTTGATTCCTTTCGGTGATGAACAGAGACTTTATCCCCTTAAAATATCAACTAAAAATCCATTTCGAGATTTTGGAGGTCGTTTATAGTACTTCTGCCCTCAAGTGCAAATATTTGCTATTTTACAGACATTGACATGTTGTTTATAAGTTCCCATCACTCAAACATTTCTTTTTCGTTGCAGCACAAGCTACAGGTCATGGTAATCAATAGGATGTTTTAATGGAAAGTGCACTCTGTCCATATACTTCAACCCTACTCTCACATCGACCATATTTTCCCATTTCAGTTTAGTTTTATTAATAATTTGGACAGCTGATATGGACCACCATAGGTCTGGGATCTGTGGGTGGACTACATAAAATGCAATGCAGTGGTGGCTGAGCAAATACTTTACCCTGCTGAAGAGACAATTCGATACTGTGCAAAATGACATGCTGTATTGACGGAATAGTTCAAAATATAATTTTCTGTCGGTTGAAATGTAGTTTTTACACTGATCATTTAATGCAAATGTGACAACATACTTAATGGGAAGAATGCTTGGTGATAATGCTTATTGTAAATGTGTCATAAGGAATATTTGGTACTGCTGGGGAAGTAAAAAGACTGAGCAGATATTGAGGTGTGCTGCTACCTGGGCACCTTAGTGATGTGCGCATCTGTAACAAGGAATATGATCTGCTTAATTTATCCCTGCATAATGTGGTACTTTCAAAACAAACATAATTTGCACATGTGGTTCAATGCCTTATCACTTGTGCTACAATTCTGACATACTGGTGTGATGCAAGTAATTCGGCACCAGGTGGACACTACACAAAATCTACTGGACCCCGGCGCGCTTTGCGACCCTGGGACTGAACACCAATGACCAGTGCTGGAATTGTAATAAGGGAAAGGGGGACCTGGCCCATCTCATATATTATTGTCCCAAAGTCAAAACATTCTGGGAGAAGATCTTTGCCTTTTTAAACAACATGTTAGGTTGTACTCTTAAAACGGAGTTTGCCACTCTGGTAACTACCTTCATTAGAACAGATGCAGACTCACAACAAGACAGAGACTTACTGGATCTCCTACTAACAGCAACTGTAAAAATGATACTCAACAAATGGAAAGACACCTCCAAGGCGACGTTTAAGGGATGGCTCAACTGGGTGACGTATCTCAGAGGAGCGGATACATTGGCCCTACGAGACTCACCGTGGAAACAGCCCTGCAGAAAAATGTGGGCATCCCTAGACAAGTTTCTAGACCCTTATGGCCCGCCCTGAAAAGGCCTAGTATAACTACCTGATTAGCAACCCTCATTAGACAATAGCGAGTAGGCTAATTCTCCCTATATGCAATATCTCTTCTCTCTCTCCGCTCTGGTCCCTCTCCCTGCCCCTCTCTTTGCTTTCTCTGACCCATACGAAGACAGTGGTTGGGGGGCAGCCAAAATAGGCAAACTGTACTACAATTAACACAGTCAATGTGGGCTGCCCTGTAACAACAAGCAATGCAGAGTACATGTTATATGTTATATGTATGCGATATGTTATATGTTTAAATGTCATATGCTGTTTAAAAAAAAAAATCTACTGAAATAAAAAAAAAAACTATTAACATACATGTTTAAAAAATACATTATCAGTGGAACAGCCTAAACTAGCACAGGCGAGTGACGCCCTACCCACTCCTGTTCCCCCTTGCATTACTGCGCCAACCCTTCGACTTTTCTCCATGTCCCCCGTTGAGCATGGCCAGGCTTTAAGTTGCGACCCCCCTGGGCCTCCCCTCCTCCCCCCTCTTCCTTATTCTCCCTAGTTGTCTCGTTTTATTGTACAGATGTGGATTTCTGCCTTTCCACCGCAGCCCTCACTCATTCAAGCTGCGCAACCTCACTATATGTTTTATATTGTGGAATATATCTAAGTATTTCTACAAACACTTAATAAAACAGATTTTCAACAAAAAACTACATTATAGAGTTAATAAGCAGACCATGCATCACTTTTAAAGCTCATTTGTTGAAATATTCTTCTTGTGTGTTTTCTGAAATAAATGAATCATCAGGTCATATATAAATTTATATGAAATATCATGGTTTTATATTTTGGTATTGGATGTAGCACCGACCCTGCTCCAAGAAGAGGAGCACTTAACAGAAAATAGTTTCATGATGTTAAAATCCTCACAAACATTAGATGCTGTGTATAAAAGTGTTTTGTGTGTTGGGTCCTCTGCGCCAGAACAAGGGTGTGAGATGGAGATAAAAAGATCATGTCATTCTGACAGCCCTGGACAGTAAACTCGGTCCGGGTCCAGGATTCTAGAGCTGGAGGGGTTTGAAGCCTTCTCAGGGCCCCACAAAGATGCAGAGGAGAAGCGAGCAAAAGTCAAGAATGTTTTTTATGAGATCTGCTGTTCAGAAAGTGACAACATCTCTCCAAAATACACGCCCAAGAAGTAAAAGTTCCATACTTGGATCTATTGGAGATTATCTTTGACCACGTCCTTTCCCTATTTTACTGTCTTCGACTCTTTACCTTCTAGTTGGAGTTTGCGTGTTCTGTATTTTGCTGAAGTGGGAGAGTCATTGGATACCCTGCTGTTCAGTTGTTGATGGGTAGGTGATAGAAGTGATTACACCAGCTTCCATCCTCACTGGCCTCACATCTATTCATACAGCAGGGGCGGGGGCGAGTGAAAACCTCCATGCAGGGCAACATCCTTGTTCTCTCGCAGAACGTTTTCAAGCATCCATTAAAGCATATTGACACAGTGGCAATGATCAAACATTAAACGTATTTAAAGATGCTTGCACACGAGGTTAGAAGTTCTCATTTGGGAAGTTTGTGAACTTGAAACAACAGGGCCTCTTTTCCTCCTTCAAAACATAAAATACACAGTAAAGGATAGAATGGCAGGGCCTATGAGAACACTGAGCAACATCCCTCCTCAATATATTATCATGGGGATAACTGTAATTTACAATCAACTATATGGAAATACCCATCTCATTCAAAAACTCTAGTGTACCAGACAGAGAGGGTCAACATGGGGTAGGGAGGAGGATAGGTAAGACAAAAGTAGACAGAAGCTTTAATCAAACACCAGTAATGAATAAACTAACAGCTAAAAAAACACTTCAGCTCATCTCCACCCCACATTACAACCCAGTCAGAACCCCTCAAAAGGAGGCCCACACAAAGTCAAACTCAGAGCCTCAAGCAGTGCTCCCACCACCACACCCTTCAGTGTGCCATTTCTTGAAGCTCCACTGAAAGACCTGAGCAGAGTCAGCTTTTCGTGAACATAAGGGATCAACAGTGCAGTCTCAATATCAAGTTGAAAGATTTCCTTCCTCCTAGTCCTTGTAGGTTCCACCTTGTTGCCAGTGTCTCTCAGCTGAGAGCAGTAAAGACAATCATCAACAGAGCCAGTTTCCACGGCTTCTGTACCTTCCTTAGTGGCCTCCCACACATATCCCCGTGGGGAAACTGATCATCTTTCACACAGTCACTGGAATCAGGTCTCCCTCGGGCATCACATCATAGGTCATAGAGCCGCACATCAAATAAGAAGCCTAAAAATCGAGTTTATTTGAGTTTAAGCAAGGAAACATTGATAATTAAGACAAAATGTGATTTATAGTTATGGAGGAGATGATCTCCCCGTAAGACATTTTGGGGGAAAAGTAGTATGTCTTAATGCATACTGGACCAGCAGCGTACCTGAACACAATACAGTGTAAACACATTTTTATGACATGGTTTTGTAGTTCCCCTCCAAACATCACTTAAAAAAAGAAATAGTGTATTTAAAGCATTTGGGACAGTAGCAATGATCAGAACGTGGTAGGGCTTGAGGTAAAAGCACACGCGAGATTTATTTTAAAATGACTTAGAAATAGGGAGATATTATGGTAGTTTGGTGTCTATGAAAGGGGCAAAGGGTGGGAGAGATTCAGTCACACAGTGGATACTCCCTGACATGTGATTTCCTCTGACCTGGACTTATCAGCCTGAAAGCGGCACCGCCTATCTCATCTTTAATCATCAATCGGTAGGGTTGCCACTATTCCACTATTAAGAGGTGTTTAACCGATCTCTAAAGGACCTTTAAATTAAACAAGGACGGGGAGGGGGGTGGAGAGAATCATCCTTTAACAAAGTGGCTCAAAAACGAAAAATTGGTATATTTTTATTACATCTATTCACTTCCCTTAGTTTTAAATGTGGACCTATTAGGTATTTAGTTGGGAATTCATATCATACAGTTTGAACATTTCTATTTAAATATGAAATAGCCGGGATTTTACCCAAAGTTGCCAAATTTCATAAAACGAGGCTACCAACTGAACACTGTGATTTACTCTTCATAAATAGCCCTTTTTAAATGTACCAGCCAAGGCTATTTCTATCCCATGTATAATTATTTTCAATTTCACTTATTTAGAAGTTCATTTCTAAATTCAAGCAGGGATCCAGTCCACTAGACACCAGGTAGTTTTTTTTTTGAGGGGTAGCAGCACCTTTGGCAAGGGACAGTGCTCCCCCACCCAAGACAATCAGCCGTTTTGTCCCCTTTGTTGCAAATGGGGGTGTTTGTCCCCAATCTGCTTCCAGGAGGTAGAAAGCCCACTAAACAAGCGGTATTTCTCCTTGGCAAAAAAGTAGTGGGGTGGCCCATCCTGGCATTGGGTTGGGCCCGTCCCCCAGAAGCAGCCAGACTGTCTTACTGCCCCCTGGTGGGCAGATAGGATTTTTGCCCACAATCTCTTGGGGAGAGAGTTTATAGTCTACTAGACCACAGAGGTTTCTTGTTGGGTTAGGAGTAGCTCCTTTGGCAAGGACCATTGAGGGCAATTTAGATGTTGCACCCCACTTGTGTGGCAGGGAAGGGCTCTAAATGTGACATGAAGACATCAAGCATTCCCCAGCACAACATTCCATTTTGGCAATGTGGGTGGCTGTGAAATTTGGGCTTCGACATCACCCATGGAAGCCTACCAAACCAAGCCCAGCCACACAAATGGGGTACCGTTTGTATCAGTAAAAGTGTGGGAACACTGGGGTGGTAGAAATTTTATGGATCTCTGTAGATTCCAGAACTTGCCTTCACAGAAATGTAAGAGTAGTGTGGGATTTTAAACAAAGTTTCAGGTTTGTGGGGTGTTCAGGGTCAGAAAATGTAGTAGGATCCATTCAAGTCACACCACTATGGCCTCCATTGGATGTCTTGTTTTCCGGAAGGTCTGATTTGGGTATCATGTACTCACCTGGTCCGAACTACGGAGACGACAGTGGAGTCAATGCTGAACATCCTATCCCTCTTAGATAAGCATGATATCCAGGGAGAAAACTCCTAAATCAAGCATTGTTCCGAGGGGGACACAGATAGGGACAAAATAAGAGAAGAGAGACATGCAATACTAGATCTGCTCTGTGGCGATGCACACTGCTTACCAGGATGTATCACTCCTGAGACCTTCTGTGTTTTCGAAGGTAGGAATGTATGGTTTTGTGAAGACGCAATACACTTGAACCAAAAAGAAAAGGCAATTACCATCACTACACTAGCAGACCTTTTTATACATTGTTATTGCATTAACTTAGTAACATTCATGTACATGCCTCTCCTACAATACAGAATAAAAGTAGGATACCAGGTTTACAGGAAACACTGGGACCCTCGAGGAAGAACTTCAAATAAATACTTGTTAAATCTCTGATACTCCCAAGATAAATCTCGAAGCATGAGTTGGAGTTTATGGCACTCCCTAGGTTACACAAGAAAACATGGGTTGGAGTTACTGGCACTCCCAAGGAACACTGATTGAAGTATTACACTCCCAAGGTAGAACTAGGCACACAGGTTGGAGTATGGCACTCCCAAGTTTAAACTAGGCTCACAGGTTGGAGTATGACAATCCCAAGATATATAGGCACACAGGGTTGAGTATGACATTCACAAGTTTTAACTAGGCACACAGGTTGAAGTATGACACTTTCAAGGTTTAATTAGGCACACAGGTTGGAGTACGAAACTCCCAAGGTATTCTAGGAAAACAGATTGGAGTATGATACTCCCAAGGTATACATGGCACTTTCATTTTGGTACAAGGGTCACACATGAATCAAACACTCAAAGGAGAATTCTCTAGCCACTACTGTTCATCAGAGAACCACAGAGCGAAGTCTCTAGTCCTTACATAAATATGGTTCAAAGGCCAAGGCTGAAGGAAGGGCCCGGAGAAAAATCAATCACAATAGACTGGAGAAACGTCACTGAGAGGAAACTTGAAAACAAGTCTATAGTCATGAGAATGCCGATACTCCAGCCTGCTTGCTAGTATAAAAGGATAGTGCACACTAACCTGATTTCAAGTACATAGCTTACTACTTCAGCTTGTCCAGAGTTTGAAGAAGATCTCTGTAGAAGCTGAGCAGGAGGCACAGCTGAAGGATGTTTAGAGAGAACTGGAGCCAAGGGAATCACCGGAGGAACTTGAACTGCAGCCGGAAAGAGAACTGCCCTGTTTCGGTTGATTCTTCACGTGAGTGGGTAGGCAGGAAGCTTGTTCTGCTGGGACCATAGACCAAGCAGGGAGCTCGGGCTTGGGTGTGGTTTATATACAGGCTCAGGATCTAATGGATACTGCGGGATCACATGTAGCATGTGGCGCACGCAGCAATCTGGAAGGTTCTCCAAAACTATTGAAGGAAACACGTTAGTACACTGGCTTAACCTTACAGGAAGAGCAGGTGCAAACTAATGGATGGAATCACTTAACAGGAACCAAATGTTTTGTTTTGTCTAAATGTGCACAAGGGAAAACACTCCAAGACCCCAGCAACAGTGGGAGCAAGGAGAGATATTGGTTCAAAAGTTCAAGGAATGCTTGAAAGCTCAGGCGTAATGGAATTAGAGAAGAGGGACAACTCGGGCACGGAATCATAGCACAACGTAAGGCACCACAGGGGTAGCGTAACATGAGCCCTGCGTGTCAGGCTCACTACACAGAGGGCGCAAGCGGGTCATGCCGTTTGGTATGTTTCCTTGGATGGTGGCTTAACCCGGGCCAAATTCTGCAGCTATTATCAAGACTCACAACTCTAACCTCCCAAAGCACTAACCTATTTATTCCTACCTGAGGGAGAGACATGTCTTCAAGAGCTTTGGCCTAGCTCCAACTCCCCCTATTAGCTAGCTGTGCCCAGCGAAGGGTAGCTAGAAGGGGAAAGGGGCATCGAATGTAAAGAGAAATTAGATGATGTGGGTCTGTCACGTAGGTTCTTCCTGATCATGTTCTTCTATCATCTTTCCACTAGTCCTGCTGGGATTTAGGTTGTGTGTGCCTCAGTATCTATGTTACATGCAAAGAGAAATAACTTTATTAACATAACTTTGAAACAGCTCATTCTCAGTTTAACGTGTATCTGTTTATAGTCTTGCACTCTCCTACCTGACAATCTATTGTTGCCCACTGCTTCCAGTGAAGATCTCTCAGTTTCCTTTCTCACCATAGAAAAAAGTAAACACGTATTAGATTAGGTTTTCTCTTTTCTATTGACTAACTACTCTAAACACCTCACCTCTCTAGTTTCCTGCTTGGTTTTCATTATTTTCAGGAAATTAACAAATCACACTTGTAAACCATGCATCAGTTTTCTAGGTTCGCTTAACCCCAGATACATGCGTACTTAACGCTGTGCATATTTGCTAGCATTGATTACTGTTACCAAGCTTGATTGACTCTGCCCTTTACTCAATGAGTTGTGCAAGTTCAATGAAAAGGTTCAATGCCTCTTGAGTATAACACAAGAGAAAGAGAATGTGGTTTGTTATTATAGGCTTTCCCAAATCATGCAATATCTCACTCTCTGCGTGGGGTTTATTTCTTTTATTCAATTGTATCTTTTAAAGTCTGATGTTCTGTTTCTTCTCTTGCATGGTGGCTGTCAAATGAATCACCGCCCAAAACACCAGCCTCTAACAGGCTAGGTATGGCCTAGGCGCCGGTGCCTTACCTCATAGTTCCAAAGGTGTTGGTTTGTATCTTACTAATCTTGCTATCATTTTATATTGTAGGTGCAGGGTCTTCACTCCGGGCAGGCTGAGGCTGTTGGGAAGGGAAACAGGTAAATGGCTTCAACCAGGGAGACATGTGGTCATGAGGAGGTCCTTCTCCTCCACACATATGGATAGGAAGCAAGAAGATGGGACCAGAGCATGGTTTCAACACTTAGGCCATTCTCGGGATGTTCCCTAGACTGTCGAAATTGTGTAATCTTGCAAGTTCTCCTTGCTATATTTTTAGATAGAAACAGCACAAGGTAACTCTTGTTTTTCCAGAGAAGCTCCCCTCCCCCCTGAGTTATTTGAACATAGCGAAGTTGCACATTGACATGCATTTTTTCCCCCAGGAGGGTATCGATGGATTCTGGCAGCTACCCACATTGCCAAAAAACGTTGGTTATCATTCTGAAAAGTTTGTTTTTCATGCCAGACTTGTAATGTCTCCACGATGCATTTTAAGGCCTTTCTTGTTACGGGTGCCATGCTTAGCCACAGAAGTGAAGAGGAATTTTTATCAGAAGTGTGTGAACGCTGAGTGGTAGGAATTTTGTCGATCCCCACAGATTCCAGAAGCTTCTGCCACAGAAATATGAGGAAAATGGAAGATTTCAGCCATAGTTTGAGGCTTGCAGGACATTTTGGAAAAGAGAATGTAATATTGTCCGCACAAATAATACTGTACTGGACTCTTCATGGGGTGTCATTTTCAGACATGTTTGGGTTTCTTTGACTGACATCCGAGTTTGGGACCAAATTTCGCAGCTACCCACATCTCCACAAAGGGTTGTTTTTTAAACCATTAATTTTATGTCTCCACATTGTGTTTTGGGTCCTTCCTGTAGTGGGCGATAGGCCCACCCACACAAGTGCTGTACCATTTGTATTAGTAGAAGAGTAGGAACACAGAATAGTAAGACATTTGTTATTACCAATTGAATTTTTCTCCATTTTTAGGTCTAGCCTGACCCAGCTCATGCGCTCGTCTGGCGAGACTTTTTGTGAGGGCTCCAAAAAGTGCTACCACTGTAGCCTAGAGGTACAGTGCATGTGCGCGGGCGCGTGCACCTCACTTTCGCGGCCGCACGTCCGCTTTGATGTTTGATCGCGATCACTTTCACTTTCACGGCCGCTTTGATGTTCTCCGTGAGCCCGTTTTTTTTTTCTCCTGTTTATTACTTTTATGTAGTAATGGTGGCATCCGTGCTTTAGCTTAAACATCTTAGGCTAAAGTCGGGTGCTGAGATTGCTTCAAAAGTAAAGAAATAGACAATTCTTTACTTTTGAAGCAATCTTGGTACCCGACTTTAGCTTAAGATGTTTAAGCTAAGGCACGGGTGCCGCCATTACTACAGAGCAGTAATAAACAGAAACAGGCATTGGCATAGCCAATAGGTCTCGCTTTTAGGACCTTATAAGTATTTAGTTATGCAACTGTTGCATGGCTAAACACTTATAAGGTCCCAAAAGCGAGACCTATTGGCTATGCCAATGCTTGTTGGATTTTACAGGTAAGCCAGTGTGTCAGGAAAATCACGTTTTGCCAGTTACCCTCTAATCACAATAGTATGGGTAACCACAAATTTAGTGGCATTTTGAAAATTCATAGGTTTTTTTCATACCCATTTTTCATTCATTAGATTTTACAATGTGTATTGCTCCATGGTCGGTACACAATGCAGCTCAGTTGCTGCCTCTGG
Organism: Triturus cristatus; assembly: GCF_964204655.1. Classification (NCBI taxonomy): domain Eukaryota; kingdom Metazoa; phylum Chordata; class Amphibia; order Caudata; family Salamandridae; genus Triturus; species Triturus cristatus. The sequence goes on from NC_140593.1 coordinate 412,646,754, forward strand.
GTATTGCATGTTTTTGAACAACCAACAAACTTCATATCTCTGCAACTAAAAGGACCTGACAGATGTAACGATATGTTACTTTTGTAAATCAGCCATTCATACAAAAAATTACAGGTGTAAACTTCATCACCAATTGTTAATTTTCATATTTATTTTCATTCACTTGTTTTTTAATTCAACCAATACATTTCTTTGGGAAAACCATGAACAATGTGCTAAATATGGAATTTTGCCCAGTTTTAAAAAATAAATAGATTTTCGGATTCTCCAGTGGATTCCACACCTGTTTCCACCACAAACTACAAGAAAGTTGAAATCACACAAAATAGGAAACATGGACTACAAGTTAAAGAAATTAAAAAAAGTGATTAAAAAATTGTTTTGATTTACAACTCTGCTTATTTCAGAAAGCTGGGAAACTGTTGATCTTAGCACTGCAAACCTTTTGTTAATAACATTTTTAGAAAAAATAAACATACACTTTCTTGCACAGCTCTTTTTCCCATTTTCCAACAAAAAACAAACTTCTACTGTAATGTGGCTATTTTCTTGGTTCACTGCAATGGAATGCACAAATCCGGGGTACCATAAAATCCCCAAGATGTGGAAAAAGGATACAAATTTGGCGTAGATAGGTCTTGTGGAAAAAAATGTTTATGGCGCATATGCCAAAAGCACCCCAAACATCAAAAAGGGGTTCAGCACTGGGGTTGAAAAAGCCTCTGCAGTTAAGGGGTTAAAGTGTTGTTAACAATATGTCTTGCAGACAACTACACTGTCAAGCAAAATCTAAAAATGTAACCCTATTACACTCTGTTCCATTGATTACTGAAGATACCTTAATGGCATATACTGTTTGACAATATGGTGCACTTTGGTTTTCATTAAATACCGAGCAAATGCCTTTGCCAAGGGTGAGGCAGACATGCTCTTTGGGTTTACAACAGCGCTAGCATCTGGCGGCTCCTTTTAGGAAAATATGGAGGAAGGTAAAATTAAGTTATTTTTCACTGGGGAGATCGATGGATGTTAATCACCGATCTTCATGGAATGCAGAGATTGACTCATCTTATTTATTTATTTAAAGAGTTTTATATAGCGCTGGCAAGACCCAAGGTATCGGAGTGCTTTACAGCATTGCCAAAGGTGATAACAGTCAACGATTAGATCAAGAAGCCAAAGGTGATAACAGTCAACCATTAGATCAAGAAGCCATCTGTGTGGAGAGTAACCTAAATAGAATGATTGGGATGGTGGCAGTGTCTACCAATGTTTACCTGCTTTCTTCTACGTGAGGGAACCTTTGAAGTAGGGACATGAAAAGTAGGGAACATTTTGACACTTGCTGCTATGAGTCCCCTCATTAGGCGCCCTGGCATTTGGCTCAGGTTCATCATTGTGCAGAAGGCAATTAACAGCCGTTAATGCGCTCATCAGAGTACGTTAACTTCTATTATAGCCCACTGTGATAAGCTAGGTGTAATGAAGTATTATCCAACATCAAAAGGTGAATAAGAAGTGGTTTATTTAAGAAGTATAACCACTCAGCATCAACAGTCAAGTCCAGTCAAAAGCTCAGGCCACAATGTGATAGCCTCAGCCTCTGCATTCTATGACATAGTAAAGGTTCTGCATGTCAACATTCTTAACATTCATTAGAAAATTACAACACATCTCCCTTACATAAAAATTAATGATAAAGAATGAATAAAGAATAGTAAACAACAATGAACACAGGTTAATGCGAAACATAATCCTTGAACTTTTTAGGAGGATTTTGTTTCCTTTGAGGAAGAATCCTCATCTTCTCAATATAAGAATCACTTTTTGTGCCATGTTGATCATCGCAAATTTCAGGATTTTGAACATTCGTGGATCTTTTCATACATTTCACCAACCTAGACATACTCCACACACATCCTGTATTTACCTTAACAACATTCTTCCTAATAGACACAATGGTAAAAGGACCAATAAAGGTACTCCTACCCTTCAAGGTATGCTAAGGATTTTTCACCAGAATATTGTCACCAACATTCCATTTTTTGTTCCTCACATGCATCCTGGAGTCATAACTCATCTTATATTTACGTTGGTGTTCTAATATTCTCAAATGCCTTGTTTCCCCAGATAATCTCTCATCAACACACACACAGGCAACCAAGAAGGACTTAAATTGGACACAGCCGTTCTACCTCTTAAGGCTTCAAAAGGAGAAATTTGTGTAATGGCATTAGGTGTGGTACGGTGCGCCCACCACGTGTCTCTCAAAACACTACTAAAGGAGATCCTAGCATCCAGAGCACGTTGAGCACAATCTTTGACAATTCGATTCATTCTCTCAGTCAAACCATTTGCCTGAGGTGCATATAATGCTGTCTTCTGATGAACAATATTAAAATCCTTGAGAAATTCACACATCTCATGAGATGCAAACTGTACACCATTGTCAGTAATCAGATATTTAGGTACACTTTCCGAAACAAACACATCTTTGAGAAAGTCAATAACAGTCCTTGTGTTTACAAAAGAAACACACTTCGTAATCACCCACTTTGAAGTATAGTCAACCAGCAAAATAACAAAACGTTCGCATGACGGCAACAATTCAAAAGGCCCCATGATGTCTAACCCTAATTTTGTCCATACAAGCTCAGGAACCTCAACAGGAGATAGTGGTGCACGGTTAAGTATGTGTAATTTATCACTTGAAGCACACAATACACACTCCTTGACAACGTTTTCAACCATGTGATCCATACCAGGCCACCAATATCTTTCTCTCACCCGACTCTTTGTAAGACTTCGTCCAAGATGGCCTTCATGAGCTGTATTTATAATTCTGGCCCTGAATTCAACTGGTGGAACTACTCTGTTACCTCTCATGAGATTTCCACAAATGAATGACGGTTCATCCCTCGCAGTCCAATATGCTCTCAACTCATGATTTAAAGTTTTGTAATCCGGCCAACCTTGACTAGTCCACTGTCTAAGAGATGACAGAACACTATCCTTGTTCACACCATCAGTCCACTATTCATTCGACAAGATAGATTCCGCTACTCAACATACACTCTCAATTTCACTTCCCACAGTCACTTCCTCTACAGCTAAACGAGAGAGACAATCAGCGGACTTGTTGCTGGATCCTGGTATGTATTGCATTCGAAAATTATACTCCTGCAAACCTTCACTCCAACGCTTGATTCTTGGCGTAATGTGCTCACTATGTCGGCAAGAAAAAATCTGAACCAGGGGACGATGGTCTGTCCTAACCAGAAAAGGAATTCCCCAAAGATAAAATTTGAAATGCTGCACAGCCCAAAAAACACTCAATGCTTCCCTCTCAATACAAGAATAATTATATTCCGCAACTTTAAGAGCTCTGGACGCAAATGCAACTGCTCTTTGCTCACCATCCACTTCTTGAGAGAGCACTGAGCTCAATCCCTTGAGACTGGCGTCGGTGGTCAACACAGTTTTCTTATTAACGTCAAAATGCCCAAGCGTAGGCATATTTCCAATTTCTGCTTTGATCACATCAAAAGCCTTCGGACAATCTTCAGGCCACACAAAATGTGACCCCTTTTTCAGTAATCCCCTAATAGGCTCAGTCACACAAGCAAACCCTCTCATAAATTTGGAATAAAATTCCGCGAGCCCTAAGGACGATCTCACTTGTTCTTTATCCTTTGGCGTGGGAGCATCTACCACACTTTGTGCAAGTTCCATTTTTGGCTGAATACCATCACCTGAAATTACATGACCCAGATAAGAGACAGTCTCCACACCAAGGCGACATTTTTCTTTCTTTACTGTCAGTCCCTTTTCTCTCAATCTCTCTAAAACTTTAACTAGTGTCTTACTATGCTCTGCCTCGCCCTCACCATAAATCAGGATATCATCTTGAAAGGACATAATGTTACTTATGTCCCCCAAAACCTTCTTCATGACCCTCTGGAAACACGCCGCCGCTGACGCCAAACCAAAAGGCATCCTCAAGAAGCGGTATGCGCCCAAAGGTGTCACAAATGAGGTTAGGTGCTTTGAATCCTTGTGTAAAAGAATCTGATGATATGCGGACGATAAGTCCAGTACACTAAAAGCACGAGCTCCCTTCAATATACTCAGAGACTCAGAGATATTTGGCAGAGGTTGTCGGTCCACCCAAATCCATTCATTTAGACCCCTCAAGTCAACACACATCCTGACTACTGCACCACCATCCTTTGGATCCAAAACAATGGAGGCCAACCATTCAGATGCCTCAATTTCTTCAAAAACACCCAATTTCAATAGTCTTTCAAGCTCATCCTTGAGCGGTCCCATCATCATATTCGGTACTTTCCTCCCTTTATGTACACATGGCACCGCTCTCTCCTTGAGAACAATACGATGCTCAAATCCTTTTAGACAACCAAGACTGTCAGTAAAAACTTCAGGAAATCTGTTAAAATACTCATGGTTCTGATTCTCAAATACCCCTTTGTCATTCTTACAGTCCACCAACATTACTTGATCTTTCGGATCTTTAGCATTAGGGTTGATCACAATCCCAAGATCACGTTGGTGTCTCCATCCCAACAAGTTGTCTCCTCTTTCGGCCACATATACTTTGCCCACGGTATTCCTATCTCTGAATCGAATGCAAGTCTCACGATATCCCAGAACATTGATTTTGGCACCCCCATAACTGACTGGACTTATATCAGGGGGAGAAAGGGTTACATTCCCTAAACACACCACTTCATCCCATTGTTTGTTTCCGATCATGGTAAATGGAGAACCGGAATCTGCTAAGACCACAAAATCAAAATCATTCACTAGTATGTTGAATTCTGGCATTGACAATTTATCCGCATCAACTTTACTACTGCACTCATTAAGACTTAAAATAATAGTACGGACGACTTCAGTATTTTTCTCCAAATTTCTAGTTGATTTACACACTCGAGCATAATGCCCTTTGACCCCACACTTCATACAAATCGATTCTCTGACATAACATTGAGGATAAATTGAAAAATGTGAAAAGCTCCCACACCTGAAACACTTAGGTTTGGAAACGTCTTTAGAACTCTTTTCATTGGCATTTCCACTCAAGGAGGTGAACTAGAATGATCAGTTTTAACTGGTAAACCTTTAGTAAAACTGTGCGCACGTGGATCTTTATCTGCCATTTTGGGCTTTTCCACTGGAGAAATTTTAGCTACACTTTCTAAATTTTCTGAATTATCAATCTCACCTAGCATATGAACGCCATTGGGTTTGTCCTTTTTATCATCATGACTCTTCCTCATCTCTTTCACCCAGGAGGAAGTGTTCTCCATCCCCTCAACAATTGCAACGGCATCAATTAATATAGGATTTTTAGATAAAAGCTTTTCTTGTACATGAGTACTATTAGTGCATCTCAAAAATTGATCTCTAACCAAAGAGTCAGAAAGATCACCAAATTCACACGTTCGTGCTAAAGTCTTAAGAGAAGCAACATAACTTTTCACTCGTTCATTGAAACTTTGAACTCTAGTGAAAAATGTATGCCTCTCCAAAACCACATTGATGTGGGGCCAAAATATTTTTCCAACATAACCATGGACATTTCATATACATCACTAGGCTCGCCATCTCCATTGCCTATAGAAATAAGATCCATACTATCATAAATATTTCGTCCCTCAACACCCAGATTATGTAAAAGGATCGCTTGTTTCCTAAATGCAGAACATTTTTCTCCTCCAATAGCCACGATGTACGAATCAAATAAGTTTCTCCACCTTTTCCATGGAAGAATAGGTTCTCCCTTTTCAGAAAGAAAGGCTGGCGGTTGAGACATGCTTGTTGACGTAGCCATTGGAATGAATATGTGCAAACATTAAGAATATTGAAATGAGTATGCAAGTGGATCAAGTAAATAACGTGTCAATAACAATAAGTAAAAAAAAAAGGTGGTTAGTCACTATCACAGTCACTGAAATCGATAAGCCAGATCGTTAGAAAGAGAGTAAAACAACAAGCTAAAAAAAATAAGGTAGTCACCGATGTCTTAGGGTATCTGCTGTGTAATCACTTATCTGTTGCTTTAAAAGTAGTTCATCAAGGGTAGTTAAGTATAACTTGAAGTCCTTTGTCCAGGTAAGGAAATCTCACCATGAATGGCACTTCGCTGTACTACGATACTATTGTCCTTGTGTTCACTGCGGTGTGTGAAATTAAAAAGTAACAACAAAAGATTTAAAAAATGGCGGCTACGCAAGGTCGCATTGCGTGACCCTGCGTGGTGACGTTTGAGAGTGACGTCTTTCTTCTCCCAGAGCACCCGAGCAGTGCAGATGCTAATGGAACAAAGAACACCGCCGCTGCCCAAAACATGCAGCCGAATGGCGGTTGGCAGTTGGCAGTCTCAAGGCGTTGAAGAGAATATTCAACGATAAACAAGGAAGAGATAAGCTGGTTATTTGTAAACTTTTTGTTCAGTCAGTCTTCAGGCTCACATTCACGCTCAATGCCCACATTAAAGCCACAAAAACAAAACAGATCCGGGTAAAATCCATAAGATGTAAACGCTAGTTTGTAAAATATCTCAAAGATGTCTTCTTACGCTAGCATTATCAACATGAAGTCCAACTAGTAAGTCCAGTCTTTTTAAGTTAAAATCATCCGTATGAACGTCAATTAGTAAGTTTAGGCGAGTAAGTCTAGAGAGTATCTATGCATCATCTTTAGGTATTAAAGAAGATATTAAAGGCAAACCTTGTAGTAGAAGTCCACAGCAGGTTAAAAGTCCGTAATCTGTGAATTCACGTAGATGTCGTTAATTATATCATTGGAAATTCATAGTATTACTTTTCCTTTTTTTTTTAAGGTAGAAATGTCGATGAAATCCAGGTAGGGGAAAGGATGCTGAGAATGCTTGTCCCCAGTCAAGCAGGGTCCCTCATCGCCAGTGTAATGAAGTATTATCCAACACCAAAAGGTAAATAAGAAGTGGTTTATTTAAGAAGTATAACCACTCAGCATCAACAGTCAAGTCCAGTCAAAAGCTCAGGCCACAATGTGATAGCCTCAGCCTCTGCATTCTATGACATAGTAAAGGTTCTGCATGTCAACATTCTTAACATTCATAAGTAAATTACAACACATCTCCCTTACATAAAAATTAATGATAAAAGAATTAATAAAGAATAGTGAACAAAATGAACACAGGTTAATGCGAAACATAATCCTTGAACTTTTTAGGATTTAGTTTCCTTTGAGGAAGAATCCTCATCTTCACAATATAAGAATCACAATAACTCATTTTTCAATGCCTAAATGCAGTGCTATACTTTACAAATGCTAACACTCAAAAGATTTACACTATGCATTAGGACACTGCAGGACATGCCCCCCACTTGAAAGATGGGAGATACAAATATTTCAATGAACGCTGATAAAAGAAAAACACCAGACAAGATCTATGCAAAAACACATTTTTAAAATATTGTTGGTTCAGATCGATGGGATAAAAGTTCAAGAACTGAAATCTGCATTTCTGACACTGTGATGTTTGCATGCAAAGCACTCAGTCTCAAACAAGACTGGTGAATGATTTTCGGGCTCAGTTTTATTTCTACGAACTGCTACCGCTTCTTTTCCATGGGCCCAGCTGCTGGTAAAAACACAGCAAGATGGAAGTGCTCGTAAGTGCCCAGCTTGGCAGACCTCCCAGACAGAGGCTATTACCAAGTAAAACACATACATCACAGTGCCGGGCAGGGACCTGGCAAGCATCTAGTTCAGAACATTGTAAAAAATGAGGTGGCACGGGTATCACTGTGTTAAATGCCATTACTGATTATTAACACATTCAAACAGAAGAGTTTAGCAGCCCTGTGGCTATTGCCAAAAGAGCCTGCACTCTGACACTTCCATAGGCTAAGGCACCTGTTATCTCCATGAACTAACTGTGAGGTGCTTGATGCCTTTCTGGCTTTTAATATATGAATTATTTCTGGAAAACGAAGTTACAAATGTGTGTCTCATAGACAGGAAAGTGAAGTTACAAATGTGTGATTCATAAACGAAAATGTATTATTTATATTCAGTAGTGTATGGTGTGATCATGACAGACGACAAGCTCATGTCCTTTATTTTACTCTGAAGAAAGTGTGTAGCCCAATATAAGAAAACCAATGGCAGAGGTGTGGTAGGAGCCCTAATTTATGAATATTTGCATCCCCTTGAACACTTAATTATTTTGGGGCTGGAGACACTTATGTCTTTGTCTTTCACTGTAGAAGGTGGATGTTCCTGTTACAGGGAGGAATGGAGCCTGCAGTTGGTGAAATCGGGTACTTTATTTTCAGAATACATACCTGTTTGATAATTCGCAAAGCAAGAAAAGGCATCCAGATATTCTCTACAGACATTCCATTCTCTGTCTGCCATCTGTCTTGGGGTTGGGGAAATTGTTCCCAGAATCCTACTCTACTTTGTTCTGTTAGTACTATGAAGCAGTGAAGAGTGTGTGTATGCCCACCATTTGATTATTTTGTGCTATTAGTGTTAAGAGTATATGAGCTTTACAATGTTGTGTGTTGAGCCTCCCCCATACTGTATCTTTAATTTTGTGAAGGGCCGGACTGTGACCCAAAAGCAGACCTGGCAAAAATATTCAAACCACCCGTTTCTTTCTTCCCTTCTCTCAGCGGTTTCTCTAGAGGGGAGGCCGGTGGGGCCACGCCCCAGCTTTATTTCCCCCGGGACCACATCTTGTCCCCCACCCCCACCACAACAGTTGAATGTGCCAGGAGGCAGCATAGAAAAACCAAAAGAAATTGCATCTTGCATTTTCCCAAATACCTTTCACTGTGAAGCAGTGTTGTTTGCTTAAAATGTCTAAAACTCACTGTGTGTGTGTATGTATGTATGTATGTATGTATATATCAATATATTCATTGGAAAAAACAAAGGTTAAAGGGGCATTATAGGTAGGTCAAAATGTTAGTTAAAACATGCCATTTTAAATAAACAAATCCACTGAAATTCACCAGTTATGCTTATCTCAAGGAACCATCACTCAAGCCCTAAAGTAACTATAACTCGTGTCCCCGCCATCTATAGTGTTGTCAACAATGATGTAATTTCAGATGTTGCAGATATGTTATCAGTTATGTCATAGATCATGTCATGAGTGATGTAATACGTGGAGTAATTAGTAGTGCATGGTGAGGGTGTGAGTTACTGGTAACTGTTAGACCTGGCATATTTTGGCATGTTTCCCCTGTCTTTTTGCTTTCCGCCCCTGTTTTTGTTGGTATGCTGGACTTCATCTTCGCTGGTATAGTGTCTCTGTGTACTTTTTCACTGCTATTTAGTGCTAAAGTGCAAGTGCTCCTACTGTAAATTATTTTATGATTGGATTTCCATGATTGGCATATTTGATTTACTGGTAAGTCCCAAGTAAAGTGCACTGGGTGTCCCCAGGGCCTGTAAATCAAATGCTACTAGTGGGGCTGTGTAGGAAAGTGCTCATTTTTGCATGGTTACCCACCACTTTTTGCCTGACACATGATGCACTTTGACTTGGTGTGCCTTGGGTCCCTGCCAGGTTCCCAGGCCTGTGTTCTTTCCCAAAGCTGTAACTTTGTACCCCCCAATTAGCACATCTCTTGCCACAAGTAAACCACTTGTAAAATGTACCATGGGTACCAAGGGCACTGTGGCCAGGGAAGGCCTCTAAGGGCTGCAGCACCTGTTGTGCCACCCTTAGGGGCCCTCTACGTTAACACCCACACACTGCCATTGCAGCCTGCTTGTTTTGGTGCAGAGAAAAGAGTCAACCTGGCACACATCCCTATGGCCAGGCCTACAATCCACTGCCTGTGGCCTAGGTAAGTCACCCCTCTAGCAGGGTGCACTAGACCACAGGTGAGGGTACATTTGCATGAGCACTGTACCCCTACAGTGTCTAAGTCCATTCATAGACATTGTAAGTGCAGTGAAGCCATGATCTGAGAGTTGGTCATTACGAACTCCAAAGTTCCATAATTGCTTCACTGAAACCTGGGAAGTTTGGTAGCAAACGTCTCAGCACATTAAACCCACACTGATGCCACTGTGGGATTTATTGCCAGATGCACACAGAGGGCATCTTGCCCCCTGAAAAATGAGCAGCCCTGGTGTGATTCCTGAATGGCTATCCACCATTTACCACCACCAGACAGGTTTCTGGACCCCTGGGTAGAGGGCTTCCACTCTCTAGGTCCAGAAACAAAGCCATCCTGGGCAGAGGTGTCATGCCTCTACCCTCGGGATGAGTTGGATCCGTGAAGGGGAAGCCTGAAAGCCTGCTGCCGGTTCTAGCCCCCACTTTGGGCTGGAGAATCGACGGGAAAACCAAGCTAGGAGGAGAGGTGTGCCCACCTTTGCCAACCCCACCCCTCAGGTGGGGCAGGTGAGGTGAAGCACATATCTCAGCCCCCTCCATCTTAGAGATGAGGGGACCCAGCCAATTAGGAAGAGGCTCATGTCCCCCTCCCACTGGAGGGTGGCATAATTGCCCATTGGTCCCATTGGTCCGACCTACAAATCCCTATAACCCCCCTAAATGTAGTATTTAGGTGTGACCCAAAACCTTGCCTCCTCAGATTCAAGGAAGAAAAAGAAGGAACAAAGATTCGTGCTGACCCAAGAAGAAGAGGACACCTACTGCTTTGGCCCCAGCCCTACAGGCCTGTCCCAACTCCAACCTTCCTACAGAGAAACCCCGGCATCTCCATCATCCCCCCAGAGCCTGGAGTACCTTCCCTGCAACCATCCTAAAGACTCGCTCTCCTGTGAGCACCAGATTTACTCAAACAAAGACTTAACCACAGAATCCAGATCCAGGTGGCTCCACGATTTTGCACCACTCTGCACCTGATGGCCACAGCCTTAGTTTGTATGCCCCTGCACCCTGAAGAGGTCTCCCCAGCAATTCTGACCTGCGGTCTGGTGATCTCCAACCTCCCTCAAGCTTCAAGATAACACCTGCAGCCTCAACCTAAGGGGTCCCCCGGACCGCGACTGGAACTGGTAAGAAGAACCCGATGCCAAAAGACACCTCTGAATCCGATGCCCCATGGCCTTGGCTGGCCCAACCAATGGTGTTCAGGCATCCCCCAAGAACCCAACTTACCTCTCCAGATGGTGGTCACGTTCAGAAATCCTCCGTGCCCGAGCCTGCAGCATCATTGCCGAACCGAAGATCTCCACTGGAATCAACTGGGTCCCCAATGCCTCCTTGGAACTTTGCACTCGGCCGCCTCTGTGCCGTTGGTGGTACAGCTCCTGTGCTGTTTGTTGGCCCCCACAGTACTGATCTTAACCCCAGGAGCTTTGCTTCCACACCCGAGTGGCCTGCTCTTTAGCAGCCCCTGACTGAAGGCCCCCTTAGCCCCATTGGCTAACATTGGGCCTCAGCACTCTGCACCCGGTCCCCCCAGTGCCGCTGGTGGTGCAACTTGATTGCCCAACTGAACCTTGGGGGACCCTTGGTCCTAAACCCAAGACTCCCCCTCGTAAGTCGTTTGCTTACCTGAGAAACCGCTAACCCATTTTCTCTCATAGGAAGCCGCGTTACGAGTTTGTACCTAAAATTGTTCTAACTGTTGGGTTGAACTTTTTGCATGAAAAGAAAAGTAAATGTATTGAAACTAGAAAAAGGATTACTTACTTTGTATTGTAGGATCCACAGTGTGGTATCTAGGCCTACCACCCAGAGTAGTTGATGTAATCTGAAAATAATCTAAAGGTATTCCAACAGTAATTACTGTGTAATGTAAACTGTTTCGAAACCCAATACAAGCCTGTAACACTTGCAAATTCAACCACAACTGCATTTCCTTATAAAGTCTTGCATTTAAGAGTACATTTCACTTACCTGTGCCAAATCCTGATTGGTTCTAGAAATAAAACATACGTATATCTTTTATTATACTAACCCAATTGGTCTGGATTCTGTCTCTTAGTATGTGTAATCAGTTCTCGATTGAGTGAATACAATAAATGCTTAACACACACCCTCTGGATACGCCTAACTGTTCGCCCACACTACCACAAAGAGAGCTGTTAGTACTTACCTAATTTTGCCTCTGCTATACCTCTGAGGACTCCCTAGGCTCTGTGCACACTATACCTTACTTTGGTATAGAATATGCGGAGCCAGCTTCCTACAGCCAGCAGCGCTGATTTTGCCAACCACGCAAGTAGCCTTTCAAAGGCATCTCAGATCTGCCACTGCAGAGTTTGCGCGTGCAGTTTTTAACTGCCATGTTGACCTGGCAAGTGCACCCACTTGCCAGACCTAACCCTTCCCTGTTATTCCATATAAGTCACCCTTAAGGTAGGCCCAATGTAGCCCCATGGGCAGGGGGCAGTGTATGTGAAAGGTAGGACATGTGCTGGTGTGTTTTACATGTCCAGATAGTGAAATACTATGCATTTCATTTTTCATTATTGAAAGGCTGTTCTCGTAGGTGATCGTGGGAGCTCCCTTGTAATATTTTGCAAGTGTAAATTTCAACTGGGAAAAAATAGAGAAATTGAGTTTAGGTTCCCTGAGCTCAGAAATTAATAACACATCTTTTAGTAAAGGTGTGTTTTAAATTGTGTGCTTGAAAATGGCAGAAAGTGGGCATTTTCTTGTTTAGCGATCCTGTGTGCCTCTGCCTGCTTGTGGATTCACCGTCTGGGTTTAGACTGACAGGTGCTGTTTGTGCATTCACTCCAGACACTCATACAAGGGGAGCTGAGGTGTCCCCTGCATAGGCTGATGGGTCATCCTGGGCTAGAGTGGTGGGAGGTTTGACACCTGAAAAGGCTGTGGCTGCTCTACACAATGTTGTCTCCACCCCTGTAGTGTAGCTGGACCAGGGAGGATAGAAATGGTTTTTACTGAGTAAGAGGGACTCTCTGCTGAAGTCTTCAAAGAGATAAGTAGTACAAATGTTCGGGCCCTGACCCCAGAACTTTAGAACTCTTTAGGACTAAGGACCCTGCCAAAACGAAGAGCTGGAAGAGCTACAAGGAGGAGTACTGTCCCTCTGCTGTTTGTTGCTTTGGTGGGTTGGCCTGCAGTTGCTGCTTCTGTCTTGGGCAGTGAAAGGACTCGACTAAACTTTCTACAACGATATTCTCCAAGGGCTTGAAGGAGAGCTTGCCTCCTGTTGGAAGTCTCAGGAACATCAAAGACCTCAAGTTCATCTGCCATCGCTCTATTCCGGCATTGACGCTGCTGTCTGCACTGTGGCCAGGGTGTGCTGCACTACCCTGTCCAATACCACAGCCTTGGTCCACCTACGCTGGCACCATTGACTCCAGATCGTCAACTGATGCTGCTGCTTGCAACGCGAACTGTAGGCTCTGCACGCCGAATTGCCCCATCTTGCACCACAGCCGTGGGTATACCGACAACAGTGCTTCAGCAATGAGGATGCCACTGCCTGCCCTGTGACCTGAAAGCACCATGATGAGAACCGCCCTACTTCGCACCGCAGCCCTAGTCCCACCGATGCCACTGAACACCATCACTGAGCCATTGCCTTCATTGTGATCTGAGGGCACTGCACGCTGCACCGCTCCACTTTGCCATGGTCCCCATGCTGCCGCTCCTGACTTCAACTGCATGGTTTTCAATCTGCAATGTGTGTGACTTCAAGGGCCCACCGACTCCTGCACCGACCCCTGGGACCGACGTCTGCCGACTACACTGCCTCTTTGGTGCTCATCGCAAGGTCCACACCATCCTGCATTTCCAAGGTACTGTTTGCTGGTCTTCCCTACACCTTAGCCGGCCCGCGACCCCACAGTCGACTTGAACTGACACCTGAAAAGGCTGTGGCTGCTCTACACAATGTTGTCTCCATCCCCAGTAGTGTAGCTGGACCAGGGAGGATAGAAATGGTTTTTACTGAGTAAGAGTGACTCTCTGCTAAAGTCTTCAAAGAGATAAGTAGTGCAAATGTTGGAGCCCTGACCCCAGAACTTTAGAACTCTTTAGGACTAAGGACCCTGCCAAAAAGAAGAGCTGGAAGAGCTACAAGGAGGAGTACTGTCCCTTTGCTGTTTGTTGCTTTGGTGGGTTGGCCTGCAGTTGCTGCTTCTGTCTTGGGCAGTGAAAGGACTAGACTAAACTTTCTACAACTTATGGCCTGATATTCTCCAAGGGCTTGAAGGAGAGCTTGCCTCCTGTTGGAAGTCTCAGGAACATCAAAGACCTCAAGTTCATCTGCCATCGCTCTATTCCAGCATTGACGCCGCTGTCTGCACTGTGGCCTGGGGGCACCGCTCGTAAGTTACTTGCTGCACTACCGTGTCCCATACCACAGCCTTGGTCCACCTACGCTGGCACCATCGACTCCAGATCGTCAACTGATGCTGCTGCTTGCAATGCAAACTGTAGGCTCTGCACGCCGAATTGCCCCATCTCGCACCACAGCCTCCGGTATACCGACAACAGCGCTTCAGCAATGAGGATGCCACTGCCTGCCCCATGACCTGCAAGCACCCTGATGAGCACCGCCCTACTTTGCACCGCAGCCCTAGTCTCACCGATGCCACTGAACACCATCACTGAGCCAGTGCCTGCATTGTGACCTGAGGGCACTGCACGCTGCAGCGCTCCACTTTGCCATGGTCCCCATACTGCCGCTCCTGACTGGATTTCAATCTGCAATGCGTGTGACTTCAAGGGCCCACCGACTCCTGCACCGACCCCTGGGACCGACGTCTGCCGATTACACTGCCTCTTTGGAGCTCATCGCAAGGTCCATAGCATCCTGCATTTCCAAGGTACTGTTTGCTAGTCTTCTCAACACCTTAGCCGGCCCGCGACCCCACGGTCGACTTGAACTGTTGGATTTGTTTGTTCACGGCGCCATGATAGCTCCACATGAATCTATCGACTTCAAGAAACTGTATTTTAACAAGACAAGAGAGAGAAGGTCAGGGCACTCAGAGCCTGCAACAGTCAGTTTGGTATTTAAAAGTTTGGCCAAGGATAGTGGTGCAAAGAGCCGGGAACGTGACCTTCCTATGTCCCCACTATTTTGGAAAAACCAAAAACACAAGGTACAGGGTAGCTCAGCAAACACATACAGTAAAAAAATACAGTTTCAAGAACCACTGTGATACATCATAATTAATGATTAAAGAATGAGAAAAGATCTCCCAAATGAATCCAATGAGTCTTCAGAATACTGGAAAAAAATATCCTTTCTTTATTCTTTTATGTTATTTGTCTTCAGACTTCGTTTGTTAAAAACACAATACAAAAATCATAGCCGGCGCGTTTAGTCCCAACGGGACTTCTTCAAGGCTGTTTCTGTTTTTATGCAGTCCACACTAACAATACACAACGTCAATTCGTATCATACCAAAGTGCCTTGGCACAAATGGATTTCTTAATAAAAGGAAAGAGCACACCACTGTTGTAAATTGTGGATATTAGTGTTCAAACAGATATGGATCACCCAAGATCTTATCGAGAAGGAAAAGAGCACCACTATTGTGAGTCGTGGGTGCTGATATGCGATATGGCTATGGTCACCCAAAATTAGTGCAAAAACAAGTAACCGCGTGGTCCGAAGTCTGGGTGTGAAGAATCACACCAGAGGTAATTAATTGCACATGTCCAATCACTGGTCCAGCAACACAGTTCAATAGAAAACAATGGCAGCAGAGGCTAACAACATCACAAAATAAAATGGTGAACGGAGTGTTGAAGCTTTTCAAACAATCACCCCCAGTCACAGATCTGGGCTTAATCCATAGTTATTTTGCTCGCCACGCCACTACAGTTTAGACCCAGCTATATGCAAATCAGTCTTGACCCTGCTCCACATGGAAACAATCCAGCTCGAACTGCCAAACCAGGTCCTTCTGGACAGGAAACAAGGATCTTGGGATCGGTTTCAGAGTATCACCACTCATCAGCCAGGCTAGCTTGAATCCAGTGGTGAAACATGCAAGGGACCCACATTTGGGCATACCCTTAGCAACTTAGGGCGCACATAGCAACATCACAAAATAGGCTAACAATCCATAGGAATTAATGTTAAATGAATTAAATTAATTATACATTTAAAATATGAATATTTTGGCTTTTTAGTGATAAAAAAGTATTATTATTCAATAATTATTTGAAAACAAATGTAATAATACACGTAGTTTAAATTATTTGTTACTTTTTTTCTTATTTTTAAAATATTAAACATATCTAAATTAATTAGATCGTTTTTTACCAAGTTTATTTCAAATTAAAAATGAAAATGCTAGTGTGGGGAATACATCTATTTTTATATTATAATTAATAAATTATTATATTTAACTTAATACTAATCTAATTTGAGGAGGCAGTTTGTTGTAAGAGTTTTTTTATTACTTCATGGTCAGAAGTTTCCATTTAACATTATTTTACATTTATATTTTCCATTAAAATGTTTGTAATTAATTTTCAAAATGTAAACAATGAAAATTCCCTCGTCTTTCCAATAATAGTACCCTTGCATTCATAAATGTGGTGCAGGAGGCTTCACCCCATCTCTGGAGAGGATGGAGACATGTACATTTACACCAAGGTGTAAATGTCCACTCGGAAAGGGTGGAAAGCAGAACAGTGGAGCTATACTTTGGTGTTGGAGCAGATCTACAGATGTTAATTTACCCCGGTGAATTGGTCCCTTTGTGGTCATGCAGCACGCTTCGTAGACCACTATTCTCACAAACATAGAAAGATTGTAGCTTTGGCTGTGAGTTCATACTGTGACAGGCTTTCCCATTTTATTTATGATGGCTCTGTATGGCATAGCAGGAGATTTGGGTTCAAGTCTCTCAATAGAGCTGAGGCAAGGTTAATCTAAGCCTCTGTCAATTTGTGCATAATTTATAAAGCAGGCTATGTGTTTCATACTGATAATTATCATGTTTCTACAATCCTAGTGACTAATTTGTTTATGTATAAAAATAATCCTTACTCTTTATTGATGAGCTCTCAATAATAGGTGGGTCGAAACACCGTGGACATGAAAAGGTGGGTCAAAATGCTGTGGACATGTTCGCGCTTCTAGACAAGTAATTGTATGTTTTCGTTTGATTAGTTAGACAACTCATAATTCATTTTTACCTAACATTATACATATTTGACTATCGTTCTGAGCCAATATTGAAGTTATACGACTGTACCCCCTAAAAAGAGCATAGCCTGGTGTTCCATCTACAATGCTAGACTACTGCTTGATTTGTGATACATGGGCGGTATCACCTTAAGTAATCACTGTGAGTGCTAGGTAAAGATGCAGTTTCCATCACAGTTTTGTGCTCACTCATGTCTTAAATAGTTGAAGGGCTGGAAAAATACAGTTTGGCCATCTTAGATGGATGTAAACCATTGATTGGTACTGGATCTTTACAGGTAAGTATTGCTTTTGTCTGAAAATGTAACAGCATTTGTTGACACATCTAAATCAAACAACAGAGTTTAACACAATACCATACACAAAGCAACATAATACAATTAAAAGATAATGGTACAACACAGCAAAACAGTCAAACCAAAATGCAACACAATAACCGCAGTACAATATAACCATATCACATTTCAATAATGCATGTGTGTATGCATTTATATATGTGGTGTTTGTGCCAACCCACCAAAAGGCTGTGGAGTACTGTGCAGAGTCAAAGGCAATGATACAGTCAATGAGTGAACTGGAGGCGGCTGGTTGGTGGACTGTTAGTGCATCAAGATGTTGTGTTCTTTACAGAGCCTTGTTTTATTTCTTTGTCTCTACTCTAAGGTGTCCTGGCTATGCTGAGCAGATAGGTATAGGTTCTGGTGATGAGGGTATGTAAATGATGCAGCTAATTTTGAAGATGGTGCAGGCTTCCAAGACAGCTAAATGAGATTCTTCAGGAAAGGCATGATGTGATCTTATAATGCAGTGCAAAAACACAGTAGCACAAAAAACAACAGAACACATCGCAGCCCCAACAAAATGTTACACAACAAATATGCAAAAACATTCTTGTCACACATTACAATCATTAGTACCCTATGTTCATTATACAGTGGTAAGAGGTGTATTAGGTGTAGATTTATCACATCTTTTCTTGGTGTTGGGCATCTTTGATGTAAAACACAAATCACTGTTTATATTGACTATACTCACTGTTTGAGTAGACTGGCGATATTTTATCTTTTTTCAGCTATTCCATGCATGGGATATTGTTCTATCATTTGTTGAAGGTTTTTATCCACGTGGTTCTTTCCCCTTTTTAAACTGTTTTGATTAATTTAAATTCATTTGAATGTGTTTGTTCAGCAGGCCTTTGTATTATGCTTTTATAGGTCACTCGGATACAGAATGGGGTCTATGAAAATGTGGCGGTCCTAATGAAGGCGTTTCATGCCGTAACACAGTTTGATAGAATAGTTATAATCCAGAGGGAAAAAGAATTGGATGAACAGAATTGTTTCTTGTTCAAAAAGGAAAATATGAAACTGCTCTAATCATCAAATGAATAATGTCAGTTGTACTGTATGAATGTATAGAGTTATTGTGATATTGAGATTGTACTAAGACTCTTTTTTCATCATGAATATAAAAAACTTTTTAAGTTGCACAGTTATTGATTGGAGTAAAGAGTGAGTATGTGGTATGTGTGTTAGAGGATGAGTCAGTGAGGTTTTTTTTAAATTTTTTTAAATAAAAACAATATTTCTGTTTCTCATGAGACCTGTGCTAGAAACATTCAGTATGTATTGCCTGATTTTGGGGATGTATAAATGTCTTTCATATAAAAGATATCAAGTATTTTGCATAATCGTGTGTTAAACAATAAAGTATATAAAAGAAGACAAAGTCACTCTGAGACATATATATGTACATATATTTGTGATATGCATTAGCAGAAGCAGAATTGAAAGGTAGACATGATTGTTGTTTCTATTGATATGACACTGAGGTATACCATCATTATTAGGAATTTTGGAATTATGTAACAAAAGGAATATGTGTGTTAAATGATAACATATATCATCTTCACTTTATTCATACTTATAGTAATGAGAAAATACAGTTTTGTGATCTTGAATTACATGATATACCATCTTGCATGCAAGTAGTTTCTAGCATTAGCAACTTATCATAAACATACCTTATGGAGAGTTATGATGTGTTGGATGTAATTGCTCTAGTATTGAGGCTCTTGAATTAGACATTGTCAGAATGGAGCAGCAATTTGGTGGGAGAGGTTATTTATCAGAGAAAGTTAACTAAAGATAAATCTATTGTATACGTAATAATAATACAGCATTTTTGTAGAGCGCGAACAGCTACCTCACAAGGAGGTGTCCCAGCGCTGAAGACCGCTGGGGAACCCATCCTGGCTTTCCCTGTGAGATGGTCCCTTTCTGGGTATCTCCAAGGTGAAACCAGGCATCCCCAGCATCTGTGGGGGGCCATTGTAGAGATGAGGCAAGCTTAATGCCCAGAGTTGCCGAGTGTGTTCCTGGTTAGAGTAGGTACCGAGGCGAGAATTATCGAGTCCGTTTTGACTCTGGTCCACGACCCTGCCGCATCGGGAATTGAACCCTGGTCCCTGGCCGAATCTCTGCTTACGGGTCTGCCGCCTCTAACTAGTGAGCCACACCTCTCCACATATGTAAGAGAGAGAGGTAAGTTGGAAATAGGGAGGCAGGCTCCAAGTTGAGGTTTATTTCTAAATTTTCACAGAATAGCTTTAGGCTATTCAAGATACTGTGGAGACATTGGAAGATATTAGAACTAGATCCTGCACTAAAGGATTGTGTTCCAGCCTTTCTTGGAATTAATCAACAAATGATCTCAGTCTACATGGGACAATGTAACATACAATAATGTTTCAAATAAAGGAGATAATGACTGCCTGAAAGATAAAATTCAATGATTTTATTTTTGTCGGGAGTAGGTGTTAAACATGCTAGTTGGGAATTGATAATTGCAAGAAGATTTTAAATATTGTCAATTAGAAAACTTTCGAGATTAGACGATTTGTCAATTTTGACTGAATATGTTGCGCATGCATTAATATGGTCTTGTACATTGATATACGTTGCAAGAACCATCCGTCTGGATACTTGATGCTTGAGCAATAAGAAATGTGGACATTCAGCACCCAGTTGCTATTTATTTTGCTGAAAAACATAATAGTAAACAAGATGATTTGAAATTGGGGAAACTTTATAATTAACTTTTAAATGCATGAAGGGGTAACAGAGAGTTAAGATTATGGAAGACGGATTAACGGACAATATTTGTTTCATCTATGTATAATGATATCACATGTACAAATAGAGAAGGCATTCATGTAATTATGTGAACTGTGAAGATAACATTAAATCCCTTCTTATTGTTGATTGATTCTATGGCATATAACAAGGTTGGCCAATTATTCTGAAAAGATGGAATATTTAATTGTGTAGTGTTGATTACTTAGTGAAGCTTAATTTGAAACTGTTTTAGTGGTTAAAACTTTAAATGTACTCAATTGTGATTAAGCATTAAGTTCTGCTCCAGTCTGCATTTCTCATTAGGTTGGAGTGTTGCACAAAGGGTAAAAGGGAAGTGTGTGTATGTATAACAACACATACACACACACACATGTACACCCACACACATATAAATAGATAGATAGATAGATAGATAGATAGATAGATCGATAGATAGATAGATAGATAGATAGATAGATAGATAGATAGATAGATAGATAGATAGATAGATAGATAGATAGATAGATAGATAGATAGATAGATAGATAGATAGATAGATAGAAAGATAGATATTCACTGAAAAAAAAGGTTTCATGGACGTTATATTTAGTTGCACATTTCAGTCGTACCATAGCAGAAAAATTCAGTGACATCACTGATGACCTTACTGATGACATCTCAAATGACATCACTGATGACATCATCCAGTGACTGAGTGTTTTTTAAAAGTTTGAGAATGTCTATATATATATATATATATATATATATATTACTGGACATACCTGGTGGGTTAGTTGGCCCCTAGGGACCCTCAGGATTCAAGGGAACTTAATTCCCCAACTTAAAACGCGCGACATCATGCCACGCCCCCTCCCTGCACCACTGCGCAAATGCACCCCCTGGTGCGTTGTAAATTGGGGGATTAAGTCCCCTTGACTCCTGAGGGTCCCTGGGGGCCAACTAGCCCACCACTTACCTCCAGTAAGCGCCACAGAGCTGCGTTGCAGAGTGGTGTAAAAAGGGGCATGGCCTGGGCCACCTCTCTGCAACGCAGTGCAGTGGCGCTTACTGGAGGTAAGTGGTGGGCTAGTTGGCCCCCAGGGACCCTCAGGATTGAAGAGGAATTGATTCTACAACTCAAAACGGGCCACAGGGTGTGTTTGCACACATGTCACCTCAGGCCCCGCCGCCTCCCTTCACCACTGTGCAAATGCACCTCGTGGCGTGTTTTGAGTTGGGGGATAAAGTCCCCTTGAATCCTGAGAGTCCCTGGCGTCCAACAAGTCCACGAGATACCTCCAGTAAGCGCCACAGAGCTGCGTTGCAGAGAGGTGTAAAAAGGGGCATGGCCTCTGAACACCTCTCTGCAACGCAGCTCCCTGGTGCATACTGGAGGTACCTGGTGGGCTAGTTGGCCCCCAGGGACCCTCAGTATTCAAGGGGAATTAATTACAACTCGCCAGGGGGCACGTTTGCACAGTGGTGAAGGAAGGGGGCAGGGCCTGAGGTGACATGTGTGCAAACACACCCTGTGGCGTGTTTTAAGTTGGGGAATTAATTTATCTTCAATCCTGTGGGTCCCTGGGGGCCAACTAGCCCACCAGGTACCTCCAGTATGTGCCAGGAAGCTGCGAGGCTCCCACCCTGTCATTGCAAACAGCAGTGTCCCGGGGTGGGCACCCCGGGACACTGCAGGAGCCGGCCCTGGGGGGTGGCGGTCCCCAGGGCCATTACTGGCTCTAGGAGGGGGACCCAGCAAATATTTTAGAAAAGCCCCGGCGGTGGCGGTCCCCGGGGCTTGGGGGCCTTGGAGGCCCCCCACCCATTTAAAATAAAGCCCCGGGGGTGGCGGTCCCCGGGGCTGCGTGGGGCTGTGTGCCCCCCACAAATATTTATAGAAAGCCCTGGGGGGTGGTGGTACCAGGGGCTGCGGGGGTCCCCCTGCACCTCCACAAATATATATCCCACATGCCCCCCGGGACTTGGTCCACCCGGGGGCTAATTAATAACGCAGCGCGGGAGCCTGTGCTTTGTTTTTTTTATTCGTCCAGATCCGCGGATCCTCCGCACATCTTGCGATTTAAAAAACAAAAAATGTTTTTTGTGGCCCTGGGGGTCCTTGTGGGACCCCCTAAGTAGGCCTAGGGGGTCACTGTTTCTGACCTGCCCCCTTTTCTTGTTTTTCGCGTTTCTTTTACTGATTTCTTGTGCCTCGGTTCTACCGAGGCACAAGATGGCTGCCAACACTTCCTGGTTTGAAGTGTTGACAGCCAATTAGAAAGCAGCTCGTGATCGGGAGGGTGCGCGGATCCTCCGCGCCTCTAAATATCGAAACTTTATTCTTGATTTTCTCAGCAACTACTGAACGGATTTACACCATTTTTAAAAAGGTCACTTTCTGAGCCAAATTTGGGCTAAATTCGTTCAGTGGTTTCTGCTGTAGCCTTCCAAAAAGTTTCCTATGGGAAATTAACTTTTTGACTCTTATTTTTTTAATTTCTAAGCAACTACTGACCGGATTCACACCATTTAAAACAAGCATTGGCATAGCCAATAGGTCTCGCCTTTGGGACCTCATAAGTGTTTAGCCAAGCAACAGTTGCGTAACTAAATACTTATAAGGTCCCAAAAGCGAGACCTATTGGCTATGCAAAGCGGCCGCGAAAAACCATTGAAATTCCCCCGTTATAGTTAGTTCAGATAACTATAACTCGCGCGCCCGCAATCCACTGCTGATGACGTCACATATTACATCACTCATGACATGGTCAGTGACATCACTCATGACATCACTGATGACATCATCCTTGTGATAGAGTGGCGGTCGCGCGAGTTATAGTTATCTGAACTAACTATAACGGGGGAATTTCAATGGTTTTTTACGAGTGAAATGTCCAGCTAACTATAACATGTGTGAAACCTATGGTTTTTTAAGTGAATTTGCAAGGTTTTTTAAATGCTAATTCCTAACTATAGCGTGTGTGAAACCTATGGTTCTTTAAGTGAATTTGTAAGGTGTTTTAAATGCTAATTTATGTATGTATTATTATATTTTTTATATATTTATTTTACAATAAACTACCTATGTTTATAGTTATAGATTGACTGTATCCTGTAATATGGAATGGCTCGTTTAAAAAATTTTTGTTGTTGTTTTTTTTAAGGGGTTTTCACCGCGCGCGCAAGGTGCGTGCACCCAGCGATTTTTTGAAAAAAAAATAAAATGTTTTTTTCACCCTTCGGGGTCCTTCAGGGACCCCCTGACAAAGGCTAGGGGGTCAGGAACTCTCTACCCTGCCCCCTTTTCACGTTCTCCACCTTTCTTTTTCACTGTCACACACAAAATGGCGTCCGACACTTCCTGATTTCGACCGATTCGAATGTTGACTGACATGTAACCACCAATCAGAATTACGCTCGCGCACGTTATGGTGCGCGCACGGTGCACGCTTATAGATATTTATGTACTTTTAACTGCAATTTTCTCAGGAACTACTGAACAGATTGACACCATATATGCAAAAGGCACATGCCTGACCTGAGGACTACCTCTTTGCCAAATTTCAAGTAATTCTGTTCAGCCGTTCGGGCTGTACCTTCGACTAAAGGTCCTATGGGAAAATGCATGGGGAAAACGCATTTTGGGACCCCCCTTTTTTCTCAGCCCCCGCTTGACGAATCACCCCGAGACTTTCAGGGTAGGAGCTGAGCGGAGCACCCCATTAGTTTTAAAAATTTCACGAGGATTCGTCAACCGGCGCCGAAGTTATTCAAAATAGAATTTTCAGATTTCCTATGGGAACTCGGTCCTAACTATAACTATAATATATATATCTATCTATATATATATATATATATATATATATATATATATATATATATATATATATATATATATATATATATATATATATATTCACTGAAAAAACCATAGGTTTCACACACGTTATAGTTAGGAATTAGCATTTAAAAAACCTTGCAAATTCACTGAAAAAACCATAGGTTTCAGACATGTTATAGTTAGCGGAAATTTTACTGATAAAAAACCAATGAAATTCCCCCGTTATAGTTAGTGCAGGCAACTATAACTCACGCGACCGCAATCCTCTGCTGATGCTAATACTGTATTTAGACACTTATTTGCCCATGTCTTCTTCCATAAATTTTTAGCTATACATATATTACAAATATTTTTTTTTCATAAAGACACATATGTCATCAGCAGAAGATTGCGGTCGCGTGAGTTATAGTTGCCTGCACTAACTATAACGGGGGAATTTCATTGTTTTTTTATCAGTAAAATTTCCGCTAACTATAACATGTCTGAAACCTATGGTTTTTTCAGTGAATTTGCAAGGTTTTTTAAATGCTAATTCCTAACTATAACGTGTGTGAAACCTATGGTTTTTTCAGTGAATTTGTACGTTTTTTTAAATGCTAAGTTACTTTACGCCATTCGTGGCGTGCACGCCCACTTAACGCAGTTCGTTCGGTGCGCGCACGGTGCGCTTCGCGCACCGCGCGCCCACTTTACGCAGTTAGTGCCGTACACGCAAGGTGGGCACGCAGTGCGCTACGCGCACCGCGTGCCCACGTTACGCACCGTGCGCACATGGAGGACATATTATGCGCTTCCTTGTGATAGGTAATCTGTTAAATTTAATTTGTAAGTGATGACAATAATATGCCATGCACAGAGAGTGTTTTTTTAATTATATTTTTAGCGTAAGCGCACCGTACGCGTACGGTAAGCGTAATCGGCGAAATTTTCAAAAAATAAAAATTTACCGTTTTTGGCCTTGGGGGATCTTTGAGGACCCAACTAACATGGCTATGTGCATGGGCGCTGTCTAAACAGCCCCTTTATATGTTTTTTGCCTTTGTTTACAGCCTCCCCCTCAGAGTGCGAGAGAGAAAATGGCGGCCGCCGCTTCCTGGTTTCGACCGATTCGAATGTTTACTTAGATGTAACAGCCAATCAGAATCGCGCTCGCGCACGCCACCGTACGCGTACGGTAAGCTTACGGTAAGCGTACCGTAAGCTGGCTCAGATATATATATTGATTTAAAGGCTATTTTCTCAGAATCTACTGAACAGATTTACACCAAACCTACAAAAGGCACTTCCTTGACCTGAGGACTACCTCTATGCCAAATTTCTAGTAATTCTGTTCAGCCGTTCGGGCTGTAGCCCTGTCTAAAGGTCCTATGGAAAAATGCATGGGAAAAACGCGTTTTGGGACCCCCTTTTATCTCAGCCCCCGCTTGACGAATCCCCCCGAGACTTTCAGGGTAGGAGCGGAGCGTAGCACCCCACCTATTTTGAGAAATTCGCGAGGATTCGTCGACCGGCGCCAAAGTTATTCAAAATAGAATGTTGCGGATTTCCTATGGAAACAGGGTCCTAACTATAACTACCTACTGGCGACCGCCAGTAGGTAATATATATATATATATATACATATTCACTTAAAAAACCATAGGTTTCACACATGTTATAGTTAGCTGGGCATTTCACTCGTGAAAAACCAATGAAATTCCCCCGTTATAGTTAGTGCAGGCAACTATAACTCACGCGACCGCAATCCTCTGTTGATGCTAATACTGTATTTAGACACTTATTTACCCATGTCGTCTTCCATTAATTTTTAGCTACACATATATTACAAATTTTTTTTTCTTCAGAAAAACACATATGTCATCAGTGATGTAATATCTGACGTCATCAGCAGAGGATTGCGGTCGCATGAGTTATAGTTGCCTGCACTAACAATAACGGGGGAATTTCATTGGTTTTTCACGAGTGAAATGCCCAGCTAACTATAACATGTGTGAAACCTATGGTTTTTTAAGTGAATTTGCAAGGTTTTTTAAATGCTAATTCCTAACTATAACGTGTGTGAAACCTATGGTTTTTTCAGTGAATTTGTACGGTTTTTTAAATGCTAAGTTATGTATTTATTTATTTATTTTTAAGGTTTTTCACTGTGCCCGTACCGTTCGCGCACGATGCGCTTCGCGCACCGTGCGCGCGATGTGGGCGCTCGGTGCGCTTCGCGCACCGAGCGCCAACGTTACGTAGTTCGCGGAATTTTTCCGTTTCTACCGTGCACGTACGCTACGCGCACTCCGCGATTTTTCATAAAAAATTTTAAATACATTTTTGCCCTTGGGGGTCCTTCTGGGACCCCCTGACCAAGGCTAGGGGGTCAGGAACTGTCCAGCCTTCCCCCTTTACACGTTATCCACCTTTGTTTTTCACCCCCACAGACTGCGATAGGCAAAATGGCGGCCGACACTTCCTGGTTTCGACGATTCGAATGTTTACTAAGATCTAACAACCAATCAGAAACGCGCTCGCGCACGGCGGCGTGCGCGTACGGTAAGCTTACGGTACGCGCTCGGAGCGCGCCTATAGATATATATATTGATTTAAATGCTATTTTCTCAGGAAATACTGAACAGATTTACACGAGACCTTCAAAAGGCACATCCCTGACCTGAGGGCTACCTCTCTGCCAAATTTCAAGTAATTCTGTTCAGCCGTTCGGGCTGTAGCTCGGACTAAAGGTCCTATGGAAAAATGCATGGGGAAAACGTGTTTTGAAACCCCCCTTTTTCTCAGCCCCCGCTTGACGAATCCCCCCGAGACTTTCAGGGAAGGAGCGGAGTGGAGCGCCCCACCTATTTTGAGAATTTCGCGAGGATTCGTCAATCGGCGCCAAAGTTATTCAAAATAGAATGTTGCGGATTTCCTATGGAAACACGGTCCTAACTATAACTATCTACTGGCGACCGTACACGCACGGTAAAAAATCCTAAAAAAAAAAAAAAAGGTTTGTAGAAGATATTAACTATGTTATTCAACTATATCTAACCATTTTTTTTTAAAAAGGTGAACCTTTCTATATTGCAGGATACAGTAAATCAATGATTATAAACATAGGTAGCATATTGTTTTAAAAAAAAAATCAAAAGAAAAAAGAAAAAGAAAAAATAAGGATTTAAAAAACCTTACAAATTCACTTAAAAAACCATAGGTTTCACACACGTTATAGTTAGGAATTAGCATTTTAAAAACCTTGCAAATTCACTGAAAAAACCATAGGTTTCACACACGTTATAGTTAGGAATTAGCATTTAAAAAACCTTGCAAATTCAATGAAAAAACCATAGGTTTCTTACATGTTATAGTTAGCTGGACATTTCACTCGTACAAAACCATTGAAATTCCCCCGTTATAGTTATTTCAGCTAACTAGAACTCGCGCGCCCGCAATCCACTGCTGATGACGTCACATATTACATCACTCATGACATGGTCAGTGACATCACTCATGACATCACTGATGACATCTCAATTGACATCACTGATGACATCACTGATGACATCATCCATGTGAAAAATTACCACATCTTCTTACACCCTAATATAACCTTTGATACACCGACTAAAAATGTAAGAGTTCCATTCTCAAAACCATATATACTGCAATACCAATCATTACATACCCACTTATTAACTCTTAGGTCTTCATATACCTCCACTCACTCACCTGTACAGTCACTTATACTTACAGTCACTCCGTACAAAACTATCATATACATTTATACACTTATATAGACACTCACACACTAACAAGTATCCATAGAGCTACTCTTACACCTACTCAGTCATGCAAATAATCACACTCCCATTTACTCACCTATGCAGTTATACACACTCAAGTTCACTTACTCATAAAAATAGTATCACATTCTTACACTCTTATAGAATCATTGATACAAGCACACACTGATCCATATAGTCACCTTCACAATCACACACTCTCACATCTACCCACTTATATACTCTAACACGCACATATACTGCCTTTCACATATGTAGTTAGTTACAAATGTACCACTGAGATATACATTCAATCCCTAACACACCCATACATACACTCACTCAACCATAGAGTCCATCACAGATGTACTCTTAAAACCATGCACCCACTGAATCACCCACTCACACACCTATGCATAGAGTCACACACACCCTACCCACACAAACACTCAGACACCCATACAGATACTCAGACAACCAATCAATAACTTATATAGACACTCATATAGCTATTCACAAAACCATGCAGCCACTTATACTCCAACATACAGACATTTACACAGTTTAGTCACTAGTCTGCAGTAAGATACATTTAATGGCTCACTTATAGAATCATGTTACGCACCACAGAAAATCATCCATTTACACACTTGTACACCCACTCATTCTTCAACAGGCCTTTCCCTATATATATTAAACATATTAAAAATTTTCAGAAACACATACTCAATGGATGATGTCATCAGTGATGTCATCAGTGATGTCATTTGAGATGTCATTAGTGATGTCATGAGTGATGTCACTGACCATGTCATGAGTGATGTAATATGTGACGTCATCAGCAGTGGATTGCGGGCGCGCGAGTTATAGTTAGCTGAACTAACTATAACGGGGGAATTTCAATGGTTTTGTACGAGTGAAATGTCCAGCTAACTATAACATGTGTGAAACCTATGGTTTTTTCATTGAATATATATATATATATATATAAATATATATATATATATATGCCAAGGTGTATTGAAGAATGAGTGGGTTTATGAGTGTCTGAATGGATGATTTACTGGGTGCGTGACTGTCTGTGTAAGTGAGTGATTAAACATGATTTAGTGAATGCATGGGTGAATGACTAATCTGTGTGAATGTCTGTATCAGTCTGTCAGTTGGTGTGTAAGTGGTTGCATGAGTTGGTGTGTAGCTACATGAGTGTTATATGGCTTAATGATTGGTTGTCTGAGTACCTGTATGGGTGCCTGAGTGTCTGTGTTGGTGGGTGGGGGTGTGTGTGACTCCCTGCATGAATGTGTGAGTGGGTGATTAACTGGGTGTATGGGCTCATGAGTGCATCTGCGAGGGGCTATATGGATGAGTGAGTGTGTATGGCTGTGTTGGTGAGTGAATGGATATCTCAGTGGAATATATGTGTGAGTAACTACATATGTGAAAGGCAGTATATGTGAGTGTTGGAGTATATAAGTGACTATATGTGAGAGTGAGTGATTGTCAGAGTGGCTGTATGGATGAGTGTGTGCTTGTGTCAGTGATTTGATAAGAGAGTAAGAATGTGTTAGTATCTGTATGAATAAGTGAGGTGGTGTGTCTATAACTGTATAGGTGAGTAAATAGCAGTGTGATTGAGTCTTTGGGTGACTGACTAGGTGTGTGAGAAATTCTATGGGTAAGTGGTGGTGTGTGAGTGTCTGTATGGGTGTATGAGTGCATATATAAGAAGCTGTATTCATGACTGACAATGTGTATGAGTGACTGTATGAGTGAGTGAGTAGATGTGTGTGTATACCTATGAATCAGTGAGTAGATATGTACTCACTGGTATTGGTGTGTCTATGGTTTCGAAAATGGTAGTCTGTTTTTTAGAGTGGGTGTATGAAAGGTTATATTAGGGTTTGAGGAGGTGCATCAGTTATTAAGTGGATGATGTCATCGGCGATGTCATCAGTGATGGCATGTAAGATGTCATCAGTGATGTCACCAGTGATGTCACTGCCCATGTCATGAGTGATGTAATATGTGACGTCCTTAGCAGTGCATTGCGGGGGCGCAATTTATAGTTAGCTCAAATAACTATAACGGCCGAATTTCTCTGCTTTTGTATGAGTGAAATGTCCAACTAACTATAACTTATTTCCAAGGTTTTTTAAATTCTAATTACTAACTATAACGTCCCTGAAACCTATAGTTTTTACAGTGAATTTCTGAGGTCTTTTAAATGCTAATTTCTGACTATAACATAGTAGTCGCGTTTACAGAGTGGTGCAGAAAGGGGGCTGGGCCTCTGACCAACGCTCAGGAATTCTGCTGCGTAGGACTTACAGGAGGTACCAGGAGTGCTTCTTGGCCCCCTAGGAGTAAAGTGGACTTCATCCCCCAACCCGTAGTGTTCCAGGAGGCGTGTCTGCAGAGTGGTGGAGAACGTGGGGCGTGGCTTCTGAAGACCTCTTAGCAATATCACTGTGTGGGACTTACTTGAGGTAACAGGAGGGGTAGTTGGCCCCCAAGGGCAACCTTGGGGGTCAACTAGCACTCCTATTACCTCCAGTAAGTCCCACACAGCAGCATTGGTAAGTTCTCAAAGCAGACCGCGCCTCCTTTGCCCACCACTCTGCAAACAAGCTCCCTGGCACGCTCTTGGATGGGGATTAAAGTCCCCTTTGCTGCTAGGGTGGATAGGGGCCGACTAGCCTACCTGACACCTCCAGTAAGCCCCAGATAGTGGGATTGCTGATACATGGACACAGGCCATGCCCCCTTTCTCCACCACTCTGCAAACGTGCCTCCTGGTGTGCTCTTGGTTGGGGGATGAAGTCCCCTTGCCTCCTGAGGGTCCCTGAGGGCCAAGTAGCCCTCCTGTTATCTCTAGTAAGCCCCACACAGCTGGATTGCTGAGAGTGGTCCGAGGCCACGCCCCCTTTGCAAACGTGCCTCCTGGCGCACTGCTGCTCAGGGGATGAGGTCCACTTTACTCCTGAGGTCATCAAGATACAAGAGGACCTCATCGCTACCACCAGCCATGCACCAAGAGGCTTGTTTGCAGATTGTGTAGAAAGGGGCGTGGCCTCAGACCACCTCTCAGCAACACTGTGTGGGGCTTACTTGGGGGTACCTGGTGGGTTAGTTGGCCCCTAAGGATTCAAGGGGACTCAATCCCCCTACCTAGAACGCGCCAGGAGGCGCATTTGCAGAG
Source organism: Triturus cristatus (assembly GCF_964204655.1). Classification (NCBI taxonomy): domain Eukaryota; kingdom Metazoa; phylum Chordata; class Amphibia; order Caudata; family Salamandridae; genus Triturus; species Triturus cristatus. The sequence goes on from NC_140593.1 coordinate 412,677,836, forward strand.
TGGTACAGGGAACAGGTGGGGCCTCCGGCGAGATGCTGGCTTCTGTTTTCTATTATTTGGTTTTAGCAGGGGGCAGTGTGGCCCCCGTTCTCTTAATATTTTTGGGGCCTGGGGACCTCATCTCCCAAGGCCTGAAACATTGTTTATTTTTTCTTATTAAACGGGAAGGGGGGCGTGCGGCCCCCCTCCCAAGGCCTATTTCGGCCGCAGGGACCCCATCCCCTGGTGCATGGCCACTTATTTTATTTTATTTTAAACATATATATATTTTGAAAGGAGGGTGCTGCGCGGCCCCCTCCTGAGGCCATTTTTGGCCTCGGGGACCCCATCCCCTGGGACTTCACCTCTTTAAAAAAAAATCAATTTTTAATTATGGGAGGGAGGCCGCGTGGACTGCCTTCCCTGGGCCACTTTTGGATCCGGGTACCCCATCCCCCGGTGCCTGGCCTCACGGTGGGGACCGCGGGGGGAGCTCCAATGCCGGCATTGCTTTTGGACAAAGGGAGCTGTAAACATGCGAAGCAGAAGTTTGCAATGGTAGGGTGGCAGCAGTGCCTGCAAGGCCCCCTACCCTAATCAATTAAAGCCTTGGGGAGGTGGCGGTCCCCAGGGCAGCGTAGGGGGGCAGGGTCCCCCCACACATTTTTTTAAAAAAGCCCCGGGGAGGTGGCGGTCCCTGGGGCTGTGGGGACCCCCTTAGGCCTCTGCATATATTTTCCTCATTGCCCCATGAACCTGACCCATTTGCGGATCCTACATGAATCCCGCCGAATACATTTTTTAAAATTCTTTTTTGGGCCCTGGGGGCCCTGTGGGACCCCCTGAGCAGGCCTAGGGGGTCAGGGTGTTTCTACCCTGCCCCTTTTTCTTCATTTTTTACCTTTATTGGTTGAACCGAGTCACAAGATGGCTGCCAACACTTTTTGTCCTTTCTATAATTACTTAATTTCATGCATCAAAGACCAATAAATCAATAAATTCAAAAATTGCATAGCATGTTACAAAATCCAAAATATTTATATCTCCCAAAATCCACACAGAGAACCTTAAAATTCATAATATTTCTTATGTTACACATAAATTACAGATTTAATCGCCCAGGTGTACAGCTAGCTCTTCTCCTATATTCATTCCCTTTGGGTGTCTTCGTCTCTAGGTCGATAATATATCTGGATTCAAGTCTGCATAATGTTCTGATCGTATCTCCACCTCTTATACTAGCAGGAATCATATCTAGACCATAATATCGTAACAGCTCCCTGTCACTGCCATGTTTCTCTGCATAGTGTCTTGCGACTGGATAAGTATCATCTTTTTTGGCTATCGCCCTCATGTGTTCTAACACCCGTATCTTATTGGGATGAATTGCACTGCCAATATATTTCAGTCCACATGGACATTCTAAGCAGTATACTCCATAAGTAGTATTGCATGTGATGAACTTCTTTATGGTTCTAGGTATCTTAAGGCCTGTCACTTCATATGTCAATGTTCTTCTACTCCCTATACAGGCCTTACATCTACCACAAGGATAGAAACCCCCAAGCTCCCTTAGGGTCCCGCCTGTGCTGGGTCTAGTATAGAAATGACTTTGTACTAGATTGTCCTTTAGTGATCTAGCCTTCCTATAAGTTAACAAAGGGGCAGCTGGGATATCTGAACCTATCACATTGTCTGTCCTTAAAATATGCCAATTCTTCTACATGATTTTTCTCAAGTCATTGGCTTCATTAGAAAAAGTTGTTATCATCCTGAACTTGTTGTCCCCTGTCTCTATCTTATTCTTCTTCTTCTTCTCATTAGCAAGGAGGGTTTCTCTTGGTATGTCAAAATATGCCAATTCTTCTACATGATTTTTCTCAAGTCATTGGCTTTATTAGAAAAAGTTGTTATCATCCTGAACTTGTTGTCCCCTGTCTCTATCTTATTCTTCTTCTTCTTCTCATTAGCAAGGAGGGTTTCTCTTGGTATGTTATTGACCCTATTAAGGGTTCCCTCCAAGAAATCCCTATTGTGGCCCCTATTGACAAATCTATTCAGACTGGACTTGACGGCTAATTCAAAATCCAAATTCCTCGATGTGTTACGTTTTAATCTTATGAATTCCCCATAGGGGATACTTCTAACCAACCTAGGTGGATGGTTGCTAGCCGCATGTAATAATGAATTACCGGCTGTAGGTTTTCGGTATAATGACACATTTGGCTTGTTGTCTATTATACTTATTTTCAAATCTAAGAAGTTCACCATATTAGAACTGACCTCACCACTAAACTCTAGATTGACACCACTGTCATTCAGACTTTCAATTAACTCATTAGCTGATTCCATCGAACCATTCCAAACAATACACCGATTGTCGATATAACGGTACCAAGAAACTACCCTACTTATATCGATACTTCCCTGTGCTCTGGACACCTGCTCCTCCCACCAGCCTACGAACAAGTTCGCATAGCTGGGGGCAAAGCAGGTGCCCATCGCAGTACCGGAGATCTGCCGATAATAGTCATCACCAAATACAAAGATGTTATTGGTTAAACAGAATTCTGTGAATTGTAAGATCATTTTGTTATGTTCTGCAAACTTCAAAGATTTTTTATTCAAAAAGTGTGCCACCGCTTCAAGGCCATGCTCGTGATTTATCCGGGTATAAAGACTCATAATGTCCAGGACAATTAATTTACACTCCGGATCCCATGGTTGTTTTTCAATACCGTTCAAAAAATCTTGCGAGTCTTTAATATATGCTGGTAAGTCTTTGACAAAAGGAAAGAGGAAAAAATCAACAAAAATAGATAAGTGTTCTGTAAGTCACCCTTGTGATGAGACAATCGGTCTCCCCGGAGGTTTTTCACTGTTTTTGTGTATCTTCGGAATGTGGTCAAATGTAGGCACCACAGGATTTAAACAACGAAGAAAAAGGAATTTATCCATGTTGAGCATTGATTTATCAAACCATAACTTGATGAGATCATGATATCTATGGACACTTTCCAAGTAGACATTCTTAGAAATTTTTTGATAAATGTTGTTATCTGATAACTGTCTTTGTGCTTCAGCATTGTAACTTTCTCTTGTCTGAAGGACTATATTGCCTCCTTTGTCTGAGGTTTACATATAATCTCTGTATCAGCACATAGATATTCAATGGCTTCTCGTTGTTCTTTCGTCGCATTCTGGGTTTTGGAGCCAGATTGTTGTTTTCTAAACGTTTGGAGATCTCTAATCACTTCCTCTGAAAATACATCGATCGCATCCGGGGGTAATTGAGGTAAGAACTGGGAAGTTGGTTTAAATGGACTCTCATCCCTTTCTTGTTTGAATCCCAGTTGTACTGTCCTTTGTGCCTGATCTGTCATTTGGTTAATTTGTTCCCGATTGTCGAGTCTTAGTGATTCCATCACCTCCAAAGCAGTAAGATCATGTCCCGTTAATCAGTTATCATATTCAAATTTGGTTGTGTCTTATGTTTTAAAAAGTTAGGTTTGATCTTGAAGTACTTATGAAGTTTGAGTTTGCGTGTCAGTTTGAAGAGGTCAATTCGTATTTGTGCATACTCCCATTTGTTAGAAGGACAGAAAGTAAGTCCCAATCTCAAGACTTGCTGTTCCGTAGTTGTTAAAACTTTAGGCGTTAAATTCACAATAGTTAGATTCTCTAATTCCATTTCTTCGTTTTCCTGTTGTGAGTAACTCTTTTTTGCACATTTGACCCTTCGGCTCCAGACATTGGGATTTAGCTACTTATTGCATGCTTTAAGATGGCGCCTGTGACAGAATATAGAAATGATTGTCCTATGTTGATTTTAACTTTCACTTGCATCATTTGACCCTATGTTGATGATTTTAAATGTCGTTGTTTGGCGCGAAACACTGTAACATTGGAGAAAGGCAGTAGCCGAAACGCGTCATGTTAACTGTTGGCTGCATGAATTAAAAATATCGGATAAAGATAAAGACCCCTGCGAGTGCTTTTCCAGAACGATATCAGGAGAAGGAGTGAGCGTGCATATATAAATAAATAAATAAATAAATATATATATATATATTATATATTATATATATATATATATATATTATATATATATATATATCTATATATATATATATATATATATAAAGTTTCACATTCGCCAAAGCTTTTAGGGCGCACTTTCCATCGTCAAAATAAGGCAACAACACCATCTGCAGCTCCCTGGATAAATAAATTGCCTTACGCGTTTCAGACATCAATCGTCCTTATTCATAGGCAGAGCAACCTCACATGTAAGGCACAGAATGCTGTTGAGTAAAACAAATACCTTTTATTAGCCACAGGTGGAGCCTTGCAATCAAAGTAGAATAGCATTCTGGGAACAGCAGTTCTGTGATTAGCCTCGTAGTTCATGATAAACAACAAAGTCACTCAAATATATTTCTCATAAATCCAGCCATTAGTGGGCTATCCAAAAGAAAGCAGACAGTGTTGCAAACAATGATATGCCGACACGCTGGACCGGGATCGGCTCCATGCATCCAGAGCCGTCGGCCCGCTTTTCTTGCGATAGTGCAGTCCCCACGGCAAGGCTGCCGTGCATTACATAAAGTTTCACATTTGCCAAAGCTTTTAGGACGCACTTTCCATCGTCAAAATAAGGCAACAACACCATCTGCAGCTCCCTGGATAAATAAATTGCCTTACGCGTTTCAGACATCAATCGTCCTTATTCATAGGCAGAGCAACCTCACATGTAAGGCACAGAATGCTGTTGAGTAAAACAAATACCTTTTATTAGCCACAGGTGGAGCCTTGCAATCAAAGTAGAATAGCATTCTGGGAACAGCAGTTCTGTGATTAGCCTCGTAGTTCATGATAAACAACAAAGTCACTCAAATATATTTCTCATAAATCCAGCCATTAGAGGGCTATCCAAAAGAAAGCAGACAGTGTTGCAAACAATGATATGCCGACACGATGGACCGGGATCGGCTCCATGCATCCAGAGCCGTCGGCCTGCTTTTCTTGCGGCAGTGCAGTCCCCACGGCAAGGCTGCCGTGCATTACATAAAGTTTCACATTTGCCAAAGCTTTTAGGACGCACTTTCCATCGTCAAAATAAGGCAACAACACCATCTGCAGCTCCCTGGATAAATAAATTGCCTTACGCGTTTCAGACATCAATCGTCCTTATTCATAGGCAGAGCAACCTCACATGTAAGGCACAGAATGCTGTTGAGTAAAACAAATACCTTTTATTAGCCACAGGTGGAGCCTTGCAATCAAAGTAGAATAGCATTCTGGGAACAGCAGTTCTGTGATTAGCCTCGTAGTTCATGATAAACAACAAAGTCACTCAAATATATTTCTCATAAATCCAGCCATTAGTGGGCTATCCAAAAGAAAGCAGACAGTGTTGCAAACAATGATATGCCGACACGATGGACCAGGATCGGCTCCATGCATCCAGAGCCATCGGCCTGCTTTTCTTGCGGTAGTGCAGTCCCCACGGCAAGGCTGCCGTGCATTACATAAAGTTTCACATTTGCCAAAGCTTTTAGGACGCACTTTCCATCGTCAAAATAAGGCAACAACACCATCTGCAGCTCCCTGGATAAATAAATTGCCTTACGCGTTTCAGACATCAATCGTCCTTATTCATAGGCAGAGCAACCTCACATGTAAGGCACAGAATGCTGTTGAGTAAAACAAATACCTTTTATTAGCCACAGGTGGAGCCTTGCAATCAAAGTAGAATAGCATTCTGGGAACAGCAGTTCTTTGATTAGCCTCGTCTTTCATGATAAACAACAAAGTCACTCAAATATATTTCTCATAAATCCAGCCATTAGTGGGGTATCCAAAAGAAAGCAGACAGTGTTGCAAACAATGATATGCCGACACGATGGACCGGGATCGGCTCCATGCATCCAGAGCCGTCGGCCCGCTTTTCTTGCGGTAGTGCAACCTCACATGTAAGGCACAGAATGCTGTTGAGTAAAACAAATACCTTTTATTAGCCACAGGTGGAGCCTTGCAATCAAAGTAGAATAGCATTCTGGGAACAGCAGTTCTGTGATTAGCCTCGTAGTTCATGATAAACAACAAAGTCACTCAAATATATTTCTCATAAATCCATATATATATATATATATATATATATATATATATATTACCTACTGGCGGTCGCCAGTAGGTAGTTATAGTTAGGACCACGTTTCCATAGGAAATCCGCAACATTCTATTTTGAATAACTTTTGCGCCGGTCGACGAATCCTCGCGAATTTTTCAAAATAGGTGGGGCGCTACGCTCTGCTCCTACCCTGAAAGTCTCGGGGGGTTTCTTCAAGCGGGGGCTGAGATAAAAGGGGGGTCCCAAAACGCGTTTTTCCCATGCATTTTTCCATAGGACCTTTAGACACAGCTACAGCCCGAACGGCTGAACAGAATTACTTGAAATTTGGCAGAGAGGTAGTCCTCAGGTCAAGGAAGTGCCTTTTGTAGGTTTGGTGTAAATCTGTTCAGTAGATTCTGAGAAAATAGCCTTTAAATCAATATATATATCTGAGCCAGCTTACGGTGCGCTTACGGTGCGCTTACCGTACGCGTACGGTGACGTGCGCGAGCGCGATTCTGATTGGCTCTTAGATCTTAGTAAACATTCGAATCGGCCGAAACCAGGAAGCGGCGGCCGCCATTTTCTCTCTCGCACTCTGAGTAGGGCAGCATAAATGAAGCCCAAAAATGGGTAAAGGGGCAGTATATTGAACTAATAATCACCCAGCAATGATATACGGGCCCCCAAACAACCCACAAGGCCAAAAAAAATCGCCGATTACGCTTACCGTACGCGTACGGTAAAAAAATTTTTTTTTAAAAAAAAAGTATCCACACTCTCCCCATTTGTGCATGGCTTATGAAATAATTGAAATTAATAAACAAAACATTTCACAACGATGCGCATAATATGTCCCCCATGTGCGCACGGCATGACCACCGTGCGTGCATGGCACTAACTGCGTAAAGTGGGCGCGCGGTGCGCGAAGCGCACCGCGTGCTCACTGTGCGCGCACGGTGCGCGAAGCGCACCGTGCGCGCACGGAACGAACTGCGTTAAGTGGGCGCGCACGCCACAAATGGCGCAACGTAAGTTAGCATTTAAAAAACCGTACAAATTCACTGAAAAAACCATAGGTTTCACACACGTTATAGTTAGGAATTAGCATTTAAAAAACCTTGCAAATTCACTGAAAAAACCATAGGTTTCACACATGTTATAGTTAGCTGTACATTTTACTGATAAAAAACCAATGAAATTCCCCCGTTATAGTTACTGTAGGCAACTATAACTCACGCGACCGTAATCCTCTGCTGATGACATATGTGTCTTTATGAAAAAAAAATATTTGTAATATATGTATAGCTAAAATTTAATGGAAGAAGACATGGGCAAATAAGTGTCTAAACACAGTATTAGCATCAGCAGAGGATTGCGGTCGCGTGAGTTATAGTTGCCTACAGTAACTATAACGGGGGAATTTCATTGGTTTTTTATCAGTAAAATGTACAGCTAACTATAACATGTGTGAAACCTATGGTTTTTTCAGTGAATATATATATATATATATATATATATATATATATATATATATATATATATATATATATAGATATGTATTTATTATTGTCTATGTGTATGTATGTATATATATATAACTCTGTATTACTCTGGTGGCAATAGCGCCAGGGTAGTTTTAGATAGGTAAACTTTCCATAAAAAGGCACTTTTTATCTTCTTAATAACTTTGGCTCCATTTGATAAATCTGCATGAAACTTTGTGTTTATCCACTTATGCTCCTTTGTTGAAAGTTGTGCACAGATTTGTTGAGAGATAGCCAAGAAAAAGGGGGCAGGGGTTCCAAAACGTTGATTTCCCATTTTAATTACCTTAGGAAAGTTTGCCCTCTGATACAGAAACAAATAGTTCAAATGAATTATACCAAATTTGGTAGAAAATTAGAACTTAACTCAGAAAGCGTGCTTTTTGTTACTTCGTGAAAATACGTTCATTAGTTTTCAAGAAATCAGCATTTAAAAAGTCGCTTGAGGTGATCATGAAGGGGATAACCACTAGAACAATGTTGTGATATCTGTACCCTTGGTGTCCAGATATGCTCTGGTTGGCCAATTTAAAGACCATTGGTCAATTCTGATTGGCTGCCTACAACAAGCACAATAGGTTGTGGTAGTCATTTCAAGATTCGTGGAGATGGTTCCTGCAAAACATTAAGGGGGCAAGGTGAGCACCTCAGGGGCATGTGGGTGAGGAGTCTCAAATGTACACTCCCCTTGATTGGCTGGCCACAACATGGACAACATGTTGTGATGCCATTACAAGACTATGGGACATGGTCCCAATTAACGTGCATTGTAGTGAAAACCTGTTTTCAATTATCACAAAAGGCACGCATATGAAGTGTTATAATAGATTTAAGTCAATATGAAATTAGTTTGATGAAGTCCCATATTATGTTTGGGAGTTGTGGTGTATTGTAAGATGATTTTACCCTGTTAAAAATGGTGCTCCTCTTCTGGGATTTGAAGAAACATGTTCGAGAAAAAACTGTTTTCCCTCTTTATTTTTTCATAAATGTTATGGAAGGTTGTGAGAAATTAGGCTGTTGACTGAGAGGGGCAGCACTCTAACATAAATAAAGTGAAAACACAACACAAGAAAAAACCCACTTCAATTAAAAAAAATACAGTAGAAATAATTACATTATTTGATACCAAAACAACAAAAACTCAATTGGTAGAACCAGAGTTATGAGTTGTTAAAGTTTTTTGTGCAATCTAGATCCTTAAGGATCAAAGCGCCAACAGCGGACATCTAGTTATGTGAGACTAGGCCAAAGTCAAAAGTTAAGGCCGACATCAATAGAGCGAGGTACGAATACAAGAAGTTGTTTGTGCCTGGTCTCATCTTAGTTTTGGACTTAAAGGACATTTTGAAGAAAAATGTCTGAAAAAGTAACATTTGCAAAAACTTTAATAAGAAGGTTAATTCATTGTGACTTAACATCTGGTACCATTTGACAAAAAATGTTCTGGGTCATTCCACATGTTGAAAGAAAATCTATGTAATACACCCGCCCTTGGAATGGCCGACTATAATTTGACTTTGTTTTTGTATTATCACAAAAAAATAGAGGGACTAGGGGCGCTCATAGGTCCAGCATACATGCCCCTTCAAATAAGTAATACAAGAAGGTATGCAGTTCCTGAAGGAGAGGAAGGGAGGACAGAGGACTAGTTGAAGGTGTAGTGGGGCATGGGGTTTCCCCTTTAGGAATTAGGACCCTCACACACCCAGCTGGGAGTCATGCTTCATCATAGGGCGTGCTCCTCATCAGGTTGGCACTGCAATACCTGAAAGGCACCCTATGAGGGGCTCTTTTTTGGAGATCTTTTATTCCCAAATGCCGTCAGGGGCCGTGTGGGTATAGGGCCTTGTTGTGTAGATGAATGTGAGAAGTGTAAGTGCTCAGTGTGATTGAATAAAATGGGACATGGAGGTGCTCCAGAATACACTTTAATCAGTGAGTACTCCAAACCCAAACTAAAATGCTGGTGGTGCACTGCTGAAGTAATGTTCAGAAGTGGCGCAAGTCATAAGCTCAACATGTTTCTTGCCTAGGTTGTCCTACGATCAAATGGCAATTCATCAGGACCAAAATGTGAAAAATATCTGCACAGTGGTTGGTTGTCTGTGTTAGTGACCTGGATGAACCATACTTAAAACCTACAGTGAGGTACCTGATTGTTGTGGACCGACTAACGGAAGTATAATAGAGTACATTAGGCATGAATACATTAAGATATTATAAATTAACATATTTCAAACATCCCCTGGAGAAGGGGCATGCAGTCATCACTTCTTATCCTCACGTTAGTAAAAAGTGCAAGGTGCAGTGACTTCAAAGGAATATCAGTGGGTGAATGGCACATCTATGAATGGATGGAGGTGGGGTGGCACAACAACCACCAAGGTAGCAAAAACATCTATCACTCACCCCGTTGGGGTAGGCTGCCATCAACATCAAATCTCGGCAGAGAGGACACTAAGAATTACCTAGTGTCCTTTGTTTTTGTATTTTCATGAGAAGGGTGCAAGAGCACTATCAATTCTTACACAGAGACACAGCGGGACAAAGAGGTCTGTCGCCTACCTTTCAGCTGCATCGAATCCAGTAGCTGTAAGACTTCCTGGTTGTCTGAAATTGGTTGCAGCTGTTTGTGTTGCCATTGAGCAAAGTAAAGGAACAGTGATGGGCTATACTTTAATTGCATATCTCCCACATTTAGTTGAGATCCTATTAACACAAAGAAGGACTCAGCATATGACAACAAGTAGACTCACCAGGTTTGAGCCAGAAATTCTTGCTGCAGAAAACATTTTAATTTAAAGGTGCAATTCGCTCAAACAAGCAACTCTACTTCCAATACCAGACAAACATTGTGAAAACAGGTATACTTAAAATGAAGATGAAGACAATGAGAGTGAACATGAGTGTATTGCAGTTACCGAGTTATGTACCTACCCAAGACATGATACAAAAAAGACTAATTTAGAAATTGCTGATCTGACTTTGTTTGTTGATGGTTCTTGTTTGAGAGACCAATATGGAACATTGAAGGCTGCATATGTACTATGTTCCTTTTCTGTAACTCTTGAAGCATCCTGTTTGCTAAACGTAACTCCAGCTTAAGTGGCAGAGCTGGCTGCATTAACACGAGCTTGTTGCCTGTCAGAAAATGTGACTGTGACAATGTATACAGACAGCCAGTATGGTTTTGGTGTGGTGCATGATTATGCGGTCCACTGTGGTCCCAAAGATGTTTGATGACATCTTCTGAACACCCATAAAGAAGAGTCTGAATATACTTGATCTCTTGAAGGCAATTCAGCAAACAATGGAGATTGCTGTGGTCAAGTACACTGCCCATAACACTGAAAATGATTTGTTTACTCTTGGAAATAATTATGGTGACCAGGTAGCCAGATATTCTGGACTGGAAGATAAAACAGGGGTTCAAGAAACTGAAAATTATGCCCTAAGAATAAGTACTATACACTATTGCCAAAAATATGAACTGTTTCTTTTTTAATTCAATCCAAACCTTTCTAAGTGAGTTGAGAAACCTTCAGGGGAAGGCTACAGAAGATGAGAAACAAAATGGAAGACATTGGGATACATGAAAAATCATCAGAATGTATGTGTTACTCCTGTCTGAGAATAATAATATTCACCCTGGTTCTATGATGTATCCTAATGGATGCTGCTTTCACAACATATAACATTCAGGAAGAGACAGTATGAGTCGAACATTGAGAAAATATTGGAAAAATATATTGTTTAGAAATGTTGCAGGAGATGTGTGTTCCAGGTGTTTGAAGTGTTAGATTAATAATCAGGAAAGGAAGGCATTAACTGTGAGGAATCATATTGGCAAATCATGAGGCCCTTTTACAAGACTCTGAGTAGACTTTGTAGAAATGCCAGTTTACAATGGCTTGATATATATCTTGATCATTAACTGCTTGTTTTCTAAATGGATTGAAGCATACCCCATCTGGAGATCAGATAGCCTTACAGTTGTGAAACATTTGTTGATGGAGTTGATGTCTAAATTTGGCCTTCCAACTTCTATTGAGACAGATCATGGCTGACTCTTCAGAAATGAAGTCTGCAAATAATTGGCACTGCCTGTCAAATAAATCAGAGGTTTTATCGTAGTTATCATCCATAATCTTCTGATGTTGTAGAGAGTGTAAATGGCAACCTCAAGAACAAACTGGCAAAATTCTGTTCATCAACTGGGTTAAAGTGGCCTCATGCACTTCCACTGGTTTTACTGAGCATCAGATGTACACATGACAAAAAGGCTGATCTGTCTTTCCATGAAGTTAGCATGGGAGCATGGGTAGAGCAATGACATTGGCTTATGTACCTTCAGCTTTTTTAGTGTCAATAACTGATGACATTTGTGTTCAAATCAAATCAAAAATAACTTTATTCCGAGTCTTTTATAGATATATAAAAGTAAATAAAAAAGCATAATACAATCAAATAATAAACATAATTTCATACATTATGCGTTAAAACGCATTCAATAAATTAATAATTAACATTTGCAAAGGTCTGGCTGATATGGTGAAATCTGTCTCTCACTAGGTGAATGGGGCAACAGAAGCAACAAAAGACATATTATGCCATTGCTTGAAGCAGGAGACTTAATGGTGGTCTGAAAAGACCTTGTGAAGAACTGTCTTAAAGAGGGCTAGTGTGCACCCGATCAAGGGATATTGGCAATAAATACTGTAGTAAAGTATACAGAAGTCCCGCAGTGGATCTACGCTGCTCACATGAAAAGAGTGCAGGCAGCAGTTGCAGAAATGGTGAAAAAAAACACTTGTTCACAGAGTTAAGCTCATGTTTGCAGCATGGACCCAGAGGGGGCGAATATTTTGGAAGTGCTGAGAAAGTCCAGATGAGTGAGAGTTCTGGTGAAGAACCTGGTACCTCTGCCAGTGGTGATGCAGACCAGTTCCAGAGCAGGGATTAGAGTGAAGAGCTGTTGCAACGTCAAAGTCAAAGGCATACGTGGCAACAAGCAGAAGTAGTCTCTCACTCAAACAATTAAGATTTTCATTGGAAAATCTGAGTCACAACAACCTCCAGAGGAAGAAAACAATTCACAGTGAGTCGTACTGTTAAGTTTGATCAAGGTTTAACTTTGTCATTGATTGAAAAGACAGTTGAAAGAGAGAAAATTGAAGAAAACAAGCCACTGAAAAGAAAATGTGAAAGAAAATACTGTGAGCCAGAGAAACAATAGAGACTAGAGTCAATCAATGAAAATCGTGAAATAATTGAACTGGACTTAGAAAATAGTAGGAGTGAATCGCATGTTGCTAAACAACCAGTGAGGAAAAGAACACCAAATACAAAGTATGAATGGGTATACTTGGCAACAGTATCAGAAGAGTCAGAGCCAGAAGTCTACAGCCCAGTGAATAGTTGCCAGAGACGCAGTTTTGTGAGCGAGTTTGGAAGTAAATCAAAGGAAGAAGAACTACCTTGAGAGGTTTTCTGAGTATGAAATCTGAGTTTGATTCATAAATTAAATTAAAGAAAATGTATTGAAAGCATGAACAGAATGATTTTGAAAAGAAGAGACTATCTTTTAAATTTTGTTTGGATTATTGTTTTTAAGAAATAAGATGAAAAGAAGATATTTAGTCATGTTTTAAAGAAGAATGTTGCTAATTTTGAGTTTTGGAGTTCACAATTACATGTTTGTCTTAGTAGAAAATGGAGTACAGTGGACGCTGTAAAATTATTGATTTTATTGTGCTATTAATATCATAACTGATTCTAGTTAGCCTGTTGTTGTGCTTACTATCTCTGGTGAGACATGCCTCCACAAGAATTGAATTAACTGCAGTGCATAATGAAGTGAAAAATAACATGATAAATAATTGGGAAAGTTTCGTTTGGATTTCAAGGTAACATTTATACTAAAATTATGCATGAATATTCAGAGATTATGCGGGTTAAGAATTGTTTTGTGTGTACTTTTCTTCCTACTTCTGCAGGTGAAGGTGTTACCTACTCACAGGTTCCAATTTTATATGGCCTATTTTGTACAGTGTTTGTGAGCATATTTAATAACAATTAATTTTTGTCTCGTTACTTGTCTAATTTTAATGTAGCGTTGGAGGATTTGCATATTTCGGAGAGTGGAAGGTCAGATCAAGGTATTAAATACAGTAAATCTTTAAGAATGAGTGAAAACATTAAGCATGAGATTAAAACTATTAAACAGGGGTATGTGTGTAACCTAACTACAGAACAACATGAATTTATTAGGGAATATAATATACGAGTAAAGATTGTGAGAGACTAAGAGGCTATAAGAGAGTAAATCAAGGAAGAGAAGGTACTTAGAATGTCAAATTGACATCCTCCATTGAGAATGGAACAAGAAAGAAGAGGTGAAATGTGTATGGTGCTTTGTGGAACTCTTAAAGGTAGCAAGGCTAAATTTGTGGGAGAAAGTGAATGTGAAATTAATTGGGTGGTGGTTATTAGATTGATGGAGAGCTGAGTCTGAGAGGGATTTATTATGTGTGTGAAAAGACTGCTTATTTTAATTTGCTAATGAATTAGGTAAGATTGTGTTAACTTGCTTTGGTTTTTTCTAGAGTCTATCATATGAGAGAAATGGATGATGGAGTTGGTCTGAGAAGAGTAAAATAAGGTTTTGGATAGGTAGTTTTAGATATATTAGGTGCAACTATTTCTTCTATAAGTGTGGCAAGGAATGATGTGAAGATAAGATGGTTGTCTACTTTAGTGGATAAACTTGCCTTAAGTACTGTGGGGCACTAACTCAAATATATACAGATTTAACGGCTCTTAGGTCAATGGTTATGCAGAACCGTTTAGCATTAGGTATCGTTGTTGTGAAGTGTAGGACTTGGCCCTTTTTGGCTAAAGTCCCTAAACTTTTTACTTTCCCCCCTAGAACTTTTTTCAGACATGGTGTTGCCAACTTAGATGTTTTGGACACTTTGCCACTGCTAAACAGTGTCAAAGTGCAAGTGCTCCCTGTATATAGTATAATGGTGATTGGTTGTCCATGATTGGTATGTTTGCCTTACTAGTAAAGTCCATAGTAAAGGGCACTATGTGTGCCAGGGCTGGTAATGCAAATGCTACTAGTGGGTCTGCAGCACTATTTGTGCCACCCACACAAGTAGCCCTAAAAAGGGAACTCAGGCCTGCCATTGCAGGGCCTGCGCGCAGTTTGTTAAACTGCCATGTTGTTCTGACAAGTGCACTAATTCGCCAGAAATTACCCTTACCTTTCTATGCACCTAACACACCCCTATGGTAGGTCTAGGGTACCCCGTAGACAGGGTGCAGTGTATGTGAAAGGTAGGACATGTACTAAGGTGTGTGCCATGTCTTGACAGTGAAATAATCTCCATTTCGTTTTTCACTGTTGAAAGGCCATCTTGCCCATAGGACAGAATGGGAAGGCTGTGTAATATGTTTTCCAGTATAGAAAATCAAAAGGAACTAGCCCCACGGTCGAGGGGTATATGTGTATGTAGATATGAAGAAACAGAATAGACTCTTTAGTCAAGGGAAACCATTTAGGTTTTTAAGAAAGGCCTCACCCATCAACCTAGTTGGTGGCATGCTTCATCATCGGCCCCCACTCGGGGTACGGAATGTACCCCAAGTGTGCTGCGACGCCTGCAATTGCAGCACACTTGGGGTACATTAAATCTCCTAGGGTTCACATCCATCTCCCACCGGACTCCATTCCTTATGTTGCTGTATTGACTGGTGTCCCCGAACTAAAAGGTGGTAAACCCGAATCTTACCAAGAACTTAAAAACAAAGTAACATTCTGGTTAAATAAGAACAGACCCTTCCCCAACTACATGAATGGGAAGATCCTTTTTGTCAGAAGGGTTAGCTGGGTGGGATCTAGATTAAAAGATGTCCTGTGTGACTCCATCATTGTTAACTTTGAAGATAGGCACATAGTGCACTTTATCTGTGATCATCCATCCTTTGGGGATTGGTCGGGGATTGGGGTGCACGACCTAAGGTATTTCTATAACCCAGCCCCTAATCCAGCTGGAAGCACTAGACAGGATTGGGTAAGAAGCGGAACAAAACCTGAGTTCATTATTTCCCCCTTTGATTACTACAATGGTATGTGTAATTCAGTAGATCTGGCCTGACCGGTGACAGAGGGGTCGATCCTAACAGTGTCCAGTAATGGAAATACCGCTGGAGTTGCGCCCTTGGGTGGAGTAGATCTAGTCCATTCTGTATCTCCCAGGACGCCTAACTCAAAAGGGGCACAAAACTCAAGTCCGGACAGGGAGTACCTGAGGGAATATGAAACAAGTTCTGATATTTCCCTTCAGGCTAAAAGGTTTGGATCGGGGGTGGGTTCAATGTTTTCTTGGAATGTTGCTGGCCTGAAGGCAAAAATGGATTCTCCTGAATGGGTCGAATTCATTAGTAGTTTTGATGTATGCCTTTTTCAGGAGACTTGGTCCTGCGAGCCCCAGCTCATGCAGGGATATCTGAATTTCCATGTTCCAGAACTTAAGGGACCTAAAGGGCGCCCTATGGGTGGCCTGACAATTTGGGTTCGTCAAGATTTTTTTTCGGTGGCTATCGAAGTGCCAACCGGGTCCCTTGATATTCAACTAGTTAGGCTACCATTGGGCCCCCTGGGTGACTTGGACATTTATAACCTGTATATGAGAGGGACCAAGGGGTCTAGATCACGGGTCCTGGTTAGTCTGGATTCCCTTATAGATCAGCACTCGAGTGAGAGGGGAGTGCTTGTCGCTGGGGACTTGAATGTCACTTTTGAACCTCTCCTGGACCCAGACCTTGGGTGGGGTGTCGATCCTGAGGAAGACCAGTTCTGGGGAATACCTGGGCTTGACCTCGAACCAATTAAAAGGTGGACTGAGACCGTAGTCCAGGTCAATGCTCTTTGTTACGAGCAAGGACTGAGGGCGTTGAATGGTAGGACGCCGGGTGATAAATCAGGGGCCAATACATTTGACAATGGTCGCCATTCAAGTAGGATCGACTATGTCCTTTGTAGTTTGAAGCTATGGCGATCTATAGAGGACATGGTGGTCGAACTAAGAGTTGAGAGCGACCATAATCCCATTTGCATAACTCACCGGTGGTGGAAGAGTAGCTATATAGCAGTAGAGGTGATGGAACCTAAGCCACCTGAAGTTGTCCCCTCAAATGACACGCGCAGTCTTAAGTGGCGCGAGGTCAAGATCAACGATAAGGCCATTGCTGATATCGATAACAAATTAGCTAGAGCTACATTGGATCTTGAGGGTGCCTTGGCCATCAAGACAGGTAGTGCTCTAGCTACTGGATTCCATGAAACGTTGTTTGAGGGAATACGTTTATATTTTATGAAACTATCAAGAAAATCCAACAAGGCCCCACCCAAGCGGCTACTTAGAATGTCAAATTGACATCCTCCATTGAGAATGGAACAAGAAAGAAGAGGTGAAATGTGTATGGTGCTTTGTGGAACTCTTAAAGGTAGCAAGGCTAAATTTGTGGGAGAAAGTGAATGTGAAATTAATTGGGTGGTGGTTATTAGATTGATGGAGAGCTGAGTCTGAGAGGGATTTATTATGTGTGTGAAAAGACTGCTTATTTTAATTTGCTAATGAATTAGGTAACATTGTGTTAACTTGCTTTGGTTTTTTCTAGAGTCTATCATATGAGAGAAATGGATGATGGAGTTGGTCTGAGAAGAGTAAAATAAGGTTTTGGATAGGTAGTTTTAGATATATGAGGTGCAACTATTTCTTCTATAAGTGTGGCAAGGAATGATGTGAAGATAAGATGGTTGTCTACTTTAGTGGATAAACTTGCCTTAAGTACTGTGGGGCACTAACTCAAATATATACAGATTTAACGGCTCTTAGGTCAATGGTTATGCAGAACCGTTTAGCATTAGGTATCGTTGTTGTGAAGTGTAGGACTTGGCCCTTTTTGGCTAAAGTCCCTAAACTTTTTACTTTCCCCCCTAGAACTTTTTTCAGACATGGTGTTGCCAACTTAGATGTTTTGGACACTTTGCCACTGCTAAACAGTGTCAAAGTGCAAGTGCTCCCTGTATATAGTATAATGGTGATTGGTTGTCCATGATTGGTATGTTTGCCTTACTAGTAAAGTCCATAGTAAAGGGCACTATGTGTGCCAGGGCTGGTAATGCAAATGCTACTAGTGGGTCTGCAGCACTATTTGTGCCACCCACACAAGTAGCCCTAAAAAGGGAACTCAGGCCTGCCATTGCAGGGCCTGCGCGCAGTTTGTTAAACTGCCATGTTGTTCTGACAAGTGCACTAATTCGCCAGAAATTACCCTTACCTTTCTATGCACCTAACACACCCCTATGGTAGGTCTAGGGTACCCCGTAGACAGGGTGCAGTGTATGTGAAAGGTAGGACATGTACTAAGGTGTGTGCCATGTCTTGACAGTGAAATAATCTCCATTTCGTTTTTCACTGTTGAAAGGCCATCTTGCCCATAGGACAGAATGGGAAGGCTGTGTAATATGTTTTCCAGTATAGAAAATCAAAAGGAACTAGCCCCACGGTCGAGGGGTATATGTGTATGTAGATATGAAGAAACAGAATAGACTCTTTAGTCAAGGGAAACCATTTAGGTTTTTAAGAAAGGCCTCACCCATCAACCTAGTTGGTGGCATGCTTCATCATCGGCCCCCACTCGGGGTACGGAATGTACCCCAAGTGTGCTGCGACGCCTGCAATTGCAGCACACTTGGGGTACATTAAATCTCCTAGGGTTCACATCCATCTCCCACCGGACTCCATTCCTTATGTTGCTGTATTGACTGGTGTCCCCGAACTAAAAGGTGGTAAACCCGAATCTTACCAAGAACTTAAAAACAAAGTAACATTCTGGTTAAATAAGAACAGACCCTTCCCCAACTACATGAATGGGAAGATCCTTTTTGTCAGAAGGGTTAGCTGGGTGGGATCTAGATTAAAAGATGTCCCGTGTGACTCCATCATTGTTAACTTTGAAGATAGGCACATAGTGCACTTTATCTGTGATCATCCATCCTTTGGGGATTGGTCGGGGATTGGGGTGCACGACCTAAGGTATTTCTATAACCCAGCCCCTAATCCAGCTGGAAGCACTAGACAGGATTGGGTAAGAAGCGGAACAAAACCTGAGTTCATTATTTCCCCCTTTGATTACTACAATGGTATGTGTAATTCAGTAGATCTGGCCTGACCGGTGACAGAGGGGTCGATCCTAACAGTGTCCAGTAATGGAAATACCGCTGGAGTTGCGCCCTTGGGTGGAGTAGATCTAGTCCATTCTGTATCTCCCAGGACGCCTAACTCAAAAGGGGCACAAAACTCAAGTCCGGACAGGGAGTACCTGAGGGAATATGAAACAAGTTCTGATATTTCCCTTCAGGCTAAAAGGTTTGGATCGGGGGTGGGTTCAATGTTTTCTTGGAATGTTGCTGGCCTGAAGGCAAAAATGGATTCTCCTGAATGGGTCGAATTCATTAGTAGTTTTGATGTATGCCTTTTTCAGGAGACTTGGTCCTGCGAGCCCCAGCTCATGCAGGGATATCTGAATTTCCATGTTCCAGAACTTAAGGGACCTAAAGGGCGCCCTATGGGTGGCCTGACAATTTGGGTTCGTCAAGATTTTTTTTCGGTGGCTATCGAAGTGCCAACCGGGTCCCTTGATATTCAACTAGTTAGGCTACCATTGGGCCCCCTGGGTGACTTGGACATTTATAACCTGTATATGAGAGGGACCAAGGGGTCTAGATCACGGGTCCTGGTTAGTCTGGATTCCCTTATAGATCAGCACTCGAGTGAGAGGGGAGTGCTTGTCGCTGGGGACTTGAATGTCACTTTTGAACCTCTCCTGGACCCAGACCTTGGGTGGGGTGTCGATCCTGAGGAAGACCAGTTCTGGGGAATACCTGGGCTTGACCTCGAACCAATTAAAAGGTGGACTGAGACCGTAGTCCAGGTCAATGCTCTTTGTTACGAGCAAGGACTGAGGGCGTTGAATGGTAGGACGCCGGGTGATAAATCAGGGGCCAATACATTTGACAATGGTCGCCATTGAAGTAGGATCGACTATGTCCTTTGTAGTTTGAAGCTATGGCGATCTATAGAGGACATGGTGGTCGAACTAAGAGTTGAGAGCGACCATAATCCCATTTGCATAACTCACCGGTGGTGGAAGAGTAGCTATATAGCAGTAGAGGTGATGGAACCTAAGCCACCTGAAGTTGTCCCCTCAAATGACACGCGCAGTCTTAAGTGGCGCGAGGTCAAGATCAACGATAAGGCCATTGCTGATATCGATAACAAATTAGCTAGAGCTACATTGGATCTTGAGGGTGCCTTGGCCATCAAGACAGGTAGTGCTCTAGCTACTGGATTCCATGAAACGTTGTTTGAGGGAATACGTTTATATTTTATGAAACTATCAAGAAAATCCAACAAGGCCCCACCCAAGCGGCTACGATGGTATGATGGCGATTGTAGGAGAGCCAGGGCTGATCTGGCTGCAGCCCTTTTTAGTGGACATAATGATTGTGTCCGAAAGGCCAGACAAACATATAAAAAAGCTGTAAGACAGGCCAAAAAGAAATGGGACAAGCTCCACTGGCTTGATTTGAAGAGAGCTTGTTATGCCAGGGACACCCGGCTATTTTGGAATATTATTAAGTGGGATAGAGGAGGGCTGCCTGATAGACCCTCAAACCATGTCTCTCAGGAGGAATGGTTGAAATATTTCAAACCACAATATGCTTGTAATCCCAAATTTAATTTTGTTTGGGCTACAACCTATGTTTTTTACTACCAAGGCCCTTTTAGCAGAAAAGATGCTCTAATGGCCCTGGGATCTGTTGCAAGTGGGCACGCTCCGGGACCAGATGGGGTTCCACCTGACGTCTTTCTCCACAATAAAGTTTGTTGGAGCAAGTATATTACTCTATTGGCAAATGTTGTGGCTGAAGGTGCGCCAGTCCCTAAGTCATGGGGGGGGGGGCATTTATAATCCCTGTGTTCAAAAAGGGAGACAAGGCACTCCCAGGTAATTATAGGCCAATCAGCCTGATAGACTCCATCCAGAAGGTTATAGGGAGGATGGTTTTGAACCAGATATTAGAGTGGATTGAAGATAACAAGATTCTGTCCCCCTTTCAAGCGGGTTTCCGTAAGCTAACCAGCACAGTGGACCAGGTCTTTCGTTTTGTCCAGCTCCACTGGAAGGTAGTTACTTTGGGAAAAGGAAGCCTCTACGCCGCTTTTGTGGATTTGAGAGCTGCCTTCGATCTTGTGCCTCGCCTACGGTTGTGGGCAGTGTTAGAAAAATTAGGCCTCCCCATAGAAATTTTGACCCTGGTAATGAGGTTACATGAGTCTAATTTTGCCAGGATTCAGTGGGGTGGGCCTGGTGATGTCACTCCTGAGTTCCCGGTAGAGCGTGGTGTGCGCCAAGGTTGTACCATGGCACCCACGCTCTTTTCACTGTATATTAACGGGATAGTTGACTATATGCTCTGTGCTAGCACTGACGCCCCAAGGTTGGCTGGTGTCACCATCCCAATATTGATGTTTGCGGACGATACGCTTATTGTTTCCAAAACCCCAAGCGGCTTGCAAAGAGCTTTGCTTGTGTTTGACGATTTTTGTCTTGGCCATGGTCTGGAGGTAAATGTGGCTAAAACGAAATTTATGGTTTTTAATCCACACCCAAGTTATAGAGGGAAAAAGCTATATATGATTGGACAACCACTAGAGATGGTTAACAATTTTACGTACCTAGGCATGCACGTAGCAAATGATAACAAATGGAGCAAGCACATAGAGATGGCCGCCCTGAAATTTAGGCAACTATCGGGAGCCCTAAGCAGGGAGCACAAAAAATCTTTTACAAAACCAATAAATCCTGTGCTCCAAGTTTATGAGGCTAAGGCCTTAAGCTCCGTGCTTTACGGGGCAGAGCTATGGGAGTTTGACCAGCTAGCTTCTTTAACCAGAGTTGGAAACAAATTCTTTCGAAGTATTACCGGCCTTCCCCAGAGTACTCCTTTGGTACCTTTAAGATATGAACTAGGTAGGAAGGCCATTTCAGATATAGCAAAACTTCGGCCGGTTTTATACTGGCAGAGACTTTGGACCACTCCTGAGCTTTCCCATTATGCTAAAGGTCTCATGGACATCATAAAACTAGAGGTGTTTCATAAGATCGGATGGTTGAAGAACCTCCATGAGACCTTGAACGACATGGGTATGGAGGGGCTATGGAGTGACCCGGTGGCTGCTCTGTTCCCCTCAAAGAGATCCCTTAAAATGGCATACTGGGAAAGAGTTGAATACCAGGTATGGAGTAGAGCAAACCCTTCGGGGATGTCTGGCCATTATCTGGAGGCAAGAATTACACCTGCTCTAGAACCGTACTGGGACTTGGTTGCCAAACCTGGAGATAGGAAACTTTATTTCCAGTTTAGAGCTGGTTCTCTACCTCTCAGGTCTCTGACAGGAAGGTGGTCCAGTGTACGTGAGGAAATATGCCCTGCCTGTGGGTTACAAGCAGAAACAACTGCCCACTTCCTGTTTGTCTGCCCTGCATTTGCTACCCCAAGACGAGTTTGGTTGTCCCCAATGTTCAAGACCTTAGTTACTAGGAGTAGTGCTGTGGCATTAAGAATTTTGCGTACAAGCACCTTAACAATCATTTCTATAGCATTAGCCAAATTTCTGGGATGGGCGTGGATTTTACGGAATAAAGCCATTAAACAAACCCTAGAAGCCCTCTAACATAAAACTGTGGCTCGGGTTTCTCCTCTTGTATCATGATATGTTTTTTAATCACTCAGTAATTTATACACTGCAGTAGACTTTGTTGTCATTTTTAACTATGTATTTCTACTCTCCAGTCTTTTGACTTGTTTAATGCTTTTTTAAACTTTTCTAAGTATTTATTGATAGTTTTTTTATAACTTCTTTGGGCACAAGATGTTAAGTTTTGTTTCATGTTTGTGTCTTTTATGATCTTTTTTAAATCGAATAAAGACTGATGATGTAAAGTATTTGTGCAACACTTCATACAGTAAAACAGTGAAAATACCACACAAACAGATACCACACATAATTAGTAAAATAGAGCTTAATGTAATTAACAACACAAGATTAAAATGAGAAAAACTAATAAATATAACTGTAGTTATACATTTTTCAACATTAAATATAAATGTAGTGCTTAAAAGCATAAAGCGGCAACTGGGGCTATCTGGTCACACTAGACTGGGTCAAATCCAAAAGTTCAGGTCGACCGCGATGGAGCGTGGGTTGGATACAGGTACCAACCTTGTTACGCTACAAAGTACCTTGTTTGTTTCACTGACGAACACCCGATGTGTGGAGCAGAGAGGACGATGCGCCATCAACGATCCTTGGGATGTAGGCAGTGTGTCGGTTCAAAGCCACGTAAAATCGGAAATCCGTCAGAATTGTGAAAGATGGGCCGCACCGGCTGAGAAGCAAGGCGCTCGATCCTCTCAGCACCTGTGATGCGTCATCTTCGAGGGAGATGAGCCAGTCCCAAGTGGCGCAACAACAGTGAAGCATGACGTTTGATTGAAGCAGCTCTTCATACCCACTTTCAAGGGTCCAGAACTGGATTTGCACCACTTGGCAGGTCAAGATTCTCAGATAGCAGAGTTCAGGTGCTGTAGCAGATGAATTGGAAGCTTTTGATGTTCCTGAGATTTCAATACAGGAGTCAAGACATAAGCCCTTTGAGTCACTTTCCTTCTGTGTTGGAGAGATGCAGGTCCAGTCCTTCTCAGTCCCAGGCAAGAAGGGCAGCAGGTCAGTACAGCCGAGCAGGGGTCCAGAACAGTAGCAGTCCAGCAGAGTGACAGACCTTTCAGCAGCACAGCAGTCCTTCTTCCTGGCAGAGTATCCAGAGGTTCAGAAGTGTACTGAGTTGATGATGTCAGAGGTCCAGAACTTATAACAAGATGTGCCTTTGAAGTGGGGGACACTTCAAAGAGATACATTTGAAGTGCACAGAGTCCCTGCCCTTCCTGCCCTGGCTCCACACTCACTATAGGGGGTTATGCAGCCCTTTGTGTGGGGACAGGGCACAGCCCATTCAGGTGTAAGTGTCAGCTCCTCCCTCCTATCCTGTCCAGGATGGCCTATAAGGAAGTGGATTGCCCATCGTTCACACATAAGTTCCCTTTGTGTGTGGCTGTCTAGAGGGGATGCACAAAGCTCAGCTGTCACCCACCCCAGGCGTGTATTCAGAAACAAGCAGAATGACCCAAATGATTAAAGTAAGAAAATGCCAACTTTTTAAAAGTGGCATTTTCAGATTTACAATTTAAAATACGACTTAACCATAAGTTGTGATTTTAAATTGTGAATCCAGAGACACCAAACTTGGAGGTCCCACCTCTACCCAATTGGAAATCATACTTATAAAATGTAATAAGGTAATCCCAATGTTATCCTATGAAGCAGATATGCCTTGCAGTAGTGAAAAATGAGTTTTTCACTATTAGGACATGTAAAACTTAAAAGTACATATCCTACTTTTTAAATACCCTGCCCCCTAACCTTTGGCTGTCCGGTACATACCTTAGAGGTTGCATATGTATTCAAAAGGAAGGCTTGGGTCTAGCAAAAGAGTTAACTTGCCAGGTTGACATAGAGTTTAAAACTGCACACATAGGCTCTGTAATGGCAGATCTGATACATGTTTAAGGGGCTACTCAAATGGGTGATACAATCAGTGCTGCGGGCACACTAGTAGCAGCATTTAATGTACAGGTCCTGGGCACCTGTAGTGCATATTACTAGTGACCTATAAGTAAATTAAATATGCCAGTTGTTGATAAGGAGAGACCGCATGCCCTTTAGTACTGATCAGCAGTGGTAAGGTCCCTAGAGTCCTAAAGCCAACAAAATCGTATTCAACAAAAAGGGTAGGGGAAAAGTTTGGGGGTGACCCTGCAGATAGGTCCATTTCCAAAAGTGTACAACAGAGGTCAAAGTTTCACACACTCTCCACTTACTCAGATACACACTCAGGGCTATGCTAAGAGATAATAACTATTCAATGGAGCCTAGGGTACCAAGAGGAGGTGGGTGCCCAACATAGGTCAAAGTTTATACATACTGCACCTCACTCAGATACACATTCAGGGTTACATTTAGGGATACGAAAGTTGCAAGGAAGGAAAGTAGAGTGAGGCAGTGGATGTTCAACGAAGGTCCCGGATGATGCACAAGGTATCACACTCAGACATGCACTCAGGGCTACACTCAGGGATCCGATTGCTCCATTGGAGGCAAAGGACCAGTGAGGCTTGGGGGGGGGGGGTCCAATGCCGGTCCAGATTTATGCACACCACCACACACTTAGATGCACACTAAGGGCCCGATTATTAGTGTGGCAGTCCATGGACCGCCAGATTTGTGGGGGCGCGGCGGTGGCAGTCTCCTGACCGCCTTATTACTATTTGGACAGTCGGATCCCCACAGCCCCACCACAGCTACTAGGGAAATGCCATTCCCTGGCGGTGTTGTGGTGATCAGGAGGCTGCAATATGCTTGGCAGGACCACCGCTATCGTGCCAAGCATATTACTAGTTTCCTCTCCACCGACGGTGTCATGGAGGTTCTTACTCTATGAACACCGTGGCAGAGAAGAAACAAAGAGGGGCCTGCAGGAGCCCTGTGCCTCATCCGCATGTAAATGCACACAGGGGGGCACAACATTTCCCCCCCCCGCTGTGTGAATGCACCCCTGTTCCTGCACGGCATAGACTATTCAGTCAATGTCGTGCAGGAACTGTTTTGGGAGTTTCCACTGTGGTGCTCATTTTCCGAGACACCACGAAAAAACTACCATGCCAGACAGGAAAAAGCTCATAATCTATCTGGCGGTCTGACCACAGCTTTCGCGGTGCGGCAGTGGGGTGCACCCAGTGCTGCACCGCCAAAGTCTTAATCAGACCCTAAGGGTGGTGGTACTCAGGGATATGAATGCTGCAATGCAGGTAAAGATACAGTGTGGGATTGGGTGTCCAACACATGCCCAGGTTTACACAAAAAGCCACTCACTCAGATATGCACTCTCGGTTACACTATGGGATATGAATAATCATTTGAAGTGCAAGGAGGTGGCATCAGTTATGGTTCAAGCAGGGTTGTCAATGGTGATGTCATAAATAATGTCATGAATGTTGTCAGTTGTGAAGTTATCATTGAGTTTATGTATGATATCATTCGTACTGAAAGGGGAACATTTAAGTTATGGTTTGCGCAGATAAAATGGCCACTGCAATGTTCCTTTGATAAATATCCGCGAATCAACCAAAGCGCCTCAGGCAATACATACATAGCACTTTTTGCACTGTTACGCTTTTGCACTAGCAGTTCTTTGTCAACTTCCTTTGGGGCTGATATAAGACAATATATTCAAAATAAAGATATCATTTCGCTCCAGAAGTTAACACTGCTGTTTTAGTCGTTGTCGCTTCCTTTCACCTGCTGCCTTAACTGATTTCACTCTCTGAAGCCTCTTCGGTTTGGGTGTTGCCGCTGTTTCTACTTTTGTCTTGTACTTTTCTGTCATTGAATGCCTTGCTCCTCAGAAGTAGGCAGTAAAGGCGTGTTTCATGGCGTACAGCTTCTTCGTCTGTACCTCACGTGCCTCTGTGGCTACTGCCAGACTGCACTAGTCCATGATAGGTCAGTGGCAGGCTGAGCTTTTAATGAGTGTTTAGAAATGCTGCGCTGCATTGGCACGCGCGACCAAATTACTACTCACATTTAATAAGTGTTTACCTCGCATTTAACACGGGTGACGCCTTTTAGTTAATGAAGACGTTGCATTCGGGACATGAAAGGTGTGTGTAAAATATTTTTTCCTTTTAATTCGACTCTTCGTGTTGTACGAAGGTGCACACATTAAGACAGGAGGCACGGGATGGTTCAAGAATTTTCTCCACTCCGCTGTACATTTTTTGAGCGCGCGCCTGCTTTCCATGCATGCTTGTTTCGGCCTCCTGTTCGAACATGCCTTTTTTAACTCCGACTCGTTTGGGGTCGTGCCGCAAAGCGAGACAACATGACACATTTCGCCATGATTTGACTTGCAGATACCACTTCCTTTTAGAGGGGAAACAACGTGTTGCTGCTCTGCAAAGGAGAAGTGTTTCGTAACAAAGTGTGGGGCAAAGAGCTGGCGAGGAAGCCTGTTAGTCACCTACAATCCTCCGATTAAACATTTGTGAGCTGTAAAAGAGGGAGCAACTTTGTCAAGGTAAGAAAGAGACTTTGCTGTAAGTTTGTAAATAATCATAGGTCTGTCTGCCTGAGTGAAGTGTCTGTAGGCGAGGTTTGTGTGTGCACTTTTTTACCTGCCGCCCGGAAGAGAAATACAAAGTATACAGATAACAGAGAGAATGCTCACGTGTAAAATATAAATGCGCGTCACACCGGCACTTACAGTCGCATGCTGCCGTATGTTAAAAGAAAACTATAAACAAGTATTTTGTATAGGATTTAATGGCACGAGCTCTCAGGCATGCCATAAACCATACAATTCAAAGTGTAAAAGAAAAACGCTACTTGAAAATGTATTATAAATAATATTTATGTCCACAGCTGCTTGTACGCATAAAACAGTGTTAAAGACACTTGCCACGTGATCTGCAGTGTTTGTATAAGAATCGCTCATAAGAGTGGCATGTACAGATAGGTAAAGGTGGGTGGGGCAGGGCCGAAGGCTAAACGTTTCTATGATGTTCTTGGAAGGGCATTTACTTTTTACGGCGATAATGGAAAGCACATTCCACTGTTACGTATGGGTTGTTTGCACTGTAAAGTTGAGTTGTCTGTCAACCACTGGAACTCGGTGGCCATTTTAGTAGTAGTGAATTCTGCATTTGCGAAGGCATTCTCCCAGTGCAAACATGTATGAAAATAAATATGTCACTCGTTTCATTATACTTAGGTTCCAATCACTGGCTTACACCGAGTGGAGATTGTGAGAGACACTTGCAAATTAAGGTGCGGGTATGGGGAGGGAAGTTGAAAGACAGGAAGGGGAAGAATGGACGTAAGAAAAAGAGAACAAGAAACGAAGAATGAAACAGAGGAAACGGAAAAGTATGATGCTCAAATGATAGTTGTTGTCCTCCTATGAGTTATAATGTAGATTAGAATATACTTTAGTTAAGGTGACACCTGCAGCCATAGAAACGTCGAAAGGAGTAGGGTGAAATCAGGGACATCTTAAGGATTTGGGGGGCCCTGGGGCAAATGTATTCAGGGGGCCCTAGTACAAATGTATTCTGGGGGGCCCTGTTCAGAACAGTTTTAAATTTATGATCCAGCTTCAGCTCTTTCATGCCCTCTTTGGCCAGGTCACTGACAGTGCACATGCACACTGGTCCATATTCTAAATGTGTTTACATCTAATATTTAGGGATAGTGACCTATGTTTTCAATATTGTGCAGGAGCAACTCACTAATATTACTGCAAATAATTTCTGTGATATATGAACATGTGAGGTCCATGTTTGATCTAAAAGAAACCTTTTTATGGATGTCGTGTGAAATATAAACACAACATTTCTCTGCAAAATATCTTTTATGGGCTCTCACGCATCCACCACTTTAAAAATAAAGTAAAGGAAATTGATATTTGAAACAATCTGCTTAAGAATCATTGAAGGTCATCAGGGCAAGACTCTTTGCAGAACAGAGCAGCTGACTCCATCTGGGGCCCCCTGCAAGGTTGGGGCCCTGGGCCAGAGCCCACTTTGCCCATGCCTTAAAACGTCTGTGGGTGAAATGTGTGTCGTAATATAACATTTAATTGTAAAGCACACATTCACACACGCTTGCGTCACTTGGCGCTAAAATGACAGCTGTTTATTGTTACCCAACTTAATGGTCCTTTGTTTAATTGAGCTCAGAAGGTTGAAAGGCCGAGTGGACCCACTGGTATGCGAATCTGTGACCATGAGGTCAAACACAGAATTATTTAGGGAATGCATTAGCCTACGGAACTACCAGCCCAGCGTCACCTGCCTTCCTGGAATAGGATAGGGAATAGGGTTCAGTACCATATTTTATTCCTTTCATTTGTATTTCACTGCAGAAGAGAGTTGACCTTGCCTTGGTGATAGTGTAAGATGCAGGCTGCCATTTTGTTTTAACTGTTTAACTGCTTTATTGATGTGTCATTCTTTGCTCCTCTGTGGACTGACGGACAAGAATGACGTCAGGCTAACAATGCAGATGACCCAAGTTCTTCCACATGTGCTGCTCAACTCATGCTTTTTCCGATTTGTGGGTGGAAATGCTAAAACGTGTGACCTAAGACATTCGTCGTGCAGATACCAGTCGCTGCATGATTTCTGACATTTCAGTCTAGCTCTTAGAGATTCATTGCGAATGAATGCTAACTTTATCACTCATTTGGAAATGACTAGAACAGGGTTCTCCAACCTTTTCTGTAATAATGACTATTTATGTTCAATTAAATTCCTCAAGAGCTACTAATATTAATGGTGCTGTAATAGTGACCACATCAGACAAGATTACATTATTGGCTCCAATATGCAAGATTACGACAAGCGATTAGGCTTGGCTGTCAAAAGTAATGCAAAAAAGACTTTGTCAATACAGAATGCGCTACATGGGTAACACCTAACAACCACAGCAGCCATACCGCTAGCGCCAAGAATATGACATTTGTGAAAAGTCTTCCAAATGCCACATGATTTATCACCCAAATATCAGCTTTAATTATATTTTGTAAATTCAGTCATTTTTCTCCAAATATCAGTTATGAAAATAACAACATTTTTGTCTCAAATATACATTCTCAATTTTGATATACATGTATTAACTCAAACAAGGAAAAGCTTCTACATTTAGTAGGCTGGGCTGCACATAGGAGAGCTACTTACAGGCAGCTGGAGAGCTACCAGTTGCTCACGAGCTACTCGTTGGTCAAGAAAGACATATTGTATCTCTGTATTGTCTGTATCTTTTGAAAATGTTAATAAGCACATCTAAATTTAAGAAAGACATATTGTGGCAAAAGAGGCTAGATAGGACAAGAATCCTGCAGAATGTTGTTTGATAACGGAAGTGGGGAGGAAAGGATAAGTTCAGGCACAAAGCCAGCTCATGTATGTGTGCCCCAAAACAATGTAGCGTGGTATAGCGCATGAAGGAATGATGTAGTGCAACACTGACTAAGGTAGGGAGGGCCTGGACCATTTCAGCTCATGTAACAAGAAAGCTGTTGGCGGGGGGGGGGGGGGGGGGGGGAGTTTCGACATATTAGTGGCCGATAGAGGGTGTTATGTGGAAGCCCAAACAATAGTGCCGGAGGCGTGAAGGATACCGCACACTAATGCCAGATGCAAGAGGAAAGGGGCCTCTTACACTACATTGGCTGAAGCGTGGGGTATCCCACATGAAATGACGAATGCAAGAGGAGGAGGAGGAGGAGCCTTTTACACAGCAGAGACTAAAAGGTGGACAATCCTAGTCTCTCTTGACACATTTACTAGGTGGTGGAGCTCAGCACAATATTGTCTGACAAACAACATATGAATGCTCACTGATTGAGTAGGGTGTCCCATAAAAATTTCCACTGCAAGAATTCTACATGTTACAAATTGCTAGTTCAACCTACGCATATTTCATTATCTAACTGAATATCAAAGAAAATGGAATGATTCATTGAAATAAGGCTATGAATTTAAAAGTAAAACTAAATCATTCAGGCAAGATATTAGGATAGTGCAAAATGTACTATTTTTTGTGAGCAATCAACCTTATTATTGCAACTTTTAAAAAATTATTTACAATAGGAGCCCGCAATATAGCTACATAGCCCACTGCAGAAGGCTATAAGAGCCTTTATCAACTGGTATAGCCCGAGGCAGGAGGGCTATAAGGCTATTAGAGCATTCCAACTATTGGGGGTAGAATGCTTTAAATTAAAAAGGCAGAAACAGAAAGACAAACATTACAATGTCGGAGCAGGAGGCCTATGTCATCCATGAGTAGCCCAGAGCCCCTTCATTGTCTTCAATGGAACTCCCAATATTCCAGTGTTCTAATGAGCTATCTAGGAATCCATGGAGAGAAAAGGGATACTAGTCCATTTAGAACTGAGTCGGGCTGCTGAACATTAAGTTTAAAGATAATTAGGTCACGTGATACATCCTATAATAGTAAATGAAATAGATAAAGCATTGGCAGCAAAGCAATCATTTGTGAATACTTAAAAAAGATATGCTCAGGTACCACAACCAAAACTATGGACAGAGAAAAAAAAATACACAGCACTCCTTATCCAGGAACTAATAAGTAAAGGGCTCACTACACCTCTACTGGTGGCCCCTCCACTCACACAGAGTGTTACGGTCAAATCCCTCGGTCTACTGCACAAAGCACTGTGTGAGCAACTCCTAAAGTTACTCATTGGGTGGAGATCTTTTCGTGCATAACTTTGGCATTCTCGACCTTTACTCCTTCCCCGAGACACACTTCCGAGAATAAGTAAAGGACTAAATGTGGCTGTTCTGCCGTTCTGTTCCCAGATTATCCTACCGTGACTCCCTTATCACCCTTTGTTACAAAAGTTTTAAAGCACTGGACTCTTTGCAAAAAAAAAATAAATAAAATGAACTGAAAATATGAAGGAGGACTGAAGATGGGATATTTTAATCCAGAACAAAAATCACAGCGAAAAGGCTGGTTGCAACTATTATCCGATTCACCAGACATCAGTAGCAGAGAAATTGATGGGATTTTATTTCAAACAATAATCAAATACCTTCAAAACAGATTATTGCGCAAATAAGTTCTCCAGGTAAAGCCTTGTCTATTACATGTGATTATGTCAGGAGAATGGGTGACAAGTAAAATTGACAAAAGCAGAGAGTTGAAGGCTAGATTAGAGATATTTTCGGGACAGCCATCAAATGGATGAATGGTTTTATGCAGACGTTCCTAAAGAAGAAGCTGGCTTTGAACATGTCCACAAAGAAGAAATTGAATGGAGTTTTTGGTAGGGACTTATTATTTTGTTAAGTGGAATAGAAAAATCATATGCCTCACATTGTACAATAACTGTATCGGAGGAACAAGGGGCGTGGTACCAGAATATGATGGCCCAAGTATTGTCTGACAAAAATATAACGTCCTAAATTTCGTTTAGAATAATAGTGCCCCATTGGAGTTAATAACAGAAAACCCACACCCAAAGGAGTGACTTTTATGGAAACGATATTTAGGCTCGAAATGTATGTCTAGCAATATATTTATTAGAAATATTCTGACGTCCAACTGAACGGGAGCCTGATTCACAGCAGACTCTTTGCAGCTCAATGCCACAACCTCTGCACAGCAAAGGGCTCAGTGATTCTTAGCTGTGCCAAGGGACTGTGCATGGGTGCAAAACACTCACTCATAAGTATCAAATGCAGCCGTGGCCCATGCAGGTAAGATGGGTGGGGCGGTGGGGCCGGGTTGGGGGGGGATTTTGACCGACGCCGAGGGAAAATTAGTTATTTATTTAATTTTCCCTTGTTGTCTGTCGAAAGCAATTTTTACCCCTACACTATCCAACACTTACCCTACTGTTGCACCAACTGGAGTTAGAATAGTAATTTGTACCCCTACACTATCCAACACTTACCTTAAATGCAATGTAATGGTATGCGTTGTAATGGTATTATGCGATGTAATGGGATACGTTGTAAATGTTGTTTCTAAAAATGCGTTGTAATGGCATGCAATGTAAAATAATGCATTGTAATGGATGTTGCGATGTAAAAACTGCGTTGTAAAGGCATGCGTTGTAAATGTTTACGTTGTAACGTCATACATTCCCCCACCGCTATTACCTCCACTGGTGCGGCTGATCAACTGGGTGAAAATCGGGTTCATGCCTCGTTACCACAATACTTCATGAAAAATGGGTCTGCCTTGCAAACTTAGGAACCAGGCAGGCAGGCCATGTAAAATGCAGAGGTTCCGTTGGAATCAGTTTTAATGAGTTTAGTTGCACTTCATAGAAAAACCGAGGACTAACACACATGGTCGAGTATGGATGCTCCCGGAAAAGCATTTGTAAGAATACGCAATTTTTACTGTTGTTTCATTTTTCTCTTGTTCATCAGTCCTTAAATAATAGCCATTTCTTCTAGTCTTGGATAGTATAGGTATATCACAAGCAATCAAGGTGCCACAGACAGTTGTGTGGTTAAGGCATGGTGCCCCTGTGATTAGCTGAAGTGAGTTAAATGAGACTGTTCACTATTATCTGCGCAAGAAGTCTCGAATTTATTCGTGAATCATACCCCAAATGAGGCACTTGATAGGTAGTCATTGGGCGTAATTGAGGGGGCACTTTTTCCAGTGACACCGCTTGGTGGATAAATGGCTCAATGAAGGCCCTTTAGGAAATCATTTTAACCCCTTCAGTGCCACGCCCTTTCCCCGCCCTGTGCCGGGCGTTACATTAGCGGGCGGGGTTCATGACGAGATAATCTCGTCATGGGCACAGCGCAACCGTGCTCCATGACGAGACTATCTCGTCATGGGCACAGAAGAGGTTAAGGTAAGACTCCTTGGTGGTCAGTGCTGATTACTGCACACTTGACAGTTTGCACGCTTTTTGAGAATATGGGTGATGTAGTCTTACAAAGTCATCTACTCAGAAGAACCATTTAAAACATGGAAACGTGCAGGTTTACCACTAGCTAGAGTGATTGTATACTAAAAAGTTCAAAAGCACACATTACTGGACTGGTGGTGATTTTGTAAATTTCTTTTTTTCAAAAGCACACATTAATGGCGTTAGGGGTCCAATTCCTCATCTTTCCTCGGCACAGTGCAAAATTTGGAGCTAGAGGTAAGCATGAGGTACAGGCCTGCCACTACATTTTACATCCACATTATGTGCTGTTCTCTGAATGAGAGCCTTTTGCCTTGGAGCTGTGTCTGGATCAAGTTGAGTCAGCATATAGGCGATCAATGCTTATGTGTGTTTGCTTAGATAATTTGCCTTTAGGAGCTAGGGTGACCATCCAGAGGAGAGTTGAAGGTTCAAGCCTGTGGGACACCGTGTATACACAGCTGCTGCCAGGCTACTTTTCCGCCTCCCCATGTATGCATTAGAATCAAACTTGCTCCAGGAACTCCACTGGCTGCCTGTGGAGAAACATATACAATTAAAAGCCGTATGCTATATGCACAAGGCTAGATTCGGTAGGGCCCCAAGATACATCCAAGAGCTGGTGGCACCTTACAGCCACAGCCACTCCGGTCATCCAACCAGCCCCTCTGCAGGGTGCCCAGAATTCGTCTAGCACGAATGGAGGGCAGAACTTTCTCTTATCTTGGCCCGAAGCTATGGAATAACTTGTCTTAAACATTGCGAGCTGTTCTTTCCTTACACGGTTTTGCAGGGGATTGAAGGCATGGCTGTTTTAGCACTGGGCTGCTTTTTGGTCGCATCTTACCTGGATCTAGCTCCGGTAAACCCTTTGAGGTTGCTGTGCGCATTATAAGACTAAATATAATATTATAGATCTATTGAACATCTTCAGCTGCATATCAGTGGTAGATGCTTCCCCGGTGTAAGTGGCTTATGCCAAAGATTGTCGCTAACTTTTCAGGGCTCACCAATGTACTAAGGTTTATTTCAGGGCTGCAGGGTGGTGGTATTGTGAGTGCGGTACAAGATTTTTAGTGCAGTTTTTCTAAAAGTTGAGCTTGCCTAAAATTATTTTTATGCAGCAGTTTGCATTGTTAAATTTTGTTGCTAATGCTGGGTTACTTAGGGCCTAATTACGAGTTTGGCAGTCCATAGGACCGCCAAACTCGCGGTGGAGGTGCGATGGCGGTCGGGACCGCCGCACCAGTGGTCCGACCATTAAATTACAACTACGGTGGGACCGCCATAGGACGGCTGCAACCGCCAGTGATCTGGTGGTCTGAGGGCCGTAATATGCTGGTGATGCTGCTGTGTCACCACCAAGCATATTACGAGTTTCCTCACCGCCGCAGATTTCATGGTCGTGAGCCCACCATGAAACCTCGGGCAGTGAGGAAACTAAGGAGACCCAATAGGGCCCACTGTTCCCTCATGGCCTGAGGATGCATGCAGGAGGCACATGGTGTACCCCCTGTCTGCAAGCACCCCCTTTGTATTGCATGGACTGCACAGTCCATGCTGTGCAGGAACGGACTTTGGCGTTCCCATTGCAGTGCCTTTTTAATAGGCACCGCCGTGGGAATGCTAAAGGGCCGTCCGCCAGACCACAAGAAAACTTGTAAGAGATGTTAGCCTTTCGCTCATCATTTTTTGAACTTGGCAGCAGAAAGCTCAATTTTGAAAAAACTAAATGTTTTTGTGAATACTTTCATTGGCGGAAACTTTGCCTTACTTCTAGACCATGGAAAAGTATTTTCTTACGAGTCTCTGCAAGTATTCTTCAGACCTCTTGAGTGAAGGTTCAAACTTTAATACTTCATTTCATGGCACATGACACTTCAGCACCTAACATGTTTTTTAAGGAACGGTATGAACACTAAGTGACTGAAAATATGCTTTGCTATTAATATTCCGATACCAGGGGCATTCCAGTCAGAGGGTTTGCTTCAAATGCCACATAATTGATTCGCTTACCAGACCCACGTTTAGAGATCGATCGGCCCCTGCTTTCCTTTCATGCCACAATTTCTGTAATGTTGATGCAGCCAGTAATCGTGATAATGCAGCGATATTAGAAAGGAATAGGGGATTGACATCTATCATTGCGTTTCCGCCCATTTTCCCTCAGTAGAAATAAGCAGCAATGTGTGCTTGGGATAATGAGCGCTGAGTGCCTATGCAGAGTTACAGCATTGCATGTTTCTGTAAATGCAAAAATCAAGTTAAATGCAGGGAAAATTACCTTCCTGGACTGTATCTTTTAAAAAAGAAATGTTAACAGCCTGCTGTCTCTTCTTGGAAATGCTACCCCTCTTTCTTGTACCGTCTCAGTTATACTTGTCTCCTACTACTTCTAAATGACCTTAGTATCTTGAGCTCATTCCACTGCTTGGGGCAACAGGAACCCCTCTTGAGCCATTCTTGGACACAGACTCTCTTTTATTGCTGTATAATTTCTGACGGTGTCACATTTTGCAAACGAATTATTCAACTTTATCCCCCTCTTTCATCTCTTATCTAAAAGTGATATCAACGTAGTGGTGCTGATAACGCGACCTCCAGTAAGATGTTGGCCCCAATTACGCGCTGTGCGTTATAAGGGTGGTATTTACTAGACCAAGGAAATACTCATAGCCTGAGGTGGGGTATTTTTAGGGACTCATAAATAAATAGCTCCTATTCCTTGTTTTTTAGCTGGCACAGGGGCCTAACATGCAGATTGGAATTTATAGCACCAAATTGTGCGTATTTCGCCCACTTTCTGGGCTTTTCCCTCAAATAAACTACACTGTGAGTTTCTATAAAAGCTGTAAGGGAACAACTGTGACAATTATCACACTCATCGGAATCCTGATCCCCAAGCAAACTCACCTGTGTGCAGGGATCAGGAACTAACTCCATAACTCGAGTTGACTGACATCCATGCCTGGCCACACACCCGAGATAGTGCAGATGGTCATGGTGACTTATATGAATTACTTCTTTTCCACAGTGCCATATACCACACTCCTTCTGTTTCTAAGCACTGTAAATAACATTTGTTACTATTCACCAATTTAATGCTACTGAATGTGCTGACCCCAGAAATGTTGGAAGGCTGAGTCAGCCATACTAGGATTCAAAGATGGGATCTGCAGACCACATCAGAGTTCATCAGCATGCATTAACTCACTGAGCTATCTTACCAACACGTGCCTTACCTGAGAAACTGCCCAGAACTGAAAAGTCGTGCCAAGGGCAGAAGTCTGCTACTGAAAAACAGAGTGAAATAAGAATATAATGTTATGCTGGATACTATAAAGGAATCCCATAGGGTGAGGGCCAAATTCATTTAGAAAATAAGCACATTCGAACCTTCTATGGGGGGGGGGGTTGAAAGAGTATTTTAATGAGACAAAGTTCTGTCTTTTCACACACTGGTTATTGCGGGGTTTGCAAGCTTGACCAAAATATGTGTGCGTCGAGGGGACAAGAGGTAAAGGGCCTCGACCTCAGCTACAAAGTCTGAGGTGGAGCTAAGGATTTCACTCACACACATTTCTAAACGCTCCTTCCTTCCTTTATCTCAGCGCAGGACCACGCCTCGCCCCCCTTGTGCTATCGACTGAAAACAAGTTCCAGGAAACTAGGGTGGTTTCAGAAGCAGCTAATAACACGCCTGAGGGTTGATCATCTCAGGTCAGCTGCAGTGTTTCGGTACAGCAGTCACGTGGCTTGTCATTGCAGGGTCAGGCACCACAAACAGTTAAACATAATAAAAAGACTACGCAGGGTCTGACTCAAATCAGCGGCTGTGACGTTTGAGTCCCATGAGACGCCAATGTCGGTGGTGCCCTCTGTTCGTCCTCTCATTGAGACATCATCAGGCGCCACTCTAAGGAACTTTAAATGCGCTTCACTTCCTCCTCGGCGCACAGACATACTTTCCCAACGAATTCCTCTACATGGCCGCGTCTGTGGTTACGCTATCTTACTTCACATCTTCCACGGACTGTGTCTGCTCATTTATGCTCAAGATTAACCCTTTGACTCTTAGGCCACGTTTATGTTTGCCAGGAATAACGTGTGATAGATATTGCACTTTATTGAACCCTATTATTGCACCCTACAAGTGCAGGGCTAGATTCCGATCTCAGTGCAAACACGTGTTTGCACGGGGGTCGGAATTATGAGTTTTGTGATAATTATCACACCCTTGGAGTTTTCCCCAGATAAATTCTGTCCGGTCTAACGTGAAATTTGTGAGGGGTGGGAGGGAGGGGCTGTAAAAAAAAAGGCAAACCATGTGGGATTCGATGTGTTCCGCGTGTTATGCCTCATTTTAAAGGGCACAACTTATAATCAGTGATAATTATCACACCTTTTAAATTCCAGTGCCCGTGATTTAGGTTATTAAAAGGTGCAAAAATAATTGCCTTCCCAGCTGGGCACCCCTAAAGAGGGTCTATGTAGTACAAAATTGCCGGGTTTGCAATTTATCGGGTGCAATAAATAACACACAGTTACCATAATTGCCTGGAAAAAGGGAACTAACAATCAGAGTGCGGTGCTGACTGTATCAAATCCGAGGGATCCGTTATTTACCAGGGGAAAGTGTGGGGAGTGCGGTGCATATCACACAAATTGTAGTTTGCAATGTGAGCAACAGCAGCAACCCCACATTACGCAATTAGATGACCACAGTCCGGGCCTCAGACTAATAAACTGCTTATGATGTAGCAGAGGGAACTGAATGTGCAATTGAAATAGTATTTTAAAAGGGACCTCAGAAGCACTGGGCTTTTCTAATGAATAGATGTGTTTCAACTCCCCCTCAGTGGAAAGGCTTCATATGTTGAGTTTTCTGCTACAGTTGCAGAGGTTTTTACTCCAAAGTAGCAGTCATCGCCATTAGAGAGGCTACATAGATGGTGGAAAGTCACTGGGAAATTGCCCTAGAGCCTGTGGTAGATGGTGGAAATTCTGCCATTAATGTGGGCACTGGGAATTGGAAATACCCATAAATCTAATCTAGCTAACTTGCAGGTGTGTTTTTCCCAGCATGTTAGGGGCACTATTACCTTTTGGTAAAAGTCTGCCACTGTACCATGGACTCAACTCTGGCGGACGTGCCGGTGTCCTATGTACCTTGCACTAGACCGCTGCTCCGCCATCAATCCTGGTGGAGCAGAGTTTTCACCACACTGTAGTAGACCTATTGGAAGAAACAGAGGGCTCTTTCAGACTGGGTCTCCCACCATAGAGCCAATTCCAAATACAGTGGCTTAAAGTTAGAGGCACAGATCAACAATGCCCTGTTTTTGGCAGAAAATTAATTCCTGCCATCCTCTAAATTAGGGATTGACCACTAACGGCAGCAATTGGTAATGAAACCCGAACCTAAGTGGTTTGTACGTAAAACACTGCTACATTAAAAACAAAACAATATGTAGATAGGCGTGAAGCAAGATACACACTGGCTATCATGTATGTGCGCACCACACTGCTAAAGTAAATGTTGGGCGCCCACCACTGGCATGCACTCTTGGCGGGCTCTATTATTACACAAGGCCGTGCCCGAATACTTAGAGGGCCCCAGTGGTTTCCACATATGTGGTGCATTTCAGCCAGTTGCAATGTGTTGTTATAAAATATTGCTGAATACACACCTACTTGGCAGCATCAAGTTGCCAATGTCTGAGATCCATGAGGTTTCACTGCATCATCTTCAGAAACAGCCTTGTTTCAGCTAGTGCCAAAAGGCGAGAAGGGGCGCTTTATTCCTGGCAAGAAACTGCAGGGACATCCACCGTTTGACAGCTGCAACAGAGAAGGCAGAGTACATTGTTAAAGATATGTGAGATGGGTGAGACATTATCTATGATAGAAGACAGTGTGACAGAAGGTATCTAGTGAATACTCAGAAATGATTGGAAAAGATTGAGTTTAATTAAGAAAAACCAACTTTTATGAACCCACATGTATTATATCATTTTATTACTACCTTTATTGATTATCCGCAATAAACTAGCCATGAACATATCTAACACAGGGAATATAAAGAACTCTGCTGTTGCAGAGCTGTAGATGGTCGGTAATGGCTTCCAGGAGGACATGGGCGTCTGGATACTCAGCACAGAGCACAGAGCACAATAGTCAGCTTGATAATCAGACAGACATACAGTCCTACTGTGCAATGATGCAAAATAATACCCGTGTTCAAGGCTTCAGACGTCAAAGAGTATATCAATAGCCTGTACTTGTTGGCCATTTATTACTAAGGCGGGAACCGGCCAGGGTTGCAATCGGGTATCATTTGGATTAAAGTGGGCAAATGCTGCAATTTATGTATTTCTAGCTTAGTTCCAGAAAGTCAGAGCATTGGATCAAGCTCAGCTCTCCCATGTTTGAAAATGTTAGAGTAATGCCTGAAGAAATGTGATTTAACCTATATGTGAATTCTGCAGGATTGCCAGATCCCTCAGCGTATTTCAAATCTATGTTGAAAATGGCATATTGCAATTATATGAGAGGAGAATCTTTTATGCAGGCTTCGGCCACCACTTACTGCAAACATTTATCGATAGCCAAAATGCTGTGGTCTCCTCAAGAGTATCTTGAGATAATGTTCCCCCAAAACTGATCAGCGTCAAAAGTTTTGATCCCATTATCCCTGTTCAACAAAAGCTCAAATTGCTGTCAATATTTAGGTCCTCATAGGCATATTTTGTGATAATGTTTATACAAGCTCTAGGTGAGAAGGGATCTGTGTCATGTTCAGGTGTGCGCCAAAACAAGTAGGCTCGATTTCTTAATTGTAAAAAACGATTGTCAAAGGCACATGGACTTTCTTGTCAATTGTAAAACAATCAACAATGTAGTCAAAAGCCATTACACTGTGAAAAACCATATGTTTTTTTAATACATCTGAAGTGGATTATTGCTGATTTTCAAGGTTATGGCCTGCTAGCACGCACATTATCACATTGTAATTCACACATAATGGGAACAGGCAATATTTTTAGGATTTGTTGCCCACTGTGATAAATCTTTAGAGGACATGATCTCCACCCTGGATATTTTGTAAGGTATCTTTAGGAGGGGTTTCAAGTTGTAAATCCCATTTGGAACCTATATCTATTTATCTTTCAGTGCATGACATTTCTTTTTTAAAATTTTTTTTTTTAGAGTTTTATATAGTGCGAACTAGACCCGAAGATATCAGAGTGCTTTACATGAGCACCAGTTTCGTTACAGATGGACACATTCATTTTTTTTGGCTAGGCATGGGGAGATTAAGTGATTTGCCCAGAATCACAGGATGTTGAGCGTCCCTGCCGAGACTCGAACCTGGTTCCCCAGATTTGAGGTTGACCGCTCTAACCGTAAAGCTACACCCTCTCCTCGAGTTATGTATGCATTGAATTACGTTTCCTTATTAACGTGAAAGCACTGGCTGGACTCAGTGTTACTGTTATGTGTTGTTGAGTTCTCAGTTTCTAGTCCACAGCACCTCCCGAGTCAGCCTTGGACTGCTTTCCCTTGATAGGCTGGGATTCAAGAGCTGAAAGGGCTCGCTGGTCCTCAGTTTGGTGTTCTATGGTACAGAGGCCCTAGGTGACGAGAGGTAAAATGCCACCATTCATACAGTTGGGTCTCAGTAACTTCTGATTGGTCTGGAACCCCAAATAGGATTTGTTATAGTTGCAAACAGGTTATGGTTGATGGGGTGTCTGTGGTCAAAGGGAGGGAAACTGTTATCCAGGGGTGTGAGAATGGCCAGTGGGCTGCGGGTATGAGTTTACTTAATTAGAGTGCCCTTTAACGTAGTCGTTTAGGCACAAGGGCAAGTTTATATTAGGTGTTGAACAAACATCTGAGCATCATTGCAGAAAAACAAGCTCACTCTTAATAATTTGGTGCTCAGTTTATGAGGAACACACCATCAGTATAGTCCCTGAACATTATTCCCTTCAACTCTGGCTCAGTATCACATTCTATAGAAAGCAAAGGATGATAATGACTAACATGCCTATGGTTTTTTTCTGCTCTTTGTTTCTTTACTTTAAAACTCCATGTACTGTTGCATACCTCACTGATGAAACAGTATATATGCCATGTGAGACAAACAAGAGAAAGCTTAAATATTTTAACAAATGCCTAATAATACAAACCACATGCTGATTGAATGATTTCAAATGTAATGTTTTATTCTACTAATCCTGTGATAAACTACCACAAGGAGTTTTCTGGTATGGAAAATATTATGAGAACGTTATATTTATTCAATCCTCTACTTAAAGATACACACATGGACAAAGCAATTTTTTTGTCTATTGCATAGTAGTAGGGTTCACTTTATCTACACACATCAAGACACACATAGGTATGTGTGGGTGGTAGTAAGTGGAACACGTATGCAGGAGACTTACAGGTTGGACGTAGGATAATAGGTACAAAGGCTCTTCAACAAATGCTAGAGAGCGGTGAGAGTAGAAACGGGGAATAGGAGAGCACATACAAAAGGAGATGGACTCTTTGAACCTGAACCAAGATGGGTGCCTAAAGAGGGAGGAAGGAAGGGGTTGGGCCTTGGTAGAGCGGAAGAAGGGGATCTTTTAACCACTGATTTAAATTTGAGATCAATAGACTTTGAGTTGCGTAACAACACCTATTGAGGATTCAGTTCTTGGTGGTACACCTTAAAACAGTGGTGATCATCCCTAAGGGGCCGATTATGGGTTTGGCAGTGCAGGAGTGGACTGCCATGCCGGCGGCCCTCTCCTGCACCGCAAAACCCGTGGTCGCACCACCCGCCAGATTACGCATTTCTTCGTGTCTGATATGCTGTTTTTGGCAGTCCCACAGCGGTGTCTGTGAAAATGGGCGCCGCAACGGGAACGCTAAAAACAGTTCCTGCACGGCATGGACTATAAAGACCATGCCATGCAGGAACTGGGGTGCATGCACACAGAACGGCACATGTTGTGCCCTCCTGCATGCATCCCCATGCACATGGACAACAGCTTTGTTTCAGTACCGTCAGCCTTTTCATGGAGGAAAGACCTCCATGAAACTCGTAATATGCATGGCGGTGCCACGGCTGCACCACCAGCATATTACGTAGCCCCTGGCCGCCGCGCCACCACCAGGGAATGTGCAATAGCTGTCCGACCACCCAACTTGTCATGGGGGAGTCATACTACCGGAGTACCGGTGGCTGAAAAGCCACCAACACACTCCCATGAGTCTGGTGGTCCTCAGACAGCCAGACATGTAATTAGGCCCTTAGTGTGAAACTATTTGTGAACATGTAAAATCTTACCCTCTGTGCCTGGGATTTAAACTAAACAGTGTAAACATTGTCATAGCTGTCTATGCACTAGTGCACATTGAACACAGATTGTCTGCTCATGTAGCGCCGGATCACAAAACATTTTGACTGTTGTTAGCGTATGTCCTTGGTGTAAATAAAGCAGTGGTTGGTGAAAACACCCGTTGCCTTAGTTTTAAGAATGTGGATTTGGGTCTGTTAATGTCTCACCAAAATATGTGTGTATATTTGTTGTCTTTCAATTGGTTAGTTGTGCTGATATGTTATTTTTTGTGCTATTGTATTTTTGTGTTAGTTTATTGCATTGTTTTGTTGTGCTCTGGTTATGTTACATTCTGCTTTGACTGATTTTGTTTAGTTGTGCCCCGTTATGGTTTTATTGTGTTCTTATTTTACTTTGTGTTATGTCATTGTGGTGTGTTCTGTTATTTACTCTAGAGATGTGAACAAATGCTGCCACATTTCCAGTCAAAAGTTACATATTCCTTTAAAATTCCAGTGATAAAAGACTATATTTATCTCTGTCTAATATAGTACCATACTACTTCTTAGGCTCTTCAGCTACTGAAGACACCAAATAAACTGTGGCAGATAGATGTTTGAAATTAGCACTCTGAATGCTTGCTCTAGGTGACAAAAACAAAAACAAGAACATACTCTCAAGGAGAAAAATGAAACCCTGTGCAGGTATTCAAGGGTGAATTGTTTACTGTTAACAATACACCGTGAAACAAATCACAAGCCAGAAAACAATCCATCAATATATCACAGGCAGAGCTAATGCAACTGATTCCAAATTTGTATCACATTTTCCAAAACAGTGCAGGAAAATTCATATGGGCCCCTGTACACAGATCATTATGAAAAAGATTTATATTGCAAGCAAAACATGAAATACCCTAACGGTATTATTTCAGAAGAGTCCATTCTCATCACTAGACCTAATGAGGAATAGGAAAGCCAAACAGTTCAGTGCTGTCCAACGAGAAAGCCTG
The DNA here is from genome assembly GCF_964204655.1 of Triturus cristatus. Taxonomy (NCBI): domain Eukaryota; kingdom Metazoa; phylum Chordata; class Amphibia; order Caudata; family Salamandridae; genus Triturus; species Triturus cristatus. The sequence goes on from NC_140593.1 coordinate 412,721,552, forward strand.
GAGGAGAATATTAAAACTTCCAAGACAAACTTTATGGAATGTTATTAGTGTTTATTTTATTTTATTTTATTTATTGGATTTTGTAGAAAATGCCTATTTTTGTGTGGTCACCCACTTTCTTTTCTAGATCTAATTGTTGTTTTTTGGATTCTGTGTACTGCTGTCCAGAGCCCAGTGGATGTGTTCTGACCCCTAAAACATGTCACATTGGCTAAAACCCTGATTGGCACATCTAACTTACCTATAAGTCCGTCGTATATGGTTCAAAGTGTACCCAAGGCCTGTAAGTTAAATGTCACTAGTAGACCGCCTCACATATTGTGTCACCACTAAAGTGAAAAGGCAAAGCATGTTTCTAGGCCTACTCTTGTAGTCCGGCTGTGCTGTTTTAAAACTGCCAATTCCATCTGGCAAAATAAACCATGTGGCAGGCCTAAACCTTCTTTTTTAATGCTTATAAGTCACCCTTTAGGTAGGCCCTAAACACCCAGACCAGTACAAAAGGGGGTGGTGATGGACGGAGCATCAGAACCAATCAAACACTCACATCCAGTCAACAGATCTGGGTTTGATCCATCACCGTTCTTTAGCCCACTCTGCCACCCCAGTTCAGACATGGCCATATGCAAATCAGTCTGACCCTGTGCCTCATGAGAACAGTCCAGCCCGAACTGCCAAGCCATGCCTTCCCTGGACCGGAAACAAGCTTCCTAGGACCGGTTTCTGGAATTTCAGCCGTCTTCAGCCAGGCTTGCTTGAATCCAGTGGCAAAGTGAGCAAGGGACTCAACGTCTGAGCATACCCTGCCAACTTATGGCGAACAAAGCAGTACAAAAGAGGGTGGTGATGGACGGAGCATCAGAACCAATCAAACACTCACACCCAGTCAACAGATCTGGGTTTAATCCATCCCTGTTCTTTAGCCCACTCTGCCACCCCAGTTCAGACATGGCCATATGCAAATCAGTCTGACCCTGTGCCTCATGGGAACAGTCCAGCCCGAACTGCCAAGCCATGCCTTCCCTGGACCGTAAGCAAGCTTCCTAGGACCGGTTTCTGGCATTTCAGCCGTCTTCAGCCAGGCTTGCTTGAATCCAGTGGCAAACTGAGCAAGGGACTCAACTTCTGAGCATACCCTGCCAACTTATGGTGAACAAAGCAGTACAAAAGGGGGTGGTGATGGACGCAGTATCAGAACCAATCAAACACTCACACCCAGTCAACAGATCTGGGTTTGATCCATCACCGTTCTTTAGCCCACTCTGCCACCCCAGTTCAGACATGGCCATATGCAAATCAGTCTGAGCCTGTGCCTCATGGGAACAGTCCAGCCCGAACTGCCAAGCCATGCCTTCCTTGGACCGGAAGCAAGCTTCCTAGGACCGGTTTCTGGCATTTCAGCCGTCTTCAGCCAGGCTTGCTTGAATCCAGTGGCAAAGTGAGCTAGGGACTCAATGTCTGAGCATATCCTGCCAACCTATGGCGTACAAAGCAGTACAAAAGGGGGTGGTGATGGACAGAGCATCAGACGGCAGGGTATTTAAATCCTCGGGCATGTACATTCTATGTTTTTTATGTCCTGGCAGTGAGTAACCTCCAATGTCGTTTTTTACTGTTGCAGGCTGCTTCTCCCATAGGAAAGCACTGAGTTACATTATAATTAACCCTGGGCGTAGTTCGCGAAGTAGCACTTCGCGAAGTTACGCAAAGTGCAGTTCGCACTACGCGACCTACGCGTAGCACTTCGCGAACTGCGTAGTACCTTGTTCGCACTGTGCCAGATGTCGTTTTCAATGATTGCACAGTGTGGACAAGCAACTGGCACTGTGCAATCATTGAAAATGGCATCTTGCACAGTGCGAGCTGTCGTTTTCTGCTGCTCGAATAGATTTTTACTCGAGCGGCAGCTTTCTCAACGCGAACTGGTAGTTTCTCATCGTGAGCGGTCGCGAGCATACGCGGCCACTCGCAATGAGAAACCTGACCTCCTCGCGTTGGGAATCTCGCCGGGAGGTTTATTTTCCATGCTCGCGATCGCCAACTTGATGTTGCTGATCGCGAACTAGGAAAAAGTCTCGCCAGGATGTCATTTTGCTTGCTCGCGGTCGCCAACTTGACGTTGAGGACCGCGAGCAAGCAAAAAATGACCGCAGCACTACGCAACACTACGCTACGCGTGTTCGCACTGTGCTATGTGCAGTTCGCGTAGTGCGAAGTAGCGCGAACTTCGCAAACTACGCGAGCGTAGCGTAGTGCTTTGCCCAGGCTTAATTATAATATCTTATCATTTTTAACTTCACTTTGGGAATAGCTGGAAAAATGATTCAAGGACTCATTTTAATAGTAATATGAGATTCAACTTAATGTCAAGTTGTATTTTCTATTACTGTTTTTAAAATTGCACTTTTAGAAAGTTGTAATTTTCCTGCCTGAGCCAAATGTGCCTTTCTGCCAGTGTTCAGTGTCATCCAGGAACTGAATGGCTCCTTGATTCAATGTGAAGTGGCTCCCAGAGCTGAGACAAAAGAAGGGGAGCTGACTTCGCCTGACATCTGGGCAGTGCACAGGAACTTAATTAACGTCAAAGGTTGCCTTCCCTGTCACTGGCAGATGTAGCTCACACCTGGGCTTGCACCCTCTTTCATCCTGCTAGACAGCCAGGTACCATTCCCAGTGGAGCAGCCCTCATACAAGGGAGGGTTTGCCCATTATTTTTGCCACACTTCAGGGTAGGCAGAAGGACCTCTGCATAAGGGAAGAAAGGTTAAATCATGTTGGTTTTAGTTAGGGAGGGGAACTGTTGGATAGTTTACAGTAAAACACACAGGACGTGCTACAGAAGTGGGTAGGAGCACTACTGGGAACTTTTACCCCTTTGGTTATGGAGTCGCCAGGAGTTTCCGCCACCCAGAGGCTTGCCCTGGGCATAAATGTGGCACCCTGGGTACCCTCTTCAGAAGACTGCTGGACCTGTGGAAAACAGAAGAAGGACTGCATCTGCTGTTGTGGCCTGAGAGGAGGACCCTAAGGGTTGGACCTGCTTGCAGCTTGCACCGCCAGCAACTCATTGACGACCTCTCTCTAGAAAAATGTTTACGTCCAAAGGTAACTCTTTGACTGAGACTTACCTGGACCTCATTTCCAACCAACTCTCCATCGCTCCTGCAGCCAAAAGTGAGTGAGAAAATCTTAAAACACTTACGGTGCAAACATCAGTGCATTGAGGTTGCTGAAGGTGCTCTTTATCCAATGAAATCGACATGCTGCTTGTATGTGAACTACGATGTAGAGATCTAGTTCCAATCATTGATTATTCTCCAACCGTCAACATTAAGAGCATGTCACAGCAGTGTGAAGGTCATGCCCAGTGCCTAATTAGTAACATTATAGGTGTGGGGGCACACGTTTATCACAAAGCAGCTGTTAGTGCTGCCAAATGTTGGAGTTGCTGAGCACCAAGCCTGTCTGGTATTGATTCTTTTTCATCCCTGCTTTCTCCTTTTGTCAACGTTTTTCGGTCTTTCTCTTCCTCCTTCTTTCCCACCTTTCTGCTTCTCTTGCTATTGTCTTGGGTCAAAATGATGAAAAATAAGTACCAGTGCCCAAAAATATGAATGCTGCTGGACCCCAACTGCAACCACTGGCTCAAATTAAGCACTAGTGATGCTATAGTCCTGAGTCTTTGAATACCCCTTTGTGTGCAAAACACTTGCAAGATACCTACACAGATGTTTCTCTCTTATCCCAGCAGAGCAGAATCACTCCTGCATAGCATCACTATTAGTCACATCCTTGTATCCCTGTGCAATGCATGTTGGGTCTCCGCCTACCTGGGAGACCCAAATACTCTAAATTACTTGTCTTGAAAGTGATTTACTTAGAGACTGAAAAAATATAGAGTTGTACAAACTATTCATAATTCACTTTCACTTCATTACACCAAATTTCAAGGAAATTACAATAAATTACACATAATTAGGGAAAATACAAATCAGTCATTTAGCGATATATTATATCATAACCTTGCATCGAATTTTGATGTGAAGATGCATTCCCCACAAAAAAGCACACAAAAATTATAATTGCAGCGAACAGCAGTAGTTCTGATTATTCTTGTTGGTCCTGTGGTCCTGCCCTATATTTTTACTATGAGCAGCGGCATAATTATGCAACAGGCGTAATAGCGTAATTTTCAGAGTGTTGGGTGACAAACGTCATGTGAACTTACCCAAATTACACAAACGATGCCAGCGTAATTTCAATTTCTACCAGTCTTCCTTTTTAACTGTGCTATTGGACCACTAACTATGAATTAAAGTCTAATAATTTTATTAAACGTTATTACCCTGCCTGGACAATATATTGAAAATAGCAAACACAAGGAGATGATGGACGGAGCACTCAAACTTTTCAGACACTCACCCCAGTCACAGATCTGGGCCGACTCTATCATCGTTCTTAAGCTCACTTCGCCACCCCAGGTCAGACCCAGCCATATGCAAATAAGTCTTGATCCTGTTCCTTGTGGGAACAGTCCCACCCAAACTTCTAAGCCAAGTCTTCCCTGGACCAGAAACAAGCATCCTGGGACTGGTTTCGGGGTAACACCCCTCATCATCCAGGCTAGCTTGAATCCAGTGGCAAAGTGAGCAAGGGACCCTCGTCTGGGCATACATTGCCAACTTAGGGCGAACAAAGCAAACACAAGGAGATGATGGCGGGAGCGCTGAAACTTTTCAGACACACACCCCCAGTCACAGATCTGGGTCGAATCTCTCATCGTTCTTTAGCTCTCTTCGCTACCCCAAGTCATACCCAGCCATATGCAAATCAGTCTTGACCCTGTTCCTTATGGGAACAGTCCAGCCCGAACTGCCAAGCCAAGCCTTCCCTGGACCAGAAACAAGCATCCTGGGACTGGTTTTGGGGGAACACCCCTCATCAGGATTTAAATTGGATCAATGATAACACTTACAAATTCTTAAGCAACAACTACCCAAAAAGACCACATATATATATGCTTCCAAAGATGCATAAAACCCGGTGGACCCCCCTTTTCGCCCCATTGTGGCGGGCTGTGGGTCACTGCATGAACCATTAGGCAAATTCATTGACCATTTCCTGCAACCGTTGGTTCAGAAATGGGTGACATACGTACAGGACACCACGGATTGCCTCAATAAACTACAAAGTGTCACGTTACCCAACACAGAAGAGGTGCTTTTAGCCACCATAGATGTCACGGCCCTCTATACCTCAATCCCCCATGGGGAAGGGATTGAGGCTGTTGAATGGATGTTGCTTCAACATGATTATGCTGAAACTATGAATATTTTTTTGCTTGAATTACTTCAGTTCAGCTTATATCACAGCTATTTTTCTTGGAAGCAACAGTTCTATCTGCAAAAGACTGGCACGTCAATGGGTTTTACTGGGGCACCCACGTATGCCAATATTTTTATGGCTAGATTCGAGGATGAACACATTTTGAACAACAGCTCATGGACAGATCATCTACTATTGTATCTTAGATACATTGATGACATTTTGGTTTTATGGAGGGGTACGAAAGAATCTTTGGAGAGTGTGATCTTAAGTTTGAACGACTGCCACCCCCACATAAAATTCACATATTCTATCGATGACACCACCATCAACTATTTAGACATTCAGATTGAAAAACGAAGCTCCACACTAACAACCAGGATCTTTAAGAAACCAACCGACAGGAATAATGCACTACATTTTCGGAGTTTTCACTCACATTCCCTGAAAAACCATTTATCTTTATCTCAGTTCATCCGGGTGCGCAGAATTAGCTCGGATGATGACCAAGGGAAAACTGACACCGAAATCATGTATCAGCAATACCTAGACAGAGGTTACCCTGCACCGGTTCTGGATACGGCGAAACTTAAGGCATACAGCATGGACAGAACGCAACTACTGAAAAAAACTGAAAAATCTGTTTCCAAACGTGAAGTTTGTGTTCTCAAATACTCTACAGCAGCCATGGCGATCAAACGGAGTATTCTCAGGAGATGGGAAATTATAGAGCAAGAAAATGATTTCACAAACGTTTTTCATGCCAAACCCATTTTTGCCTTTTCCAGATCTAAAAACATCAGAGAGATTCTGGCCAAAAAAATTCCCAATCAGCATATGCTTAAATACTTAGGGATGCGCAAATGCTATAATTGCGGTCACTGTGGGAATGTCATGGTGGGCGACACCTTCACACATCCACATACGGGCAAATCTATCAAGCTCAAACATTCTTCTGATTGTAACACAGCCATGGTAGTATATGCCATCAAATGCCCTTGTGGCTTTGTTTATGTGGGGAGGACAACCCGTAAAGTAAAAATACGGGTAACTGAACACAAAAGTGCTATTCGCACTTCTAATCAGAAATCGTGTTTAGCATTACACTGGAACACATATCAGCACACCATACCCCAACTTCGATTTACTGTCCTAGAGCAGATATCTGATTCCACACACGCTGATCCCAACAGGCACTTGGCTCAAAGAGAAACATTTTGGATACGCTTTTTACAGACCATGAGCCCTGGGGGTTTGAATGACAAAATTGAACTGATACATTTTCTGTGATAAATTGTGGTTGCATGACATCAACATCTTGATGTAATTTTATTGTTGATTCATTTATAATTATTGGATTTTGTATTGGATTTTGCATTGCTTTATGTATGTCTAACGTGATTTTAAACATGTATTTTGTACGCTGATTTACTTACATTCAGTTTGCAGGCAGTCTTGCCATTCACGAACTATTTATTGTTAACGCCTAATCTCTATGCCTTTTCTGTTCTTTACTGGGTTTCCGGTTATGACTATTCACCCGTTAAGACATGGCGCCTAGAGTAGTCCACTTTCTCTGTTTACGAGTTTCCTTATCGGTCACATGATCCCCCACGGCTTTTACTAATATGCACCCGCACGTCCTGGACATATCGAATCTCTGCCATTCGAAGATAGGATCCCCCCGAGGTCGAGTAGCACGTTACATAAAAAGGTATGCGTATTGGTGGCAAGACGTAATTGCTTTGAAACTCTGAGTATTGAGGCACCGCTATGCATTAAGCTTACGGCATCATTTCTTTACTTTACCCTTAGACGTTGTGGATGCGTGTTTTACCACTGTGTTTCTATCGAATGGATTGTGATGCTCACGCATCATGGATTAGGCGAAGTAAGTGGCACCTTACGCTAGATCCTTTTTTTCCATTACTAGTCGATTTCTTTCGGCAACACTAGATCGTCTATTTCCATTTTTGATACACAGGTTCTTGTGAGTTACGACACGGACTTCTTTCTTGTGCTCATTCGCACTTGAACGTTGGGAGGTGAGTCCTCCGTACGCAGTTTTGGTTGGATTACGGTGGTTATAAGGTATTTGGTTCACTCGAGCACTCAATTTTCTAACTCACTAAAACTTATTTTTAAGCGCGTTTCATCACTCTGACGGGTACTTTCATCATTCTAATGCGCTTTTTAATTGGTATCAAGTTTCTGCACTCACTGGTGTTTCTCCTGCATCCTTGTTTCATCCTTTTTTTATCCTTTTTTTCATTCGCTTCGAGTCTTCAATAAACTTTATTTATAAATTTCTCCTTTCTTTGCATTAGCATGCAGAACATTGGCTGGATAGCATTGGATGACAAGGGCTGCACAATGTTAAATAATGTCACACATGGACATATGCATAAGTTTGATTGTACATTTGCATAGCTTTCATTCGAATTGACTTATATACGTACATGTATATGTCTTTACAGTATTCCCCTGAAGAAGGTGTTTGTCACACCGAAATGCATTGGGACACTTGACGTTTTTCTGAATACACCAAGAAAATAAAGAAGAATCTCAGAATTTATGAAGATTCACAAACTTATGTTTTGACTTGCAGTCACTATTATTTTTTCAATTTCAATAGTCAGATTGTATTATTGGACAACTAAGAAGTGTCTTGGAATATACTAATTGTTTACTTTCCACTCAGGACGTTGTTCATAATTCTAACTAAAATAGGCACCACATGTGCTCTCTGTTTACTCATGTTTCGCAATTGATGTACGTAATATACTCATTTAATTTCATACATTGACTAGTTGCACCTTATAGGGCAGGTGGATAGTGCGCCTTTGTCAAACTTTTGTTTGAATGACTTTTGGTATTTTTCAGGGCCTGCGTAGGGGTTGCACAGGCTTTTAAAAGGCAGCACCTTTGATTATCCTAAGATCACTGTTAAAACTTTTTATAAACTTGTAAATATTGGTGTGCAGTTTGTCAAATCCGCTACTGTAGTCATTTACCCATCAGCCTCACTCTTGACAACTAGCACCCAACATGGATTTTGATGATATTTCCCACTTAACCACTAACCAAGCAGAAACCAAAGGCTATTCTGCTGAAGAAGCAGCAAACATATATTCCCTCATCGATGAGACACGGGCCTTTCAGGCTCCATCCGGATCTACCAGCCAATTACTAAAGCAACTACATTATACATTAAGGCGGGAAATCAACCAAAGACTCCATGCAACCACACTTATCCAGTATCACAAGGCCAAGCGGATCCCAAGAGGGTTACGCATAGCACTAAGACCCATGCTATTTAAATTTAATAAACCATTCATGAACAAATGGTTTGCCATTTTGAATAAATGCTCCTTAGATCTCATCCTATTGATAGTCGAGGAATTATCGGTCATTTTAAAAGAACTAGAAACAGAGATTAAGGATTTGAAAGAAGATCTATCACAAAGACTATCGACTGAGGAATTACAACAAACTCTAAAAGACATGAACGATAAATTGGATGAACACGCAAAAGAAGTGCACGACCGCAAATTGCGGAAATTTCGAAGGGACACTATCGACTACAAGCTCGATGAGGTGTACACCTGGGCAGAGGTGTACGCCCAACGACGAACCTTCCGAAAACCTGAGGCCTCGACCTCTGAAGAGAGCATTGCGACGGAACAAGATACACTCTCCACTCGCACTCCTTTGGTTACAACCACAACTGAGAGCATACCTTCCACTAGTGGGATGAATAAACAAACACCTTTTTTAGATCTGGGTCGAACTTCCAACCATCCCCCGGAGGGCACCACAACAACGGGAGCCGCTACCGGCGAATCAGGAGGGGAAAAGGCCCCAAAAAAGACAACAACAAATGGAGGCCGACGGAATCCTCGGAGGAACTAGTCATGAACATCTCCAGCGTTCATTTAAAACCTATCGAAAAAACTTTACTCAACAAAGGCATGTCATTTGTGCCAACCTATCGCACTAATGCACTTGAAACTGAAATTGCATTATTTAAATTCATCCGAAAACTTAGATTACGGTGGTTTTTCCACCATATCACGCAAGAACCATCTACCACATCTGCAGAGGACATTGCATCAAAAAAATTCAGGCCTAAAAGTACATTTATGGCACCTATTACTCACAAGGCCATTGATCTATTTGAAACTCTTGTGAAAAAAGACCTCTTACGCTCTCACCAAGTAACAACTATTAAGAGCAATTTAAGCAAAAAAGAATGGGCTACACTTACCAACTTAGCTTCCAACAGAAACCTAACTTTTCAACCGGCTGACAAGGGCGGCGCCCTAGTAGTCATGGACACTACTTTCTATGAGGCCAAAGTGGATCAGCATGTTTCGGATACTGACACGTATTTGGTTCTAGACACAGATCCCACTGATACTTTCCAGAAAACTTTATCTTTAATCTTGTCAAAAGCCAAGGATTTAAATTGGATCAATGATAACACTTACAAATTCTTAAGCAACAACTACCCAAAAAGACCACATATATATATGCTTCCAAAGATGCATAAAAACCCGGTGGACCCCCCTTTTCGCCCCATTGTGGCGGGCTGTGGGTCACTGCATGAACCATTAGGCAAATTCATTGACCATTTCCTGCAACCGTTGGTTCAGAAATGGGTGACATACGTACAGGACACCACGGATTGCCTCAATAAACTACAAAGTGTCACGTTACCCAACACAGAAGAGGTGCTTTTAGCCACCATAGATGTCACGGCCCTCTATACCTCAATCCCCCATGGGGAAGGGATTGAGGCTGTTGAATGGATGTTGCTTCAACATGATTATGCTGAAACTATGAATATTTTTTTGCTTGAATTACTTCAGTTCAGCTTATATCACAGCTATTTTTCTTGGAAGCAACAGTTCTATCTGCAAAAGACTGGCACGTCAATGGGTTTTACTGGGGCACCCACGTATGCCAATATTTTTATGGCTAGATTCGAGGATGAACACATTTTGAACAACAGCTCATGGACAGATCATCTACTATTGTATCTTAGATACATTGATGACATTTTGGTTTTATGGAGGGGTACGAAAGAATCTTTGGAGAGTGTGATCTTAAGTTTGAACGACTGCCACCCCCACATAAAATTCACATATTCTATCGATGACACCACCATCAACTATTTAGACATTCAGATTGAAAAACGAAGCTCCACACTAACAACCAGGATCTTTAAGAAACCAACCGACAGGAATAATGCACTACATTTTCGGAGTTTTCACTCACATTCCCTGAAAAACCATTTACCTTTATTTCAGTTCATCCGGGTGCGCAGAATTAGCTCGGATGATGACCAAGGGAAAACTGACACCGAAATCATGTATCAGCAATACCTAGACAGAGGTTACCCTGCACCGGTTCTGGATACGGCGAAACTTAAGGCATACAGCATGGACAGAACGCAACTACTGAAAAAAACTGAAAAATCTGTTTCCAAACGTGAAGTTTGTGTTCTCAAATACTCTACAGCAGCCATGGCGATCAAACGGAGTATTCTCAGGAGATGGGAAATTATAGAGCAAGAAAATGATTTCACAAACGTTTTTCATGCCAAACCCATTTTTGCCTTTTCCAGATCTAAAAACATCAGAGAGATTCTGGCCAAAAAAATTCCCAATCAGCATATGCTTAAATACTTAGGGATGCGCAAATGCTATAATTGCGGTCACTGTGGGAATGTCATGGTGGGCGACACCTTCACACATCCACATACGGGCAAATCTATCAAGCTCAAACATTCTTCTGATTGTAACACAGCCATGGTAGTATATGCCATCAAATGCCCTTGTGGCTTTGTTTATGTGGGGAGGACAACCCGTAAAGTAAAAATACGGGTAACTGAACACAAAAGTGCTATTCGCACTTCTAATCAGAAATCGTGTTTAGCATTACACTGGAACACATATCAGCACACCATACCCCAACTTCGATTTACTGTCCTAGAGCAGATATCTGATTCCACACACGCTGATCCCAACAGGCACTTGGCTCAAAGAGAAACATTTTGGATACGCTTTTTACAGACCATGAGCCCTGGGGGTTTGAATGACAAAATTGAACTGATACATTTTCTGTGATAAATTGTGGTTGCATGACATCAACATCTTGATGTAATTTTATTGTTGATTCATTTATAATTATTGGATTTTGTATTGGATTTTGCATTGCTTTATGTATGTCTAACGTGATTTTACACATGTATTTTGTACGCTGATTTACTTACATTCAGTTTGCAGGCAGTCTTGCCATTCACGAACTATTTATTGTTAACGCCTAATCTCTATGCCTTTTCTGTTCTTTACTGGGTTTCCGGTTATGACTATTCACCCGTTAAGACATGGCGCCTAGAGTAGTCCACTTTCTCTGTTTACGAGTTTCCTTATCGGTCACATGATCCCCCACGGCTTTTACTAATATGCACCCGCACGTCCTGGACATATCGAATCTCTGCCATTCGAAGATAGGATCCCCCCGAGGTCGAGTAGCACGTTACATAAAAAGGTATGCGTATTGGTGGCAAGACGTAATTGCTTTGAAACTCTGAGTATTGAGGCACCGCTATGCATTAAGCTTACGGCATCATTTCTTTACTTTACCCTTAGACGTTGTGGATGCGTGTTTTACCACTGTGTTTCTATCGAATGGATTGTGATGCTCACGCATCATGGATTAGGCGAAGTAAGTGGCACCTTACGCTAGATCCTTTTTTTCCATTACTAGTCGATTTCTTTCGGCAACACTAGATCGTCTATTTCCATTTTTGATACACAGGTTCTTGTGAGTTACGACACGGACTTCTTTCTTGTGCTCATTCGCACTTGAACGTTGGGAGGTGAGTCCTCCGTACGCAGTTTTGGTTGGATTACGGTGGTTATAAGGTATTTGGTTCACTCGAGCACTCAATTTTCTAACTCACTAAAACTTATTTTTAAGCGCGTTTCATCACTCTGACGGGTACTTTCATCATACTAATGCGCTTTTTAATTGGTATCAAGTTTCTGCACTCACTGGTGTTTCTCCTGCATCCTTGTTTCATCCTTTTTTTATCCTTTTTTTCATTCGCTTCGAGTCTTCAATAAACTTTATTTATAAATTTCTCCTTTCTTTGCATTAGCATGCAGAACATTGGCTGGATAGCATTGGATGACAAGGGCTGCACAATGTTAAATAATGTCACACATGGACATATGCATAAGTTTGATTGTACATTTGCATAGCTTTCATTCGAATTGACTTATATACGTACATGTATATGTCTTTACAGTATTCCCCTGAAGAAGGTGTTTGTCACACCGAAATGCATTGGGACACTTGACGTTTTTCTGAATACACCAAGAAAATAAAGAAGAATCTCAGAATTTATGAAGATTCACAAACTTATGTTTTGACTTGCAGTCACTATTATTTTTTCAATTTCAATAGTCAGATTGTATTATTGGACAACTAAGAAGTGTCTTGGAATATACTAATTGTTTACTTTCCACTCAGGACGTTGTTCATAATTCTAACTAAAATAGGCACCACATGTGCTCTCTGTTTACTCATGTTTCGCAATTGATGTACGTAATATACTCATTTAATTTCATACATTGACTAGTTGCACCTTATAGGGCAGGTGGATAGTGCGCCTTTGTCAAACTTTTGTTTGAATGACTTTTGGTACTTTTCAGGGCCTGCGTAGGGGTTGCACAGGCTTTTAAAAGGCAGCACCTTTGATTATCCTAAGATCACTGTTAAAACTTTTTATAAACTTGTAAATATTGGTGTGCAGTTTGTCAAATCCGCTACTGTAGTTTTTCTAGGGCAACATCTGGAGCTACTTTTGCATCCAAACACAAGTGCAAAAGGGGAGCGGGCGTATTTTTCCTGTAAAATAGCGCTTCCCGCAGCACTCCATGGACCATATCATGCACCGTAGCATTGGCTTAGCACAGAGCTGAGCGCCTGTTTTTATGCGCTTGCGCTGCCTAAAGTCCATTGAGTAAAATCAATATTTCTATAGCTTAGAGCCTAAGTTTCAGAAGTCACAGAAAAGGATGAAATAATGAGCAAGGTTTAACTTCTTCTGTTTCCAAGATGTGTTTTCTAAAATCAAGCACTTACTCTGAGAAAAGTCGGATTAAAGGAATGCATTTATAGACAGTGCTAGCACATAAAAAAAAGGAAACGGTTCTGCTCTGAGCATGCGTAAGTGTTTAGGATAGGGCCCAATCTCGCCGAGCTCAGACGACTGAAACTCTTACATAGTTTGTAGCGTTGGTTTGTATGTGAAAGTAACACAGAGCAGCGTAAAATGCTGCTTTGCATTACTTTGCGTCAAGGGGGTGTTACATGGGTGGTACATGGATGTTCCCCTTTCAACCACCCATGCTTTTTGACACTAAAACCTATTCACTAAAATTGGTGAAAAGGGTTTAGCTCTAACAATTAACGCCGGTGAGAAGCAAGGGTTTATATGGAGAAATATTTTAATTTCTCCGTGCTTTTCTGACTTTGCATACATGCTGCACGGTACAGCACTCATACAAAGTAGGAATAGCTTTTAAACACTTTCCTAGGCATTGTATTTTTTTACAGGAAGGGTACCCTGCCTGTACAAAACCTATGCTAGACTCAGGCACACACCCTAGCACTATGGCGCAAAGGTGTGAGCCTGGAGCACGACAGCTGAAATCAGCACCGGCGCTAGGGAGAGGGCTGGAGAGTGCCATATCTCTGTAAATATGGTGCTCTCCTGCTCTCTCCCTGTCACACAACGCAGCACAGAATCTTTGGGTGCTGCCCTGCGTTGCCTGACACCTTTCAGAATCTGGGCCAGTGTCTGTAAAGTCCTAGAAGGATGCAGTCATCCTACTGCTGACATTCATACCTGTGACTTGCAGATCTCTGGCCTGCATTTGAATTTTCTTACTGAGAAATTAGATAAAGTTTGATTTTTAGCCAGAATACAGGTAAACAAAGTTTGTTTACATTATTGTGGAATCATGTGAGACCACGCTCACCCCAAACATGGAAGAGTGAGTGTTTGCGATACTACAGAGTGTAGGTTTATCAAATCACAGGCATCAATGTCAATTGGAAATGTCCATGTTTGTGTGTGTGTGTTTGCGTGTGCGTGCGTGTGTGTGTGTGTGAGAGAGAGAGAAAGATAGAACGAAAGAGAGAGAGAAAGAGAAGCTTGCAATACCCACTTTTATCACGGGCATTCTCGCTAGGACAAATTACCACTGCGTGGCCTGCGTGTGAGATTGGGGATGAAGAGGGGGTCGACTCACCTCGCAACAGCAGATCTCCCGACTGACGATGAGTCCGACGAATGATGTGACGAGACGCCGTGGCTGGTGCAATAGAGGACGCCAGGAGGGGCGGGGAGGCATATATACCCTCCCTCCACCTTGGCGCACCGGATGTGACGTCCATATGACGCCCTGGCGAGCGGACTCCTACAGGAGCCCAACCACTAGAGAGGGGGGAGCTGGTGCCCAAATGGCACTAAAGGGCCGCCCTTTTGGAATGGCCCCCTGCGGGGGCCATGGACAGCCGCATTCTCCTGCAAAAATGTGTTTTTGTGGGAGACCTTGCGTACAAAAGAATTTCAGCAGGAAAATTCTCCCGTTAAAAATGAATTATGTGGGAAATATCTGCTAAATCTCCCAAGGCATGCATCTTCAGAGCATAAGGTGAAAGTCTGTCAACATTGCACATCTCACCCAGAGGAAATAAATCGTTTGACATAGCCCACCTTTAAAAGTCGTCCCCAAATTAGCCAAAGAGCAGTCTGGCACCAATATTTTTTTCCTGTGACATTTCTGAGCTCATGCTGATTTTCTATACACGCCTCACCTCTTTGTTCCCCCAAAGAATGACCTCTTGCTTCAACCAATCTTATATTAAACTATAATGGCGACTGTGGTACTTGCTCAGTTTAGCCTTTTATCTCTCAACTCAGTGTAACAAAAAATAATCAAGAACAGAACCATGTGATTAAGTGTTTCCAAAAGTATGTACAGTAAAAGACTTGCAGGTGACCCCCTGTTAATGGGATGTATACTGAGGTATCAGTGCCAAAATGTTCTTTGAAGCTCTATAGCTAATAGTCTTAAAGTACCACTGGTTGTTAGGTGTATGTTATTCACAGGGCACATATATAATTTGCCTGCTTCCTGCACATCCATCTGAAAACAATATTTTATGCTGTTCCCAATTGTGCATGTCACGATCTGCGTTGCTCTGTTTTTCCCATATTTTCAAGGCATCCTACAACACATTTTACATTTAGTCCAATGCCTTGAAATCCCTTAAACGTATATTTCAGCACGGTGGTGCTTCCTAAGCAGGGCAGGGACCCACTTGATGGTAAGTCTTACTGGCCTTTATCCCTACTTAACTCCGAGGCTCAGCTCCTGGCCAAAATCATAGCCAATAGACTGCCCCCCTTCATTAATGCATTGGTACACCCCGACCAGAACGGGTTTATCCCTGGACAAAACGCTCATGGCAATCTCAGATGACTTTATCATGTACTGGACAGGACCTCAACAGTGGACATTAGTAGGCTCCCTATATATACAGGAGGTTTTTGACACCCTGATGTGGGGCCATCTGTTCGAGGTGTTGCAACGTATGGGATTGCTCAGACCTATCTTCAGCTGGATACAGTTGCTGCAACAGTTTACCGCCGGAGTTTGGACAGACCAGATATACTCAGATCAATGGAGGATTGATAAGGGCACTAGTCTGGGGTGCCAGTTGTTGCCTGTGCTTTTTATTTTGCGCTTCCAGAAGAGGCTCTGGCCTGCTTGATGAGGAGCAATGCACATTCCTGGGGAATTAAGGTGTCCCATTCCACTTATATGATATCCATATATGCAGGTGACACACTGCTGTGCCTCGGGGATCCTATTAAAGATCTTCCCAACATTATGAAGCAACTAGAGCGCTTTGGGCATGTGAAAGGTCTCAATACCAGTTGGGAAAAGTCATATCTGTTTCTGCTGTCCTGCACTGAGGAATAGGCACAACCTGCTGACCATGGGTCTGCCCCTCATATGGCAACTCAATACCTTCATATCCCTGTTGAGTACAGGTATACCGAAAAGAGCACACATGCTTCCAGAAGAACCTTGGGGAAGTTGCCTCCTTCTTTCAACAGTTATCCACCTTCTGTTTTAAGCTGCCCCTTTCCCAACTGGGAAGTGTGACCATGGCTAAGATGGTATTGCTCCTAGATTTTTATATCATTACTTAGTACCACCCATCATCATTAAGCATCTCTTTTTGAGGGATCTAAACACAGCCCTGTCAAATTTAGCATGACCCAGTGCTAGGCATTGACTGTCTGTCGATAAAGGCACGTGTCCTCTTACTATGAGTGGCCTTGAGGCTCCAAATTTCAAAAACCTTTATGTCACAGCCCAACTTACCTAGCTGATGAGATGGGTGGGAACTAAACCAGACATGGCCAAGAAAGACATAAGGGATTTCCTGGGGGAGTGCTCAATCGAGTAGGCTATTTACGGTGGATGTGTCCAAAACAAGAGGCATTATAAAACACCCAAAGTGGTGAAGCACTGCTGGCAGTTATATACCTCAGGAAAGCGAAGGTACAGCCCTTGTATGCCCCCAAACTGCCTTTTTGGTGTCTGTATAGATTGAAGAGTGCTGCTTAGACTTATGACAGAAGACCCTGGGAGTAGGCTGCGGTAGCAACTGTTGGTGACCTATACCAGGTTGGTAAGCAATGGACATTCAACTCAATGAGGGAGGATTGGGGGATCAACATGGGACAGTTCCTAATGTTTAATGCTCCGACCATGGCAGCTCGACTGACTTGGGGCAAGGAGGGAAACAAACCACCCCGAGCAGAGCTTGTAACTAAAATCTTGACTGGTAGACTGCTTTGCCACACTGTTACACAGATTCACTCTGAGGTCGTCCAGAGTACACTCTCCGACATAGCAACACCCAGGCTAAGATGGGAAACAAAGATTGAGAAGAAATTTACAGACTTTGAGTGGGAGCATATATTGGAAAACACAAAAGGAGTCACTAGGAATCCTAGATTCCTATTTACCCAACACAAACTACCTTCACCACCATCTGTCACTAGCCACAATAGGGGGCATGTTCCCTGGGCCTACCGACCTTTTACGGAGTTGCGGGCTAGCTGTGGTGGATTCCATTCACATGGTCTGCAACTGTACAGTGATCTGAAATTACAGGGTGGCAATAATAACACAGATAGAAGAGGTTACTCGCAAATAACTGGAGCTAGACCCTGCAGTGTGCTTGATGGGTCACCAAAGTAGATCCAAAGAGTTGAAACAAATAAGTAGATTCATCGACTTAACCCTAGTGCTTGCCAAACTTTGTATAATTATGAGCTGGAAAGTGAAGAGAGCTCCCAGTATAATGTCCTGGTTGGGGGAGGTTGAAAAATGCACTAAGGCAGATGCGTTAATAGCACAAATTTAAAGAGAGGAAGGAGGACTTAACTACTGAATGGTATGTGACATTAATCGCTCTGGCGGCCAAGTCAGATAACTGACCTCGTAAGGTCTATACATAAAATAAGCAAAGCCTATGCTATCATGCAATCATGGGGATGACCCAGTTACTGGAACAACTTGGCGCCGTATTATGGAATGTGCCCTGGGGGTGTAACAGGCATGTGCGCCCACTTTGAGCGACCCTGGGCACTTTGGTATTACAGAAAAGGCCGCAGACGCTTCTGTAATACAGATAGTGCTGGCACACACATGGTGCTAGTGCTATCATCAGAGGGTGTTTCATCATTTGCATGGGGGCATAGCCCCAAGAAAATGAGGGAATCCCTTTGCCTCTGTGCCCGTGCCGTACTATAGACATGGGTGCAGAGGTAAGGAAGATGTCAGGAGGTGCAATAACAGTGCGCCACTTGGAAGGTGGAGCACTGTCATTGCGCCCCCTGATGGAAGCCCTCTGGAGGAAGGATAGGGGGTCCTATGGACTCCCAGACATCCCCTTGCAGACAGGTGCAGTCACTTACTGCACCCTCCTGAAAGGGGTCTCTCTCCCAACTGAAAAGAGCAACTGGGCTGCTGTCTGCACAGTGAAACACGGAGCAGCTGCTTCAAATCTGCTCCGTTTTTTCATTGAATGCACTGCCCCAGGGCAGCATAACTTTGTGGCAGCCCTGGGGGCCGTGCATTCAATGTAATAGAATGCACTTTCCTTGTCTGTGCCCGGCACACCTGTTTTAACGTGCGCCATGGCGAACAACAGGTAAATTGCGCCCTATGTGTAATAGGACTCCTGATGGCTCTAGTTGACAGGGGTACAGGCCAGAGATAGATGAGGTGAATCCCTGAATGTCCCTTCATATGCAATTCTGCTTTTGATTAGTCCTTCTTTGTGTTTACTTAGTGCATCCTTGTAAAGCATTGAATGACCAATAGGGTGGGAGGGCACGAGGAGGAAGTATTGGGCAGGAACGGAGAGTTTGGGGAAGTGTTACATTATTGACAATACATTCAAACATGTTTTTCCATAGAAATACAGCAATGCATATGTATTGTTCCTATTTCCCATAAATGACTGTACCAAAGTAAGGTTCTGATATCACATTTGGGTATTGTTTTTTATCACAATAAATGACTAATAAAAAGCAGCTTGAAAACCATAGATTTCAGCACTCTATTTTGAATCCAAATTTTCCAGATATTCATCGATGTGGGATTGCTGTAATAATGTAATTTTCCCATTGATAGTCAATGAAAGCTAAGTCTTTAAAGTTTGGTCAATTTATGCTTCAAGTTCATGTGTAAAGGCAAACATGAGCTGCATCTATAAGTAAGGGCTCTACTCCCTCTTGGAGCTGGAAACTGAAACTAATTATCTCAGAACTAAAGGGATTAGTTTCAAATTCTACATCAGAGATGGCATTGCTCACTCTTGGAGTTAGATCTTGAAACTAACTATTGCATAATTGAAAGCATGAAAAGGGCAAGGGTCTGTTTCAGAATATGGGCAGCAGATTTTCACTTCACCCTCGGAGCATATTTCTGTCATCTGTCAACGTGACAGAGGAAATTGGAGGTTGCTCGACCAAAGTGGTTTTATCTACCATGGGAGGAGACACTTTTGAGAAGTTACACCAATTACCAAGTTGAATGGTGAA
Source organism: Triturus cristatus (assembly GCF_964204655.1). NCBI lineage: Eukaryota > Metazoa > Chordata > Amphibia > Caudata > Salamandridae > Triturus > Triturus cristatus. The sequence goes on from NC_140593.1 coordinate 412,741,089, forward strand.
CTATTCACTGCCAGATGTGGGGATTGGAATTCCACACTGTAAAGAAATGCCTCTGTTTGCATGATCACCCTTATAGTTTTGGACTGATGCTGTTCGTTTTTCGACTCTGGAAGTGCACTGAGGCCTGCTAACCAGACCTCAGTGCCAGTGTCTTAACCCCTTACAAAATGTATGTTAAATTGGCTTCCCTCAATTGGCATAAGCTGACTTACTTATAAGTCCCTAATATATGGTACTAGGGTATCCAGGGCATGTAATTCAGAGTGTCCACCCAGGGCTGCAGCACCTGTGTGTGACAAAGTACAAAATGGCTCCCAACCTGCCACTCTAGCATGGAAGAGCAATTTTAAAACTGCTAGTTCGACTTTGCCATTTAAACCATTGGCAAAGACCCCATTTCCCATAACAGTATATACAGGTCTCCCCTAAAGAGGGCCTATAAAACCCTAAGGCAAGGAGCTGTACACTCTTAAGTGGGGTATATACTTTAACATGTCCTAACAGTAAAACTTCCAAATTGCTGTTTTTACTGTGGAAAAGCTAGTAGCCCTATTGGCTAACACAGAGGTACGGGCTGACATTCCAGCCCTGCTAACATCTAAATGGGTGGCATTAAGCCCAACTTAATGCCCAAGTCAAATTTAATGTCACTTTTGTGGAAAGGCAACTTTTAAGAAAGTTGCCACTCTGTTGTCCAGTGGTCTTTTATAGTTGCTGGTCACCAGACAGCCTTCGGCCCTCCTTGGGAGTCGTGTGAATGACTCCCAGGCTCAGGAACAGTAGAGGCCATCCAAAGAAAGAGGTGTTACCTGTCCCTTGCAGGAAGCCAAACAGGCTATTGGCCCAAAAGGCGAGCTTCAAAAGGGAAACTGCCCTTGTTGGGCAAATGGCAATCACATTCGTGTAGGGCTGCTTCTTTCTTCAGGTAGACTGGCTGGCAGTGAGAACAGAGAAGGGAAACCAGTGGCCAAACTGTTTTTACCATTGGTGTGTAGTCCACAGGTAGCCACACCTCTAGGGTGGGCTACCAACCACCTAACATCCAAAGAAGGTTTCAGACATCTTGAGAATGAGCAGAATAGTGCACTCTGGGATTGCTAAATACCACACATAGCCGGTGAGCGGCAAAATGGTAACCCAGTGGATAGTGACTACTTCACCGACCAAGGGCACTTTCTGGACATAAAAATTACACCCCTGGCACCCTGAACCTCAGATCGCATCTGGACAGGAGACAGGCCTGAAGAGGGACTGCCCTGCTGACCCCAGGATCTGGTATGAGTGGCTGCACCAACCACTGGACTGCACCTGCTGCTCCATGGTCTAGCAAAGAGAGGACTGTGTGTGTGGTGCCGAGCTTCAGGAAAAGTTGCTCCTGAGAACCATTTCAAAGTAGTGACTCCAAAGGTCAGTATGGTGAACCCCTGTTCAAGCAGCAGGGCCACAAAAGCTGAAGTCCTGCCCAGTCAGTACCTACTCGCAAGGAATCACCACTGATTTCCGACGTGCAGCTGAGAAGGCCTCTACCCAAAGTTGCACTCATGTCTGTTGGACCGGGAGAGTCATCAGATTGGGATTGGTTGCCAAAGTTGGACACCAGCCCTCTCCAAAGGAGAGGGCTGGACCTACTGTGACGAAGATCACTAGTGACGCCGCTGATGGTCTTCTACTGGCTCAGAGAGGACTTTGAGGAACCCTTGCCCCTGTGGCCAAAGTCACCCCACCTTACACGTGGACCGAGGAATAATCCCTGGAAGGTCTCCATCAACCGTACAGTACCCAGAGCATCATACAACATCCGCAGCACTGTGCATCCCCAGCATCAGAACCACTGCATTGAAGTCTACGGAGGTCTTGATGTCAAGAGTGGAACTGAACTTGAGAATGGTTTGGTGACCAGGTAAGTTCAAGTAGTCCTTAGTTGCCCCCTGACCTACTCTCTGTTGGAGTAGCCGAACACAACTCTTTCAAAAGTTTACAAACTTTACAGTTACAAATGCTTGTTTGTGCTTTGGTTTGAAAAGCTGTGATTTACTATTTACTTAAAAAACTATATCTCTTGAACCCTCTAGTGGATCCTGCTCATCTTGGCGTCTAAAAATTTATTAAAATGACATCTATTTTTAGGAATTTGTGCCGGTTTTCTTTCGTCTTATGTCACTTTCTTATATCTTTCTTCGGTGCTTCTAAATGCTTTACACTAGTTCCTTTGTTTAAGCCTTGCTGCTCAAAGCCACAGCTGCCGAGGGTTGAACTAGAGGTTTTACAAATGAGCCTGACTGGACCCAAGATGGTGCAGTAAGTGTATTAAATGGTAAGGTCACACAATCATACCCCACAATCCTCACACACACACAAAGTGCAGGTATATTGTCAGTGCCAAGTATCTTGTGTCCCAAGGTGAGACTGTATGTGATTCTTAGGGTAATTTAGGATTTGGTAGAAAGTAGAACTGCCATAAATCAGCAGTTTCCCCTGCCCCGCTATGTCCAGGGTTCCTTCACCCCACTATCACCTGAGGCACTGCCTTCAGAAACCTTTACCCCGCAGTCCATCTACCACATAGCTCCCGGCAGAGCTTCCAATGCAGATTGTACTTGCCTTGGTCTGCTCTGGGAGGCTTGGCCTAAGCAGACAGAAAGAATCCACAATGGCCCCCAAATTCAGGGAGAAACATTCTTCCATGTCAGAGCATTTAATATTTACTATCTCAGAATCAAACTCTTCTTTTAGTGTTTTTTTTCTGAAATACATTAAAAAACAACTAGGTGTTATTTCAGGGCTTTCAGCCAAAACCACTTTTATGCCAAAAATGTTCCCCCTAAATAAGGCGGGAGCGCTTTCTAAAAAAATGATCCCTTACATACTGACGTGGATGCAGTGTGGTGTGCAGTTCTCTGTCAAGTGTGCAGAGGTGGGGGGGGCTCTGTTCCACCAATAGATCTGTGGTGCAGCTTTCTGATGTGTAAGAAAATCATAGTGGACTTACCTTAACAAGAAGTCTTGGAACTGCACACCAGGTCTCTCGAAGATTCCTCATGTAAGGTGGTTCCAAAGAAAAGCTTTATGTGCTGCGAAAGCTTTCATTCAAGAGAGCACTCTAGGGATAGCCAGAAGGTAACGAGTGTCTGTAATGTCTACATGGAATGTTGAAGGTGACATTGATTGAAAGCTCTGTGAGTTCTTGAGAGAGACTGGGACTTAGTTTAAGAATGAGATGGAAGGGTTCCAGGTCTCCTGAAAAACTTTCATTTGGGGGTGCCGTAAAGTATTATCTTAATTTCTACCTAAGCCTCATCACAAGTTATTTCATATGAGGAGTCAGAAGGTGCCAATTTTGAACTAAGTTTTAGTGAGGCAAATCTTTACATTAATGTGGCACTGTAAGGAAAGGGTGGACCCAAAGGTCCAGAATCATAAACGAAACACCAGAATCCCAAACTATGCGGCATTAATACAAGGTATAATTCCCACGAGGTTGACTAATGAGCCTGCAGGTAGGACTGAATAGATGTTGGATTATATGATTGCAACCAAGGTGACCTTTGTAAATCCTCAGGTCCTCAATACACAGCCGCTGTAATTTCAATTTACTCAGTAGCGACCAGCATGGGTCGCGGATGGGGGAGGCGGGCAGGGAGGGGGGTTGCGTGGGGAGGGAAGGGTTGAGTGCGGGGGTCATAATATAAAAAATAAAACCTACCTTTCCGCTGGGTCCTGTGTCTTCACTGATCCTACTCTTCTGCCTCCAGGAAAAGGAAGCAGACAGCCAGACTCCCTCCCCTATGCCAATCAAATGCTGCATGCAGTGTTGTGCTTGGTCTGGAGCGCTGTGACAAAGCAGCCTGCATGGAGAAGGGCAACGTGCGCATGTCTGGTTTGGGCAGCACAAGAAGGCCGACCAAATAGTCTGTGGGCACTCAGGAGTGGGCAAACCACTCCTCCCCTGCTCTGCTCGGAGAGCAGAGCAGCCCCACCCACCCACAAAGCAAACATACAAAGGTAATAACAAAAAGTTATTACCATTGTATGTTTTGGCTTTTTGCACTGCAAGAAAGCTATGGGGCGACGCTCCTCCGCCATAGTGGAGGAGCCACCCCTGAATTTACTACTGTCCTGGGAGAAGATGGGTGCAAAGGGAGAACATGGCTCACACAATAGAAAGGTTCCCTTTCTACAGTACGGTCATAGTAAATGATGACCTTAGAGTACACCAGGATATGACAATCTTTGTTGGGGCTTTTCAATGATTCCCTCACTATCACCCTGCAACAGTGCCCCTCATCTCTCCATAGCCCCTCTCTCATATGTATTACATTTGTTAAATAGCACCTCTAATACCAGTGTAGTGTGTTGGAGCACTTTATATCACACACAAATACAGGGATATTGAATCATACATGTGTAAATCAGTGTATAGAAAATGTTACATAAGACAAAGGAGACTACAAGGTGTAGTATTCATGTCATCCATACTGGTAGGCTTTTTTAAGAGTGTTTGTTCTGGAGAAGCACAAACTAAGGATTCAGATTGTAATACAGTGGTTAGAGTTGGCTTTACTAATAAGAATTTATTTGTACCCAAACAATCCCTTTCTAGTGACATTAGGATAATGGGAGACTCGGAAAAAAACATAACTCTATAACCTGTACCATGCAGTTTGTATGATTGTAACTTATGAACTGCACAACAACAAAAGGTTATCTATGACAAAAGCAGTAACCCACTGAGCTACGCACATAAAATACTGTTCTGTGATCTACATACTACATATCCTTTGCAGCAGGCATATTAACCCTGTGCGCTACCTTAGATGAGTCAAAAGGGCCACTAGACATAACTCCAATCTCTCTTGAACATGTACATAAATCACCAGAATTATCTTGACTCATTTATTGTTGCCTGAAAACTACTGGATATATAAGGAACTCTGCAATGGGTGCTTTCAAACTGCTGCACTGCTACAAAAAAGCCCCCAGTAACAAAACCAGCCTCCTATCCTTCCAGCCTCTCGGGGAAATGCCCAATGTTCTGTACAACCACACCGGCCTTTGGGGGACAGGTTTTTTTAATACGTAAATAAGATAATGTAAATTAAAAAGTTAGAGGTGATAGCTCTGTTAGCCTCTTGCATTGTCTAGCTCTGAATTAACAGCCCAGAGTGTAAGCGCGTAGGCCATATTTATAGTTTTTTCACGCAGCACAACGCAGTAAGCCACTATGCTGCGCCGCGCTGCACTAGGTGAAAGGGAAAGGGCAGGAATGTGCCATATTTAACATTATATAGCGCATTCCTGTCGTTTCTTTGCGCTGTCACACTTTTGGCTGCTTAGAGCCAAACCAGACACATTTGCACCAAGGTGCAAGGATGCCTGCATTGTAAGCAGTATTGTTTTTGTGCAGGAAGGGGCACCTTCCTGCCCAACAACAATCCTCAGAGGCATTTTCCTCTTTCTACGTGTGCTGCACAATGCAGCACATGTAGAAAGAGGAACAAACGAGGAGAAATAAAGATATTTCTCCTCATGATGCCTCACCTGTGGAGGCGTAGCATTTTGACGCATTCCTAGGTCTACCACTAATGGTAGATCTGGGATTGCGCCAACATCCATGAGTGGGTGTTTGAGAACACCCACGCCCCACCCATGGAACGCCTCCCTGGGTCAGAGTAACGCAAGACAGCGATTTGCGCTGCCTTGAGTTACTCCAAATTTGTCAAGCTTTGCAGAGCCACACAAGGTGGGCGTGCCTGGCGTGATAAATCTCACTTAGGTTTTGCGTCATCCTTTCGCCCACTGGGTGGCACAAGGGCAACGCCAAACATTGATGAATCTGACCCTCACTGTTTAATTACAGTAATTCCGAGTAAGGAATTAGAAGTACGGTGTATCCATATCTATGGCGTTCATATGTTATTATGTGCATCGCCCCAGATACAATTGCATAAGGGCTTAGGTTGACTTACCTTTAGGAAACCAAGAGCGTGAGAGGTCCTTTCCTGATCATGTACAGTAAAACTTTACATAGAAAAATGCAGACGCTGGAGTGATAGGCATGTGGTGCTACTTGGTGTCTAGACCGTACTCCAGCGATGGAGTAGAGTGAGAGGTGTTGGAAGGCCACAATTGGAGTGAGTCGCTGGGTAACTCCATCCGAGATGATGGTGGAGCAGCTGCTCCAGATCTGGTGGTTGATAGCTGCAGTTTCGGGTATGCGATGGTGGGGTAGGAGGAATCAGTACCAGATATAGTGAATGAGAAAGTGCTTTGATCCTTTTTTATATGCAAAATGTTCAAGACATCCATAAACTGCAAATTCATGAGAAAAAAAAATTAATATTTCTGAAGCACACATTTCTGAATGTTTTTTCTTCCTGCCATAGAGCCATGATTTAACACTCATAATTAGGTGGAGCGAAAACCTGGGTATAAACAGTACTGCATCAGTAATTTAAGGCATAGTTAAGCTTGTCAAAAATGCAGCTAGAAATGTATTTATGAGTTTTATAATGTGGTGCAGGTGCCATTTTGAATACTAGAGAGTGTCAAAGAACGACTGAGTTGTGTGAGCAGATGTAAAACAGGGGCTAAGCTGGTCTGGTTTGTAAACGCTAGGTGGAATGTTTCTAGTGCAACGAGTTCAGTGCAATTCAATTGAATAAAATGTAACAAATATAAAGACACACACGTAAAATTTCAATACCTTTCAACACATGGTTTCCTGAAAACTCATATAGCAGCAGGAATAGTACATATAAAAAGATCTCAGTAGTAACATAATTCAATAAAATTACAATTAAAATATGGTACAAACGTTAGACTCTCTGCAACCCAGTAAAAAAACAGAGCCTAATCAAAATCTTCTGATCATTTATGAATATGGATAGTTTGCCAAATGAGTTGAACTGGAGGACTTAGGAGGACAGGATAACAACCATCACATACAACTATATTCTGCACAGGTCATATGGATACAGTAGTGGCATATGTTTGCAATGGCTAGTTTGATGTCATAAGTGCTATAACTGCCATATAGAGTTGTGGTTATATTATGGGACACTATTATGTGGTTATCTGACATATCCATAGAAGCATGGTCTGGGTTATCCAGTTCACTGATGATGTGGCACATCACATGAGTAACTCTAAGAATTTAGAATACTGTTGTATATAAGTAATTCACTTCATCTATATACTGTGATAAAGATGTGGTTAGTTGTTGCAGAGGGGTATGGTGGTGAACCTGATTGAGACCTCTACAAGCACAGGATACGTACAGTTGAGAGGTACACAGTATGTGAAGCAGGTGTATGTGTGAAACAAGTAAAAATACCCATGAGGTTAATAGGTGTTCCCACAATGTATTCTCCCAGGTGCTTTGTCTGATGGAGTTCTGACCTGAGGAGACCCATTGAAATTAGTTTGTGGGTCGAAACACCAACACTGGAGTGGGGATTATCCAAAAATCAAATCATTTTCTTTCTGTATCAGTCATTAAATTGGACTAAATGTTTGGAAATATGGACACCCACGTTGCATATATGTATCATATTTTAATTGTTTCACTAGTGTCCTTATGAGCACTGCACCATCTGCTCTTTATTGATTTGTTGTCTGACACCTTCATGGAAGAATAATAAATTAGACTTATCATTAAGATCTACATGTACTTTAGCCTCATGGGTCACTTTGATTAAGATCCACGGAAACACTTGTTCTATAATTACAGTATACCCAAGTCGTTTGAGCACACTGGGATTTGGTCCAGTGTAGTTTTATATCTACAAGAGACATAGGGCACTAAATGTTCTTTTGCTCTGGGTAGCTTCCAGACATTATTTGTCCCTGCAACTCATTCTTTGGCTTGGAGGCCATAAGTGAGGTTTCCTACTGTTGATAATTATATCTACTCCATGCAAGTCCCAGCATTTACAGGCTGAGCCATCAGAGTTGCAGGCGGTGGTCTTACAGTTCACAAACGAACAAGGATTGCTAGTAGTTCATTTTTACAATGCTATCTCTGGCTCCATCTCCTCAGAGCACTTGGTTTCACTACACAGGTTCTTAGGCACCCAGTGGGTTAGATACCTGTCTCACTGCTGGACAACATTAATGGGGGATTTTGGTCTACACCCATGAATGGGTCACTGTCATGTTTTTTAACCCCAGTCTCTGCTCCTGCAAGATCATAAGTTCTACTTTTAGCACTCGAATCTAGGGGATCTTTTAAACGTGTTTGTTTCTGAATTTGATCTGTTTTGTGCGTTTGAAATGTTTGATTTGCAAGGGCTAATGTCGCTCCCCAAATCTTCACTTGAAGGGGCTGTTCAACAGTAATTGATTATATTCTGGTATCAGAAAATGTATCTAGTAACATAGAGGAAGTTAGGGTTCACCTCATGGGTTTTAGTGACCACACCCCCATTTCTCTGAGACTGCGTTGAACCCTCCTGCATGAAATGGTTAATTAGATATAAAACCAAGGGGCATATGTATCAAACGATTTTGTATTCGCAAACGCTGCGAATCGCAAAAAAACAGCGTTTGCGGATACAAAATCGCAAAATGAGATGTATGAGGCATTTCAGCCTCGCAATCTTAAGGAATCGCTAATTTTGCGATTTCTTAAGTTTGCGTAAGCATTTAAGAAATCGCAAATTGCGATTTCTTAAATGCAATGTAACACGCACCCAAGTTGTGCGATTTCTTCTTAAGAAATCGCAAATTACCACAAGCCTCAAGTTGATTTCTTTAAAATATGCACTTTTTTGCATATTTCAAAGTGCCATGTGGCGCACATACATGCCCTTAGGGCATGTATGTGCACCATATGTGCACACATGCTGATTTCAGGGGTGCATCAGGGTGTCATCATGACACCCTTGCACCTTTGAAAAGATTCTCAATTTGCGATTAGCAAATAGCGATTCGCAAATTGAGAAGGACTTCCCATTCATTGCTATGGGCCTCCTGGCCCATAGGAATGAATGGGAAGATATTCCTTAATTGCGATTTCGCAATTTGCTAATCGCAATCAAGGAATTGTAAGAATTCGCAAAATTTGTGCGAATTTTTAGATACATCCCGTTTTGCAATTCTCAAATAGCGATTCTCAAAAAATCGCTATTTGAGAATCGCAAATGGAGATGTTGATACATATGCCCCTAAGTGACCAAGGGAGAAGACTAAAATGATCAAAGGTGGCCCCAGTGGCATTCCACGTACACTTAAGAGAAGTCTGTTCCCTGGAACTAAATCAATGTCGGAGGGGTTCAACTAACCTCTCAGAGGTCTTAGGGGCCTTTTTGGTGATCGTAATTCCTACCCACGTTGCCCTCCATCCCCAAGACACATAAATGGCTTGATAAAATTTGTACCATGTGGCATAGGTGCTGAGGGATAATCCTAGAGTTAAACACCTGATCGCTAGCTGTAGGAGGCTCTACAAAGCCCAGATCCTTTGGAGGAAAAAAGAAATGAAGGGGGGAGCCTGGCAGGGCCTACTTTAGGCTTCCTCACAAAATAATAGTGCCAAATTCTAGGAAGTTGTTAATCGCCCTTTTTTATATAATGAAGATCAGGGACTAATGTCTACATATAAATTTCACCGGAGATATGGGTGAATCACGCTGAAGCAATATATAATATAGATCTCGAAGCTTTGCCTGAAGACACCATAACCCCAAGGGGTGTCTCCACCTTGTTTGTGGGTCTCGAGAAGGCAAAAAATGCAATTTTTGCCCTCCCTGGTAATTACACTCCAGACTCAGACAAAATCCCCACTGACCTCTTTTCAAGTGAGCCTGAATTTCGGACCCCAATCTTAGCCCACTGTATCGACACAGCTGTGGTGGATGGCCCACCCAAATCCTGGTCAACCTCAGGCATTGACCCTTGCTTCAAAATAGGTGATAGGGCCTCTCCCCTTTGTCATCACACCATCTCCTTAATAGATGCAGTAGTCAAGTTAGTGGAGAGGGTGATTCTCAGTAGCCTCCCTACTTGGCTAGAGGAAATTGGAATACTCTCCGACAGTTTGGTTTTAGACCAGGTCTCAGCACTAGTGATCAAAGTCTGAACCTGCACTTGATTGTGAATAAATGCGTGAATGTAATATCAGGTCATCGCCACCTTGCATTCATGGATCTCACTTCTGCCTTTGACATAGTAAATAGGGCTCAACTTTGGGAAATTATCTATGTGGGTGGATTGTAACATCGTGCATTTTCCACGTACAGGCACCATGATATGTCTTCAATGGTGTGGTACAATAGTGATGGCTCTTGGACCAAGTCTTTTAAAGTTAGGTGGGGTGTGCCTCAGGATTGCATATTGGCCCTCTGGGACTTCAACGCTTAATATACTCATTTGTGGCTTTCATGGCAGATCTAGACTTGTCAAACTATCTTTGCAAATCATACGTTATGACCATGGGCCTCAAGTCCACAAAATTCAGGCAGTTTTGTGCTAATGGTCATGTTTTGGAGAGGGTTCCCTCTTTCCTGTACCTAGGGGTTACCTTTGACTGTGCCAGTGCTTGGTCTCCCCTTTTGATGAATAAGAGAATCACTCTGATGAATATACTTGGAGCCATTTTCGCGTTTGCCTCTAGTTAGGCGTCATGTTAAAATTGTATTAGACTAAATGTGTTTCAGTTGTCGTATATGAAGAGGCTGTGTGGAGATATCCAGGAGTTGGCTCACTTTAGGCTATTGATGACAAATTTTGCAGAAAATTGCTGGGCATTCCGCATTGTCCACCCTCCTATATCGTCCACCAAGAATTGGGCCTACCCTATTTGAATGACATCATTGGTCTTCTCCCTCTTATTAAGTGGATCACCATCGGGACCAGACCAGAATGCAAGTTTAATAGGCTGGTCCGGAAGGATTGTCTCTCTCTAGACAGATGGAATCTGATCCCAAGACTGAGGTATGTGAACAATATTGCTCTCCCCTAGGGACAAGGGAGCTTTTGAAAACCCAGAAAAATTTGTGGTGAAAGCTGATCTTTCATGGATTTGAGTGAATTATTTGCGATGAAGATGTTTCATTAAGTAACAGGAGGAATTTACTTAACCCACAGTTACAACTCATGCCATCTTGCAGATGAGTCTTTTTATGTAACAGTATCTCCAGCTGGTTTTAAATTCTCTCCATCAGTTCTTATTAACCCGTTTTAGACTTAACATGTTCGATTACTTTATATGGCGTGTCAGTCCTTCTGAGCCAAATAAACAACCTGGTCCCTGTGAATGGGATGATTCTTCCGTTCCAGGTACTATGCACTTTTTCATGTTTTGAAGGTTTTATAGAAAACCCAGGCCACATTTTTTGGTGCCCCAGCTAAGAAGGATGAAATTTACGCTGGTGCACCCTCCCTTAATGTATTTGCATTTATTACCAGATAGTTATGTTTGTTTCAGCGTGGCAAGTTTTATAGCACTCTTAAATTAGGGAAATCATTGACCTGGATATGCATGAGTGCATTTTTCTCAATTTTTAATCTTTCTTCTTTTATCCGAAATGTATTTGAATTTTAAAATGATGCTTAATTTATTCAGCTGCTTTGTCTGTTGCATGTGCTTTTATCGTTATGACTTTATTAACCGAATAAAGTTTCATTGAATTGAATTATTAAAATAAGTAGACAGTGCAAAATACATTGTGACGAATGCCCATCACACAGGCAGTTTGTTAAACTCTAATCCAGGCATTTTGTCTAGGAAAACAACACAAGGACATGATTCAAGTTCAATCTGAATTATGTTAAAACAAATTAGTGCTGTGGGTTTACAATCGCCAATATGGTTGGAAACCATCCTTAAGTAACAGAATGAAATGCAAGGTAACAATCGACTTGCGGAGCTCCTTAGCATATCTATCCTCCTCCAGCCCGTGTGGAAATAATGCCTTAAACTCTCCTTTGCGAGCCCTGGCAAGTACCACCCATCAGGCGTTAGACTAACGCATTTTACTGTGGTGGTCGACATCACCGCACTAAATTGCATAAGACACGCATTCATACCGCCCTCTGACACCATTGGAGATGAGTGCTACGAGCGAGACAGATGTAGCAGCACAAGCCTGGTGAGTGCAGTGCACACACTGTGTGCTGCCTGACCACAACCTGCTGCAACATACTGGGAAGCATTGCGATTATCACCAATTAGAATTGGCACCGCGCCTTGACCTGAGGTCTAGCTGCATTCAATCAGCCACTCACTCTCAGCCTGGGCTGCCATGCAGCCTCACGTGATGTGGATGTCACAGAAGGACAACACAGTTTCTAGATCTGTGGCGCAGTGATCAAATCAACTGGCAGTGCACCTGCACTGAATGATCTGGAGTGGTGCCTCGACTTGCTAGGTTTCCGGCAACTGGTGCCTCCCTCACACGGTTTATGATTATGGCCAATCAATGAGTGGCAGCGGAGGGCAAATTAAGCTTTCTTTTTCTTGTATGGCCCGGTGCCCCCCTCAGGCAGAGAGAGAGTATGAGGTTGGAGTCCTCTGGTCCAAATGGCACCTAATTGGTGGTGCACTCTGTGTGCTAACCTCAAACCTTGATAGGGTCATCAGTGCGCTTGACTAGCAGGATGTTTTAATCATACTATCGTGCCAGCCCCCAGGAAGGCATCACTGGTGCACAAGCGGGCCTGCCTGAAAAAACCATGCAGGGGTCCTCTAATCATCGAAAACTGCTGCCAACTAGAGCAATCCAATCTTGGATGAGCTGCCTGTGGCTCTCCATCCACTCTGACTCGGCTTTAAACCGCAGCTGAATCACGGAGACACGTCGCAGCTCAGGACTGTAAATAAAGTTAGTTGGCGAAGCGTTCAGCATTGAAACCCACTGCCAGGCAGTGGTGGATTGGCAGCAGTCAGGTGTGAGTCAAGCACTCTGCCTAGGGTTGTCACATTCCCAAGAAAACTTTATTTGTTTTTTCAAGTCTGCTAATGCCTGGACATGATATTAAATATAACTGGAAAAAAAATCATATTTATTCATTTGTGACGTGTCATTTCTAGTTCGTTGCGCGCGCTACATCGCATTTTACGATGCAGCGCGCGCAAAGGAATTTGTTTTATTTATTTAAATGTGTACTTACCTCCGTTCATCCATATTCCAGTGTTTACATTTCCCCACCCTGCCCCTCCCCCGCCCCACCTCACCGCCCCACGGAACTCCCTCCACGGACCGCTACTGCTGACCACTATCCCTTGCAAAACTCCAGGAGAGAAGGGACACATATCCCAGCTGACAGGAGAGGCAAAGGACACAACATCACCAGCCACACCACACACAGCACCACCACCTCCAAACCAGCAAAACGAACCCCCTGCACAACACACACCATACACAGCAGAACCACAACCACCACTCACACCCCTGCGCCCACAATCCCTATGCACACCACACACCATGGCCACACAGAAAATGCCCAAATTCACTGAGAGTGAGTTGAAGGTCATGGTAGATGAGATAGTCAGAGTGGAACCACATCTTTTTTGTACCCTGGTCCAACAGACACCATTAGCCACAAGGACACAAATGTGGGCTAGGATAGTCCAAAGGATCAATGCAGTAGGGACCACCCCAAGATCAAAAAAGGAGATCATGAAGCGGTGGCATGATCTGAAGAGGGTGGTCAAGGAGAGGAGGAGCAAGAACCGTTATCCTGTGCCACAGGAGAAGAGGGCAAAACCAAAAAGATCTTCTAAATGGGTAACACCCAGTTCTCTGTGGCTAACATAAATGGAGCAGCTTGGGGGAACCGTCAGCAATCTTCTCAGGCAGCTTTTTTCGGAAACCTGTAGATCATTTGAATACATGTAGCCTCAGACTCCAGCCCCGTAGGTTGCCAACAAGATTTACTTAGCCCATTGTATTTGACCCATTTCTTTTATGGGCTTCATCCCAAATTCAGCGAGAATTTCAATTTTGCACTGATAGCTTTATCAAAATGATTTTTTCTAGTGTTTATTAACGGCTGTGCATCAAATTGATCTCCCCAGTAGGAAAATCAACAACCTAATTTAACACCTTAACTGCTGAGTCTTTCACCATTCCCCAAGCCGTCCCCATTCCTGAGCCCTTTTTTGGCTATTTGGGGTTGTTTGCGCTTATGGCTCCATACCTTATTTTCCACATAAGGATTCCACCCCAAATGTTCTTCTTTTATCTAAATAAAATAATCAAATCTTTTACAACAGGTTTTGCATTTTTCATAAGGTAGCACATTTTTCCTATTTTTTGTGCTTTCAACCTCTTTTCACTTTGAAGTGGAAACCACTGTAAAACCCATGGGTGATCCAGGAATGCTATATATTTCTGTGAAGTAATAAAAATTCCGAATTTAAAAATCGGTCATGTGTGTAGATCCCTGTTAGACCTGGCATCATTTGGTGTGTTTCCCCTTTCCGACCTCCTGGTTTTGACTCTGTTTTTGCTGATTTAGTGTCTCTATGCACTTTCTATCTGCTGTTCAGTGTTAAAGTGCAAGTGCTCCTATTGTAAATTGGATTATGGATTGGTGTTTCCATGATTGGCATATCTGATTTACTGGTAAGTCTCTAGTAAAGTGCACTGAGAGTGCCAGGGCCTGTAAATCAAATGCTGCTAGTGGGCCTCCAGCACTGATTGTGACCCAGCCTCTTCCGGGATCTGACAGGAGCAGGCGATCCCCTGTTGGTACAGTGTTCACCCGGTCATTGACCGGTGGAGGCCTGCACATGACGCGCACAGAATGACAAGGAAACACTGTAGGTAGTGAAGATGTTCTCTGCCTTGCCTCCTCCTTGCTGCAGAGCAATGTGGGCTCACAAGTCCAGGAAGCCCAGTGTCAAAAAAGTGTCCTGCACAGTGGGAGAAGAAAGCATTCTATTTAACGCTTTTGTTCTATGCCTCGCATCCTGCTTGCTGCATGGCAATGTGTGCTCAGAAGTCCAGGCAGCCCAGTGTTGAGAAAAGTATAGAGTGCAGTGATAGAAGGAAGCATGATATGTAGCGCAGTTTTTCTATGCCCACCTTCTCTTTGCTGCAGGGCAGTGTGGGCTCAGACGTCAAGGCAGCGCAGTATTGGCAAAAGCATCTTCAATCAGTTATTTACCCCCAGGGTGCTATAGATGTAACTTTCCCATCAACAGTGCAACCCATGAAGCACTGAAGACAGGGAGTTCCAAGCATCCAACCTCAAGGGAAGCGTTGTTGCTCACCCTTGGGGCTAACTCGGCAGGACGGCACTATGGAGTGGAGTAGAAGTGCTTCCGCTACCACTAATGACTACACCCTTGATGAAATCATGACGTAGCGCAGGCAAGGTAGCTGATGTCATGAAAGTGCTCACAGACGTGCTGGAAGCCATTTGTCTTCCTGCATGTATGTGAGAAGAATCTCTAAAGAAAAAGAGCAGCTCATCTTTTTTTTTGGTGGCCCACAGGGGAATCACAAGAAGAAAGGTAAGTGTTTCTCCTTTCCCCCAGTACCACTCCATTGTGGATTTCTGCTGAGGAATCATATGCAGGACCACAATCCCTCAGTATTGAATCCTCACTAAACCACCAGAGTTTTGTTTTGTGAAAAAAGGGCGTGCCCCCCTGGCAGATGATGGCTCCCTGTGAACTGTAGCTTGATTGGCTGTGGGTTACGCCCCCTTAATGGCCATTTTTTGTGTCTGGTATGCCCCACCGATGAAGGTGGCAACACAATTACATCACCAGATCTCGGTTTATTTAAACCAAAAATAGTCGGAAGAGTGCCAACCTAACCTATCATCCTAAAGCCCCAGAAATCTTTTTGACCCCCGGGGAGCAGATCCAGGGATTTACCCTTATCTGCCTCCGGGAGGGGGGGCAGAAAGCCTACTGGATGCCAGAGATAGATTAAAAAAAAAACAACAGGATAAGAGATGATTTGTCCTGGCATCTGGTCCTGTCCCACCCCTAAAACCACAATAATGTTTCTGACCCAGGGCACAGCGCTCAAATACTTCAGCCATCCTCATGACAAGTGAGAAGAAATTGTGATTCTTTGGGCGTAATATTGATGTTTGGATCAATTGCTTCCCCAAATAATAGAAACCCTGTCTGGTGCTCCGCTAGGGGCTGTAAGTCAGTGCTAGGATGGGCACACCCCTACTCCATTCTTTTTCTCACTTTTTCTGCTGGTCAGGTGGGCTTGCTCTCCTCCACCACCCTTGTGCGGACAGTGGTAAATACCCCAAGCAGCCTAACCTGTGGAAAGCCCAACAGACTACCAGGGAAAAAGTAAGTAAAGTAATTGTATGGGGAGATAGACCAGCTTGACTTCGCGCCCTACTCTCTGGCACCAAACAGTATTTCTGCCCTCAGATTGGGAGGATTTGCCCCTTTTCTGACAGCCCATCTGTCAAAACTACACTCAAAGAAAAACTTCTTTCCTCTCATTTTCCATGGTGAATGGTTGCCCAGTTTGTTCGCTTAGTCAGTCATCAACCAGGGTGCAGCCCTTGACATTTCTGAATCCTAGCAGCCTAGAAAAATCCATGGTGATTTGTTTTATTATTTATTAAAATACTTACATGCACCAAATTCATACAGATACTTTTTTCTTATTACATCCCAATAATATTCTTTTGAAACAAAAAATTGTTTACCAACCTAACTGCCACTTGGGGACATGGTGAATTTAAAACAGCATCTTTCGCTGTTCGCACCTCTCTCCCATTAAAATAGGTTTCAAGTAACACACCCCTTTTATGTCTCACGCTGGGTGTATACAAATTATGTTTCACAATATTTCCTTATTGTTGTGACACAACATACAGAAATCCACATTTTTCACTGCAGACTCATGAAGTCCTAAATTCAAGGATTCTGAATTGTAAACCTCAGATTTAAAAATGTAAGGGACATAGTCATGGATGTGGTAAATCCTAAATAATCTTACAGACCAAATTCCATTACATCTTACATATATGAAAGCTTTACATTTTGTTGTTTAACTCACTGAAGGATGATGTTTTATGGGTCGGTGTTGAATTCTGAAAAAATGCATCTTTAAAATAAATCCTGTGAATTGATCCTCTGCTGTTCGTGAGGTTGTGCTAAACGAGGCGTAAAAATCGTGCGTGTATTTGAAATCCTTATTTTGGGTCTTTTTCTTCTATTTAAAACCTGAGCTGCGTCACTTGTACTGGCTCAGAGTTATTTGCTTGTGGCACTTCCCTTTGCAATGACAGAGACAAGCAGCAATAAAAAACAGATGCAAACTTCACCTTTTTTTAGGTTTTGCCTGAGCCAGCGCATGCGCTGCTCTGGCGAGACATTTAGTGTGTGGGCTTTAAAAAGCCAACCACAGCTTTTTGTGTGGCCTAGAGCGTGCGGTTACGCGCACAGTTACGAGCAGAGGCGCCATCTGGCTTTCCTCTCTCGTCATGGTTTATTCACTTTCACTTTCGCGGCCACGTTACTTTCATGGCCGCGCGGCCTGCCCCCTTCACTTCTTAGTGCGTGCTTTTCTCTCTCCCACTCCCTGCCCCTGTTCTGTGTTCTTCTTTCACTGTCATACAGTGACAGTTTTTGCCTCTCTCTCATGCCCCATTCTCTGCCTTTCCCTTTATCTCTCATTTATGGCTGTTGCGCAGCCCACCAGAGACATATTTCCTAGCAGCGGACCTGTACTCTCATGAAACTACTTTACGTCGCACAAACGACAACAACCTGTGCTGGGGTTAGCACCACCAAACAGGCAGAATACTCTTGTCTCAAAATAAGGGACAATTTATATTTCTTGACTTGTCGACTTGGCACTTTAGTTTGAAAATAATTAGGAAAGCAGCGATTCAATACAAATGCAATAAAAGCATGAGGTGCAAGGTCAGATTTGCTTGTTATTAGGGTTGACACTGGAAGAACACGTTGGCATTTGAACACAGTTCCCTAGTGCATAATTTGCCTGCTCAGGGGGGTTAAGTTACATCCTTTTCCCCAAACAATAGACAATTTTGACATTGAAACGCAGCTACTTCAGAAACGTTAGCATATGTAACAAATAACTGCTTCCTTCCCACCCCTTCCAGCCTTTCTAAAACATATTTAATGTTTAGTTTGGATTTAGGCATCTCTGAGCACCAGCACAGCACTACCTCTGCACCAGTGCAACACCACCTCACTAACAGGGCAGCACTACCTCAGCATTAGAGCAGCACCATCACCTCCGCATTAGCACAGCACCAGCACAGCATCACTCAGCAGCACCTCTGTACCAGCGCAGTATCTCCTCAGCACCAATCAACACCACCTCAACACCACCACAGCACCATCTCAGCATCAGCATAGCACCACCTCTGAGTCAGTACACCACCACCAATTCAGCACCAGCGCAGGCCCACCACAGCACCAGCACAGCAACATCTTAGCAGCAACTCAACACCAACGCAGCACCACTTCAGCAGTAGCACAGCACCACCTCAGCACCAGTGCAGCACCAACTCAGCACCAGCGCAGCCCAACCACAGCATCAGCGCAGCACCACCTCAGCAGCAACTCAGCACCAACGTACCACCACTTCAGCATTAGCACAGCCCACCTCAGCACCAGTTCAGCATCACTTAAGCACAATCACAACACAATTTCACCACACACTTCCACACCTAATAATTTCAATCCAAGTCACAAATTTCTACTCCACACCACATACATCCACTCGACTCCAAAAGAAACACATTGGTAAAACAAGCATTGGCATAGCCAATAGGTCTCGCCTTTCGGACCTTATAAGTGCTGAGCCATGCAACAGTTGATGTTGCACCAAGGAGGATATTGTGCTGCATAAACTAAATACTTATAAGTTCCCAAAAGCGAGACTTATTGGCTATGCCAATGCTTGTCAATAAGAATCCCATGCCCCCCTCTGTTAGTAGCAATTTGATGCACCCCCTTCTTGAGCTGTTTGCTGTTGTTTACTGTAAAGTCATCGTGTGTTACTTCTCGTTTGGTTGCAGTAACATCTACTACAATAGAAAAAGAAGAAATACAATTATAAAAACCAATACACTTGCAACAAGAACCATTTGAAACCGAAGCAAAAATTCAGACTGCTAGGCTGCTGCAAAAAGACATTGATTTGCGACCCACCGACCTGAAACAATGTACTATTTGCATATTGTGGTAATGCGTGGGACCGCACGAGCCCGGCCCCTCCTCATACGAGGCTTCTTTCTGTGCAGTTCTGCGATATATGATCAATCAGCCATGCGTTTAAAGAGATGTGCCCCTCGTCTCTTTTTACATAGACCGCTTATACATAGTTAGTACTACTAATTATGGCGGTAATAAGGGGGGGTTGTGTATTTATATCTCAGTCGAGGCTGGGGTATTGAACGTTAGGATTAAGCATTGTTCTGAGTTTTTTCAGATTTTGAACTTAAAGTTAAAGTGTAATAAGGAGGTGGTTATAGTGAATTTTTATAACAATATTCCAATAGACCGCAAAGAGACTGTCTTCAGGGAATTAAGTAACATTTTAAAAATTATAGAGGAAACCACGATAGGTGATATGCTTCTATTATGGGTAGGGGATTTTAATTGTTCTCTTTGTGTGCACAGTGAACAGGGCATTTGTGGCCTAGGGGAAGACAAAGAGGAGAATTCCTCACATTTTATGCAAAACAAAAGCGGGGAGATGTTTAACGACATATTATATCATTTCGACCTAGGTTTTGCCAATGAACTTTGTCCAAACTCTACACCCTTTTATCCAACTTTCAATGGGAGAGGTTGTACCTCCACTATTGATTTTGCTGTACTTTCCAAACGATATGCTTCCAGTATCCAGGAGTGTACAACAGAGGAAATCTCCATGAGTGATCACTATCCAATTAGCCTAAAGTTGTCTGCTCGGAGAAAATATATAAAAAGTAAGAGTCAGGCACCTTATGACTACGGGGTGCGATTCGCGACTACAAATGGTTATTCCCTAAAATGGGATAGAGTAGAACCTGAAGCATTTTTGCATAGTCTAATCACTAAAACTCAGCACGAATGGGAAACATGCCTCACACAGGGGAGTGTTGCTGCTGATGTCTATTCTGCCTTCTTAGAGATATCAGAGGAAGCCCATAGACTCCTAAGGAGGGAAATTAATTGTGGGAGACCGAAAGTAAAGGGTTGGTTTGATAGTAACTGTTCTAGAGCCCATACTTATCTTAAAAGGACCTTGCATGTAGTACCAAAATGTAAGGAGGACATTAAAAAGGCAAGGACTGCCTATCATCTAGCCCGGAAAAAGCGTAAAAGTCAGTTAAAGAAAGAAGCTTGGGAAAATTTACATCAGGCTTGTCTAAGGAGGGACAATACTAATTTTTTGGGGATCTTTATAAGTCTACGGGAGCTGTTCTGGATAGGCGAGCAGCTGATGATCAGGGTGTCTTCCCTCTTGATGTGAATTTTACTCTGGAGGAGGTGATAAGGGCCATTAGGGAAAGTGCGGCTGGAAAAGCACCTGGCCCGGACGGGGTACCAGTGGATGTCTACAGATCAAATATTGACCTGTGGGTACCACTGTTAACGATGGTATAAAATAGTAGTTCCACTTTTAAACTTATTCCTACGTGGACAGATGCGATAGTGGTACCCATTTTTAAAAAGGGGAACAGGAATGAACCTAGCTGCTACCAGCCTATATCACTTCTGGATGCTCTATTGAAAATTGCTGGGAGAATAATCCTCAATAGACTTCAAACCTGGGCGAGTGAGGCAGGATTTTTAACAAATCTACAATATGGTTTCCATTCGGGCATGGGAACTATGGAGCAGGGATTGAACCTAGCCTTGATTATAGATAAATATACTAAGGCTAAGAGGGGGAAACTTTTTCTTACCTTTGTAGATTTGAGTTCAGCCTTTGATGGAGTTGACCATGGCATGTTGTGGAACACCTTAGAAGATCTTAAGGTGGACCGGGTTTTAATATTGTTTATAAAGGAAATGTACAGGAATGCAGGGGCGAGGGTGCGTTATGGGAATACGGGGGAGTGCTCGGCAAAATTGCCAATTGAAAAGGGTGTCAGACAGGGGTGTATATTGGCTCCTTTTTTTTTTACACTTTATATTAATAGTTTGGGTCATCACCTCATCAGAGATCAAAATGACTACCTGACTATTGGGGGCACCCCCGTCCCAGATGATGCGGTGATTATGTCAAGGACCCAACTAGGCCTTCGGTTAATAGTGTTGTTATTTATATGAAAGAGAGGGGCCTAAGAGTGAATATAACAAAGACATTTACCATGGGTTGTGGTAAAAATAGAGGTACAACATGTAATATCTTTATTGATAACAGAAAGGTAGAAAATACCAGTACCTTTTGTTACTTAGGCATTACTTAGGCATTACTTTTGACAAAAAGGGAACATGGAAATCAGCTATTAAGGCCAGAAAATTGAATTTTAGCAGAGCAGTGGGGGCAGTTATGAATTTCGCCAAAGAAATTGGAGGAAGACCTGTACAAGAACTCTTGGAAGTCTATAAGGCCAAATGCGTTTCCACCGGGCTGTATGGGGCCGGTTTATGGGGCATCAAAGAACCAGATATTATACAAACCTGTGAAAATGGATTTATCCGCTATCTTTTGGGAGTCCCTATTTCTTCTGCCACGTATAGCTGCCATCAGGAATTGGGAATCTCCTATATATCGGATACCATTAAGATAGCTCCGTTATTACTGTGGCATAAGGTGTGGGTCACAGATGAGACAGGCTTCAACAGAGATGTAATCTTGGACTGCCTTAAATTGTAGAGAGCTAAAGATATGGCGTGGCTTAATTATATAAAAATGATAACTAACGTCATTGGGTACCCTGCATATTTTACGGACCCATGTAGTTTGGAGGATATTTCCAGGAAAGATTTGAAAGCATATTGCTTGAAATTCCTCGAAGACCAAAGATGGTCCAAAGAGAGAGTAAAACACACTGTAATGGCAAACCACTTGATCTTGAGTGGCCCGGGACTTCAACAATATTTGCTGTCAGTACAAGATAGTTTTAGCCGTATGCTCTTGGCTCGTTTTCGACTTGGCTCCTTCTTCAGAATGGTTTTATTCCCGGTGGTAAATGTCTGGTCAACTGATATATCTGTATGCCCCTGTGATGATGTCTCATTACAATCAACAATGCACTGCACTTTATTCTGTAAAAATGTCTCCATACCCAGGCAGATGTACTTTAGATCGATTCTTAAAAGCTGGAATATTAGATATTGCAGGGTAGCATTTCTAAGATTACAGATGTTGGAAACACCGGCAACTATCCTGGCTGTTACAACTTATTTGAAGGCGATTATTAGATCCTGGGCTACAATGTAGTCTCTGTAATTTTATTATATTTTAAAACCTTTTATACACTTTTTAGATTGTATTTTTAAATATAGATCAAGTCAAATTATCTATGAATTTCTGTGATTAATTGTTCCTCCTTATAGTAATATATTTCTGTATTCAATTAGCGTTTTTTTCCATGTCTATATACACGATTGTTACCATGTACTTTTATGATTTCTTCTGTCATGAAATCGAATAAAGTTAATTTGATTTATATGCTTATACATAGTTAGTGCTCTCTTTATTGGTTAGTCAGAATGCAAAATAATTGCTAATGTCTGGTTCTATCCTTTCGTTTACTTCGGAAAGAGAAGGGATCGTAACCAGTCACCCACACAGCAAGCCAAATCCATTAACCCATCTGTATGGTAAATGGGCACAGAGAATGAACATTTAAAAATAAAAGCTGTCATGAATAATATTAAATGTTGTATGTCAAGAAATTGACTACAAAATTGTGTGATACAAAAATATTGTAGTTGAAATATTGCAGGAAAAAAATATCGACTTTCAGTACTTATTATAGTAGGTACAGAAATGTTGACATAAAAATATTGTGATTAAAAATACAGTAAATACAAAAATACTGAACACCAAAATATAGACAGCAAAATGATAGTCATTTTAAAAAGAAAGCATAGAAATATAGAGTCACATGAATACAGCCCTTGTAAGATCAATTCCCTACAATAAACTTTTAATTTAAATTAATATTTCAATAAAAAAAAATCCATCTTTATTCAAAACAAATCTCATTTATATTTCTAAACTTAAAAAAAATATTATATTAAAATATCTAAATATTTAACATCAAAACCCCTACTTTAAACTTACAGTTTAAATATGTAGTATATTAAGCATATTTATTAAAATAAAATATTATTAATAGTATACATTTTTTTAAATTATTTTTATTAAACAGACAAAAAACTGCAGTGACAGTAGGCATTCCAGATCAGAAGGTAAAGATAGCAGCATCCACTGACATAGTCCTATAAGGATAGCAACATATCGGCAATTGACTATTGTATCAACGATACACAGATTAGCGGTAAGATCCATACAATCAGCATTACGAGACATCATCATTAGTACCAACCAGGAGCTCATAGAGTTCACCCCATAAGCATTCCACTTACCTCATATTTTAGTTAATTTATTTGGACAGCCCCTCCCCACATAACCTCCCTCTCAGCCAGCATGCACCAATCCATGTCTCTTTGCCAGTCCCCCAAACTCGGGCACAATTTGGATCTCCACATGCCGAGCTATATTTTGCTTGGCCACCATCAGTCCCAATGTGAGCCTTAGTCAGTCCATACGATTGCGGTCTGTTTCAGCTCAAACATTGAGGAGGCACCATTTGGCCGACAGTGCCAGATCGCTCCTCACCACTTAACAGAGGCAAGCCAACACTCTCCCCCAGTAACGTCGGAGCGTTGGGCAACTCCACAGCATAAGGAAGAACGTACCCTCCTGACCACACTTCCTAGGATACCAAGCATGATCTGTTTTGCTATTTTTAACAAGGGTAGTACATGCAGAATAGCTCCGGTGAAGAATTTTAAATTGCACAAATCGAAATCTGGAGCGTATGTCCACCTCCCAGGGGGAGGCCAAGGCTTCAGGCCACTCTCCATCCTTCAAATCCCTTTTGCCTCCCTCCCAGCTCATCAACTGCTTGGTCAGAGGATCATGAGAGCTATTGATCAATTTACAATAGGTGAACGAAAGGGCATGTCTTGTATGTATTCATTTAGCAACCAATCCTCAATCAGAGGGGACTCAGGGAGGTCTATCACCATAGGGATTGCCTTCCCCAGGGCGTGTTGAATTTGTAAATAGTGGAAGGTCTCAGTGGGAGCCAGATTGTACTCTCTTTGTAACTCTGTGAAAGGAAGCACACCTCCTTACTTCCATAGATCACCCACCTTTAACAGACCCATTAAGTCCCATGTGTCGAAACCTCATTGTGTTGTTAAGGTGCCCAGCTTTGCCGTATCCCACAAGGGATACGGCAGAGAGGGTATGGCCCCTGACCCCCAGAGATGGCTCTAAGATGGCCACCAGGTCGCATGTTGTCCCTGTCCACCCTGTACGCCGGTTCCCCCTCCAGGAGATGGACCCAGTGGTTCATAACCATCAGTTGTGCCACCCAGTATTACTTTTTTATTTCGGAAAAAGCTATACCTCCATCAAACCAGTTCCGAGTCAGTTTCTGCTGGGCAATACATGGGGGACCCCCACCAAAGAGAAGGGCACTCACTTCACTGTCTATGATCTGGAAATAGGAACAGCCATAGAGTGTTATGGAGCGCAAACAAGAATCGGGGTAGGGCCATCATCTTGAAGAGGGAAGCCCTCCCCAAAAGAGACAGAGGACATGCCCTCCAGTGCCGGACACCACACAGTCTTGCCAACGGCAGCTAAAGATTATGTGCATAAAAGACCTTCTGGTCACGCATGATGAAAATCCCAAGTATCTAAAACCAGCAGCTACTACCTGGGCTTTACAATTGATTAGCAACACTGGATCTGCTCTGCTAAGTACATATATCAGTGATTTATTCCAATTAATGGTGTAACCAGAGTACCTCTGGTATAATGTGAACATGTACATAATTCTGTCAAGGGTGTTTGCCGGATCAGCAACATACAGCAGAATATCATCCGCATAGAGGGAGATTCTGTCTTCCCATTCCGCAGTCCATCGCAGCCCTCTGATCATAGAGTCGGTTCTCAAGCAGGCCGCCAATGGCTCTACCATATTGGGGAGATCTGCCACCATGTGAGGTGGGTGGACATGGTGTCTATTTTTATCTCCAGGACATTGTGGACCCTGCTGCTATAATGTCCATTAGGGTGGGGGTATCCGTAGCGTTTGAAGATTGTGCCATAGACGGCTGCTGGTCTTCTGATGATAGTTTATATGCGGTCTCCTTGGATAGAGTAAACTTGTCCAATTTAGTTTGGTTTACACCACGGGCCCCTCTACAACCTGTCATCATTGGGAATCCAACCAGCCTCGATCTCCCCTACAAGAGCCCACAGTGATGTGGTGGAAGAAGGGTGGGGGGGTGGCTGGGTTGGTACTCACCACCGCCTGCCAAGGGGCAACAGACAAGCCCCAAGCGACCTGTTAGGTTTTCCCTCTCCACCCCTGTACCTCCAGGAGATGAGTTCACTGGGAGTTGTGCACTGCAAGATTTACACCCTTTCGGTGATGATTAGGCCAGTGTAAGGACTCTCACTCCTCCAGGCGAGGCCACTGCACGGGTGCCTCAATAACTGCATTTTCTAGAGCGCCAACGGTCTCCCAATCCTGGTGTAGGATATCCAGCAAACATTCACTGAGCAGGTATGAATTATTACACTGGGCAACTGCCTCCAAGTCGCACTTTCTTCAGTTAATCAGGTAGTCTTTGAGGGGTGAGGCAATTATAGGAATAGCACCGTTATTGGTGGGTGTAGGCTGGAGGGGCCAGACGGTGTCAGGCAACTGGGAGGTGTAGTGTACTGCAAGGAGTGATTTCCTCCTGCAGTGCCACTAAAACAGTCAACAGAGGGCCGAAATTTCCTCATCCCCGGGACCCCACAGAAGCTAGCCACCCAGCATAGCGGCAGCTGCACCCCACTGCTGCCGAAAGAGTCAAATCCAGAGGGCTGCCCCAAGGACCATCTCTTGTCACACATGACCCCACTCCCCGGTTGGCATGGGGAAGTACGGCGAGCGACAGTGCAGTTAGTCGCAAAGATTGACACAACAGGGATCGGGCGTGACAGGGCATCACCATCCATGGGCGCCGCACCAGTCCCAGAGGCAGGCGGGTGAGCCCTGATGGATCCCTGTGAGGTTCTATCACCTTTGGCTCCCGCAGCTCTCCGACAACGACACCAGCACTCCAAAGCACCTCCATGCACAGAGTGCTGGCAGCTCCGCAGTCGATTCCAAGGCAGTCGCTGCATGGTGGTCCTCACCCCAACAATATGTCAGCGTGCATGTCCTCCACCTCCCCACTGTACGCAAGGCCGCAGCACCACCCCGTCTTTGAGGCCACATTGCAACTCTCATCAGGGGAATGGTTTAAGGGCCCAGAAACACATCAGCAGTATCCCCATGAAATGCAGGACACGGTGATCAAGACCTGCACTGTCGGCAGACGGATTTTGTAATGGATGAATGGGGATTAGTGGGGCTGGCGACGGGAGCCACTTCAGATAGTTGGCCACTCCCCCAATAGCATACATTTTTTAAATATTTAAATTTGCATTTCCCATAAAATCTTCTTAAATATTTTAACATTTAATATTGAATAATTATAAATCACTTTAAACATATTTAACAACTTTTCAATAGATTTAATTAATTAATTGCTTAGAAATTGAACACATATCCCACATATTTAACAACATAACATTATAGTGTATTCATTTAATTTACTTACTTTAATAAAACAAACCTCAGTAAAGTTAAAAATCAATGGGAAAAAAATTGCAGTTCCATTTGTTGTCCCCAAACATTGAGAAAACTGTATAAACAAAAGTAGAGAAATTAATGAGGGTCACATTTATTATTCATACTCCAATTCCAAAAACAGAAGGGAATGTGTATATATTCTAGGGTGATTTACTATTTCAACTTATGCCCAACATATATTGGTGTAAGTGCATATATTTTGGGAGAAAGGATTTACTATTTTAACTCCTATCCCACCAATGTTGGGGAAAGTACTACATAAGTGCATACATGGGGTTACATTTAATAGTCTAATTCAGTCCTACTAACATTGGAGCCCTACTAACATTTGGTATCATGCATCTTTTTTTAGGGGGGGGCAGATTTACTATTGAAACTCCAATTCTACTAACATTGGGGTATGTACATATATTTGGGGGGTGGAGGGAGATTTACTGTTTTAACTCCAGTTCCATAAATATTGTGGAAAGTGCAGACATTTGTGAGTTCTCAATTACTCTTCTAAATTCTGTCTCACTTAACTTGGGGAGATTTACAAAGTTAGGAGGAGAGAGTTTCTGATTTACTGACCTAGCTAAAAATAAAGAAAGTTTGGACAAAAACAATATGCATGAAACAGTTTGATTAATGATACTGTCAAACGCTATGAAAGAGTTACTATTATTATTTAGAAAACAACATCAGTTAACTATATTAATTTGAGGTTAAATCTGACATTTATAAATATAGAATTTCACATACTATTTGTTTTACAGGTAAAAACTGTAAATAATATTAAGAAGAAAAATGATAACCACATGTTTTATTCAAAATAATTATATATTAACACAAACACTAAGTCCTCAAATATTTCCTTTAAAAAACTGTCCCACTTACAATAACACTTTAAAAATAAATTAATATTAAAGACATCCCATTAATAATGAGCAACTATTCATCCAATTGCCCAGAAAATGAAATCTGTTTTATTATGTTTTACAATTTATAAAAATAAACAAATGGACACTAATATTTAGTCAAATAATTGTATAATGTCTTTCAAATGAATCAATAGCATAGTTCTGCTTCAACAATTAAATGCTTTAATAAATGTAATTAATTTGTCATTAAAATTAAACACTACACTCACAATCCCTGAAAAAATCCCACAATCCGGAAAAATATACAACAAATAATATATTATCAATCAATAATGTAACATTATTAATATTAATAAATATGTATGTATGCCATATTAGATATTTGTAATCAAACACTCCACACCCAAACCCACAATACACAGAACAAATTAAAAAAATCCAATTGTAAAAAACATTAATTTAAATATAAATATTACAAACAACGTATTTCCTAACAAACATATTATGTACAACAATAGTAAAATGTAATTTAAATTTAAAAAAAATGTAATACATAAAAACAATATGCTTGCCCCCTATATTCTATTACACAATATTTTTGGGCAGATGATATTTTGATCACAATATTATGTTCAGTAAATATTTTGGAGTCGATATTCAGGTAATACCTTTTAAATAAATTACAGTAACAAAACAAATAACAGGTAATTAATAATGTTATAATGAAAATAAAAGCATTATTAATAAAACAGTTGAAATAACCTTCATATTGCTGGGTAAGGACAATGTAGTGTAGGATGTGAAATAGAAAATATAACTGTGTACACATTTGAGTGATGTAGTGGTAGCAATGTACTCTCAGTTGTTTGGAATTGGTCTTCCTTCGTGAAAGATTGTGATGCCAACACATCAAGGAAGTGAATACTCGAGACTTACAAGATTTAATTTTGCAAACACAAAGGATTCTACTACGAATTTCTATTATGGAGGGAGAATCTTGATGGTGCAGAATGGGTATGGGCACAGCTGCTATGCAGCCCATGTCATGTGTGAAACCCCATCATCAGTCTTTCTATTTTTTAACCACTTTCCCTTCTGAAGCTTGTTGTTTTCTTGTTGATACCTCAGACAACTCCCATTACGCAAAGTGATATTAGCCGAAAGCAAGACATGCTGGAAATGTCACACTTAACATGGAGTCACGAGGCAGCTATACATGGGTGAAAATAAAAGGGTTAGGGATGTTTTCCAACTCTTGGAAGAGATATGTAGGTAACTTCAATTTAGCGAGTCCTTAATAGCGATTTTTACCGAATCGCTAATAAGGACTCGCTAAATGGAATGTAGGTAGGAATCGCTAAAATATTAGCGATTCCTTAACATTCCTTAATAACAAATTGGTAATTGAGATTCGTTATTAAGGAATACCTACCCATTCATTCCTATGGGCTAGGAGGCCTATAGGAATGAATCGGAAGATATTCACTATTAGCGACTCGGTATTACTGAATCGCAATTAGCGGGAGCTATTTCAAGGGTGCCAGGGTGTCCTTTGGACACCCTGTTGCACTCCTGAAATGTGCATGTGTGCACATGTGGCACACATACATACCCTAAGGGCATGGATGTGTGCCACATGGCACATTTAAAAAAGTAAAAAAAGTGCTTTTGCAAAGGAAATCGCTACTTACCACCAACTTGAAGTTGGTGGTAATTAGCGATTCCTTAAGGCTGAAGTGCACTATTTTTAGTGCTACGTACATTGCATTTAAGGAATCGGTATTTCCTATTCCTTGAATGCAAGAGCAAAATAAGGAATCGCTATTTTGCGATTCCTTATTTTGCAAGTAACTGGCACATGCATCAACAATGCCATTTGCGATTCCTTAATAGCGAAAAATAAGGATTTGCTAATAAGGAATAGCAAAAGGCTATGCATGTAGAAATCGCTTACAAAATAGCGATTTCTAAACATTCCTTAATTGCTACTCGCAAATTGCGAGTCGCAATTAAGGAATACCTCTCCATTGATTCCTATGGGCCTAGAGGCCCATAGGAATGAATGGGAAGACTTTCTCAATTTGCTAATCTCAATTAGAGAATCGCAAATTGCTCATGCTATTTCAAGGGTGCCAGGGCGTCAAAAAGACACCCTGTTGCACCCCTGAAATCTGCATATGAATACATCTTGCACACACACATGCCCCAAGGGCATGTGTGTACAATGGAACTTTGAAAAATGCACTTTTGTGCATTTTTCAAAGTTTTTGCAAATTACCATGAAGTTCAACTTCATGGTAATTTGCTCCCCCTATTAGCGAAATCGCTAATTTTTAAACTTTTATGCATTGCATTTAAGGAATCTCAATTTGGGATTCCTTAAATGCAATAGCAAGTTAAGGAATCGCAATTTAGAGATTCCTTAAATTGCGATTTTTGCATTTGGGATGATGCATCCCAAATGCAAAAATCCCAGTCGCAAAGGGGCAGATTCTGAGAATCTGCCCGTTTGCGACTGGCTTTTGCTTTGATGCATGTGGGCCTAGGTTTCAACTCATCTACATTGCACTCAGCCAAATACCGGTCGGTATTTGGCCACCTACATCTGGCCCTTGGAGACCACATCCAAATTGCAACTAGAAGGGTCATGAAAGGGCCCTCCCGCAACTATCGCGATTCGGAAAGGGGTGCATCAATGGTTTGTGACCCCAGCTGGGAGAGTGTGTGTTGGAAGGCCTCCTTTACTGTGCTTGTTTCTCCTTTTGACAATAGAGCATTCGTGCATGGTGAAACATATTTTATTAGTGCAGTTGTGGTTCAGAATATTTACTATCCCCAACACCACATCATAAATGTAGTTTGAAAAGGAAGTGATCTCTCTGACACCTGCATCTCATTTTCCTTGCCTTATGCTGTTGTATATTCCAAGACAGCATTGAACATTGAAATAATGAAGCAAGTGCCCTCTAAACCTGATTTATGGAGGTGGGCTAAATTAAGAAGGGCTTTGAAGAAGAGCTGCAGCTTGCACTGACAGGAAGCAGACACAAACGGATTTGAAGCAAAGCAAGGCATCTGGTTGTGGGTTAAACGGATGCCAGGGGTGTTTTAGAGAGAGTAGAATACACAAATTACTTTTTGGTGAAATGAAAATATTTCACAAGCAGGTTGCCTGATATGTGGGCAATAAGAGAAGAAACACACATTAAATAAAGATTTCGACAAATGTATAATTGCTAGTCTGGAATATTAAAATGTGTAACTCAAAATAAAGGTATTTTATAATAACAATAAGAAGAAGAATACGATGTAAACTGATTTGAAAATACAATTTAGTAAACCCAAATCTGCAAAGATACTTACATTGAGGGACTGTTTCCAGCAAAATAGCATGCTGTAGCGCTTACCTCAATAGGCAACTTCCTAAACGATCCTATATTTTTCTGTGTCACTGGCTCTTTATATATCAACACTTTCAACTGCTCTAATGGCACATTGGTGCAGTTTGGAGTTTAAAAGCCTGGTGATTTTCCATTCCAAAAGGACATGGTTGAATGGGAGAGTCAGTGATCTTCATTCTGTTGGAAGAACTGATCGTGCAACTTACTAACAATCAGTGCAGGTGTGTGGAGAGGATGTGCCATTGGCTGTCATTGGACTGCGGTGTGTGGTGTCAGTGTCTTTACTGTGTTTTTGTAAAACTAGTCTCATTGATGTTGTGTGGTGCTGAGGATGTGTACAAATGTCTTCCCTCATTGTCTAGTATTTGGAGATCCCACTGGGATCCCCAAAGGCAGGCATTATTGTTTCTTTCCCAATGCACTGAAAAAAGTGCCGGCATGCATAGTGGCCTTCTTCCCAGCATGCAAGCCTGGCTGATGAGGGCTGTTAGGCCAAAACTGGTCCAAGGATGCTTGTTTCCGGTCCAGGGAAGACATGGCCTGGCAGTTCGGGCTGGACTGTTCCCATGAGGCACAGCGTCAAGAATGATTTGCATATGGCCATGTCTGAACTGGGGTGGTGGAATGAGCTAAAGAATGATGATGGATTAAACCCAGATCAGTTGACTGGGGGGTGAGTGTTTGAAAAGTCTCAGCCCTCCGTCCATCATCTCCTTGTGTTTGCCTTCTTCCCAACATGCTCAAACCTATATTCTCTATTTCTCCTCCCACCAGATGGAACTGGCTATATATATTATGTTACTTTGACTTTTCAGTTGCACACCAAGTGCATAGAAAAATGTTTTCCCCAGCTTCATTCAAGGTTTGCCCGACAACTTGTATCCTTATTGGCACTGTGGGGATGGTGTGTGCTTGACCTGCTGCTACTTCCACTGCCACTATATTAGTCTGTAGCGTCACATAACATGTGACTTCCCAAACATCTGGCCAAAAATCTATAAGTACAGTTTGCAAATCAAAACTTATTGTGAAAATAGATTATTCTTAATTTGCTGAGGAGGTAATTAAGAGGTGGGCCACAGACAAAATTCACATTTTAGTTTTGGTGATTTTACATAGCGCGATCCTTGCCAAAGAACATACACATATGCTTCACAAAAGACACAGGCTACGTTAATATGGGAGACTGTGGCTCCGAAGTAGTTAAAGTCACAACCCGGTCAATAAACACTGCATCTAACTCTTGAGATGAATCTGTGACCTAAAACTCTTGGTCACAGATACATATTCATCGAAGACACTGAAACGACCTAATTAGCGACCCTGCCACATAAACCCTGTGTTTACCCACCCTCTCCACTTCTTGGGCACTCACCCTTCATCTTGCTTCCTGCTGCTGCAGGGAGGCAACCACAAGTGTCTCATGGCTCTGATGGAGGAGAGTGAACTTCACCTGCTCAACTACGGTCGTGGGTTTTTGCTGCCAACAGTGTGGCCACTTTAAAGTATAAACAAACACTAGAGCAACCCATATGTCCCTGTGAACTGGGTATTTTGCAGTAAGCAATAACAGTGTCCACAAGGAACTTATTTGAAATAACACATTTTCAATAAAGAGTACAAATTTATATACTCATAACTGAGTCAATCACGAACAAAAAGAAGAAAGAAAATTATTTCAATTAAATTTGAAACAGTAACCTGGACAATTATTTACTTCAGCCGAAGTAAAAATGATTTATTTTACGAATAACAGTTTATTCACACAAACAGTTAAGGTGACAGATTTTCTGACATTATAGGCACAATTGTAGAAAGGTCTTAAAAACAATGAGAGGCATTCAACAATAGCATGAATCTTTCTTGCTCTCTCTGAGTTTGTGTCGACGACGTTTCAACCCACAATGGATAAAGGGTCTCTTCAGGACAATTGTCTGGGAACTAATGGTAATGATAGTCTGATATTTCCCCGATTTTCTATGTTGAACCACTGATCGAGGCAGGGTTTGGGGGGAACTTAGTCAATTCGATCCAGCATCTATAGTTGATTAGTCTTTTTCACTTGTCCATGATATGTTGGCAGCAGAGTGATTTAAGTTAATATGCGATATCTCTGAACGACGATTTAAGCGTCTCCATTCATCTGGCTGGAAATATCAGACTATCATTACCATTAGGTCAAATTACAGACCTAAAACTCTCTTCTCTATTTTCTCCAAAATATTGGAAAAATATATTAACTCTCAACTCTCGGTACATGTGATCAAATCTAAGCTATTTCATCCATCACAGTCTGGCTTTCGTCCTGGTCACAGTATCAAATCGGCTCTGTTGGGGTTCAAGGAGAACCTTAGGCAGCAGCTTGACTGTGGGGGCACAGCAGTGCTCATTCTCTTGGATTTGAGCACTGCCTTTGACACGGTCTCCCATTCTATTCTGGTGGATCGCCTTGAAGGTTCTGGCATTGTAGGTGTAGCCTTGCAGTGGTTGTTTTCGTTTTTAAAGGATCGCTCCTTTCAGGTCTTCTCTCACACTGCTAAATCTAGTCCCGTGGCCTTAACATCTGGAGTTCCGCAGGGTTCAATCTTGAGTCCCCTACTTTTCAATCTCTAAGTTAGCCCTTTGGCAGACATTGCAGAAAAAATCTGAGTTGACCATCCTTTCATATGCTGATGATACACAGATTATTTTCTCTTTATCACCGGCTCAACACCAGGATCCTTCCTTACTTAAACTTGGTGTGCATAACATCTACTTGTGGATGTCCAGAAATGCACCAAGGTTGAATGGTTCTAAGACTGAGGTTCTCATCCTGGGTAACAATCCTGAGCTTTGGGGAGTCAGCCATTGGCCTGTCTCTTTGGGACCTTTGCCTAACCCCGTTCCTAACGTTAAGAACCTGTGTTTTTCCATCGATAGCAAGCTCTCCCTCGCTGCTCAGGTCTTGGGAGTCACCTCGGCCTGCTTTGCTGTCCTCAAGTGGTTAAAGAAAATTATTTGGCTAATTCCACCGGCTGCTCAGAGGACTGTTCTGCAGGCTTTGGTGCTCTCCAGACTAAATTATGGTAATGTACTGTATCTGTACATCGTATCCAGCTCGTTCAGAATCCGGCAGCCCGCCTACTTTTTAGGTTGCCTCTACACACCTCTGCTTCCCCTCTGCTCCATCAACTCCACTGGCTCAGGGTTAGCAAGCATATCGAGTTTAAGGCCATCTGCGACATGTTTAGAGCTCCGCACGGCCTGGCCCCCGCGTACATACTCAGTCTGGTCAAGCCTTACCGACCCTCTCGCAACCTAAGATCGGCCAATCTTTTTCTTTTCTCCGTTCCCAGAGTTAGACTGACATGCATGGGAGGCCGTTCGTTTTCCTTCTTGGGACCTAAATTGTGGAATTCCCTCCCACTAGAACTCAGGAATTGTCAATCTCTTTTTTCTTTTCTAAAAAAGCTAAAGACATTTCTTTTCAGTCAGGCCTAATGCCAACTGAGCACTTTTCTCGCTTGTCCCGCTTCAGCGCCGGAAAGCCCTGTTGGGTAGCTGCGCGCTTTATAAATACTTTAAATTAAATAAATGAATACCTTCTAACTTATTAAGATTAGTTATAGCATTATATTTGTCTAAATGGTGTAAAGTGGCAGCAAGTAAGAGGTTGGCTTCAAAAATTATAACGCAAAATGGCCTGAAACAGGGCTATGTTCTGGCTCCTCTTCTTTTTTCTATCTATTTATGTGATTTTCCTTCTCACTTTCCTAAAACTTTCTTCCCCGTATAGTGCAATGTAATTTACATGTTTTATTGTACACTGACGATGTTGTAATTTTTAATCGTATGACGATTGGACTCCAACGTAGCTTAGATGCTGTTTTTAAATATGCAAGACAGAACTTTCTGGCAATAAGCATAACTAAGACTGAGGTGATGCCGTTTAGAGGCAAGAGGCAGTAGGCAGTACTGTCCTTTTAAATGAAACTTGGGTGGATGTCTTTTAGAGGTTGAAAAAACACGTCTATCTTGGAAGATTCTTCTGCCAATATCTAGAAAATAGGTCCCATCTATTGCATACTGCCTCTAAAGCATTGGCCCATATTGGTGCCTTAGGAAAATTTTATAATGCTTCCAGTAAGTGCCATTTTTATGCACTTTTAGAGATCTACCATGCAAAGATTCCATTTACCACATCTTACGCTCTTAAGTACATTCCCCTCTGTCATTGGTCTCTCATGAACCACTATGATGGCAAGCTGCTCTGGTATTTATTCTCTTTAAGTCAGACAGTTTTTGTCCATGTATTAAGGCTGGAATTCGCCCTAACAAGTACCTTTTTCACTGCATTGGCTAAAATCATTAATAAATGCTGTACCGGGCACCCTAACAGACTTACTAAAGCAGAAAACTTTTAAAGGTAAAATGCTAACTTACAATCTTAATAACAATCTCAGGGTTGCCACAGCGCAATTGCAATGCACAATCCTCCAGCAGTGGACCCCATCCCAACATAGGGGCCTATTATGAGTACGGCGGTCGCAGTGGCAGTGGCAGTCCGACCATCACCACCCGTCTGCCCTAGTAGGAGAGTGGCGGTGAGACCGCCACAAGACTGCCACCTCTGCCGGGTTCAAGGATCCCGCTGTCAATGGCCTGAATATGCTTGGCGGTGCTGATGCTGGCCCTGCCAAGCATATTCCAACCTGCATATCCACCGCCCTTTTCATGGCGGGGACCCCACCATGCTAAGGGTGGAGGACATGCAGGTTAAGGTGGTCGTAACATCACCCCCGGCTGATTCTGGGCCTGGGGGTGCATTCTCCAGAGGTGGGGGCACATATTGTGCCCTTGGAATTGCACTGAAGTTCCTGCATGGTGTGGCATGCGCAACATGGTGCATGCCACACAGTGAAGGAACATGCTGCAGGCACTCTCATGACTGCGGTATGCTGGTCAGGTTTTCTGATGAACCTAACACAGCCGCAGCCGTCAGACCGCAGCAGCACTGCCCGTCTGCCCTGGATTACACTCATGGGTGTGTGGGCTCACCATGTTTTGGGTGGTCTTCCTGGGACTACAGCGGTGGCGGTCCCATTGGAAGACCACCAAGTCGTAAAAAGGCCCTTAAGACTTTTTTAAAAGGTTGTGATTAAACTGCGTTATTCTAGCGATGTCACCCACTGTCTCACCTTAAAAACATATAGGCCATACTGTGATAACATGTCTCTTAAGAAAACCCCAAAATATATATAGTTTTAATTGGATCATAATATGCGACGTTTAATAATAATGTTAAGATTGGGCATTTTCCTTTGCTAGGAATTCATGAAATGTTGGTGTGGCTCAGAACATTTATCTGGCAGTTCTGATCTATGCAATGGGGGGGCGGGGTGCAGGATTTAAAACATGCACTTAGCTTGTATCCACACCCAACGATGGTGGATGACAAAAATCGTTTTTTAAAACCTTTGTATTTAAAATTTCTATTTTTGAGGAACCGTTATCATTGTCGAAGTCTCATCGAAATGTTACAACCTTCCTAAACTCTTTCAAATCTTTAAAAAAAGATCTGTGTAATTGTAGAGATGTGAGTTGTAAACTGTTTTTATTCAATTTTTTAAAATGTTAATGTAAATGTCCAGTATTTGTAAAGCGCAAACAACTCCCTGAAGGTTTCCAGGCGCTGGGGGCCATCAGGAAGATTAAGCAAGCTATTGCCCAGAGTCACATGGTGCTGGGCTGATCTGCCACCGGCGCCGGGGATCGAACCGTGAGCCCCGGGTTCCAGAGTCAGTTGCCCCACACATCTTCCACAATTAAACATTGTTGACCTCAGCTGAGATCTAAATCAATACATTTTTGTATTGGGAGGAGTAAACATTTAAGTCCTGAGGAATAAGAGGAAAAAACGTCCCTATCTGTGCAATACACTTCTGAACGTCCACCTCTCATAAATCATAGTTCAACTACTTCAATAATAGTTCCAAAATGGTGATCCAATGTTTTTTTAGGAAAAAGTGATGCTAGTGTGCATTTGAAAAACTACTGGATTACTCATTCCAAATAGAAATTGATTTGAATGTTCTTATATAATTTATTTAGCATATCTTTTCAAAGTGACAAACTGAACAATCATTATGAAACCCTCTGCTGAATATTCATATTTACTTTTGAATTTTGAATTTGATCATTTTAATCAATCAATCAGAAAAACGTTATTCGGTTTTTGTTCGGAAAACCATAAAAGTTGCACAAATACAAATACATAAAAACAGTTATATATTAATACATGATTTAAAAAGATATCCTGTACCGCAAGATAAATCAGCTAAGTTAATAAACATACCTAAATAGACAGACTTTACACATCCATACAGGTCCTAGATTTCACAGATGCTTTTAAAAACCCTACTATAAAAAACATACAGTCCTCTTTCAATAGTTGCAGATACACAAGGGCCGGACGAACCTGTCTAAAATTCATTATTTTTCAAATGGGAACCAGAAAATGCCTACGGGGAATTTCATACAGTTTGCATAAAAACAAGAAGTGCAGCTGGTCCTGCGGAGACTGTCCGTCGCAGCCGCAGGGAGCTAGCACTTGACCTCTGTTAAAACCCTTAGGTCTGGCTAGCAAAAGGTTGAAGAGGTTCATCTGAAACCTGGTTAACAAAAACTTCTCATATGTTGACAGAGACACCATAAGATAAGGTTCCGTCATCGGAGTTGTCTTAAGAGTTAAATACATCCGAACACTAGGTTGCAGCACCTCCTCGTCCGCTTTCCTTAAAGTCAGAAAGGCTATATTAGTTAATTTCACATCCTTCTTGACGATGACATCAGGTTTCGAAAATAGATCACCCCGCCCTATCCCTTCAAAACTTCTTTTGATATACCTAAGCTAGGGAATGCGGGCAGAATTATCAAGAGACATACATTCTCTTAGAATCAGATGATTGAGAGTTAAATCTTTGTTCAGCCAACACTTTAGCCAAAATATCAGGGGTCGCAGAGCAAGAGCATCACTTAGGTAGGGGACCCCTAGTTCCTCGTGGACCGCTAAGTTAGAGGTTCCACGCGGAACACATAATAAGCGTTTCAAAAAATCATTCTCCACTACCTGAAGGGAATCTGCGGCAGTATATCCCCAGATTTCACTACCATAGGTGGCTATGGCCAAGCTTTTGGCTTGATAAATTTGCAACATGGCTCCTGTTGGTTTCTTCCCTATTTTAGAGGCAAAATTGAAAATTGCTGTATTCACCCGAGCCAGATCCCCTTTTTTCCTCAGAATTAGGGGGCCCCATTTAATTTGGTCGTCAAAAAGAACCCCTAAGTAGGAAAATACATTTGTGCGGGGGACCTTGGCTGGGCCAACACTAAAATGAAAACTCCTTTTCGATTGTTGCCCCACTTTCATGACGTAGGACTTGGAATTATTGATTGCCAAGTCCCGATCAGTTATGAATCTGGAGAATGTGGTTAAAAGGGATTGCAAATCCAATTCGGTCCTGGATATGAGGACGGCGTTGTCTGCATATAGCAGGACTGGGATGCCTCGCCGTCCTACACAGGGGTAATCGACTCCAGTTGCCCTTAATGCACTATCTAATTCGTTTATATAAAAATTAAATAAAAAAGGTGCCAGAATGCATCCTTGCCGGACTCCCCTCTTCATCTCAAAGTCTCTAGTGACCTGCAAATCCTGTGAAAACCTTACATTAGCTTTAGTTGATATATGCAGGTCCTCGAGAAAATTAACAATACTGTTCTCCACCCCCATTGCCCTCATGGACTGCCACAATTTGTCCCTGTTTACACAGTCAAACGTGGATGACAAGTCCATGAAGGCAAGATGGATAGTTCCGGGGCGAGCAACAGTATATTTGTTCAGTATCATGGATAAGTTATGACACTGAGCAACGGTAGAGCGTCCCGGCCGAAATCCGTACTGGACATCTGACATAATCTTGTGCTCCTCTGCCCATATTGATAATCTCTGTAAAAGAATGCGTCCTACCACTTTAGCCACTGAATCAATAAGCGAGATTGGTCTACAACAGTGGGTGCTATTTCTATTACCCTTCTTGAAAACAGGAACTATAGTAAAAAAAGCCCTAAACTGGGGAAAACCATTCTTTCCCGCTGCATTAAATACTGTCTCCAGTATCGGGACCCAGAACGGGGGGTCCGATTTAAATAAGTCTGGGGGGATCCCATCTGGGCCTGGTGCTTTGTTAAGAGATAGTCCTATAATACCATCCAGGATCTCACCCCTTTCAAAAGTTATTACAGGGGGGGGCGTGGCCTACAGCCAAGGAAGATGGCCACACACTAGGGGAGCTGCGCAGCAGATCCTGATATAACACTCAAAATCCGTCACAATCCGGAAGAATTGGCGGCACCTACCGCCTTGTGTAGCTGGAGGGAAGCGGCGGACAGCCTCCGACTCCCGTGCCGATCCGCTTCTGGCGTCCTTCAGCAGCCGAACGAGATCGCGGCTGGTGAGCCCGGCAGCGGCAAGACGGCGCCCGCCGCGGCCGAGCCCCAGCCCTGAAGCCTCGTGCTGTGAGGGGGAATCCAGGAGGCAGCCGGGCATGAGGGGTGCCGAGCTGCATCAGCCCACAGGCGCTGGCACTGAATAGGTAGCGGCTCATCCAGCGACAGACTCCGGGCTCGGAGGCGGCGGTCGTGTTGAACTGTGTGACCGTGCCTTGGCCGGCACAGATCCTTATAGCTGGTGACAACCTCGGAGGGCCGGGCGCGCCAAGGATAGAAGCGCTGCGACTGGTCCCGCGAATTCCAAGTGGCACAGGAGAGGGCCGCAGAAAAGAATTTGGCCATACCGTGCGGCACAACGCCAGAGGCACCCTGTGAGCCTCAGACAGGCGGACGGAGCCTGACAGGGCCTGAGGAGCTGGGGCACTGATCGGGCTGTGGCGCCCGTAGCCAGGTGAGAGCGCGAAAAGGGCTCAGGACCCACACAACAGCGGCACACAGAGGGGGATAGTGCTCCCAGCGCCGGCGGTGAGCACGATAGCAGCCCTGAGCGGCAAGTTGAATCGAGCTGGCAGTGGACAGGCTGTACTGGCCATTTGTGACAGCAGTGGCATGAGGTGCAATGGCGCATTGGGGCTACCTCTAGTGGGCCCACTGTGGCAGGGAGCACAGGAGCGGCCGCTGGGTGGTGCCTGCTGCAGTGCCTTAGAGCGCTGGGACCCAAAACTGTGAATTGAGGCTCGGCGACCAGAGAGTAACAGCAAGCTGCAGCCTGGGCTCCACGGAGGACCCTGTAAAGCCCTGTCGGGAGTCCCCCTGGGGACCACCCGGTTCCATCCAGCTTGTGAGCTCCCACGAGTAATGTGGGCCTTGGAAGCGACGCCTGCCAGTGACGTGGTGCAAGGTACAGGGGGCCCTGTCGCGGGAGCCTTGGACGGGCCTGAGAGTGGGGCCCAGCGGACAGCGGACAGCGGAGAGCGTCGAGGCAGTCCTAAAGATCATGGGTCGCACTAGACCGCAAACTCAGAGCCAAACAAACCACATCGACAAGTACACGGTCAACATGCGCAGGGAGGACGACCAGCAATGTGGGCACCAGTAGTGCGAGGCGGCCGACAATGGGCCGGATCCATCACTCAAAGACATAATGTTGGCTATTCAAGAGATGCACGGTGCCCTGAAAGATATGCGTGGTACCATGGAGCTCAATCTGGATTCCGTAACCGAGGAAGTTAATTTACTCCGCGCTGACTTTAGCAAAATGACAGACAAGGTCGCGGAGGCTGAAAGCGGCATCGGCAACTTACAATTCAAAACAAAGAGACTCGAGGAGCAGGTTGCCGCGCTCTCGAAAAATCAAGTAGACATTGCCGTCCGCCTCGAAGATCAGGAGGGCCGGGCACGGTGCAACAATATCCGTATCGTGGGGGTCCCGGAGGGAATGGAGGGCCCGTCCATGGACTGCTTTGTGGAGGATCTCATACTCAAACATCTGAAACCGAAGCGCCTCTCCAACTTCTTCTCGGTGGAACGGGCCCACCGTGCATTGGGGGGAGGCCCAAGCCTGGGGCCCCCCACGCACCATTATTGCTCAGATTCTAAACTATAGAGACCGAGATGCCATCCTGCAGGTGTCACGAGTGTCCGGAGACCTACAGTTAGACAACGCTACGATTCGCTTCTTCCCTGACTTCAAGTTAAATGTACAGCGTCAGCGCAGGTCGTTCGAAGGTGTCAAGAGACAAAGGAGTAAAGTACATGATGTTGTGCACCACACGACTAAAGGTCCTAGATGGTGAAAAAGCGTACTTTTTCGACTCACCTACGGAGGCCAGCGACTGGATGGAGGGATGGCCGACCGTGGGCCGCCAGAGTGGCTCGCGATGACCGGCTCACGACGAAAGGGCCAGGGGACCAGAACAGCAACACTCAACCTCAAGAGTCCCCACAGGTCCAGCAGACATCGCACAAGTGACTGTGAGAGTTGTGCCGACATAACGCGATCTGGACACGGGAGGTAATGGGGGAGGCCTGCCCCCAGGGTTCTGGCCTCTCATTGTCTGATGGGTGAGGGGCCGAGCGACTATGGACTCCTCCAAAATTGTGAGATCCGGGCTAGCACTGTGCCTTATGGGTAGCATTCAGAGACTCCGGCACCAGTTTTGGTGGGATGGGGGGGTTTGGGGATGGGGGGTATGGGGACCGTCAATCAGGATCCCCCAGGGGGTGTGCACTCCGTCCTCTTATTATAACTTCTTATGCGGCTGCAGACTCATGTTCCTTCATTTTGTTGCTTTTGGGAATAATGGGGCGACAGGCACTCTGCGTGTTTCATAGGTGGGTGGTTGGGGGCCCACTTAGCAGGGAGGCAGGGAGGGGGTGTGGGGTGGGGTGAGAGGCAGGGAGTTGTGGGGATGTTTATGTTCAGCTCATGTAGTCTCAAACGCAAAAGATCAGATGTTACACAGTCAACCTAAGCAGTGGCAAGGGAGAGATTCGAGACAACCCATGCTCCTGTACTTGAATGGGTGACCAGACGCGCATAAAGATATGGACGTGGAACGTCAATGGTTTGGGCAACAAAATTAAACAAACATTGGTCCTGCAATATTTGAAACGCCATTCCCCAGACGTTGTGCTCATGCAGGAGACTCACCTACGGGGTAACAAATGCAGGGCCCTGGACCGGTTCGGCTATAAGATGGTGGCCCATTCTGGGTTTACGTCCGGCTCTAGGGGGGTGAGTATTTTAGTCCGTAGCGCCCTGCCACTTATAGCCACAGGAACGTGGACGGAAGACTCCGGTTGCATGGCAGCGGTAGCGACCAGATGGGAGGGGCGCACGATAGTCCTTAGCTCATGCTACATTCCACCCGGTCTACATGCCCAGGCATATGCAAAACTAGGTGCTCATTTAGCGGACCTTCCTCGGGGCACCCTGGTGTTGGGGGGCAATACCAACGCTGTCATGGATGGTGACGTAGATCGCTCCGGGGAGAGACATGGTAACAGAGGGGAAGCTCTCCCTCGCTGCTCAGGTCTTGGGAGTCAACTCGGCCTGCTTTGCTGTCCTCAAGTGGTTAAAGAAAATTATTTGGCTAATTCCACTGGCTGCTCAGAGGACTGTTCTGCAGGCTTTGGTGATCTCCAGACTAAATTATGGTAATGTACTGTATCTGTACATCGTCTCCAGCTTGTTCAGAATCCGGCAGCCCGCCTACTTTTTAGGTTGCCTCTACACGCCTCTGCTTCCCCTCTGCTCCATCAACTCCACTGGCTCAGGGTTAGCAAGCATATCGAGTTTAAGGCCATCTTCGACATGTTTAGAGCTCCGCACGGCCTGGCCTCTGCGTACATACTCAGTCTGGTCAAGCCTTACCGACCCGCTCGCAACCTAAGATCGGCCAAGATTTTTCTTTTCTCCGTTCCCAGATTTAGACTGACATGCATGGGAGGCCGTTCGTTTTCCTTCTTGGGACCTAAATTGTGGAATTCCCTCCCACTAGAACTCAGGAATTGTCAATCTCTTTTTTCTTTTCTAAAAAAGCTAAAGACATTTCTTTTCAGTCAGGCCTAATGCCAACTGAGCTCTTTTCTCGCTTGTCCCGCTTCAGCGCTGGAAAGCCCTGTTGGGTAGCTGCGCGCTTTATAAATACTTTAAATTAAATAAATGAATACCTTCTAACTTATTAAGATTAGTTATAGCATTATATTTGTCTAAATGGTGTAAAGTGGCAGCAAGTAAGAGGTTGGCTTCAAAAATTATAACGCAAAATGGCCTGAAACAGGGCTATGTTCTGGCTCCTCTTCTTTTTTCTATCTATTTATGTGATTTTCCTTCTCACTTTCCTAAAACTTTCTTCCCCGTATAGTGCAATGTAATTTACATGTTTTATTGTACACTGACGATGTTATAATTTTTAATCTTATGACGATTGGACTCCAACGTAGCTTAGATGCTGCTTTTAAATATGCAAGACAGAACTTTCTGGCAATAAGCATAACTAAGACTGAGGTGGTGCCGTTTAGAGGCAAGAGGCAGTAGGCAGTACTGTCCTTTTAAATGAAACTTGGGTGGATGTAGTTTAGAGGTTGAA
This sequence comes from Triturus cristatus, assembly GCF_964204655.1. Taxonomy (NCBI): domain Eukaryota; kingdom Metazoa; phylum Chordata; class Amphibia; order Caudata; family Salamandridae; genus Triturus; species Triturus cristatus. Next base: position 412,784,772 of record NC_140593.1, read on the forward strand.
AAAACACGTCTATCTTGGAAGATTCTTCTGCCAATATCTAGAAAATAGGTCCCATCTATTGCATACTGCCTCTAACGCATTGGCCCATATTGGTGCCTTAGGAACATTTTATAATGCTTCCAGTAAGTGCCATTTTAATGCACTTTTAGAGATCTACCATGCAAAGATTCCATTTACCCCATCTTACGCTCTTAAGTACATTCCCCTCTGTCATTGGTCTCTCATGAACCACTATGATGGCAAGCTGCTCTGGTATTTATCCTCTTTAAGTCACACAGTTTTTGTCCAGGTATTAAGGCTGGAATTCGCCCTAACAAGTACTTTTTTTTACTGCATTGGCTAATATCAATAATAAATGCTGTACCGGGCACCCTAACAGACTTACTAAAGCAGAAAACTTTTAAAGGTAAAATGCTAACTTACAATCTTAATAACAATCTCAGGGTTGCCACAGCGCAATTGCAATGCACAATCCTCCAGCAGTGGACCCCATCCCAACATAGGGGCCTATTACGAGTACGGCGGTCGCAGTGGCAGTGGCAGTCCGACCATCACCACCCGTCCGCCCTAGTAGGAGTGTGCCGGTGAGACCGCCACAAGACTGCCACCTCTGCCGGGTTCAAGGATCCCGCTGTCAATGGCCTGAATATGCTTGGCGGTGCTGATGCTGGACCTGCCAAGCATATTCCAACCTGCATATCCACCGCCATTTTCATGGCGGGGACCCCACCATGCTAAGGGTGAGGACATGCAGGTTAAGGTGGTCGTAACATCACCCGCGGCTGATTCTGGGCCTGGGGGTGCATTCACGGGAGGTGGGGGCACATATTGTGCCCCTTGGAATTGCACTGAAGTTCCTGCATGGTGTGGCATGCGCAACATGGTGCATGCCACACAGTGAAGGAACATGCTGCAGGCACTCTCATGACTGCGGTATGCTGGTCAGGTTTTCTGATGAACCTAACACAGCCGCAGCCGTCAGACCGCAGCAGCACTGCCCGTCTGCCCTGGATTACACTCATGGGTGTGTGGGCTCACCATGTTTTGGGTGGTCTTCCTGGGACTACAGCGGTGGCGGTCCCATTGGAAGACCACCAAGTCGTAAAAAGGCCCTTAAGACTTTTTTAAAAGGTTGTGATTAAACTGCGTTATTCTAGCGATGTCACCCACTGTCTCACCTTAAAAACATATAGGCCATACTGTGATAACATGTCTCTTAAGAAAACCCCAAAATATATATAGTTTTAATTGGATCATAATATGCGACGTTTAATAATAATGTTAAGATTGGGCATTTTCCTTTGCTAGGAATTCATGAAATGTTGGTGTAGCTCAGAACATTTATCTGGCAGTTCTGATCTATGCAATGGGGGGGCGGGGTGCAGGATTTAAAACATGCACTTAGCTTGTGTCCACACCCAACGATGGTGGATGACAAAAACTCGTTTTTTAAAACCTTTGTATTTTAACTTTCTAATTTTGAGCAACCGTTATCATTGCCGAAGTCTCATCGAAATGTTACAACCTTCCTAAACTCTTTCAAATCTTTTTAAAAAGATCTGTGTAATTGTAGAGATGTGATTTGTAAACTGTTTTTATTAACTTTTTAAAATGTCAATGTAAATGTCCAGTATTTCGAAAGCGCAAACAATTCCCTGAAGGTTTCCAGGCGCTGGGGCCGTCAGAAAGTTTAAGCAAGCTATTGCCCAGAGTCACATGGTGCTGGGCTGATCTGCCACCGGCGCCGGGGATCGAACCGTGAGCCCCGGGTTCCAGAGTCAGTTGCCCTGGCCGATGCGCCACACATCTTCCACAATTAAACATTGTTGACCTCCGCTGAGATCTAAATCAATCAATTATTGTATTGGGAGGAGTAAACATTTAAGTCCTGGGGAATAAGAGGAAAAAACGGCCCTATCTGTGCAATACACTTCTGAACATCCACCTCTCATAAATCATAGTTCAACTACTTCAATAATAGTTCCAAAATGGTGATCCAATGTATTTTTAGGAAAAAGTGATGCCAGTGTGCATTTGAAAAACTACTGGATTACTCATTCCAAATAGAAATTGATTTTGATGTTCTTATGATTTATTTAGCATATATTTTTAAAGTGACAAACTGAACAATCATTATGAAACCCTCTGCTGAATATTCATATTTACTTTTGAATTTTGAATTTGATCATTTTAATCCTATAATCAAAATAGCCACTGCACCATGTTAATGTTCAGCACCCACAGACCTTTTGCAGAAGGCCACCCAAAGTTAAGACATTGTGCCTAACATGGTGACAAAAAGCCCTTTCTTTGGCACTGAGCCATGGCACTGGCCCTAGGGCTGTTATGTGAATTCCTCATGCTGAATTCACTGACAATGAATTCAAATCAAACAACTTACCACACACTAGTATCACAAAAGCAGTTGTGGGAGTCTAGCTTTGCCTTGTTGTGAGGGACTGCAGAGTGAGATGTCGACATGAGTGCAGCTAAAGTGGCAGAGAGCTGCATAGGAGAAGAGAACATGAAGAAGAAAAGAACTCGACAAGTTAATTATTTCCAAGAGGTACTGGGGGTAAAAGGGGTAATAACCGTGAATCAGGAAGAAAGTGGGACAAGTGGGTGAGTAATAAGATTAATAGACAAAGCTGTCCTTGAAAGAAGATAGAAATACAATCAAAACAACATTTCTCTGCCTGTATACAAAGTCCAATGTGCTGATAGTCACTGATATAAATATCACAAGTATGAAACACTGGCCTACCAAAATATGATCCACAAAAACATAAATGTGAAAAATATCAAATGTATTTAATAAATATAATTTAGCAATTTATATAAAAAGACAGTAAGTAGGACACCAAAAATAGTCCAAGCGCATCCTACACCACACACATACTTTCGTTTGACCAAACAGAAGCATACCCTCATACGTCCTGCAGAATAAGGGTTCAACACTTACAAAATAACAATATATACATGGAAACAAATCCCCCCTCACAACATGAGACAATTGATAATTCTGTCAGGTCCACAGGAATGAAACAAGTGGATCAATTTCAAAATTGATACATGAATAAAAACTCAGCTGATAGTACAATTCATGTTTGGAATCCAATTTCTTCTCAACATGTGGATGAATGTAGAGGGGGAGAAAAACAACAGGTTGACAAGAAATTTCAGCGCCAACACGCGTTTCAGTGCGTGACCCGAATGTGGGTCTCAGCTCCTTCATTGAGCAAAGATCAGGTGCAAACAAGGGAGGACGCGCCTGGAAAGAACAAAAGGGATGGCAACAAACGTCACTGGTGGATGTACAATGAGTAGGCTCGTGGCCAGAGCCAAATAAAATGGGAAGGCCAGATCCCTGAGCAAGGAGAGAATAATATCAGAGTCCTCAAATACAGGACCCCAAATAGCGCACTAGAGAGTCCGGGAATTAGATGATCCATCGTAGGGGCAACTGGTCCTCTCCAGGATAGGAAAAACGGTTGGCAACAACTAATTGTCCATAATTTAAAGAGCTGATGGACCTGGAATCAAGGAACGACTAAATCCAGTTCCCGGCTGGTACGGGAATCAAACAGGATACTGGCAGGCTCCCCACAGATCTATGAAAATGGCACATCAACTGAGAAAACAGGGCATTGCCTTTGAAAATACACAAGGTGAAGAGACATTACTGAGCAGTGATTAAATTCACAGAGACTTTAAAAGAACCCTAATAAGAATCAGTGGGGTGGAAGGGGACCTAATACTGATCAATAATGAGTAAGGTGTGTATGAGAGGGCAGACCTCGTGATATGAATGCACTGGTCAGTTGTGTCAAGACTAAAAGAAATAATACCCTTTCACACAGTTACATATTGTTGTAGCCGAAGAGCTAAATATGGATACACCTACTTAAATGCAATTAACACGTCAGATTCATCAGGTTCAATGGTGGCTCTTCATGTATGAATGAATACAAATAAGCCTTATTAATTGTGGATTTCCCTTCTGCTTGTTATCCCTCTGGAATAAATCCAATATGTTTCTTTATGTAGTTACATATCCTGTTTCTTTAGTCACAACAAAGAATATCTGTAGACCTTAACACTATGAAGGCTTGAGAGTTAGTAAAGTAGATCTCCTGCAGCAAATATTGTAGCCCTTTATTTTCATTATCTCAACACACTGAGATGTTAGAGCACAAATGTCTGAGCAGTGGGGCTATAAAATGTCTACCTTACTGATCAGGCTGCTCTCTCATCCACTCATAATTTATCTTCAGCATAGAGAAAGGAGTGGAAAAAGGTTGTACAAAAACACACATTAAGTTTTTCACTTACCTCTATGGACTACAATAGTCATTACATAAGAGGTGAACAGAGGCTTCCATGTTTAAAACGTTACGGTTTCAGAAAGATTGTAGAATTGTTCAGATTACGGAACTGAATCCTAAACTCTTCAGCTGCCGAATGAATCAATAGATAAAAACAACAATGTCACGAGGCGGATACTATTGTATCGGACTGAGGGCATCCTAAAAAGTAATATTATAGCAATTTCAGACAGCATCCATCAAGAGATCAATGTCATGGCATGTTGGATCTCTCTTTCATCATGACCATGTACAGAAAAGAATCATCTAATGTTCATGCGATTATCAACATATTATTGCCAAATGAACATTTGTATCGCTCAGAAACTTTCAGGTTGGAGAAGGCTCAGAAGATTGTTTATATCATATGGGGGCAAAGTCGGGGGAAAGACAAGAGAGCCATTCTAGACCCTCCAAGTAATTCATGAGATGTCAACTTCAAAATAGACTGAAATGTTGAGCACTGATTTAGCATTAAAAGATAAAACTTATTCTACTGACTCCATATTCCAGTAAGGGTAATTTTGCTGTAACTGTGAATAGGGTTGGCTGAGATAGGCTTCCTCAGCCCTTAACACCTCTTTAGTAGGGGGTACGAAGGGACACCTTGCTAAGCATGCTGAGCTTTTCCAGCAAAAAAATGGGTTGCCTCCATGAATAGACTTTGTTCTTTTACTTTGTGGAACATACCCTCCTGCTCTCCATTGTAACATCATCTGACCTTAAAAGGTTAACACCATTGTCATGTCTAATTGTAAGAAGCATTTCTTGAAATGTGCAGCCATTATCAATAATTAAATGAACAGCAATTTTTTTAAAGAAAAATGGATTTAGAATCAAATATTAGGTTTGCAGGCTAAAGAACTAAAATATATTGTAAACATTGACATATTAAAATATATTAAGATTAGGTTGCACAAACAGATCAACAGTATGTAATAGCAAACCAAAAAACTGCAAGCTGTCTTTAGTTTGGGGGTGATTCATATACTTGTTATTATAACACAAATAATCATAATAATAATCATATCACTTCTCTTTATATAACAAACATAGCTTTTTAGAAATAATGTGTTACATGAGAATACTATTGAAGAACAGTACTGATCTTCAGGTAAGAGCAACACGATTTATGGAATGGAATATCTACTTCTGAAATATGATGGTGTAATTTCTCCAGAAGTGTGAGGGATTACAACTCCAAATCTCAGAAGGGCTCCTTGAGTAAGACTTCCAATTTTTAAGTAGAAAGCATGTGGCTAGCTTTAAAGCTTTAACAAATAATTTATTTTGGAAAGTTGTTAAATGAACCATGGTGAAGAGATCATTGAAAATAGTCATTAAAGTCTACAGATTAATTTCACAGTTTAAGATGAGCAAAGTGTTTTAAGAGATGCTATTCCAGAGATTTTCTGCTGTTAGGCAGGTTACAAGCATATGAGTGTGATTAGTGTGAGAAATCTTGCCGCTCCACCACAAAGAATAGTCTGCAGGTTCAGTTCTTTTGTAATTTCAAGGGAGCCCAGGTAAATCCTTTGCAGAGTATATATTGTTGACAACCTCATCTTTAACATATTTCCCATGTAGAAAGACCAGAATGTATGTTGGATCTGTATTCCAAGTTCCTTTTTCCAGTCAGATCTGTGTTTTTCTAAGCAGGTTATATTTTCATCTGAGATAAGCTTGTATTTTTTTAATGCTGATGTTTGAAAGTAGGTCAAATTCAAGTAGATCAGATTTATTAACAGTCTTGTTAGCCGTAGAGCTTATCTGTATTGTTTGAGGTCATCATTAATAGTGGTAGCAGAGTTTTCTGTAATGCAAAATAACTCAAAATGTTACTTTTGGAGAGAGTGATACCTTTGTTATCATTGAAGAATATCCCTTGATCAATACTAGTCCTGTGGTGACTATGCCTCTCTCAAGTCACGCTTACCACTGTAGCCTTTTTTTCAGCAAAAAAATGTCTTTGTTGTTCAGAGCTGAGTAACTTGGAGTTCACCTTCACTTTTTAACATATATAAGAAAATGAAGAGCCTGTGGTTTTAACTGTAGCCAATAGGCATGAGTTGATCGTAACCGTAAATGTGCTTTCAGTAATTATCGTAAGAGATGCCCTGTGAGGCTACTTTTTTTTATTGTGGTCCAATTTGGCAACTCTGGAAAATTTTTATTTTTCCCAAAATCTAGCTTGATAAAGAATCAATCCCTTATGATACGTTTTTTGGTCTTTAAACCCAAACACCCAAATTGGAGGTTGGAAGTTGGGATTTTATTTTAGTGGAAAAGAGTTGCCTGCAGTTAGAACACTAAAATAAATCTAGAGAGATTTGCTCCCATGATGATAAACCAAATGATTGTGTAGAGTTTGTTTGACCTTTTCTTAGCTTTTAATGTATCAGACACCAAGCTTGGTCTAATATCAACCAAAATTGTGCTTCCTTCCATTTTGATATGAATTTGCAATACACCATGTGATCATTGTAACTGTTGTTGTTTTCCTTCTGTAATAAAGCATAGTGAGCTTTACGCTGGGAGACAGGGAACATTCCCAGTCTTGTGATTGTGACCTAATAAAGGACAACCCAGCAGTCCCAGATCGTAATGTATACAGTCTTTCAACTCACATTACCTGAATAGATTCAGAGAACCTCTGAATCCAATGTAATAATATTAAGAGAGAATATTCAAATGTATTCTGTAGTACAATGTTTCTTATTGCTTGATTCCCATTGGTGCATATCCTGAGAACCATGTACTTCTGTAGTAATGTGTGAAAACATTTTTCTAAAGTCCTAGTAAATTAAATATTTTCCCGGTGTTTAGCAGTACACTATTTCTCATTCTTATGAGGTGAATCTGTGCTGGATTTTACATTGATATTTACTGAGTTCTTTGCACTTATAATGTATATTTCTTGATGCTAACTTGATCAATGATTAATTTATATTCTCTGCATTGATAATTCTTTATATAATCTTTAATAACTTTGACCAGTGTCTGTCATTCTTATTGAGAATGTTAGAGCCTTATTTATATGCGTGGGCTTAATTGTATTAGAGACGGGTCCAATCGGGGAGCACCAAAGTCCACATAGGGATTATACGTTCCAGGTCCGAGCTGTTGGCACGCTCTTGATAAGGAAAAGAGAGACGCATTTGTGCACTGACAATTGCAAGTTACACAAACATTAATATTACATAAAGAATCCTTTGTAAAAGATTAATTATTTACTGCATTAAACTATGCCTTTCTATTAAGATTCAGTTTGGGCCATCTTCCAAGGTCACTCACTCTCAATATTGCAAATGCCCATAGAATGCTATGTTAATTATTTTTGAGACGGGCATTAAGCAAGCTTGGCTTGGACTAGGTGATTCAACTTAAAAAATGTAATTCCTTACCAGGTTATAAGAGAATTGGTGTACATCTTTCCAGTTTTGAAGTTGATAGCAGCCTGGCCTCAGTGAAAAGTAATGTTTTGCATTCGAGTGGACCTACAACAACTCCTTGTATTGTTTTGTTAAGTTGAGTGGCAATTGCACAGGGTTCTAAGGCAAGGTTAAACAGAAGAGCAGATAAAGAACAGCCATGCTTTGTACCTAAAACGGCCACAGTCTAAGCAGTCTTTTTTATAAGTAGGATTATTTGTGATTCCATCATTGTCCTTGGAAAGGTATAGTTGGTAATAATATTGTTAAATGTTGTAGTTAATGTGGATTTGATTTCCCTCACAAGTTTTGTTTTATAAAATTGGGCTGATAGCAAATCTAGCATAGGGGATTTCCCAATCGTCCATTCTGATATGGCCTGTGTTACCACCTTTTCACAGATGGGTTGGGTTAGCAGCTCATGAGAACAAACTCTCAAACAATTCAAACAATTGTGAGAAGTAATGCATGGAAAGAAGTTTTATAGATCTCTAAATTTAGCATATGCTCCATGGATCATACTGTCAACAGGGCACATGGCCCTGGTGAGGACATATTTCTATTCATGCCCTGTTAACAAAATAAATGTGCATTCCACTGCGCTGTCATAGGCAGTGTGAACCTACCACTCTGTAAATGTGCATTTTCAGCATTTAGTATTCTGTAGTCTCCCTTCAATATGTTATGGGTAATCCCAAGTAACATTCACTCTCCTGGGCCCTACATAACTATTCAAAGGCCTGGGCTGCTTGTGTTCAGGGTCAGAGAGGACCTGCCCTGATAGTTTGGGCGGAACTGTTCCTATTGTAGTATTGTCAAGAAAATGTGCATATGACTGGGTCTAAACTGAAGTGGCATTGTGTGAAGCATAATGAAAGACTGGGATGAGGAACAAGTAATTACCAGTGTTTGAGATTAATTCAAGCATTCCACCCATCACTCATTTGTATACCCCAGAGATACATCGGAAACAAGTGGCAGTGTTCACAAAACGAGGAAAACACTAAAAGCAGCATTTTTTATTTCTTTAATCAAGGGGACACTGCTTTACCTATTAGGGTCTACAGTTCCCAGGACTCCACACATCAACCAGGAGGGGGAGGAGGAGGTGAGCCCCATCTGCTATGCAGCTCGCTACAAGGCACTTTGTCAACTCCCGCTGAGTGCGCCACTTTGCTTCAGCTGTTGAGGACTAGGCGTCAATTCTTTTTGCTGTAAATATCAATACCCTAGAGATAGGTGTAGCTCAGACAGGCAAAGGTATGCCACTGATTCGTCAATGTCCTATCCCAGCATTACTGTTTGCCGCCAAAGCTGTGTTAATTGCGAGTGCAGGGAATGGCCTCCAACTATTGAATGCCTTTGTTTGTTTTATGGGTGATTTTGATTTGTAAGTTAATTTTAGTGAAACTTTTATCATGTCTCGTAGGGTTGGAGAGTGTTGCAAATGGTCCTTCTTGCAGGGTTAACCCAATCTTTTTTCCTTCCTCCTCCACTTTTTCTGACCTTCTTAATGTTGGCTTTAGGACTCTGAATGCTTTACCACTGCTAACCAGTGCTAAAGTGAATGTGCTCTCTACTCTAAACATGGTATATTTGGTTTACACCTGTTTGGGATATTTTATTTACTTGTAAGTCCCTTGTAACGTGGTATACCATATACCCAGGGCCTGTAACTTAAATGCTACTAGTGAGCCTGCAGCACTGATTGTGCTACCCACAGAAGTAGCCTTTCAAACCTGTCTCATGCCTGCCACTGCAGGGCCTGTGTGTGCAGTTTACTGATACTGCGACCGTCATTTAAAACTACTTGCTAATTCTTAAACTTTCTTTTTTATTATCTATCAGTCACCCTAGGGTAGGTCCTAAGTTACTGTATGGGCAGGATGCTAAGCAATTAAAAGGCAGGACATCTACCTTTATATTTTGCATGTCCTGGTGGTGACAAACAGCCTATTTCATTTTTCACTACTGTGAGGCCTACCCCTCTCATAGGCTAGCATTAGGAATTCCTTAATATACTTTTAAGCTGCAATTCCTGATCAGAGAGTGGTAGCTTTCTCATGTTTGATGTAATGATAAATCCTCCTTACTGGTGAAGTTAGATTTAACCTTACTGTTTTCAAAATTTCACTTTTAGAAAGGGAACATTTCTCTGTATTTCCTGCTCTTTGTGCCAGACAGCCTGTCTCCAATACACGTCTGGGTTGGGTGAGAGCTACACTTTGTTCATTCCCTAAAGACAGCCACAAACACAGGAAGGTGGGCTCATCTGCATTCTGAGCACTCATTTGCATGTATCTGCATTCAGATAGGTCTTCCTGGCAGGCAGGACTGGGTTGATTAGGATCTTTGTGCACTTCAGAGAGTTCCTTTGAAGTCACCCCTGCATCAAATGCATTTTTGGGTATAAGTACTGGTTCCCTGACCCCCTAAAATCAGACACTTCTGGATCTTGAATTGAACTTCTGTCAGGAGGACTGCTGTGCAGTTTAAAAGACTCAACTGGACTGCTTTTCTGGAAGGACTACTATTCTGCTTGTTGCCCTGCTTCCTGCTGCTCCCTGACTCTGCTGGAAGAACTCTTCCTTGCCTCCAAGTGGTCTCCGTGGACTTTCTGGCTTAACCTCCTATTTTCTGAAGTCTCAGAAACACAAAAGACTTCCTGCAATACTGCTGGTGCTGCTGGACTCTGCATTCAGTAACCCCTACCCTTGCCTTAGGTGCCCCTCCAAGCTCTGGGCCTCAGAAGTGGGTTCTGCAAAAACCAACACATTGCCTCGACTGCATGGGAAATTCCGCCGCATTGCTGCTTGACGACATCGGATCCCCAGCCTGCATGACTCGACGATGATGATGCATTGCATTCACTTCAATAGAGCTCGACGACGAAGCCAGACCCCCTTTGTGCATCTCGATGACGACGCACTAGATTCGACATTGACAAAAGATCCATCCAAGGTATTTCTTCAGCAGGACCTGTCTGGGTCTTGGAGCGAGGCTGTCCACCATTACTATCGGCCTGAACTTTAGATTTGCAGCGATCCCTCATGATCTCAAGTAACCTTTTGACCACTAGTGACTTCTAAGCACTGTTTTCACATTTAATCTCTTGAATTTCACATCTTGACTTCTACTTATTAGAATTTTGATATTTTGATCTTGTTTTACTCAAATTAATATTCCCTATTGTTCTAAACCTACATGAACTGTTTTTGTGGTGTTTTCATTGAGTTACAGTAATTTAAGTATTCCAGAAATATTTACACATTGCCTCTTAAGTTAAGCCTGACTGTTCTGTCCCAAGCTACCAGAGGGTGAGCAGAGGTTAATTTAGGGTAGGGTGTGAATCTTAATTACCCTGTCTTGGGTGGTAGTCCCTGCTTGGACAGGGTGAAAACTTTTGCCAACTAGATACCCATTTCTAACAGAGAGGCTAAAGTTCGTCCATTTGTAAGCCAAGTTAGCTCATTCACTTACTTGGATATACAGATTGACTCAGTGGGCAAATCAACACAGTCAAATAACATAACAAAGCGATACTTTTATAATACTATAACTGCACTGTTTAAATTTGCAACCAAACTGAGGCCGAAACCCTTACGCCAGTTGGGCTTGATTTACAGGGCAACATGCGTTTCCATGGGTATTTACAGGGCAAGTGTCTGGGGTTATGTCAACGAGGGAAACCTGCGGAAAGAGGAGAATGCCTGTCTAAAGAAAAGACTACCCATCCCAATGAGTTGTGTTAATTATGTCTGCCACAAGGATTTGTGAGTGAACTATATGAAAGAACTCATTAGCCTGCACCCAAAGGTGATCTTATAGACCTTTACCTAAAAATGTGTGACGCGGTCAGATTACCAGAGAACGCCATAAAATAAGTGTGACTTCAAACTCAATCATTCCAATTAAGGGGTTATACAACTATACTTGGAAAGGGTTATGAATTCTGGGTATAGATTTGTTTTGACGAGATTTAGTACAACATAATACATCACCTTGGGGCTCTCCCAAGGCAGAATGATTGGTCTAGCATTTTACCAAGTCGTCCTTCTGATGAGTACTCCACTCAATGTTCCCTGCCCCCAATATTCATTGGTAAGTTTTATGGTGTACGACAGCCCAATACCTTAAAACACTGTTAACGAAATGTAACGTTAGACAATGCAGACCCTCATTGCTTTTCTGTTACAGTCGCCAGAGGTCTGCGTAGCATTGGTAACGTTTAATTGGCCAATACTATATATACGCACATGGATAGGCGACGTTTAAGTACACAATTGCTCTGTACTTGATCATTTGAGCTCATTAGATATGTTTTGTTATTGACTAGCTTTTTTATGTCGTATTGTGTCATATCTATTATTGATAATGTATTATAGGACCAGTATGGTTGGAACATATGCACTTTTATGGTTTAAAAAAAAACGTTTCTACTGAATAACTAATTGAATCAAATATAACCTGTACATATTCTGATTTTGATGTGTATCACATTTCTTGGGCAGCCTGGTTAGTTTCTTTATGCCTGAAGTTTCTTAAAATGCATATCAGATTTGCATTGGGTGGCATCTCACACAAGTAGTACTGGATTTGCATTGACCAAAAATATTAGGGTATTCAATATTTCAATGTTGCTCAAAAGTGCTATGCCATGCTGGGATGTTGTCACCTCTATGGCATTAGGCTTTGACATGCACAATGACAATTTTGTGCCATCAGCAACACATCAGAGCTCTGTGGGACATGAAGGTCACCTGCTGTCTTATTTAAACCCAGCGCAATTATTAGTCGCTAAAATAAGACTGGGGCAGCAGATCGATAGTTTTAAATGAAATAACCCTGCCCCCAATGCAATCTTCTGCACCAGAGTCCCTGAGATAAGTGATATGTGGAGATAATATCTCATCACAGACCTTTGTGTGGGGTCGTGCTCATAGCGTGAGGCAACTACAACATTCACCCTTTGTGAAAAGGAGAACCTTGAACAATTTGGCATTGTGTCAGCTGCTTTCATCAGCGTGGTTTGATCACTATGCAGGAGGTGAAGTCCATTAAACTGGGTAATCAATGTGCTATAGTGTTCATTGTTCGGAAGCTCTTGTCAGATTTCAAGTGAATTGCTTAACCTTGATAAAAGGTGGCTTGCTGTAGAGGAGTTTGCTGCAAGGCATCTTGGCAGCTGCTCTTCATCTCCTCAAAGGATCTTTGGTGAAAATGTTCGGTCATTCTCACAATGTTATGCTTTTGGTATTCAAGTGTTGTTCTTTCAATTGCAGCTTTGGCTGTTTTTTGATGCAGTGATAGATCTGTGGAGGAGGGGTGACAGGTGTTCAAGATTTCATCCCCAGCAAATCATTAATAGATTGTGCATGATTAGCTACCTGTTGAGTTTCACCAACAGAAGAAGACATGTCATTTCCTTAGTCGTTTTTCAGAAATCTTTGGAGGTATCCCATATTTTAGCCACATTTGAAAGAGGAAGAATTTACAAAAACATAGGCACAGTCATTATTTGCATAGTTGGAATTATTTATTTAGGGACACCAGACTCCAAAAAAACGAATTTCAATACAGCACTCTATTACATTAGGTGTGACTCTTTTTTTTTTTTTACAAATATTTTGAAGACTCCCTAACTAATTTCGTTTCTACTTTCTTCCCGTCATGGGGGTGCCATGGCCATTTCAGGCTTGCCCTTATTTCATTTATTTATGTTTTTTCGAAATTTTATATAACACAAACTCGACCTAGAGGTATTGGAGCGCTTTACATGACCACCAGTCACATCACACAAAACCACATTCATTTTCTGAGGCATAGTTATCAAGTCGCTGCGCTGCACTTGCACCACGCACCGGGATCCAACCGCGATGCACTTACTAATTGTGATTTATCAGGCCGCGCAAGGCCACCTTTTGTGGCCCTGAGTGGTTTGATAAATCTGGAGTAACGCAACGCAGAGCAAATCACTTTGCTGCTTTATTCTGCTCCAGGGAGGCATTACATGGGGGGTGTGTGGGTGTTCCCACACAACACCCATGGATTTTGACACATTCCCAGATTTGCCATAAGTGGTAGACCTGGGAATGCGCCAAAACTGACATGCTTCCCCAGGTGAGGCATGACAAGAAGAAATATGTTTATTTCACCTGTTTTTTTCCTCTTTTATGTGTGCTGCATTCTGCTGCACACATAGCAAGGGGAAAATGCCTCTGGGATTATTTTTATGCATGAAGATGTCCCTTCCTACACAAAAACAATCCTTCTTACAACAGAGGCAAGGGTGCCTGCATTGGCGCTACGCATCACATTGTGCAAGAGTGCTGGGAGGGGAACAACCTTTACAACGCAACTTTTACAACGCACTACACTTACAACGCAATTTTTACAAAGCAACATCCACTACAACGCATTCCATTACATCGCATGACACTACAATGCATTTTTAAAAACTACCTTTACAACGCATTCCATTACATCGCATACTACCTTTACAACGCATACCATTACAACGCATAATATTACACTACACTATCCAACACTTACCCTACTGTTGCACCCCCTGGAGTTAGAATAGTAATTTTTACCCCTATACTATCCAACACTTATCCCTACTGTTGCACCCCCTGGAGTTAGAATAGTAATTTTTACCCCTATACTATCCAACACTTACCCTACTGTTGCACCCCCTGGAGTTAGAATAGTAATTTTTACCCCTATACTATCCAACACTTCCCCTACTGTTGCACCCCCTGGAGTTAGAATAGTAATTTTTACCCCTATACTATCCAACACTTACCCTACTGTTGCACCCCCTGGAGTTAGAATAGTAATTTTTACCCCTATACTATCCAACACGTACCCGACTGTAGCACCCCCTGGAGTTAGAATAGTAATTTTTACCCCTATACTATCCAACACTTACCCTACTGTTGCACCCCCTGGAGTTAGAATAGTAATTTTTACCCCTATACTATCCAATACTTACCTTAAATGCAATGTAATATTATGCGTTGTAATGGTATGCGTTGTAAAGGTAGTATGCGATGTAATGGAATGCGTTGTAAAGGTAGTTTTTAAAAATGCGTTGTAGTGTCATGCGATGTAATGGAATGCGTTGTAGTGGATGTTGCGTTGTAAAAATTGCGTTGTAAGTGCATGCGTTGTAAAAGTATGCATTGTAACGTCATACATCCGTGGTGACATACTTCTAGCTTCTTTCATAGGTCATGATGAGTAAAGGCACATCTTCTAAATCCATATCCACGCAGTGAGATGCAATAAGCACCATATGCATTTCCAAAAATATTTAGACATTCTCCAGTTGTCTAAGAAAATAATCATCTATAGTTGAATTAGCAGCATTTATACTATACAGAGAAGAACTTCATTAACAACTGCTTCCCCCCTCAAGTTCAAAGACAAACACTAAATACGCGTTTGATCACTTTAATGAATGGGATGAGAACATTTTGAAACTCTACCAACACAAGCCACCTTTGAGACTTTTGTTTGAAAGACATCCTACCTTCAGCAGGGTATTTCAAACTTCAAACATTATACTTGATACCTTTAATGCTTTGCTCTTGACAAGCTGCACCACATCTGTTGCAGATGTTTTTTATGATGCCAGAGAATGAATGGAGGCCTTTTCAATACCATCCTCCCTCATAGTTCATTATATTAAGAACTCTGGATGCCCCGGAAATGAAAGAATGCCAAGTTCCACAGACTGAAAATGAGGTGCTCAAAAAAGGCCTGTGTGGATAATAAAAAATATAGGAGTTCTTTGAAAACTCCAGTAAACATAATAGCAGCTTGCAAATAACGTCGGAAAATAGTACTTGTTTTTTTCCAATTAAAGATTCAAATTTAATACTAAGGTTTTATGACGTGTGTCTACCCATCACAAAATAGTCTTTAAGCTATAGATGAACACATAGATGGATTTTTGTTGAACAAGTTTGGTAGTTCTGACTTGAAAGAGCAGCTGCCTGATAGAACTATTTTCTTTGTATGCACTATACAGAGTGGGGTCAGCACCGTCAGTCGTTGGTTTGTTTGGGTCAGCCTCCTTCAAGTCATTAGTTTGAGACTTTGTCACTCACATCTTATATCAGCCCAGAGAAGTACATGTCTCTTGCATGGTGTCATTGGCTGTTTGGTTAATCATTTGTCTCCCTAGGAAGTTGGTTAATTGCAATACACGAA
Organism: Triturus cristatus; assembly: GCF_964204655.1. NCBI lineage: Eukaryota > Metazoa > Chordata > Amphibia > Caudata > Salamandridae > Triturus > Triturus cristatus. Next base: position 412,800,784 of record NC_140593.1, read on the forward strand.
GGATAATTTTACAACTGAAACATACACTCAACCATCACATATTCAATGATGTATTTCATATGTGCTTCTAATCAAGAAAACAATTCGTTTTGGTTATTTTCCTTTTTACTTCAGCATGCTTTGTTTAATGCTTTAGTCAGGAATCAAGTATGTGTCTGACCTCAAGATGATCACTTAACTGCTTTAATGTTTTCACACACTGGGATGGCACGACCCCAAAATAGCCTTCTTGTCGGTCTAGCTTTTACTCTGCCACGCCCTCCTTGTCACTTCTCCCCAGTGGCTCAGCAGCCCCGGCTCCTGCTCTATGTTGCCATCCATTTTACAAAGGTTCATGGTAGTCCTGCCTTGTGCTCTGTCATGCCCCTTTGTGAGAATGCGCTGCTGCATGTAGAAGTCCTGACTTCTGCTCTGCCAGTCCACATCCAAAAGGCTTTCATGCCACTCATTTCATTTCATTTCCAACCTTTGAGTCTGGCACCACCACTGATGCACATGCCAGGCTACTCCCTTGGTATGCAGAGCGGGAAACAGCCTTCTTGTATGGTAATGGATATCAAAAGGTCATCCAGCAGCAATGCAAAACCGTTTGAGATCTTGACAACATACTGCCTCACACCTCCATCACCTCCTTTACCATTACCACCACCATTACCATCACCACCACCATTACCATCACACCCTTTATTCCTACAATCACCAACACACAACATCCCCACCAGGGTCGGACTGGCTACCGGGCATTTTGTGATGCCGAGCTGGGGGCTGATTTCACTGCGGTGGGGACTGATTTCGTTGATGGAGACCTGCGTTTGCTCCTGAATAAACAAAGCAAAACTAATGGTTTTAAGCACACGCAGGTCCCGGTCAACAAAATCAGCCCCCAGCTTGGCAGCACACTAAACCGCCCGGTAGCCAGTCCGGCCCTGATCCCCACATTACCATTTCCACCATTATTACTAATACGCCATTACCAATAGCACCACCATCGATCCCACCCCCTTTACCCCATGAGAACCACCATTATCACTATGACTACTACCCCCACCACTAACCATTACAAACACCGATATCATCATCACTACCGTTACCACTGCTGTTACCCACACCATTTCCATCACCATAACAATCATCACATTGCAGTTGCCAATGCCACCATTATCTGCAATATTACCATTTCCACCATCAATCAATCAATCAGGATTTTTAGATGTGGCTGTTTCACCCGTGAGGGTCTCGAGGTGCTGTGGGATCATGCTGTGGAATCACCCTGCCTGTTCCTATTGGTTGAATATCCAGGTCTTGAGGTCCTTACCAAACAACTGGAGTGATGGTGAAGTTCTGAGGTGCAGGTAGACGGAGTTCCAGGTCTTAGCCACCAGGTGGCAGAAGAAGTGGCCTCCGCTGTTTGCCTGGGGGATGTGTTGGGTAGCTGCTAGATAGAGGTATCTGGAACAGACCCATCACCCCTACCACCACCACTACCAAAAAATTATTCTGTGTTTGTGTCAGACCCTGTATGTGAGTTATCAGTAATAAATAAGCAATGATAAAGCCACTAGGTATAGCTTTATTGTAGTAAACTCATGCAAAAAGACTTTCTACATTCCTGTGTTCATATGATTTGCCAAATTAAAGCCAGACATATTTGCTTTGCCAAAGGTTGTTTTATCGTGCTACCAGGATACATGTTGCCACTAATGGTTCAAATGTAGTTATAAAAGATTAAACAGTCCTGAAAATTCATCTATGTGACCTTTTAGCCTATGCAGACTAGAGGTCGGATAAAATGAAAATGCAGATATTGTCAACACTCGGTATACATATAACATTATTTGCCATTAAAAAAAAGCTCCTTGCCTTCACAATGATGATATCAGGTGTTTGGTTAAGCAGAGCATAACAGACTGCATGATCGCCACATAAATATTATCACTTGAAAAATGCAAAACACATTGCACTTATGTTAAATTAAAATGCAAGTGAAGATATCGAAATTACGCAAGTCAAGTTGGGTAATCATGGTTATCTTCAGTGGTTCGTGCTAATCCAATCAAGGGCGGGTATCAAACGTCTAGATGGCCTTGTCAATTATAGAACAATATACTATGGGTATTGTGTTCTTTGCTGGTCAGCAAGGGATCAATAAGAGATCAAGAAGGGATCTAGACGTGTGCTAATTCAGCAAGTAGGATAGTGTAGAGTGCTGACTGGTAGACAATTTCCTCTGAAAAAGTACCACTTTGCCATGCAGTTGGGATTCCTGATGACAACTACTTTAGGGGAGAAACAGGCACAGAATTAACCTGGAAAATCATATAATACACAGGGATCACCCAATCACATACCATGAACTCTAGGTACTGACTAGCATCTGAGTCTTCATCAAAGCAGACTTCGCACACTATTTGCCTAAGATTTTATCAAATAAGCATGAAGAGAAAAGAGTGCAAGACAAGTACATCGTTGCGCTAATGATTATAATACAGTTAGAGGATATCACTTTATTTGCACTTTGCTATGATTGTGGTACTACATCTCCAATGCTTCCACCAACAACATTTGCCAAATTATAGTTAAGTTTGTTATTAGTATATGGTTTGTCAGCACATGCAGGTAATTGCTGTGTCTAGTACTCGTTAAACTCGGTAAAGAAAAATGGACACCTAATATGATGAATTGGAACTAACCAGTGTATACACAAGCACACCTAAACTAACCACAGTTTCCCTTCTCTTTGATGTCCTTACTTTATAATGGCAGTGGCTTCAATTTCCTGTTGCACTTCAGCATCTCCTGATTCATCATCTTTACCTAGGCCCCTGGGGCCCTAACACAATTTACATTAACTAATCACATGAGAAGAAACTTCTTCTTTTTAGAGCATTTGAATACCTAACCCCCATCTAGGCTTTTCAACTTTCATTACAAATCTTCTATGTTAATGTGTTTCTCACATCCATCAACTAAAGACCTGTGAGTCATTTCTTCCCATCAAACCTTCTGGTTTATGATTCACAACTCCTTTTTCAGTGTCGCTTTCTTAGACATGTCTCCTTGTCTTTTTCAAGCAATGCGCAGTCATCTTCACGCTCACAGGTAAACAAGGAAGAGAATCCTTGTGCCTGTTAGTTGTTTACAAATGCTATCTTACTGATTACAATACCCTTTTCTGCAAGATGTTGCTGTGGTAAAGCTAACAAACTGAAATCTGTGAAGCATTAAATCACATGTTTACCCTTTTCTCACCTCTATCGAAGGCTTATGTCTCTTTTGGGTTCTAGAGCTGTTGATGTCACTTTCCCCTTCAAATTTTAAAATATTTTGCCTTTGATCTTAACTTAATATTGGATTGTCTGGTAATTACTCTTGAGCCAAGATGTTCTTGAACCTAGGAATCTATGAATCCCTCAAAGGTAGTTACTGCACACCTCTTAGGATGGTGAACTACCAGAAAATCACAATTCTAATACTCTGTTTACAAGGAAAACTCATCCTAAGGTTTGTGTATCAGAATATTGTGTAGAAAAGTATTGGGCTACAAAATGATTGGCTATAACAATTTCGTTAAGGTAGGTTGGTATAGCTTTACCGACCTTACCTTCACATACATTGATAGAGTTAGTAGTCTCTAATTCCTCCGTTTTTAAGGCATCACCTCTTTCATCAGGTCGTTCCATTTCATCCTATTTCATTCACTATTACACATAGTTCACCACTGAATTCTATGCAGTGAAAGCCCTTTCTACATTTGTTTTAATGTGGCTTTAGCCCTCCTCTATCCTATTGCATTAAACGTTTTAGGTCTGGTCTTGTAGAGTCTCGCAAGACTATTATTTTTCCCCCAAAAATCATACATTGCATATATCATAAATTGTATACATAGAGGGGCCTGTTGTCAGTGGGCTTCAGCCATTTCCAGTCTGCTAAACTGTCACTCACATTTTGCTTCTGCCCATTGCAGCACATAGCATGGATCAATGGTCAGCCCACTTTATCCATTGGCTTCCTTTACTTTGAGTGACTGTACAAAGCCTACGTGCATTGTTCATATTCAATTGACCTAAATATAGATCTTTTCTCTTCATTTGCAAAGCTGGCTTAAAGTGTGATTTAAAAAAAATATATATTTTTACATTAACTTTATTTTGCCTGCATTCATTTTTAAAGTTTAAGTTATAAAGTATTTAACGGACATTGTAGCAAAATGTGATTTGAGTGCTTGCTTGGAAAATAAGTCCACATGCTTAAACTCTCTCCGAGCCAGAAAATACTCAAATTTAGAATAGGGAGACATCCCCTTAATGCACCCTTTTATGGTATAATCACGATTAAAGACCCAAATAGATTGTGCATGTTCTAAGGTTCATATTGTTTTAGATTGTTTTTATTTTTTACCCCCGGTGACACAAATATTTAAAAGGAATCTTGCCACAATATAATATATGCTCAAAAATGGTATCTATGTAATTTTTATTCACAATGCCATATAAGGACATTACCTAGATTTGTATTTCCCTTAAATTATTTTACATTCTGAATGGGTTAGTGTTGAAATGTATTTCATGGCTTGTCTATACTTATTTTTTAAGATACAAGTGTCTTAAATAAACAAATTGTTTGAACTGAGTGCATGGCTATGTGGTGAGCGTTCTTGTTTTCATCACGAATATTAATACTACAATGAATGTGCAGTAGAAAAGCTTGTTCTTCAAAAAATCCTTAGTAGAAGAGCTGCATATGTGATTTTTTTTTACATTTTTTTTTTGTTCCAAATGTAAGACAACCAGGTTGAGCTGACATGATATTTTCTTTTTTACTTTTATTTTTGCGATGTCTGCTTGCAATTAAAAAAATTGCGCCAGCTTGCCAAGGCCAGACCTACTGGCTTTGCCATTGCTTGTTCTGTTTTGCCAGCACATTGTTCTTCTTGGTACCCTGTTTCCTCAGGAAAGAGCAGTCAACAATGCAGGCAGGGCGTGTGGGCAAGCTGTGAAACTATCTTGGTTTTCTAAGGCCCACATACACTGAGGACCATTTTCTTGTTTAATTGGTTGTTTATGACGGTGTCACCCATGCCCATGACTCATTAATTCATTCTCTTTTCTTTCAAAAGGAAAGGGGCCCAGGGCCCCTCCAACTTCAACTTTGTGTGCAGAATAAAAATCCACAGTTTATTATTTTGTAATTTTCTACAGACCAGGTATTGCACAACTCCTATTCTCCCACACCACATACCCAGCAGTATCTGTCCACAGAAGATGATCTCAACAATTGGGCATTTGGACAAGCATTTCAAGGCACATGCATATGATGGCTCAGGCTAGTTTTAATTGTGGAGGCTCATCGTTTCATCTTAAATCTTTTTAGGGAGCTCACAGAATGACAAAATTGAGGTTTAGTGTCTGAATTAGTTCAATTTCCAGTGACTCCTTTTCTTGGTACATATTCTCATAAAACGTTTCTGAAGCTTTGTGAGCCTCATTCATTAAAGGAAAGATAACACCTTGTTTGCCTGCGATCCGACAATATTAATATATTCTTATCCTTAGAGAATCGCTTCGGCTACAAGTAATATTGTTATGGGCGTGCCATATTTTAATGATAATTCAAATCAACTTATGTGGTCTCGAGTGGAAAACCCAGCTATATTAATGCATGAAAAATCTGTTTCCCACAAACTATCACTTTATAACTTCTTTTCTGCTTAATCAGTGTTAGTTACAGGCTCTTAGCTATCCTACAGTAATTATTTTGTTTTCCACATCATGAAAAGTATCTGCATTGCCTTCTATTTTTTATGATCTTGGCAACATGGACTCAGTAGAGTTCATGAGGAAAAAGAAGACAAGTGGAGTGAAGGAACTGTGGCTGCCTATTCAATTTGTAGAGTTCCTTACCTTGCTAGATTCTGGAAAAACCAATTGGCTTGCCATTTGTGAGCTTTGGGATTATTCATTTGGCAGAAGGATGCCACTAAATAATTTTTGAGTATCTTGCTTTTTCAAAACAGTTTCTATGAAGAAATATTCTGTTTGGTCCCTGATAGCAGTGTCACAAGGCAGTAGGATTCCATGTTAACTATTTAAGCAAAAAACAAAACAGCAGTGACATCAAGAAACAAACTAATAAGATTCCCAAACCAATTTAGTGAAATGATAAAAAATGTAAGAAGTAATATAACACTAAAATGATCATCTTCCGATTAGGGAATTCTCATACGACTTTTACTTTCTCAGTTGGACAACATAAACGTCAGAACTGTGCAAGACTGATTGTACACACACCCTCAAGATATGTTGGCCTTAGTCCTGCTAGCTACAGTGCACCATCTGTACCCCACCCGTGACAAGGTAGCAAATGGATTGTGCAACCTCAGAATATGACAACCCTGACTCTCCAAGGAAATTGTGGTAGCAGATCTAGAACATTTACGTTTGCTTACTCATGCACACCCAAAGAGATATGCAAGAAATATACAGCAGTTTCAATATTTATTGAAGCATTGTGATTCTTGAATAAAAGACGTGTGCTGCTATAATTAATAGAAGGTAACAGAGTAATGTTATTAACATAATGATAATAGTGAAAAATATAAACAGTTCAATCATTGCTTGCATATAAATACTGTAATATAATGTACTCCTGCCTAGGGCTACCTAACCTATAGTGCCGGTGGGTGGGGATAGGGGCTGAATCTGCCAAATCCCTGTGGGGTGACCTAACTCTCATCTGTCATCAGGGAGCACTCTTGGTGGAGAGATGGACCTCATCCCTCGCAAGAGGTAAACAGGAATCAGCTGGGCTCGAATTCTTGTGGTGACCTCGCAGTGCCAGCAAATTGCTCCTTTAACTAAACAAGGAAGTGATGCAATTCATATAATGAACGTCACCCATGTTGCCATGTCGAAGTCCCAGTCAGGCCGCTATTGTTGATCTTATAGTGATAGCTCTGTTGCCGAACAGACAATAACAAATACCAACAATTTGCGCAGTGAACTTAGCCCTTGTAAAGAATGTTCAAGGTAGTGTGATAAAATGCCTACAAAGTGGAAATGTAAGCAATGCTGTTTTGGAGAATATTATCCTGTACGGGTCTGCATGCACATTTCTGGTAAATATCATTATGTTTAAGAAAAGAAGGCAATTAAAAAATGTGAGCATGTAAAATGGTGGTGTTTCTACTCAGGTCTATAATGTGACTACATAACAGAATGAGCGATAAATGTTTGGATTTTTGTTTTAATCAAAAAGCAAGAAACTGCAAAGTGTCTTTGGTAGTAGTTGACCAGGACCTAGATGTGATTTCAGGCCCCTGTAATGGAAAGGGTCCTTATAAGTCTAGCGGGTCATACGGGTCACAAGTTTTAGACCAAGGCTGTCTTAATAAAATGAAGTGATGCCTATTGAAAACCAATCCTGCGTGCTTGTGAGTTGGGAAACCAGTACATACTGAAAGAGAATGGGGGAGAAAAGAGTGCATAAGGACAACAGATAGCCTTTGTTAATGAACTTACAGAAACCTTCTAGAGTAGCATGTTTAGGTATACACTGCTATAGAGCCAGGGCTCCCTCTGCTCACTGAACTTCAGAGCTGCTATAGTGGGCCTGAATTCATGTTTTTAAAATCACACCTGTTGGTATGTGAATCTACACTGAAGTCCAAATAGGACATTTAACTTATAGGCCACTGGTGTACTTTGTGTGCCATTTTACTGTGGCCTTCCTTAAAAGTTAAAGTTAGAGTTGGCCACTTTTTCACTATTATTAGGTGTCGTAGCTCATGGACAGGGAACTCATTCATTAGCTGTTTTCCAGTGCCTAGAGCCAATTTGCTGCGGCTGTCCTGAAAGAGACTCTTGGTGGGTGTAACTCGCATAATTTGCTGTAGCATAATTCCGCAAAGTTACACAATGTTAAGTGATATTACGTGGGGATCTGAACCAAGCATTTAGTGCTATTTTCTTTTAAATGGTTTTGAGGAGGCATTTTGCACTAAAAGAATAATGCTAAATGCAACAGAACATGATAAGCAGCAGCTAGCATTCAGCTGCCACGTGCGCTTGCTAAGTTCTTTGTTCCTGTGCTTCTACGGTAGAATTGTTGTGCCAAATTACTCATAAGTATGCAACCGGGCATGATCGCATAATTTTCAGTAATTTTACGTTAAAAGCAAACTTACTTAGATTACTTCAGCATAATTCAAATTTCGTCAAGGACTAATAGAGTCCCTGAGTAGCTAGCTGGTGAAGGAAACTCCTTGCCACTAAATCGTTACTGATGATGGGCAAACCACTCACTGGCCTGTTGTCAACTTGCACAGCTCAAAAGCCCTTCCTTTTTGAGTAAGTGTACAATTCAGATCCTCACCTCCAGTGGTAGCTTCCTCCAAAGGTCTACAGTCTGTCACCTCTGATTCTATCTCCTGCGCAGGGCTGAGCCTTAACGGTTCCCTGAAAACCCACTTAAGTCGCGCACTAATGCATCTCTTTAAAAACACTCAGATATTTTTCTGACTTTTCGGATTCCATTCCATTGATCTGAAATGTTGTGATTCTTTTTTTAAACTTAAATTTCACAAAGTTTGATTCTCACCAAGTTATAAAAATGAAAAAAAAAGACAGGCACTTTTAATGGTTCTTTTTGGCAACCCGAAACTACTTCAGCTGCCCTGATGGGTATCTAAGGGTAGCTCAAGTGGCTGCAAAGGGCTCAGCAGCAGTCTTCCATCAGAGCACCAGCACATCCCTGCTCATTCCCACTCCTCGCCACACACCCTGTCTCACTGCTCTCCTTCATCCCTGCCAAGGTCCCCGAGAGCAAGCGCCGCCTCTGCACCTGTCCTAAGGCACAAAATCCCCTCACAAATCTGGAGACCAATGCGCCTTGCCCCACCCATATCCAACTCCGCAGCATTGGCTACTGCTCCCTGCCAGGGCTCTTATGAGCAAGCATCTCAGCCCCCCTTTTGCATTGTCTCTGCGCTCAAAATGACACCCGCAAGCACCAGCCCCCGCCCTGTCCTTAGCCCCATCCTGCACTTTATCTACAGCAGGTCTGGTGGGATTTCCTGCCGCACGTATGGGACACCTTGCATCAGGAAATTAGTCAATCTGTGCGGGCCACAGATAGAAAACCTTGCACCAGCAAAGTAGGGTGGCATTGTTGCAGTTTGCATCGCCTTGAAGAGGCAAAATGTAGCAACTTCCCTGGGTTTGTGAGTGAAGGTGCCTTCTTCCAACCCTAGTCGTCTGCAGTTCAGACCCTGAGTCACGCTTTTAGGTTTTTCTCCTATATATAGCTGCAGTAGTTCCTTAAATATCCAGTTGAAAGATTACACAGCTGTCTAACCAGGGCCATCACAAGAAGGGATCAGAGGGGGCCGTATGCCCCAGGCCCTATGCATTTACAGGTCCCAGCATTCCTGCATCACATCTAATTCTAGATTTAAAGCTGGGCTGTCATTTGTATTATTAATGAGGAGGCAGTTCACATGGACATGCCACCAGATGGCGGCAGGTGCTATATGAGAAAATTAGAAGCAGTTTTTATGCTATTAATAACTTGCTTGTACCGGATGCTCGTGACACCTGGAATAAACGGAAGCGGGCCCCTGCATGTTATTTGTTTACTGTGGCCTGGCAGAAACGCCTCCCAAGCCTGTATCTAACCCTGAAGCCTGGTGGCATCTGGTGACTACTGCTGTGAAGAGGCAGTGAGGCCAGTGGTCGTGCCGAAATTGCAACCTTAGCCTTATGCCCAAATTTGTCATTGTGACAACGCCATGTTCCACCTTATTTCTGGCTCTCATTTAGGCTCTTGCTAGTCTCTACTGCAAGCGCTGAGGGTGGTTATCGTACATTAAAGTCACATTGAAATAGTAGTGGGTTTGTCCGAAAAGCAAAAGTTTCCCTTTATAAACAGTGCGACATGCAGTGTGTTGAGCACAGAAACATTTGCTTTTTTACAGAATTTTTGTCCACAATGGCTCCAAACTGTGAGGCTCGGTAGTAAATTACAAGGCGTTTTTGTAGGACATTTTGAATGATTGACTTGTCATGGTTGAAAAGGAAATGAAATCACATGATGCAAGAAGGACATTTCGTACTTCGTGACATCTCCAAGGGAAGTAACACCCAGACATTGCTTCAGCATTTGTGCTCACAAAAGAGCATCTAAAATTGCATCAAAAGCTCCCGGCGGACCACTAAATAGGATCTCCTTATACGTAGTTTTTGGGGATCACGTGGTGGGTGAAGACGTGGTACACAGTCCACCTGTTCATACTTCTACGTTTTACACTATGGGACCTATTCACAAAGGTAAACCTGTATGGTTAAATGTACTTTTAAGCAGGGCCGGACTGGCCGTAGCGGCACCGGGCAATCCCCCGGTGCGCCGCACGGGTGGGGTCGGGTTTTGGCCCCTGAGGGCCGTTTTTTGTTACTGGGACATTTTTGCAGCGTAGCTGCAAAGTCGGCCCTGTAACAAAATCGTCCGAAAACAAGCCCTAGCAAAGAGCTCGGCAGCACCCCTAAGCCCCCGAGGTGGGGTGGGGTGGGGTCTGGCCGAGCACTTTGCCAGGGCCGGTTTTGGTTCCCAGTCCGGCCCTGCTTTTAAGTAATTTAACTACTTTAGCCGAATCACCTTTTACGAGTGTAAAGCAACTAAAACGTTGATACTTACATGTCTTCACCCCCCTGAAACGGAAGGGGGATGTTGAGGGGTTGAGCCAAATTGTGAAGTTACTACAGCCAGAAAAGAGCAGCAGTAAGTCCACCACCACACTTGACCAACCACTGAACTGCAGCCCACTTCTCCACAGAAAATAACGAGGCAGGGTCTTAAAATTGAACACCATGGGAAATAATGCGAAATTAAATTATTTATTATGACTATTAAATATATATAAGTATGTAAAACATTGATTTCATATTAAAATATTTAAATATGATTTATAAATAAAAATATCATTTTATGATAACATAATATAACAATGTGCTTCATTTTAAAAGCAAATAGAAATGTAATTTGTAAAAAGTTATTACATTAATTTAAATCAATTGTATACTTATTTGTTTGTAATGTGTAATAAATAATATGTAAATATATTTATATTTTACATTTTACGTAAGATGGGCTTTTTAAATATATATCCTTAAAACAATCGTAATTTAATGTATTATATTCAAAATATTTACATTTAAATTGAGTTAGTAATTAATTATTAATGTTGCTACTTCATTTTCTGTTGTTCTACATTTAAAATAAATATAAAAAATAATATACATTCATATTTAACATAAATATATTTTCACTAATTCTTTTCAAGTTTAAAACACGTTTTACTGTTCCAAATACATTACTGTATTACTGCCCGAAATATGGCATACACTTACCACCCCTAGCCATTAGTATCAGCCTACAAAAGTATTGAATCCACTGAACGGACTACCATCACATTGTCAAGGTAAGTATATATAGGGACGTACATATTCATTATGTCTAACTCCAAGTCTACTTATCTTAACAGTGTAGTGGCAGTCAAGATTGGTCATGATATAATGCCTTCAACACCACCTTCTAAAGCCAACAAGAGCGCATCTCTTTCATAATATTGCACAAGTTAACATTCTTATCAGTATTTTTTGCAAAAATAAGACAATGAGCGCACAAACCCTAATGTACAGTGCTGATGTTACAAAGTAAAGTTAGCTCATAAATAACATCTATGGAAGGGACACAGCCTAAACATAATGTAATACCACTTTGGACATATATTTGATTCCTGGTAGTTTGGTGAGTTTGTGAACACAGTAAAAAGACACATGTAACAGTTAGATGGTGACATTTTGCAAGGATTATTTGGTGTTGTGGCGATTAGCTCAATTTCAGTGAATTTAATTGCAGTGTGCTGCAATTTTGCACTTTGCAGGTTATCGGTACAACTGCTGGTCTTTGTCAAGACACCTCTCTGTTTGGCGTTTTAGCCCTTTGCCTTTCCTTTGATTATTTGTGTACGTTTATTTCCGCTGAAGGACTAGTTTGACTATGATTGCCTTCCTGGGTAAATCAGCTAATGGTGATGGTGATGATGATGAATAGAATTTGCAGAGCACACAAAGGCTTCCAGGAGTGTCCCGGCACTAGTCTTCCAGTAATGCAATTAGGACTAGGTGACAAGCCATGTTTTCAGCTTTTTATGAAGATCTGCTCCCAGGTTGCCAACCGAAGGTCCAGGGGAAGTTTATTCCTTTTGAAGGGACCAACAAAAGAGGAGGAGCGCCCCCCAGCCCTAGCTTGAAGAATTCTAGGAACATTGGCTAAGGGCCTATTAGAGGACCATAGGTTCTTGGCAGGGCAGTAGAAATGGATTCTGGTGAGCAAGTATCTCGGACGAGTCTGAAGCAAAGCTCGGTAAATCATCATCAGCGTCTTAAACAACATTTCTTTCCTTACAGGGAGCCGGTGCAGGGCATGAAGGTGCATAGGGGCACCAGTTCCAGCAGGTAGATTGAGTAATATCCATGTTGCTTCATTCTGGACCACATGCAGCCTATGAATGATGTAGCCCAGCAGTCCAAGGTACAGAGCGTTGGCATAGTCCAACTGAGAAGTAATGAGGGCCTGAATCACAGATTTCCTGGATGGAACAGACAAGAAAACCAGAAACTTCTTTAGTGCATGGAGGTGCCTGAAACAGGTTCCTGCCACAAATTTACCTTTCTGCTGGAATGATTACAGGTTGTCAAATTTAACTCCTAGGTTCTTAACCATCTCAGTTTGGGAAGCCCAAAGCAGAGCTCCTTCCGGCCAACAACCCGACCAATTAGGAGGTGCCATTATGCCAAAGAAAAGTATTTCCGTCTTATCAAAGTTACATGTCAGCTGATTCTGATGCACCCAGGAAAACACTGCAGCCAGGCAGGGCTTAATTAACTGTGGGACAAAGTCTTCACCTTTGTTATAGGGGAAAAGTAACTGAGTGTCATCCGCATAACATGTAATCTTGACACCAAATGATTTGACCAGGAAGGGAAGAGGGGTAAAGTAGATATTGAACAAAATTCGACTAAGGGAGGAACAATGAGAGATGCAAAAGGGGCGTCCCAAACTGCGAATTCTCTATTCCCTGGAAAAGAGCTCATCCACTTTAATGCTAACCCCTTTACGCCGATCTTCTGGAGGTGACACATGAGGATAGAGTAAAGTACTGACATAGGAGGATAGAGTGAGGTACCGTATCAAAGGCTGCTGATAGATCCAACATAATCAGCCCCACATTATCTCCTGTGTCCAAAGAGCACTTGATGTGCTACGATACCTCAAGTAGAGCCATTTAGGTGCTCAGGTTCTGCCTGAAACATGACTGGCTAGGGTGAAATAAATCATTAGTCTCCAGATAGCAGGAGATTTGTCTGTTCACAAATTTCTCTAACAGCTTTGACAGTGCTGGAAGCAGGAGATAGGCCAATCATTTACTGGTATGCTGGGATCTGTTGAAGGCTTTTTCAGTAGAGGAAGGATTTTGTCAGCTTCCAGCCAGAAGAAGCCATTCCTCTCATATCCTATCAAGTCATTAAGAAATTCGTTTACCAGTGGATTAATCGCCTCTGCACGCATGATTAACAAATTAGTGGGGTGGGAGCCCATAGGTGACGCAGATTTAAGACTCTGAATGGCTACCAGTGACTCTTCTGAAGAGACAGAGTTAATGGAGGAGAGGAGCATTCCGCCACCTTTATCACTTCTTTGGGAGGAAGAGAGCTCATTTTTTCGAAGGAAGATCCCTCCAAATTGGTTTGGATTTTAAGAATCTTATCTTGAAAAAAATAAGCCAATTTTTCACACCATTCTAATGAGGTTGGCACACCACAATTGCAAGCATAGGGCCCATGAATGTATCTACTACCTTTAAATCGTCTCATTACTTGTTTCCAGCTGTTTCAATCGTGTCTTCAAAGAAGGCTATTCTGGCAGTCTTGACAGAGTCATTGTATTTTCTTAGGGCCTCCCAATAGGTCTCTTTATCTGTCATCGTAAACCCTTTGCATTGGTTTCTCCCACACTTTTAGCAGATTTTATTATCTGTGGCGTGAGCTTCAGTGAGCCAAGGAGCAGAAGGTCTGCTTCTATGAGATTTCCTAGACATAATAGGAGCAAGCTTGTTGACTGCCAAGTGAATCCAGTTTTCAACCATAATAACGTTAGTTTTAATGTTGCTCAAGAGTTTATGAGTGGACTCAGAGAGGCCAGAAGCTAACCTTGCTTAACTTTACTGTATGATCTGTATGAGAGAAGTGCCACCCTACCTGTACACCCTTCAAATATAAAGTGGTCCAACTGAACTTAATAAAGAAGTGATCCAACATCTTCAGTTTGACATTGGAAAAGTTAACTTGAGCCACTTAGATATTTAGTTGCATTTGCTAATTTCAGACCTGCAAGCCCACATTCTAACCCATGTGATTTTTATACAATCTTGACTAGCATATGTAAACCTAAAAAAAGTTAAACAAGCTATTGGAGAGACTGTAAGTAGTATTTAATACATAAATTTCTGAAAAACTATTTTGATTTAACTCTTATACGATGATTTAGACAAATGTGCAAAATGCTACTAGTTCCTAACCCCACATAGGTGTGAGTTGGTAATTTATTGTTAAACCTGCATGATGTCCTCTCACTCTGAGGTGCTCCTATCTAGGTCGTCATGCACAACAGTGCAGAAGGCATTCAATGGAAACCTTTTTAGGAGACTGTTTTGTCACGCAACTTCACTATCCATTTCTGAGATATTTCATGGTGCTTAAGGCTATATTTTGTCAAATTATTGGAAGATTCTTTAGTGTTTTTGGTAGATTTCTTGGCTCTTGTTGGCTCTTTTGAGGAACTTGTAATGGTGTTTTGTGGTGTTTTCTAAATTCACAACTCAGGCTGTAGTAATTGACCCTGAACAACAATAAACCGAATTCTAGATGGAAATTTCTACCATGTCTATTACATGGATGTTTTCCATTCACTCTCTTCCGAAAGATACATGTAAGCTATCAAAATAAACATGTTTCACTATCCCATTGGCCGGATTTTTCAAACGAAAACGCCAATCAATAGTGACTCCTAAACTTTTGTTGTTGAATCGTGTATGAATTAACAAGCCTGCAAATGTGCTATTGAATGAAGAGGATGGATCTTATGATGTATGACTGGAAAACCTAATAGAAACTCCC
The DNA here is from genome assembly GCF_964204655.1 of Triturus cristatus. NCBI lineage: Eukaryota > Metazoa > Chordata > Amphibia > Caudata > Salamandridae > Triturus > Triturus cristatus. Next base: position 412,816,014 of record NC_140593.1, read on the forward strand.
TTTTGGAGCCATTGAAGCTGACTAACGTTTCTCACCTAATGTTCCACAATACTGATTTCGATTAGCAAATTCACATATTAGGTTTGCAGAGCATTTGCAGTTTAAGGGAGCATCTTAAATTATTTACAACTCAACGTGAGTCCTGTGGCTTCAGTTGCACTGTCAATAACTGGATTTAGTATTACCTAACTCAACCACATTAATTTAACTGACCATAAAATGATGAAAGGCTGAGATGGTTCCACAGTCAATTAACTAAAGGTTGTACAAAGATTTATGCAGCAGATTCAGCAATGAATAGAACCTATGAGGCTAGCATCTGCTAAGTTGTCGTTTTGTATCAATATTAATGCCCACGTTAATGCAAGTGTAAGGCTCCGTTTATGGTCAACAGTTTCCATCAGAGAATGTATTCGGTTGAGCTCATGTATATTGTAGTGAACGTAAATCTTAGGACAAGAGAATAGCAGTAGGCCTCACCCTAGTCTTACGCAATTTGTTTGCCCAGCACAATAATGAATGACTGTAAGACGTGAGGTCAAAAAGAGCAGGAACTGTGATAGAGTGTAAACTATGGATCATGGTCGTCTTGATTGTAGTAGCGAGGGCAGAAAACGTGTCACCACCAACTCTGTTTTAAATCCTGTTGAGAAGGGAATTCATAATATGGTCTATGGTGGGATTGAGTCAGACAACAGTAAATTGGATTCCATCAAAGGCTAAACTCTATGGTTCTGTCAGCAAATGGATCAAGCAATGAGGTTGCACTGGTGAGTAAAACATAGATGTGATCAATTTTGGCAGTCCACCAAAGATTACATCTATTAAGATTATGTTCAACTAAGTATGGAACTGAGTGAGTGGAGAAATGTATGACAAGGACAGAGCACATCTGGGTAGTCCATGACCTAAAAAGCTCAGACTTTGAGTGCTAAAACCCAAGATCAAGACAATGTAATTGCACATTGTTTCCTGAATACTATTGAAATTAAATATATAGAGAAAGTTTATCTGTGGAAGAGCAGGACATGAATCATGATCTATCTTCGAACAAGAAATCAAATAATTTAAAGTGTTTTTGGCAAGACATGGCAATATTTATGATTCTAAAGCAAGCTGCCATGTAACCCATTGTAATTTGATGTAATCACAATTCAAACTACAGTTGTCTTAATATTAACAATGGAAGAAGAAACTTTTGAAGACTGCCCATCTTATTGAGATTGACCAGTTGAATAGAGGGAAGTGTTGAGTAGCTTTTAAATGTAAAATTATTTTCTTCCACAGAAGTACATGGTTGGTTGGCAAAAGCGAGTTTGGATCCGAAGTAATCATAACCCACAGATATCAAATTATATTCTTCGGAAAAGGTGAGTCACACTTTCATATTTAGTTCAAAATCATGGCATCCACATAATAATTCTGGAATCCACAGAGTCCCGCAATTTCTGCTGGTTTGTCCATAAAATAAAACATGTATCAATTGCATTGATTTTGGCTTCAATGTCCCTTCTCTGTATGTAAACTGAATTATTATTTCAGTTATTTGTGTTAACATTTATTTGTATAGGTCATAGCATAAATCACTTTGCACATGGACTGAGTCAAAGTTTTGAGACAGTTTAGAGCAATCATGAAACAGAACAGGCCATCTATATGCATCTATAGGTTGAACCTGGTTCATTTATATTCATGTTAATTTATGATCACAGATGATTTGTAATTTGGTGTAATATTTGAATGGATTTTTTTTAAAGATGGTTGTGCGTGGCTTGAGTAACCACAACACATAATTCAAGTGTGCACATCCAACTGCTTGTCCGTCATCTATTTCTATACAAATCTGAGATGATAAGGAGACTGTGCTTACAATGTTATACATAATCATTATACGATGAAGAATTTTAGACGCCCACTATTGGTGTTTAACTTCTAGTTGAGGAAGTGGTGCAGCTGAAATAGCTGTTGTTAGTCCTGCACTGTTGAACCTCTTGATCTTGATCAGGAGGCAATGCTGATCATTTTTGTCTTTTATTTCCTTTTTGTTCAGCTTGGTCTGTATTGTCTGAAAAGCTCAGCATATGTGATCATATGTCTTTGTTACAGGACCTCAGTTTTTACAAGATTTTATGTACTTCCTGTTTGCTTCTACAGTCAAAGTTTTCTCAGATTGTTCTCAATTATAATTTTCACATCTCTAACACAATGCATATTTTATAAATTGGGTAGATCCTGTTCTTTTAGATACATACACTTTACTAGTTCACTGTATGCCACTGAACTAAGCAGACATCACTCCTCATAAGGGCCAGGACAGGGGCGGCTCCTCCATGTGGGCAGAGGAACGTCGCCCCACTGCTTTCTCGCAGTGCGAGACGCAGAAACATAAAATGGTATTATAAATACCATTTTATGTTTCTGCTTCTCTCACTGCAAGAAAGCAGAAGGGTTTGGTTGGGATGGTCCTGCTCTAGGGCAAGGGAGGAGTGGCTTGCCAATTGTAGTGGGCGCTGACTGTTTGGTCGGCCCTCTGGGGCTGACCAAACCACTCTTGCACACTCTCCCTTTTCTCAACGTAGGCTTCAGGCAGCGTACATGGCGAAAATTGCTTCCCATAGATGCCTGTGGGGTCGGAGTCCCAACCAATCATAACGCTGCCATTTCAGTTTTGTGATTGGCTTACGGAAGGGGAGGGAGACTGCCTGCTTCCTGTTCCTGCGGAGGCAGGAAAGCAGGAGCCGGAGCTCAGAAAACACAGGGCATGGGGAAGGTAAGTTTTTTTTTTTTTGTTTTAAATATATAAACCCCCCCCCTCTCCTTGTGCGACCCCCCCTTCCCTCATGACCACTCTCCCATCCCCCCACCCCATGCAACAAACCTGTGAGCCATTCCAGCCGTGACTGGGCCAGGACAAGGAAGTCCCCCATTTTCGGAGGTTGGTTTTAGGACTCAGAAGGGGTTGGGGCAGTGTTTAGGGTGGGGACAGTTTTTAGGGCTAAGGGCAGGAGAAAGAGGGATAGTTTATAGGGCAGAGAGCAGGATCGGGTAGTCCAGGGATGTCGGGGATAGTTTTTAGGGCAGAGGGCCTGGGGTCGGGGTAGTTTTTGGGGCTTGGGCTTAATATTTAGGGCTCAGGGCAGGAGGAAAAGGGACAGTATACATGACAGGGGGCAGGGTCGGGGTAGTTTAGGGATGTAGGGGATTGTTTTTCAGGGCTCAGGGCAGCGGACAGTTTTAGTCCTCAGGGCAGATGGGGGGCTGGGTTGTGGCACTTCACTGGGGTCAGGGTCGTTTTCGGGCATTTTTGGGCATGGGCTTCATTTGTAGGGCTCAGGGCAGGAGGAGAAGGGAGAGTTTAAAGGGCAGGGTTGTGGTAGTTTGGGGATGTTGGGTATAGTTTAGGGCTCAGGACGGAGGCTGGGTTCAGGATAGTTTTTGGGGTGTGGGGTTAATTTTAATTTTTAGGGGCAGGACATGGGGAAAAGGGACAGTTTACTGGGCAGGGGTATGATCTTTAGCCCACATGCCCCTTTACCCATCATGTCTTTACCACTAAAGACGCGGTAGTGGTAGACACCGCGTGGTACAGGCATGAGTTGTTCAGGCATGCGTTGTACCATCATACAACCCTCTCTGACGAACTCTATGAGGGAAACACATGTGTTAGTGGCTGCTTTTATTCATTACAGGTTTGCATGGGTGGTGTTTTACCAGTTCAAAGCTATACTACTCTGCCTGAAATCGTAAAAGGCTTTTGGTATTTCTGAGCTAGGTGTAGAGGGCAATGGCTAATCCTATGCTTTAAAACGTTACTGTAAAAATGACAGCTTTACTTTATCACTTTTCTAGCTTGGGGTGGATGGCACTGTGTTAATCCTATGCAAAAAAGTCCTGCTAGTAAAAACGGACATTTGGGGTGAGCAGTTTTAGAGTGTAGGTTGTGTTGTAGAGTGTTCCATATGATGGAGCTGCTCTCCCTGTAAACTACCATGGGTTAGCTACTTCCTTTTGTGCGTATGTATGTTTGTGAGTGTGCATGTGTGTGTGTGTGTGTGTGTATGTGTATGTGTGTGCACGTGCGAGTGTGTGTGCATGCATGTGTGTGTCTTTCTACATTGGTGGAGGATGGAAATTTCTGTGGTGATTGGTCAAGGGGGTGCAAGGAGAAAAGGGAGGGTCGGAAAACTCATTTATCCACCAAGGCATTTTCCATGGACGTTCATGCCTCGTGAAAACAGCTGAACGGATTTCCATCAAATTTGGCAGGATATTGCACAGATTGTCCTTTCGGGTATTACATGTAATATGTAAGTAGAGCAAGTATTTTTTTAGTTACAAGGCATTTCAACTTAGTGATATCCGTTGCTGCGGTACTTGCTTGAACTTTTGAGCAAGTACTGTGGCATATAGCGATGACAAGTTATTATGTGATTGGCTAATGGCTGCCTTTACAAAGGTTAACGGAAGCCATGTTGTTTATAGGTACACTTTCGCTGTGTTCTGCATTACAACTTTAAATATAAGTATTAGGTTTGATATTATTCCCCTACTTATTTACACTTAATTAAAGTGATAATACGTAGGGCAAAATATTTATGTTGCAATATTTTTTTTAATATAAATGGAGTATCTAGTTACTTCATCAGGAGTACCGCTGTACTTAAAATTAATTTAAAAACATTATGTTAAAAATGTTTACAATAAACTGTACTAAACTATATTCTACAAATAGAATGTACTACAGTGTATTTTCTATTTCTAACATATTTAAATCTGCGCAAAAAAGTCTATGTAGTAGCATGGAAATACCTACAAATTACTGCACAACAAATTTTTTTTGAATGTGCAGTTCTACCTAAAGCCCAATAACTATATTTAGAACATTTCTCTACCTATTGCCATTTTATTAAAGTGGTAATAAGTAGGGAACGACAACAAACCTATTACTTACCTATATCTACGACCCTATGCAGCCAAACTATGCTAAAAACTACATGAATGCATTTTACGTTTGGCAAATATAGTCATTAGCCAATCACATACTGCCTTCTCATAAACATGTACAGCAGTATACTGCAAACACACTGCGGTATGCCACGGCACAATATATAACAAAGCATTTTAAAATTGCCATTTACACCTCATGATGTATATTCCTGCCACATTACATCTACATCCATTCACACACTTTCACACTATGTTTCTTTCAATTACCATACTCCACTGTATGCCACTCCACTCTACACTATTACATTCTATACCACTACACTGTACGTCACTCACCTATATGCCACTCCACTCTATGCTATTCCACGGTATGCCACTCAACTCTACTCCACTCCACTCTACACTACCCCACTCTAAGCCACTCCACTGTATGCTATTACACTGTATGGCACTCCATTCTATCACACTCCAGTCAACTCCACTCCACTGTATGCCTATCCACTCTACATTATTCTTCTCTACACTATTGCACTGTACACCTCTCTACTCTATGACACTACACCATACATTATACTACTCAATGCCACTACACTATACACTACTCCACTCTACAAACATCCACTGTACACTATTATACTCACTCGACACTATGCCACTCTACTATATGCTACTCCCCTGAATGTCACCCCACTCCATGCTATTCAAGCTGAAGCGTTTTTTGGTTTGCTAATAACTTTGGTCCCATTTGGCGAATCTTCACAAAACTTTCCAAAACAAAAAACATTCATCCACCTCAACTCCTTCCTGGAACGTTTTGGGGTGATCCGTCAAGCAGGGGCAGAGAAAAAAGAGGGATGCCAAAAGGCAAATCCCCATGTTTTTTCCATAGACTTTTTTAAGACTTGTTGCAGCAAAAACTGCTGACCGAAATTACATAAAATTTGGCAGGAATCTAGATTTGGTCTGCAGATTGTGCTTTTTGTGATTGGGTGTAAATCTGTTCAGTAGCCGTTGAGATATTAAGGCTAAAAAATAATTGTATATTTTGGCAGTTGGGAGCGCAAGTTTAATATTAGAGCACTCTGATTGGCCCAGGAAGCTTTATTTCCCTGCCAACATCATGAGAAAAACTTTGCAGCATTCTTAGCTGCTCCCTGTGGCCTGAACAGTGCCTGCTCCCACTGGATTCGCTGAGCCAGCTGGGGCCTCAGGGGCCTTAGAGCTCTTCACATGCCCCCCCAATGACAGTGTGGTGGGTGCTCTGGTTGCACACCGGGGCACCAACTTTAAGATGCCGGGTCCCAGGGATGGGTTCCTTTGGACCAAAATCGACCCAGGGATGGGTGTCACATGCCCCCCTTCACAATTATGCCAGACCTCTGGGATAGGGTCCCTTAAGCCAAAATTGCCAGGGAGGCGGGGCGCGTGCCCCCCTTCTCTTTGAACATACTGCCAGACCACGGGGGATTGTGTCTCTTGGGCAAAATTTGGCCCAGGGGCATGTACTCCCTTCCCACTGAATAATGCACTGAGTCATGGGAGTTGGGGACCCCAGGAGCAAAATCAGCCTGAGGAGGGGGGGCTGCATGCCCCGTCCCCCTGAAAAGTGAGCCAGGACCCGGGGAATGAAGTCCCAGGGGTTGAAATCGGCCTGGGTAGGGGGGCTGCATGCCCCCTCACTATAGAAATTAGTAAATTACACCATTTCCAGGGGCATGGGGTCCATGGGGTCCATGGGTTCAAAATCATCTTATGGAAGGGAGGCCACACATGCCCCTTCCCTTTATTTAAATAAGTCGCCCCAGGTGATGAGGTCCCCAAGGCCACTAATGGCTCAGGAGGGGGGCTGCATTGCTTCACTCCACTTTAATTAAGAAACAATGGCCCTGAGGTATGGGGTCTCCAGGGCCAGGCCCTAAAAGTAACCCCCTGCTGCGTGTGGCCAACGGCCTTGCACAGCGTGGGGTTGGTTGTATGACTGGGTGTTGGCTGCAGTGCCTGGGGGTTGCATTTACATATGATAATTTTGTATTACTTTATACTAAAAATTCACTGAAAAAGAAAAAGGTTCATGTAATGTTATAGTTAGGTGTAATAAAAGAATGTTTGTAATTTACAAAAATCAGAAACTCACTTAAAAAACAAAGGTTAAAAATAACGTTATAGTTAGGAGAATATATCAGTGATAAAATTAACGTTTTAAACAACAACAAAAAATCACCAGTTATATTTAGCACTGCTAACTATAACGTATGCTCCGCCATGCACTGTTAATGGCCTCACATTTGACATCCCTTCTGACATGTCCTATGCCAAAATTTATGACATCACTGATAACATCTCAAATGATATCATTGATTACATCACTGATGACATTATTTAATGAGTTCTCTAGTTCGTTTTATAGTTTACATAGTGGCGGGTAAGTACCAAATTGCTTGTCTACCTAATTTTGTACAGTACTGATCCAGCTAAAGGGCGTTTGTGTTTGCCAAACAGATCTGCTCCTATTGCATCATAGATGTGTAGAAGTATTGAATATGTTATAAATCTTTGTATTCAAGAGTAACTCTGGGTGCATTGGACAATGGACTTGTGTTCATTATGTTCCACACAAGTTTTTTGGTTCTGTGGAAAAGGTTTTCAACAGAAATAAGATCCTATGTAGTAGATACTAACATTTTGTAAGCAGCCTTGAGTTATTAGACAGAATTGTGTCAGCATGACAATTTCTGAAATAACTTAGAAGACTGTGTGCACCAACTACTAACCTATATACATGTGCTTGTTTTGCTTGCGAAGAGGGGCTATCTGACAGTATAAAGGGTGCAGGTAGTAGGATGTTTTGCACCTTCAGGACTTGGTTATTGTTAGCGAATAGTGTATTTTTGGCAACTGTTGCATAGAGTTAACACTGTTCTTAGTAGTTACTTTTTAATACTCTGTGGTATGTTTCTCAGGAAACTTTTACTATTCGGAAACAGTGGGGTATAAAGTAAATTCTCTCAATAGAGTAAGCACAGTACCCTGTACTCTACTGATATCAAATTCATTTCTCAATGTAGGTTCTGTGAGTTTTAGGTGCTCGACACAGATAAAAGCTGCCTGTAGTACGTCATTTGTTTTGGAACTGACATTCACTATTTTTAGGAACTTGACTTTGTTTGAACAGTCGTATGCAGATTGAACACCATACTCAATGAGGGTTTCCCCTTATATCTGTATTGGATTGTTAATGTGAACTATGCTAGCTGTAAAGTGTATGGTATAGGCTCAATGTTGCACATAATGCATGCTTTCTACACCTAAAGGAGTTGTGTCTGTGATGGCAGTAATGATGGCTGATATTCTCCTGAGCTATTTTGTACTCACTGCCAAGCCTCTAATGCCATAGTAATTTATAGATCAATATGTGGGAAAACGAAGCTTGGATGAGGTCATTAGTGATGTCATCAGTAATGTCATCAATGCAGTCATTTGAGATGTCATCAATGATATCATAAATTATGTCATAGAACATGTCCTGAGTGATATCATATGTAAGATCATCAGCAGTGCATGGCGGGGGCACAAGTTATAGTTAGCACTCCTACCTATAGTTGGTGAATGTCTGTGTCTTTTTTTAGTTCAAAAGGTTAATGTTATCACTGAAATATTCAGCTAACTATAACGAGGACTTTAACCTTTTATTCTGTGAATATATATTTATATATATATTCACTGAGAAAAACAACGTTCAAAGAGACGTTATAGTTAGTCGAAAATGTCAGTTAAAGCATACTGTTTTAAACCAGCAAAACCCACTGAAATTCTCTAGTCACAGTTATCTCAAGGAATTACAACTCGTGGACTAAAGTAGCTATAACTCGTGTTCCCCAAAAATATATAGTATTGTCATCAATGATGTCATTTCAGATGCTGCAGTGATGTTATCAATGATGTCAAAGGACTGGTCATAAATGTGGTGAAATAGGAAGTAACTAGTATATGGCGAGAGTGTGAGTTATGGTTACCTTAAGGCCTGAGTTATAGTTACTTGAGAAAACTATTATCTGTGAATTTCAGTGCTTTTGTTAATTTAAAGCAGTATGTTTTAACTGACATTTTCACCTAACTATAACATCTTTTTGACCTTTGGTGTTTTCATTGGAGTTTTACTGTAAATATTGATGTTTTAGGTATTTAAAACTTTGATAGTATTGTATGAAATACAAAAATGATATACTTATAAATGATAATGTCTTCCTTAATACAATTATGCTCAAAATATTCTACGTTCAATATTAAGGGTGCACACCTTTCAGAAGTGCTCATGAAAACAGGTTTGTGTTTTCATTAACACTGCTAGTGTGCTTGTCAGCTCTCTTTACCTATCCTTGCTCCCCAGCTGAAGACTTGAGGCGGCAAGTGATTGAGGGTGCCGAGGCTCGAAACATCTGGAAAGGGCTGCTAAAGAAAACAGCACATTTTAAATGAATGCCTGGATTGCACATATGTAAAGGCATACTTCAGCTACCTCCCCTTACAATCCATGTTATTTAGCCAACATATTGCACATGATGCAGGCACTGCGGTATATCTGCTAAAATGGGGCTTCAGGGTACTAATCAATGCATCAAATTTTAGGTTTTTTGCAGATTTTATATAGCGCCAACTCGACCCGGAGGTATTGGAGCACTTTCCATGAGCACTGGTTACATTACACAGGGACACATTCATTATTATTATTTTTTTTGGTAGGCACAGGGAGATTAAGTGATTTGCCCAGAATCACAGATGTGGAGTCGATTCCGAGGCTCGAACCTTGGTTTCCCATCTCCAAAGTCGGCAGTCTAGCTGTGAGACCACATCCTCATTGACAAATTAGAATACACACAGACTAGCAGGGGTAGGATCCCATACCCAATTGAAGCTTCTGCTATGGCTTGAGCTTCCATCCTTCTCCTGAGGCCTGTCTTCCTTTCAGAAATCTCCCCCTGCTGCCCCACAGAGGTCATTGTTTGCAGCGCGTGAATCCTGGCCTGCTGGTTCATATTTCCAGGACTAGATTCTGGCTCACCAGCTGCAAGGGAGCAGTGGAGACACCTCGAATCACATGCAGCTGCTAGGAAAAGGATACACGTAAATGAACAAAATATAGAAAATGGATCACAACCCGTATCAAACATATTTTAAAAAAATGTAAGCAAAGTTTCCTTAAAAATCTTTACTAAAAATAACAAATGGTATTTTGGAATAATCACCCATCCCCCATTATGGTTGGTATTGAAAAGGCAATGGGAGAATTAATTGCCCCTATCCACGAGGTTTGAATAGTAGGCATTAGAAAATATTAGTGTTTTTTTTCATGATTCAATAAGAATGCATTTTTAACCAATTGCCTATAGGTCCATCATAGAAGTTTATTACGGTTTTGTTCTTTTTGATTAGAAATTTTAAGAAAAAATGTTATTAAAGTACTCTCTATGTCAATATAGAAAACCTCTAGTCTGGAAATGTCTTGCTTCCTGAAGGCCCAGCACGCCACTCAATGCGCATGCATTTAAATTGACCTTTGAAAGCCGTCACCCTCAAGTCTGCATACTTGTAATCCTTATTTTGAGTCCTTGATACCAACTGACTAATCAGACGACTGTCGAGTCTACTTCAGCTCGCTGGTGGTTTAATCGTATTTTCTACCATTGCAAGAATGTCTGGAATGATAAAGAATGAAAAATACAATATTTTTAAAGAGGTGTGAAAGTGAAACAAATCACACATAATTTCCAGTTTTTATAAGTGCTGTCACTTTATGAGGGGATGCTTTTATTTTGGATTGCTTTTAACCCTCATGAATATTCATTGGCCTCTTAATGCAGTATTAGGCACAGTACGATCTGCAGAGCTTCAACTGAAACCGAGAAGCGGATGATTACAACCGCTGTGGACGCGCCAAGTCTGCCGGTGGCTTGCCTTTGATAAGGGTATTTTTCTGCTTCAAATTATAGGATTTTGAATTTTGACAGAGGGTGGTAGATAGGAATTATCCATCGTATATTTATTCCCAATGCTGCAAGTATTGGGATTAAGTATATTACAACTGACGTCAGAATGCAGTGCTCTGTTCCTCCAATGCCACACATCAGTGTTACCTAAAAAAGAAATTGCCAGCCCAACCTAGTTTTTAGGAACAGCCATTATTTTATTATAGTGCAATATATTTTAATGCAGTGTATAGAATATGACAAAGTGTGCTTCTTACTGATTGCTTCCTACAGTAGGAATGGTGCCTCGGGCCCTGACATAAAGCAGATTAGTACAATCGTAGCAGCATCATCATTATTAACAATAATAATAATAATAATAATTGGACTCAATTTAACATAAAAAAAATAATATTTTGGATTTAATAGCGTTTGTTGCGGTTGATTTGTCTAAAAGATTAACAGAAAATAACGTTATTTTTAAAATAATAATATTCCTCATCATCATCATAATATATTTAGGCTTAAAAATTAAATTTAAATATTAATAATTTGGATTTACCAGCATTTGCTGTGGTTGATTTGCCATTTTTTTTTAACTCTTAATGTAATGTAAATGTAATGTAAAGTGGAGAAGTGTGGCTCACTGGTTAGAGCAGGCAGACCCTGAAGCAGAGGTCAGACCCGGGACCAGGGTTCAATTCCCAACGCGGCAGGGTCTTGAGCTCAAATGTCCATGGACTCGATAATTCTCGCTTCGGTGCCTGACCTAATCATGGGTTCACACTCTGCAACTCTGGGCATTAAGCTTGCTTAATCTCCACAACGGCCCCCCGCGGTGGGATGCCTGGCTTTCACCTTGGGGATGCCCTGTAGGGGCTATCTCACAGGGAAAAGCCAGGACGGGTTCCCAAGGCAAGCGCGGAGATACCCCTTCGGGGGTCGATTCAGGTGCTATATAAGAAACATAATAATAATAATAACTGAGGTTATTGTAACCCAACTCATTTAAAAAAATGTCATTTTTGATTGATTATCGTTTCCAATATGAATAACGTCACTGTACACTAAGTCAGAGAGAAATGGCGCAGGCTCTTACCAACGCTCCCTCCTCACATGTTCATGGAGTGTGTCATCACATTATGCTAATGCCAGGTCCCAGGACGAAACAATTTGGTGTAATCATATTGCACGTGGAACACATCAGGGTCCACATTAATTGGGCGTCATCCCAGACACAATCTACTACTATCAGTAGTTACTCAACGTTCCCAGTTTACTAGAGCAAGGCCCTCGTTACTAGAGGTGCAGGAAGAGGGTATTTGTAGTCCGACACCCAGATCTACTGATTCCACCGGATGGGGTTATTCCTGGAGCAGGATTATTGTGATGGTGTTGAATTTTTCAGTAGCAATTACGCATTTACCAAATAAAACCATGTTTGCACATGGATTCTTGTTCATCTGTCACCCAATCTAGACCATTGCCTCACGGACAATTTCACTAGTTGTTATTTTCTGATAAAACATGCATGGAAAAAGCAACTTTGATTAAAGGCATTGAAAAAAACAACTTTGGTTAAACTCTGCATGGAAAAAGCAACTTTGATTAAAATCTGCATGGAAAAAGCAACTTTAAAATGTGATATTCCTTCACAGTTCGAAATCCCATTCCGGCCATAACCCCATCTTTGCATCCTTAATATATATTATGATGCCCTGAGTGTGGGAAACCCACCGATAGTCATTCCATCAAGGATACCTGTCATAATTCCTGCTTCCTACCAAGGTGGTAAGACATAGCATTGATGATGAATTTATAAGAAAGTTGAAGAGAAAGAGCACTGGGGAGAGTTCCACAAGGCATGCTACACACCACTGCATTCCCAGCATGGCCATTCTGTCATATATAAGTGCATGACTGCAGTTGCAGCTGACCAAGAAGACATCTTGAAGGCCACAGAGCACTAGGTAGAGGCTTGAAACAGAGGAAAAAGGGCAAGCTCATGGCTTGGCCCATAATGCAATTCCATGCTTGGCATCATGACTCCATGTGAGAGAAGGTAAACGTACACCATGACACCTGGCACATCTGCTGTGACCAAACCTGTAAGTAAACTTGGGATAATGCAGTGTAGCACCGATCACAACCTTGCTCACAAGCTACATAACCAGGTGTTGGGGTGTTTGGATAACATTATTATTGCTAGTAGCAATGCATCAATGTATCCTGCACAGTGGTGGTGCATCTTAAGCAGGATAAACACATTCATATCTCACTGAGTTCCAACTCAACTCCGTCTTCTGGGATCTGCATCTTTTTTTACTTGCATGCATTTTAATCTTATGAGTGTTTCTACTAGTGACATGCGGGTCACAGGCATGTATAATTATGGATGTGCCATGACCATGGGTCAAACAGCATCACTCTATCTGCCTTGACTAGTTTGAGATTTGGTTTGAAATTAAATGACAGAAAAAGAGTTGAGTTGCTGATTTGATGAAGGGTCAAAAAACCTCCCCCGCCCGATTGCATTTCTCATTTTGTCCACCTGATAGGTCTGGTCTGCTACATACTCAGTTGTGTTGAGATTGAACAGAATGATGTGAAATTCCTTTCCATGCTGTCTCCAAGCTGTTTTTTATGATTTTCTATGATGCAGACATATGCTTGACTTCTCCACACTCTGCACCCTTCTCACCACTGACTAGAAGAAAAAGGTGTCTCCACACCATTCTAGATGGTCTCCTTGACCAATGCCTTAACACTAGAGGATTACTTTTATAGGTATTTTCGTAAATGTATTTTCATGCAATTGTAAAGACTGCAGTTCATCTAGTGTATGATGTGAGGCAAAAGAAAACCACAGACTGTGAACTGCTTGGGTCTCACTAGCTGATTATTATACCAAAGCTGCTTAAATTAAGGAGGACCACCAATGTGCAGGAAATGATAAAACTTTACATAGGACACGCAATATCCAGTTTTTGCATCGCCGTGAGGGGAACGGCTGATTATCTCCTTGAGCCCACTTTGACCTGCCTGCCGTGAGGGGAACGGCTACGAACTCATTACTGCCTGCCCACTGTGAGGGGGACGATATTGGCTGCTAAAACTACGTATCCTAGGAGCATAGCGCAACCGGCGCAGCGGACAGACGTCATCAGAGGGCGCTGGCAGCCCTCATAGGAACCAGCGCGGGACGCGCGCGGGCGAAGCCCGGGCCAAGGGCGGGCCCGTCCTTGCCCGTCACTGACCGGAACTGACTGGGCCATCCCCCTAACATTGTCTTCCAGTTTGTGTACATAAGGTATTGCTGTGTCTTACAGATTGTAGGGCAAGCGCTAAGTGTGCATTCCTTGTGTTGTCTAGTCACAAGGGCCATCTTATCTTATTAACACAGTAGGTTTTCACGTAGTTTGTTGTGTTCTCGTGCTTCCCTGTATTGTTGCTATTGTTTATAGGGTAACATCCTACCTAGGTGTGTTCCCAGCACGAGATGACGGGTAAAGGGAAGCGTATAGGTGTGGGTGGGTCAGTCCCTGATACTCTGGACCAATTTATAACTAGAGCGGTATCGGTCCTAGAGCACGAAATTGCTATCACGGAGCGGCGTCTTTCTACTGAACTTATACAAGTCAGACGCTCATCCATAGGGACATTAGTACTAGCAAAATCCCCCAACAGCCTAGCAGGGCAGGGTATTAGCGATATAGACCAGTAGGGGAATGCCGGTGTTAGCCCTAGCCAGGCTAGTGGTAAGATCATGGAGGCCCCGGGTGAAGCTGTCTCTATAACGGTTAGTTCCCCTAACCCCGTTGTAGCCTATCCCCAAACAAGGGCCAGCAAAAAAGTCACAAGACCTTCCAACCTGAAGAGGAAAAGAGATGGGATTACTCAAGGGGGAGACAGGCGAAAATTCCCAATGTTTTGAAAAATCCACCTAGTGTGTTGGGTGTTGCACAGGCTGAAGATCACTTGTCCTTAGGCGAGACAAATAAAAGGCCCTTCGACCAGCCACAAACCGGAGATTTGATCCCCCAGATTGAGCAGGTGGTGCGATCATTAATACTCCCCCTTCTTGAAAGGGTAAAACTGGTCAACGAAAGGGTCGAACGCCTTGAACAAACCATCTTGGACAACTTTTGCTCATTAAAAAATGTCATTAAATTAGCCTCCAAAGATAGAGACAAGCCCAACCCTATGTCCTCCGGTGTACACCCCATTCCTATTCCCATTACTTCCCCTTCTGTTGATCCTGTCGCGATAACCGAGGCTACTCCAGGAGTTGCCCCCCCGTAAGGCTCTGGCCAAAGGTAACTTTAATAATCAAAGTGATGGACAGCAAAGGATTAATCCTGGGGGTATTACTTGTACCAATAATGCAAATAAGGGTGTGAGCGAAGGTGAAACCCGAGAGACTAGCGATAAATCTTCCAAGCCTCCCATGGTTCATATCCATCTTCCTCCGGACTCTATACCTTATGTTGCTGTACTGACTGGTGTCCCTGAACTAAAAGATGGTAAATCGGAATCTTACCAAGAACTTAAAAATAAAGTAACATTCTGGCTAAATAAGAACAGACCCATTCCTAATTATATGGATGGGAAGATCCTTTTTACCAGAAGGGTTAGTTGGGTGGGACCTAGACTAAAAGACGTCCCGGGTGATTCCATCATCATTAACTTTGAAGATAGACGAATAGTGCGTTTTATCTGCGACCATCCATCATACAGAGACTGGTCAGAGATTGGGGTGCACGACCTAAGGTACTTTTACAACTTTGCCCCTAACTCAGCCAAAAGAACTAAACAGGACTGGGCAAGATGTGGAACCAACCTGGGGCTTACTATTCCTCCCCCTGACTTCGCTAATGATCTGTGCCACCCTGTAGACTTGGCCTGACCGGTGACAGAGGGGTTGACTCTAATGTTATTTACTAATAGAAATACCACTGGAGCTGTGCCCAAGGGTGGAGTAGACGTAGCCCACTCTGTATCCCCCCGGGTGCCTAATACAATAGGGGTATTAAACTCAAAGTTGGACAGTGAGTACCAGAGGGGACTTGAAGTGGCCTACGATAGCCCACACCGGGCTAAAAGGATCAGACCGGGGCGAGCTCATTGATCTCTTGGAATATCGCTGGACTGAGGCCAAAAATGGATTCTCCTGAATGGGTTGCATTAATTGGTGGCTTTGATGTCTGCCTCTTCCAGGAGACTTGGTCCTGCGAGCCCCAGTTTATGCAGGGATTTCTGAACTGTTGTGTTCCAGCAATTCAGGGACCCAAGGGGCGCCCCATGGGTGGCTTGGTAATTTGGGTTCGACAGGATTTATTTTCGGCGGTTAATGAAGTGCCAACTAAATCCCATGACATCCAACTAGTTAGGCTATCATTGGGCCCTCTGGGTGATTTAGACATCTATAACCTGTACATGAGAGGGACAAAGCGGTCTGGATTACGGGTCTTGGCTAACTTGGACTCCCTTATTGACCAGCACTCAAGTGAGAGGGGAGTGCTCGTCGCTGGGGACTTGAACGTCACTTTTGAACCGCTTTTGGATTCTGAGTTTGGGTGGGGTGTTGATCCTGAGGAAGATCAGCTTTGGGGAATACCAGAGCTTGACCTTGACCCAATTAAAAGGTGGACTGAGACCACTGTCCAGGTCAATGCTCTTTGTTATGAGCAAGGATTGAGGGCGCTGAATGGTAGGACGCCAGGCGACAAACTAGGGGCTAACACATTTGATAATGGTCGCCACTCTAGTAAGATCGACTATGTCCTTTTCAGTTTGAAGTTATGGCGATCTGTACTAGATATGGTGGTCGAGGCAAGAGTCGAGAGCGACCACAACCCTATTTGTGTAACCCATCAATGGTGGAAGAGTAGCTACTCAGCAGTAGAGGACATGAAACCCAAGCCACCTGAAGTCGTCCCCACTAATGACTTGCGTAGAATTAAGTGGCGGGAGCTTAAGATTCATGATAAGGCCATTACCGATATCGACAACAGACTAGCTGGAGCCATATTGGAACTTGAGGGCACGCTGGCTAATGAGACAGGTAGCACAGTAGCCATTGAACTTCACGATACGTTGTTTGAGGGAATAAGTTCATATTTTATGAAACCTGCGAGGAAATCTAATAAGGTCCCATCCAAGCGGCTAAGATGGTATGATGGCCATTGCAGGCGAGCCCGGGCCAGCCTGGCCATAGCCCTTTCTAGTGGACGCAATGATTGTATTCGAATGGCCAGGCAACTATATAAAAAGGCTGTAAGACTGGCCAAAAAGAAATGGGACGAACACTACTGGCTAGACTTGAAAGGAGCGTGCCATGCCAGGGATACCCGGCTATTTTGGAATATCATCAAGTGGGATAGAGGAGGGCGGCCTGATAGACCCTCCAACCATGTCTCTCAGGAGGAATGGATAAAATAATTTGAACCACAATATGCTTGTAACCCTACATTTAATTTCACTTGGGCTCCAACTTACATTTTTTACTCACAGGGCCCCTTCAGTACACAAGAAGCTTTGATGGCTCTGGGATCTGTTGCTAGCGGGCGCGCTCTGGGACCAGACGGGGTCCCACCTGATGTTTTTCTTCACAACAAAGCCCGTTGGAGTAAGTACATTACCCTACTGGCAAACGCTGTGGCTGAAGGTGCGCCAGCTCCCAAGTCATGGGGGGGGGGGGGGCAGTTATAATCCCTGTGTTTAAGGAGGGAGATAAGGCAATCCCAGGTAATTATAGGCCAATTAGCCAAATAGACTCCATCCAGAAGGTCATTGGGAGGATGGTCTTGAACCAGATTCTAGAGTGGACTGACGACAACAACATTCTGTCCCCCTTTCAAGCGGGCTTCCGAAAGCTAACCAGCACAGTGGACCAGGTTTTTCGTTTTGTCCAGCTCCACTGGAAGGTAGTGACGCTGGGCAAGGGCAGCCTCTATGCCGCTTTTGTGGATTTGAGAGCTGCCTTTGACCTAGTGCCTCGCCTTCGGTTGTGGGCAGTGCTGGAAAAACTTGGTCTCCCCAAAGAAATTCTGACCCTGGTTATGAGACTACACGAGTCTAACTATGCCAGGATACAGTGGGGTGGGCCTGGTGACGTCACTCCCGAGTTTCCGGTTGAGCGTGGCGTGTGCCAAGGTTGTACCATGGCACCCACGCTCTTTTCACTGTACATTAACGGGATAGTTGACCACATGCTTTGTGTTAACACTGATGCTCCAAGGTTGGCGGGAGTTACCATCCCAATATTGATGATCGCGGATGACACGCTTATTGTATCTAAAACTCCGAGCGGCTTGCAAAGATCTTTGCGTGTGTTCGACGATTTTTGTTTTGTTTTGTAAATTCATGGCTTTTAACCCTCACCCTAGCTATCGAGGGAAAAAGCTATTTATGAATGGCCAGCCATTAGAGATGGTTAATAACTTTACCTACCTTGGCATGCACATAGCAAACAACAACAAATGGCGCAAGCATATAGAAATGGCCACCTTGAGATTTAGGCAACTATCAGGAGCCCTAAGTAGGGAGCACAAAAAATCTTTCACAAAACCAATACACCCTGTGCTCCAAGTTTATGAGGCCAAGGCCTTAAGCTCCGTGTTTTACGGGGCAGAGCTATGGGGCTTCGAACAGCTAGCATCTCTATCCAGTGTGGAAAACAAATTTTTTCGAAGTATAACTGGCCTTCCCCAGAGCACTCCTTTGGTACCTCTAAGATATGAACTAGGTAGGAAGGCCATCTCGGATATAGCAAAACTTCGACCGGTTCTATACTGGCGGAGACTCTGGACTACCCCTGAGCTTTCCCATTATGCTAAAGGTCTCATGGACATCATAAAACTAGATGTGTTCCACAAAATTGGATGGCGGAAGAACCTCCATGAGGCATTGAAAGATATGGGCATGGAGGGGTTATGTAGTGATTGGTGGCTGCCTTGTTCCCCTCAAAGAGATCCCTTACTGGGAAAGAGTTGAACACCAGGTATGGTGCAGAGCATCTGGGATGTCTGGTTGTTACTTAGAGGCAAAAATTGCACCCGCTCTAGAACCGTATTGGGACCTGGTTGTCAAAGTTGGTGACAGGAAACTTTATTTCCAGTTCAGAGCTGGTTCTCTGCCTCTTAGGTTTTTGACTGGAAGGTGGGCTAGGGTGCATGAGGAATCATGCCCTGCTTGTGGGGCACAAGTTGAAACAATTGCCCACTTTTTGTTTGCTTGTCCGGCATTTGCTATCCCAAGGCGAGTTTGGCTGTCCCCCATGTGTAAGATCTTAGGTACTAGGAGTAGTGCTGTGGCACTAAGAATCTTGCGCACAAGCACCTTAACAATCATTTCTATAGCTTTGGCCAAATATTTGGGATGGGCGTGGTCTTTACGGAATAAAGCTATTAAGCAAACCCTAGAAGCCCTTTAACAAAATATTGGGGCTCGGGTTTCTTTCCCTGCATTACGATGTGTTTTTTAACATAGTGATTTATACATTGCAGTAGTCTGTGTTGTCTTTTATAACTATGTATATCTATTCCAGTATTCTGACTTGTTTAATGCTTTTTTTAAATTTGTAAAGTATTCATTGATGTCCTTTTTTTTTTTTTTCTTTGGATACAAAACGCTATGTTCTTTGTTTCATGTTTGTGTCTTAACGATTCTTTTAAATCGAATAAAGACTGATGATGATGAAGCTTCTTCGTCATTGAATTTATTAAACATATAGTATGTTCCCACTTCAATGAGTTCATCAAGGTGGCAGGATCCTGTCTTCTTCCAGGACAGTATATGAGTCTCTATCATGTCTGCCATTCAAGTGTAAACAACATTTAGATGTTTAAAATAGTTCAAAAAACGGCCAGAAGCCATTCATTTCAGGACATCACTAATTATGACATTCAACCTTGGTCATCATTCCAAGGAAGGCTCCAACCTAATCACAGAAACAAATTTCCAACATGAAAACAAATTATGCAAATGACGCCAAGCCTGACAAAGTCATTACTTATTACATCTGCAGCAGCCAAGATCATGAAAATCAAAAGTGTGTCCCTCTGTCACAGGATATTTGCATCGGTGGAAAAAGCCATATCTCTCTATAAATTGTCTCATTTAGTATCCTACTGATTCCTCAATTCTCAGACATGACTAAACTCTTCTTCCAAGAGAAAATATTACAAATGGCTGTGACACAAATCACTACAGTTTCTTATGCACAGTTTCTTATGCTTAAAGTGTCAGGACCCTGCATGTGGGGGGCAATGGGACCATCAACACAAAGGAAACCCTTCACGCGGTAGTACAAGGTCCTGGTTTTGTGTATAAGTGATGGGACTCATGGAGGTGGTGTTGGTTTGTGGGCATTTTGTAACTTGGCTATCGATTCATAGACTGATGGAGTACATTCATTCCAGGTCAACCTAGGCGGCAAATACCCTTCCAGGTTAAGGACAACTGAGATGCTTAAAGATGCACAGAGCTTTTACCAGGGTGCCTGGCAAGATTTCACTGCTACATAAACCTCTACTTCACAAACCCGATTCACTTCTTTCACTTTATTCTTTTCTCTCCTTCTCAGTCTCTCTTGGGAACCAGGGATTTCTGATGATGTTACTTGTTCCAACCTATGCTTCCTCTACAGCTCTACTTGTAAGAAGAGCACCTGCTCTCTTAGTGACCCTCTCATGAACACTACCTGCTCTATGGCAATCCTCTCATAAAAAGCAGTGCCTTTCCTGTATTGGCTCACCAGACCTCATTCCTACAATCAGGGTGAGCTCTAGCTCATATGTAAAAAAAGGCAATATGCTTAAGAAGAACTTGTTACTTGAAAAGATTGTCACTACAGATATTCTGTTATTTCTTCATAGGCTATCTGCAGTCTATGAACCCTCAGTCAGTGGTGTAACTCACTGTCTTAGACACCTTAAGTGGTGCCCGGGAGGATCAGCGTTCTACATCTCACACCTTTTCCCCAGTATTTTGTTATTATATGGTTGATAGGTCCTTGTGTTGTGTACCTAGAGAGCAGAGATGAGGGCAGGCTAGCACCTGGTATTTCTTGCAATTACTTGGCATTTGACACAGAGATTCTGGGCTCTAGGACATGTAGTGGCCACAGATAGCAACTCATCAGACATTGTACATTGTATTATTGCTAATTAGTGCTAGATGATATATTATATGCTTTTGAGGCACTCAACTAGTTCACACTATTTTTACCACAAGCATGATACTCAGTGGAGCTGTCCAGAATTGAGTGTTTTCTGCTCTTTCGGGAAAATCCAAATTTGTAGAGAGAAAGTACAGCTAGTGTAGTCATTGGAAATTCAACTTGCAAGTCAATCCTAGTTTATAAAAATATCCCCCAGATTTTGAGCTAAAACCTTATATTTTATTACTAAACTCCCAACATACCTTTTTCTCTCACCTTTCCAAAAAGACAAAAACGAATTATATCTGCTCTGGAGACATCACTCATTCTTTCATTCCCTTCAGATGAGCAGCATAATTGCTTGTAATCTCCATTATCATTGATTCAATGCCCTCTATTAGGCAGGTCTTTCCAAAACATAAATGCAGCTTCCTGTTCCGTGATATTGCTGGGGTATGGTAGGTTAGATTGCTCAATAGATTTCCAGGATTTTCATATCTGCTGCTGCTGCTATATTCAAAAGTGGGATGATGATGGCTTTTTTAGTGAGCACAAAATAACTTCTTTGGAAAAAGACATATTTACCACATTTGGGATACCTCCAATTAGCAAATGGAGGAATTGGTAGGTGCATGTAGCAGGACTTAGTTCCCTGAGTAAGTTAGGTGCTTTATTCCTTGAATGTCGGTTTCAGCACTTCCCGGACTCCAACCAACTTATGTATGTGAAAATATATAAATTATGCAGTGGATATGCTAAATGGACCTGCACATCGTATAGTTCCAGCCGTAATACAATCAATTGTTATTCGCAATGGTATTGGGTGCTAGCACCAAGCCACATACTCATCCACCAAGAGTAATATTCATCTCAAGGAAACAAAGAAAAAATCCCCAAGATGTTAAACATATACAAAAAAGGCAATGCTGCACACCCCAAACGTAACCTGCACCCCTTGAGACAGTCTGTTTCCTGGGTGTGGTCCAAATACGTAAAATGTTCATATGAAATACACAA
Organism: Triturus cristatus; assembly: GCF_964204655.1. NCBI lineage: Eukaryota > Metazoa > Chordata > Amphibia > Caudata > Salamandridae > Triturus > Triturus cristatus. The sequence continues at coordinate 412,838,103 of NC_140593.1, forward strand.
TGAGTTTCCAATCTTGATGTCACAGGAAATGTTATGTTTATTCTTTGTTAATCATATGAGTGTCCAGTTTACACAACGCAGCCGACGCGCGTTTCGCCCAACGGGCTTTCTCAAGGCTTGTGCGTTTCACAATTATTGTTCCTGTTAGATATATGAGAAGTTTCCAAACTTATACCTAGTTCCCACCATAGGATCCAGTAAAACGTGGCTCAAAACGAGCACTGTCACTATTTCCTCGTAGTTGTGGTTTGGAAAAAGACATATTTACCACATTTGGGATACCTCCATTTAGCAAATGGAGGAATTGGTAGGTGCATGTAGCAGGACTTAGTTCCCTGAGTAAGTTAGGTGCTTTATTCCTTGAATGTCGGTTTCAGCACTTCCCGGACTCCAACCAACTTATGTATGTGAAAGAGGACCTAAGAAGATTCATGAGGGATGCAAATAATGAGATGGTGGGGTTTTATTAGCTATTTCATTAAGGAAGTTGTTTATTTCAAACTTGAATAATCTAAAGGATCATTGCATAGTAGTCATTATGCTGCACTGGAGGCCTTCCTTAAGGCCGCTGGAGTAAACAGTTCTCAAACGATGCTCAATCTCTTCCTAATTTGTTTGGAGGCATCGTTGGTGCATTTTTGCTCTCATGATGGCATTATGGTAGCCACTCCATTGCCACTTACAGTAGAGCTTATCTTTTGATGACATCAACTTATGCTATTTGCGCTCCAATTAGTGTTTGCTACATATCAACTTTGCTAGAGCATTGTTAAACCAGCTCTTAGATGACTTGGTGCGCATTTTCTATTTTTTTATTTTTGTTTGCCTGGGACCAGCTCCTCAAGAACAATGGCTGCATTGTTGTACAGATTGTGTACAAAGCCTCAGGTTCAAGGGTGCTCAGATACATGCGTTGGGATGCTAATTGTATGGTTGAAATCCATAGTCTTATGTTTTTTAAAGAGGTTCATTGCTGGTATTGATTCAAGTCTGTTGATCCAAAAATGTAACCATGCTCATAATCACTAATATATATGATTGGGTTTACAAGTGAGTGACAGGGTTTCAAGGGAATGGTAGACCATGATATTGGGGTTGAGAGAATATTGAGCAGTGATGAATTCAAATAACAGGTACCCTGTGAAAAGTAGCAGAAAGGTAATCTGTGTAGAGAGTGGCCACCTCGCCCCTTTCTTTGTCTTTCTATTTCTAATGATTGTCTTAAAGATCAAGGTAAGTAAGTACTTTAAGAGGGCATTGGAACTATCATTTAACTAAGTCTCAGTGAGGCTGACAAATTGGAAAATTATTGTCAGGACTGGAATTGAGTTTAGTCTCAGTTCTTGGTGGTGCTGGGTGTTTTTCTGTTGTTTCTGCTATCGCGTCCATTAATCCATGGTAAATTCATGATTGTCAGAGGGGATTGGTCCAGGCTTGGGTTCTCAGAGGAGCTATCTCTCAGGCCATATAGGGCCATGGAGAGATATCACTGCAGCCATAGGAGCGAGGTTAATTCAGCAGGCAACGTGTGTTGTCAGTTTTTGGTGTCCAGGGCAAACGCCATTTTTGTCAGCTGTTAACATCAATGCTGGTCAATGTGACTCAGGATATATCCTCCGTCGGTGGAAGTGTAGGGTAGTGCTGCCATCCGAGCTGCCTTGGCCCTTCTGTCTCAGAGCCTCATTGTCACCAGATCCTGATAGTTTTTTTTGGCCCCCCCAGCTATGCTAGATGCGGCAGCAGGTCTTAAGCGACTCCCCCCCTTTTTCCCCTCCTTGACTTATGTTGTCCTCATTTTGTTGTGCCCTATCTCCCCAGTTGGGTTCAAACTGCGCTATACCTAATACGTTTACATGCTACTGCCCTCCCTGGGATATCGACGCCTGGTATGAAGTACTCACCATAATCCACATTTCTGTTTCCTCTGTTGTTACTGGGTATTGTGCATCGTACTATTGGCATTCATTTTTCTGTTTTCTTCCACTTGATGCATGAGCGCTGCTCTGATTAGATGCTTTATTAATAATGTGCAAAAAATGTTAATAAAGAAGATTTAAACGAAAACAAAACAAAAAAATCAATGCTGGTCAATGTGCAGTTGCGTTGAGGCAGTGTCAGGGATTGTTTGAAGACATGCGGTGTTGGATGCTTTGACCTTAAGCGGGTTTGCTATTGTTGTTAGTCTGCTAGCCTGGATGATTCTGTTTCTCTGGAGTAGAACTTCCTAGTGAGTTTCCTGCAAGATCTGTAGAAGAACACAGCATGAGCTTTTGATGGGGAGACTTACTCTCTAGATTGCACATTGGCATGATATCTGATTGTCCATGAAGAAAATGAAGTTGGTTTTGCTGTTTCCAGTATTCGGGTGCATGCAATCGTTATTGTTAATGATTCATATTATGCTTTCACAGTGGCCTTTTTAAATTCCTTGGGGCAGATTCACAGAACTAATCTGAGATAAAATCCTAAACTTACTACTTTTGGTATTCACAGAAGGCATTTAGTACTAGTAAAGTTAGGACTCCTAACTTTACTACTACTAAATGCCTTTTGTGAATACCGAAAGTCATAAATGTAGGATTTTGTCTCAGTTTAGTAGTAGTAAAGTTAGGAGTCCTAACTTTACTACTACTAAATGCCTTCTGTGAATACCAAAAGTAGTAAGTTTAGGATTTTATCTCAGATTAGTTCTGTGAATCGGCCCCCTTGTGTTCTTTTATATATCATTGTAATTTGAGAATGAAAAATCCTTGGGTCTGTCCTCTGAAGCTGAGCTAGTGGACTTCCTTATTTATCAATAGATCTATCCATGTCATGGTGTGGAATGTGACCATTAGGTAAGGTTGATCGGTTCAAGTTCTTTTAGTGAGCCCGAGAGGAAGCCTCAGCAATAAGAAGGGGTGCATGGATGTTCTCATACAGGGTTCTAGAAAATGATGTAGAAGATTCCAGAGATCAGGTCTGAAGGTGCGACACCTGTAGGAAAGCTAAAGCGACAGTGCACCCTATTATCATGAATGTGCTGCCGACCTTGCAGCCACCCTTGTGGCAGTGAATTTAGCAGGAGAGGCTGCTTCGAAGCCTCTGCATGTTTCACAGTGCAGGAGTAGAAGGGACAGAGATCCCCATGCAGGAGGAGCAGTGCGTGACTCCACCTGCCTGCAGGGGGATGTCTAGGAGGTCCATGGGACACCTAACCCCTTCATAGGGCTGCCTTCAGGGGGCGTATTGATAATGTGCCTCCTTTTTGTAGTGGATCTCCTAAGAGCCTGTTTTCTTCTGTTCTGTGTCCATAACAGGGCTTAGGCACAGAGGTAAAAAGATTCCCGCATTTGCATGGGGACAGGGCCCCATGCAAATGAGATAATGCCTTCCTGAGATAACATTGGCACTACATGTGCACCAGTGCTATCAAGTGCTATCATGAAACTGTCTACCTCCCCTTCCCCTGCTTTTCAAGGAGAAATTGACATCTCTATTTTCAAATCTGGCAACATCCTCATTCAAGCCTCTGAAAAACACCTCACCATCTTTGAACTCCATTACAGCACCTTATCTTACCTTCTATCGAAATCTCCCTCCAACCCTCCAGCTTCCCATTCACAGGTGGACCTCCCTCCCTCCCTCTCTCCTACTTCCATCCCTCCTCTCACTGACATTTCAACTGCCTTAGATGTCTCCGAAGGCCAGACGCACTATTTCCCTTCCACGTCAATCACTGTCCCTCCTTCCGAGTCCCCTACAGCCCCCCTGCCACCAAAACTTTCCCTCCTCTTGAATCGTTACCTCCTTACTCTAATTCCCCCCTTTCTTCTTCTCCTTCCTCCCGACTCTCTGAATTCGTACTCCCTTCGGCCCAACTACTGACTCCAATTCCTCCCTCTCCTAACTACCTTTCCCCCTTAACCAGGACATCTGCCCTACTCACTCTCCACACGCACCCTTACCTCCCCTTGACTCTCAACGGGCTCCAGTGAATCTCCTTTCTCTCATCCCTCACCTCCCTTCATCCATCTACAGGAACACCCCTCTCCACCCCCCACCTGGGCTCCCACCCCGCCCTCACCCCAGACCTCCCGTCCAGACTATCTCAGAACACTCTCCTCTCCCCCGACCTCCCTGACCTCGTCCCTAACTCTCTTTTAACACAGACACTCTTTAACATAGAACTCCATCTCGCGAACCTGTCGTTTGAACTCACATCTCTCAGGAAAGATGTCAATTCCCTCTCCGCACTTAACTGCCCTAACCATTCTATTTCCCTGGGCTCTGTCCAAACCAACTCCTCATTCCACCAACAACGGAAATCTACCCCCCTCTGTAACAATACAGATAGTACATTCCACGCCTCAAGCCATCTCCCCTCTCCTGATCTCTGTGTCCTCGGTCACTCTTTCCCCCATAACTCTCTGATTACAGACCCTCCTGTCCCCCATGCATCCATCCCTGTGATCCTTGGAACTAACAGAATGCCTACCACCCCAGCTTCTCCCAGGCTGCCTCCACAACTTACCACTATCCATTCTATCCCCCCTCCCAAATCCAATCCTAAACCCCTTTCCTGCATGCTGGTTAACTGTCGCTCTGCTGCTTGTCATGCGATTGAAATATCGGAAACTATCCTTAGGGAAACCATTGACATCGCCTTTCTAACTGAAATTTGGCTCAATGATCACTCTTCTTCTATTCTTGACCTGCTCTCTCCCCCTGGCTACTCCATCCTCAGAAAAGATAGACCTGACAGAATTGGAGGTGGTCTTGCCATAATCTATAAAAACGAACTCAAACTCTCACTTGTGCAGAGCTCCGGTCATTCTACTTTTGAATACCTCGGAGCGGAACTTCGAGTGCATGGTTCCCCGCCAATTCGCCTTCACAATATCTACCACCCCCCTAGTGACTCACTTCCCTTTATAGAAGTATTGCTGACCTTCTTTCTCAATCCTCGCTTTCCAATTCTAAAAACCTCTTCCTCTGGGACTTTAACCTCCATTGGAACAAAAAGGATGATCCTATGGTTAACCTCCTTACGGATCTACTTGATATTAATGACCTGAAACAACTCTGCCATTCGCCTACTCACAAAAGGAGCCCCTCTGGACGCTATCATTACAAGCACTGCTTTAGCCTCCCTTTCCTCCATCGTACCCATCGACTTGTCTGACCATCACCTCATTCTTTTCACAATCTCTAACAAGATGCTACTCCCTCCCCCCAAAATCATCAAACAGAAGAAACTGACTAGAAATGTACATCTTATTCCCCCAGGTGAACTTGAGACTAAAGTCAAAGCGCAACTTTGACTTCCTCCTCTTTCCCTAAATGCTAATGACCTCACTGAGCACTTTAATAAATCCATCATGGTTGTCCTTGACCAAATTGCTCCAGCCAAATTTAAACTTCAGAAAAACACCTCCTCCAAATCCTGGTTTAATACGGATCTCAACAATGAGAGGCGCGCCCTTAGGTCGACAGAACGCATTTGGCGACAAAACCTATCCCCCCCAAATCTCGCCCTCCTCATCTCCGCCAGGTTCAATTACAAAAAGCATATCCTTAATACTAAGGCTGCCTTCTTCCGCTCACAACAGGACCGGGCTATAAACAGACCCAGGGAACTATTAAGCATTATTAAAAACCAAATCACCTGTGCCCCCCCATTGAGAGATATGAAGAAATTGCTAACTACTTCTCAGAAAAAATCTCCGAAATCGATCACTCCGTCTTAACTCCCCTTCCACATTGCACACTACCCCCCCCCCCCCAAGATTTTTCTTCCAATTCTCCGGCCCTCTTAACTCTTCCTCACGACCCTTCATCTCTGCCTCTAGTCGTTTCTCTACCTGAATCCGACCCCACTATACTTGAGAAAAAAAAAGAATGCTTCCTGGCATCACTTCCATCCAGTGACTGAGCTCGAAGTCCTCAACGTCATTACCAGCCTTAAACCATCCTCTCACTCCAGAGACCCTCTCCCTGCCAACCTTGTCCAAGATTTAAAACACATCATTGCCCCTTTTTGGACCTATATCATCAACTCCTCCTTTGCCACGGGATGTGTCCCTGTTTCCCTCCAACTTGGACAAATCACTCCCATCCTCAAAAATCCTGCTGCCGACCCTAATGACCTAAATAATCTTCGGCCTATCTCTAACCTTCCTCTTCTCTATAAAGCCCTTGAAAAATGTGCCCTGGCCAATTAGACACACACATCGACACATTCAATGTGTTGGACTCATTGCAATCAGGTGTCAGAAAGGGCTGCAGTATGGAAACGGCCATGCTCAATATAAATGATGACATCCATCACTCCCTCGACAAGGGTGAGTCCTCCCTTCTCATTCTCCTTGATCTCTCTTCTGCTTTCAATACCGTGAACCACTCTACTTTACGTAACACTCTAAAAGATCATTTTGGCCTCAACGGTTCAGTTCTCAAATGGTTCTCCTCCTTTTTCCAACACAGAACCCAGCAAATTAAAATTCACGACTGCCTTTCTAAACCAGTGCCTGTCTCGCTGGGTGTCCCCCTCCTCTCTTTCCAACCTCTTTATGGAACCCCTCACCCTTATTCTTAAGCATGCGGGAATCAAGTATCACCTCTACACCGATGACACTCAACTTTATCATAAGATTCAATCCCGCTCTGACGTGCTACACCTCAATGACGCCTTGACTAAGATTCAAGCCTGGTTCCACTACAACCACCTCAAACGCAACCCCCAAAAAAATGAAATCATTCTTTTCTCCCCTAAAAACAGCTCGCTCCCTATCCAATACTGGATCTCTGACCTTACAGCTCTCAACTGCTCTCTCACCGTATCCAATTCAGTTAAATCCCTCGGAATTAACATTGACCAGAACCTTTCTCTTATCTCCCACAGAAAAAACTCGGCCAAAAGCGCTCTCTTCACACTCTATCACCTCAAGAAACTAAAACCCTTCATTCCTGCTGATGACTTTAGATCAGCTGTCCAATCACTGGTCCTGTCTAAAATTGACTATGGTAACGCCATTCTATCTGGAACACCTAAAGTCCACTTAGCCCCAATGAAATCTGTTCTTAACCTCGCTGCTAGGCTCATTACCGACCTCAAACGGTTCAATCACATCTTCCCTACCCTTAAAGCCCTCAATTGCCTTCCCATTGAAGGCAGATCTACCTATAAGACCGCCTGCATTACGCACAAAGCCCTGCATCAACACACCCCGGTGTACCTCGCAGATAAACTCCTCAAAACGGGCTGCTCTCGAACACTGAGGAGCTCAAACACCCTCGGTCTTGTCCCTTCTCTGTTAAACAAGAAATCCACTCAATCATGCTCCTTCTCCGGAAATGCGCCTACCATCTGAAATGCACTCCCTAAAGAACTTCGTTGCAATCCCTCCTACTTCAGCTTCAAAAAAGACCTCAAACTACACCTTCTCGGCAAATTCTAGGGTCCTTAAGCTCTTCTCTGGGTTAATATCCTAACCCGGTTTCCTACTGTTTAGGATCCCCCTCTTCTGATCTCCCGATGCCCTTTCTCCACCCCCTTTTTCACTTCCTTCTTTTCTTCTCCCTCTATCTCACTAATCCCTTTCATAGGCCCTTTCTGATACACTTGATTTTTCCTTACCCCCCTCACAGCCTCTCACCATTCTTACATCCTGCCCCCCTCTTCTCTTCCCCCCTTTCTCCACGACAACCTCTCTTCTCTTGACTTGCTGTTGAATTTCGCAATTTGTTGTAACCAGATCGTATAAATTGAGCTGTTATCTATTGTTTTAATTGGACTTGAATGGTACCTCATTGTATTTTTTGCTATTTTTATATCTACTCATGTAACCCTTGTAAAGCGCTCTGATACCCTTGGGTCCAGCCAGCGCTATTTAAAACCTTTAAAATAAATAAATTAAATAAAATAAATATTACCGAAAAGGAAACACACACGACTGTGTCCCCTTGTGTAATACCACAGTGCAGCCCCCAAAGCAGGCACGCACTCCCATTGCACCCCCAGGCCACTGTGCATAATACATGCCCGAGCTTACATAAAGGAGTCCTTCTTCCACACACACTGGATGTACTCCAGTAAGCCAGCTACATCCCCGTGTTGCTCACTCCCCAAAGGCAATCTTCGCTCACAGTGGTTTGCATCTGCTTGGGGATTGGCCCCTCCTGCATCCTATTCTCTCCTTTGAGATGGCTTCGTGTGCACTCTCACTCTGCCCTTCTCATATTCCTCCTCCTCCTCTAAGGTTTTGTAGAGACCCTCCTGAACTCTAATTGACAGATGCCAGGCAGTGGTGCATGCCTCACTCTAGATCTTAAGACTTCGACAAGTGCACTCTGCAGACTGGCTAAAGGGTGATCTTAATCCTACACTCTGCAAAATGCTGGATCCCAATGTGTATGTGTGTCTTCTGGCCGCTTTATATTTCGTGTATTGCCTGTACCCTCAGTTCCTCGTCTTGATGCCCTCACAGGGTCGGTACACTCCAAACAAATTATAACATTAAAATACATGGTTTAATGTCTATTCATGACATGCTTAGCCTTTCGTTTTCACAGTGTATATAATAAAATAAATAGCAACACCATCACAGTATAAACACTTCATCCCCAGACATCAACCCCAATAAGCAAATGTCTTCCACATGTGCTTGGGAACAAGTAAACCGCCTGCCAGTTTCTGATAAACATCGTCTCAAGAAAACGATATATTCCATATGTAATGAGCACATGTATACCAGCCGGCCAGTTTATAAGGAGCATTATTAAACCATGTTTCCTCCTCTAATCATTTCCTCGCGTTCCCACGTGCTTTATTTAGAGTTTCTACTCTTTTGTTTTAATTTGAAGACAGTCAAAACATGTTGAATGTTTTCATTTGATGGATATCTCACCACTAGTTTAATTTTGTTAATGTGGCCTTTGGCATAAATCTTTTATGTCTGTAAACACAGAAGAGACTTGGTTGATGTAAGGCTGTGGCATACATCTCTAGGGACTCTGTGATTGGTGAGAGATTAGGTATTGCGCCACTACCATATTCAGGCTGCTCGATGCATTGTTTTTTAAGTTCATAGCCATCTGTAAGAATGCCTCCTTCTCACGCCGCATGCAGAGCCTGACTGTCACACACACATTCAGTCTCAGAGGGTCTTCCTGTGGCATGGAGTCTCATGTGATCTCATACAGACAGGGAGTCCTCCACAGGCTGACTGTCCTACATGCGGAGGCACAGACAAAGTAACACCCATCCAGAGTCTCACACAGGCAGAGTCTCACCTAGAGAGTCTCAAACAGACAGTGTCATACAGGGAGAGAGTACCAGGCAGGGAGAGTGTCAAACATGCAGAGCTACAAACAGAGTCGCACACATGCATAGAGTCACAAGTACAGAGGGTCTCATCATGGAAGTCCTGGACCCGCACCGGGTAAGCCTCCATCCTATGAATTAATAGTACTGGGAATCGCGTCAACTCTGGCAGTACAGAGTTAGCAGGCATTCTAACTGGAACCCTGAACCGAGTTTCCATCGAGAAATGGGGAATTAACAGGGGCCCGATTTATATCTTGGAGGTATAGATACTCTGTCGCAATGGTCACAGAGTATCCATACTGCCAAGAAAAAGTCTGTCTTCAGTGTTGTGCAGAACTCAATCATGGTGATGAGGATTGTGAAAAATCCAAGTGTCACACAAAGAACAAATATAGCAACTGAGCCACTGTTATTCAGCAGGAGAGTAGGTGAAGGTGTGGTATGTAGTCAGTGGCGCATATTGAAGTACACTGTTGCAAATATATTACTAAAGCATGGTGTGGAAGCAATCAGTAATTTCCAGACAGCACTTTTTCCATTGAAATGGTCACAAATTAGCACCTATATGCAGTTTTACTGTTAAAGCTATAGAGCTCCCAAATAATAATGTGTGGAAATCTGGTTTCTGCAAAAAGTTATCATTTGCACATCTCCAAGTATCTTGATTTGGTTTGATCCTATTAAAATATATATTTCCATCACACTTTCGATTCTGATATATATTGAAATCTTTTTACAGGGATTTACATTTTGTTGTGTGTAAGAACATAATTGACATTCTACAGGCTTTCCTTTCACACTTCCAGGCCTCCAGCAAGTTGGTCAGATAGTTCACTTTACAAAATCCTCTAACTTTGCAGTCAGAGAGAAAAGTAAACACCAGTCTCCATTTAAGAGTATCAATTTGCTACAAGACATTGCCTGACGTTTCACCTATATCTTTGAACAGGAACCAAATGTGACAAGATAAAAACAACCCTTAAAGGCATTTCTATTGCTCATTCACGTTCTGAACTCCACAATGGTTTTTGGGGGAGTGCTGCAGCACCCTCCGCACCCCTGCCTCTGGCCCCTATGACTCTGCCCCAGCCCTACAGTCATGGACGTCAATTCACCAAAATGCTTGGGATAGCGGAATAGACTTTGTTCGCCATTTTACCTTTGACTTACACACACATGCTTACACATACTAACACATTCACACACTCTAGTGCACATAAACACACTCTCACCTGCAAGCATGCATACAACAAGGATTTAACAGCATTTTTTACTTATCTTAGCTTTCGGATAGGGTCATATTCCAGCTAATGTACTCCATTTACTATCACACTAATAGTGAATAATATTATTCACTGTTATTTTTTTTTTTACAGAAACCAGGCAAGTGAAGCACCAACCAGTGTCCATTAGGAAGAGCTGCCCCTCTGTTCCAGGCACTACTTTTGTCACTTCTGAGACCAGTGGTCGCAAAAGCAGTGTCAGGGGGAGCAAGCCAGGGGTCGCAGCTGCGACCCTGATGGTCCCTAGATGACGTCCCACCTAGAGTCCTTTAGGAGGAACAAGTTTAACGTGGTTGGTGTTTCTGGTAATGAACTGGCCTTCCAAATGCATAATCGTCCATGACCTTTCAGAGACAAAGGTAACAGACTGCCTTAGTCCTACCCCCTTCCAAGAAGCTCCCATCCATTGATTTATTGAAACTGCTCCAGCAGTCTTTTAAAGGCACAAGCCCCTATGGCCATTACCTATTTCTCTACAAGTCATTCTACCTCTTCCTGATGTAAATACAAAATAGGCATCGTCTTATTTGCAAGCGGTGTCTGACCTGCACCCTTGTACCTTTTCACTGTTACCTTTGCTAAAAGCGCCCAGAATTGAGTGGAAATGCATACAGATTTAAAGAAATATACAGTCTAAACCTTGATTAGGGATTTTGGAAACATACATTTCTGCGCAGAATGGAACATAGAATGGCAGAAGGGCTTTAATAACCTAATACAGTTTATATGTTATGCTCTTTGTTCACATCAGTTGAAGTATTTGGAATAAATTGTCAGATTACAAAGGAATGTAAAATAAAAGCTACGGATTGTAACAGTTTATCCCAGGTTCATATGAAGTATTCTGGTCACCATGTAAGTATGCTACCTGCTTTCTGCTACCTGTGAAATTCAGACACATCAAACAACATGAACCATTTATAAATTCTGCATTTCATTTGTAGTCCTCTACTATGGGTTTAAGACCTTTCTACGGATTTATGCACTGGTGCTTGCAGCGGCTGCTTGTCTTACTAAGCATGCCCTTTCCTTATCAATATTACTTTCATCAGTTTCAACACTAGTGAACGCTCCAGTTCAGTCAAATATACCTACAAGGTGAAAAAGTTGGTCACTTATGAGTGAACACACACCACACGTAAACATGCAGCACAAGGCACTGTATTGATCTGCATTGGATCCAGTGAAGCTGCCGATCAGGAGCTGTGCGGTGCTGTGGTCCAGGCCCTGCATTGTCCTGCTCCATTCTGCATCAGATCTGGTGAAACTGCCTATCATAAGCTCTGAGGTGCTACAATGTGAGGCTATGTGTCACTCTGCACTGGATCCAGTGAGGCTGTCGATCAAGAGCTGTTAGAAGCTGTGAAACGAGGTCCTGCATCAGTCTGCGCTGTGCTGCGTTGAATCCGGTGAAACCTTCAGTTGAGTGGGGAGGGTACACTCTGACTCCAACCAAGGGACCAGGACTTCGAGAACAGCACTTGGGGGACCAGCACTCACTCCCACAGAGACCAGTGGGAGGGAAGGTCAGGTCCTGTTGTGTCTGTTCAACTGGAAAGCAGGAGAGACCGCTGGAAGCTTGTTGTTTCCCTGTAGCTCAAACAGGAGGTCTGCCAACTGACCCTTGGAGTCACTTATGGGTTCCTGAGTCCTTCTTCAGACAACAGGAATCTTTCTTCTTAAAATCTGACTTTACAATTAAAGAGGATTTTAAAATGAAATTCAGAAGAGAGGAAGAAGTATTTCTTCAGCTGTTCCCAACTGAAGTTATCACTTATTAAATGTAATAAGTTAACCCACTGTTTGTTTATGGGAGAGCTAGCCATGCTACAGTGAAAAGCTACTTTAGGGTTAAAATTAAGTGCACGTCCTACTTTTTTTAAAACCATGCACCCTATCCCATTATTTTTTAGGGCCTACTGTAGGGGTGACATATTAGTATTAAAAAGGAAGATATAAGCCTGGCAAATGGTTTATTTTGTGAGCTTAAAAGGGCAGTTTAAAACTGCACTACAGGCTGCAGTGGCACACCTGCGACATGCTTTACAGTGATACTTCAGTGGGTAGCACAGCGAGTGCCCACTACTAGCATTTACTTTACAGGCCATGGGTACATATAGTACCCTTACCAGGGACTCATAAGTAAATTAAATGTGCAAGTTAGGTATAGACCAATGTTACCATGTTTACAAGGCAGAGCACAAGCACTTTAACATTGATTGAGCAAGAGTAAAGTGTGTAGAGTCCTGAAGCCCACAATGTTGTTTTTTTAGTGATTGATCCTTTTTGTTATTTGGTGAAAATCAATTCACTAGTTGTTGAGAAATTAAAGGAAATCCTAATTTGTATATCTAGGAACGCGGATCCTCCGAGGATCCGACAGTTTTGTGCTGAAATTTGATTGGCTGTCAGCACTTCAACCAGGAAGTGCTGGCAGCCATTGGAGGGGACTCAACTTCAGCCGAGTCCCACAAAAAATGGTTTTAAAAAAAGGGGGCAGGGTAGGAATACCTGACCCCTTAGCTCTGGTCATAGGGTCTCAGAGGGACCCCACCAGGGCAACAAAGCATTTTTAAAATGTTTCCAGCGGACACCGTACTGTATAATACATTTTATGACCGGTGGGAGCTGATTGACTATGACCAACTCTTGTCTAAGGGCTTCAGTTTATTTGGATGACAGGGCCTACTTATGTTCTCTGATACCATGCCTCAAGCACTGTACAGCAAGAGTAATTCTTTTTCTCGCATAGATCTGAAGTTAATAAAAATCCAAATTTCCAAACATTTACTGTCCTGTCATTTCACAGGCTGGTGCTTCCATGAATGTAAAAGCCGCCTGAAGAGCAGCAAAATCTCCGCATTTCATTGTCTTCTGACATTTTTCAAGATACTATGTTGGCTAATGTAAATCGGAGCCCCTTCCCCACAATAATTCAGCTATCGTACCCAAAATGAGTAAGTCATCGTTCTCCTCAAAACGAAATGCAACTGGATTGAACTTTAGGGTTGTGTAACTAGTGCATCGGCCATCCATTATATATTATCAGAGGGAAAACACATTTTGAGCAGTGGACAATAATTATAATGGCAGCGACTACTTCTTCATACTGAGAGGTGCCCTTTCTGTAAGGAATTTTGTTTCTGGTAGCACCCACCAGCCATCTCATTTTGTAGCTCTGGCAAAGTATGTCTATTTTTTGCAACTTTTGACATCAGAGCACATAAGGAGGTCCAGGAGATAAGCTACAGCTGCTGACACTATGGAAACAGAAGAACGTTAATACATCCTTTATTGACTAACATTTAGGATATTAAATGATTTAATATGCACATGCATGGAAGCCTCCGTCAATGCTCTTAGCGCATGTATTTAATGTTCTCATCCAATGTATGGGACACAGGAAGGTGAGTGAGAATTCTTGGCCCGCAATCCCTCTGTGGGAGTCATCACCATCATGTGATGGCACACTTAGACACTGCAGAATGCATGGGTGCTGTAGTTTATGGAATCGAATGTTTCTGTGATGTATGACGTGATACCACAGCGGCAGGCGATCCTTATCCTCCTTCACTCAAAACAAATAGTGTACTTCTCAGTGCAGATAGCCAGTGCGTCGTGATAAACTTGAAAGAATGTACAGGTTAACAGAGCTGGAGATGGCCCTTTAACCTGGCACAACAAGACATTTTCCACTGGTTACAGGAGCCAAGAGGGCGGAAAAGCCCTTTCGTTCATGGAAACCGGTGTTACCAACGCCCACTAGTGCTTCTTTACCGAATAAAAGGTGATCAGCTGAGTACTACATTCACTAGTCCCATGAAGGTGGGCAGAGATAATCAAAACGTTTATCAGGGTAGCTTTCGCTGATAACACCCTAATATCTTTTTTTTAATACCACTTTCTATTTGAAGTAAGATCAATTTTTCCATCTCGCATGTCACCATGCTGGACAATGTCAAACACGCCACCAGCTTCTATTCGCCACACTTCACTCCAGCACATCCCTCCGCCACTCGCACTTCTCCTCACAACAACAGCTCATTGTTACACATTACTTCAAGCTCACAAGGGTAAAAGGCAGGTCTTACAGGGATTTTACCTTGTGATCTGCAGACTAATAGGTGTTAGTTCGGGCTACTGAACTAGATCTGTTACTTTCTCCCAAATCCAAAAAATGATCCCTTTAAATGTATGTTCATCATTGAATTCATGGCAGGAGTTACCTTGGTGGTAAATAGAAAATAATACTGGTTAGAAATGACTCCTGTTACAGAAGAAGACAGTATTGTCTAGTAGTAGTCAGCTCTGCAGGGTGACTGTCAGGGCTGCTATTACCACCGAAGGTGAATACATTACACTGGAAAAAATATCACCTGATAATACTGCAATTTACTCCAAAAATAAAATGACCTGTGTAGGAGAGTAGGGTCTGCTATCCTATGGTCACCCCAAATTTTTGCTTTTTGCTTCACTGGTTTTTGACATACTGAGGCTGTGGGCCTGCCAATCAGACCCCCAGCCTGCTGTTCTCTCTACTAAATTAAAACTATGCACCCTAGGTGCATAACCAATTGGAAGTGGATCACCCTGTCAGCCCCTGTACCAGTGTACACTAGGTACCCAGGGCATTGGTGTATCTAAGGCCTGCCCGGGGCTGAAGCATGTATTATGCCACCCCAGGCTTGGCCTAACAAATTTGACACAACTGGCTGATCACTCAGCTGGGGTAAGTTGGTGTAACCACCTCTTACTTAGGTGTAGTATACCTATACCTAACCTTAAATGGGACACCTGGTAACCTATAAGTCACTCCTATGGCAGGCCTTAACAATCCTGAAGGCAGAGTGCTTGGTTCCATGTGAGATGGTGCTCTGGCATGAGCTGAGCCTGTCTGCAGTGGTCGGAACAACTTCCTTCTACTGTTTCCAGATATCGTCATACCATATACTCTTAAGTGCATTATGAACCTCGCGGTTAAATGCTAACTTTGGTTTGGCTTCATCAAAACATGTCGAGTAAGGTGTCATACGAATTGGAATACTAACCCCTCGCCAATTCTGGCGACGGGGTTAGCATTCCACCCTTCTAGAGGGACACGACATGTACAGTACCTGAAACCCGGGTAAAATCAGACATAGCCTCAGCTCCACAAAATGGATGCTGCCACCACAGACACAAGTCTGCCCTCCTGCTGCTGGGAGTCCTTCCAGCTTGGGAGGTGTGGACAAAGGGTTTCCTGCCAGGGGAGGTGCATGCACCACCCCAGACAGGATTTTGTGTATTGGTCAGGTAGGGCTTGAAAGAAACCAGACATGCCTGAGGCTCACAAGGAGCCTCGGTGCATATGCCAGTTCAAACCGGTCCTGGGGCACACCAGTCCCGGGCCCGGGGCGAGCTGGACAAAGGATTGGGGGTGTAACCACCCCCCTTCCTGGTCCCACCCTTAGGGAGGGACCTAGCAGGTAGTCCGGCCCCTAGAATCCGCTTAAAGGTAGGAGCTGTGTCCTAAGACTTCAGACATCCTGGAATCAACTTGAAACTAAGAAGAAGAAGGGGACTTCGACGCTCTGCTGCACAGAGGACTGAAGCCAATCTCCCCTGTGGTCAGGGAGTGACCACCTTGCTAACGCAAGCACCATCCAGCGAATCAATGTCTGCTTTGCCGCTGCCTCCCGCCGGAGCCCGAGCCCAGAGACTGACAAGACCTGGACCTCCAGACCTCTCACCGCCCGATCCACAGTCCCTGAGAAGAGGAGACCCGTGGAGGCACCGAGACACGTGGAGCCAGCCATCTTGAAAAGACCACGACAAGCTGCAAGCGCAACAACCGAGGCTCCCTCCAAGTTGTGCTTTGGGATCTGAGAAGCCCAACACCCGAGCAGCATCTGCGCTAAAGGTGAGCCCTCCAGCATCTCCACGATCTGCGTGGGGCCCTTCTGCATTTTGCCACTCGACGCGCCTAACCGGTTGCTGGCCCGCTGGCTAGTGGCCATCTTGGCGACAAATTTCACAAAATACACCACTGGTCTGGTTGCTCCAGACTGGCCCTTGCTCCCCTCCAAAGGAGCAATCCCTCTGACCTTGCTGGTCAGAGCCATCAGCTTACTTTGTTTTCCACAACAATTGCTTTTGCCAAGGCTTGTTTGCTTCGATCAAGTCGCCGACACCGCCGACAGCGAGAGCCTGCGTGGGACAGCTCGTGACTTGACTGCTGGACGTCGTCGATCTTCAGGGACCACGTGGCTGCAGAGACAAGCTACACCTTTCTTCCTGTTTGCACCCGACATCGCCTGGTACCCACCTGGTGCCACGCTGGTCACTGGCTAGTGACTGTGAACACTGTCCCCTCTGCTTACAGGTCTTCAACATCTCCGATCCACCCTTGGATCCACTGCATCTCCTCCGGACCGGTCACCTGCAGCATCTTTGTCTTCAGGCTCCACGGAACAGATAGAAGAAACCCGACGCACTTCGAGGCCTATGCACCCGCTTCCTGTGGGTGAGGTAAAGCTGGCACTCCTGTGCCCAAGTGTAGTATTACATCTCTAGTGCCTGTGTTCCAAATCTTGAGTTCCTAGTCCATCCGGAAGATCCTCTTTGCAGTAACTTTGTACTTTTTACGCACCCATTGAAAACCTATGGGAGCTCGCGTGTGACTATTTGCTCTGCACACGCAACCCGTGGACCTCCTGGTCACTAACTGAAGTTAGCTCCTTGTAGGCCCAGCGATTCTAGAGGCCCTAGGCCTTTTCCCTTTTCTGTTCGTGGTACTTATACCACTATTTTAGTATATGGTTTGAGCGGCCACCAGGGCCTATCCATATAAAGTGCAACTTCTGTATATTCTGTTATAATCTTGTTTGACGATTTGTGCTCCTGTGCTCATAAAGAGACTAGGGGTTACTTTGAGAAATAAATACATATATATTTTGAATATATATCTGTGTGGTGTCCTTTCATTGGTATAAAAGGGGGTTGCATTTGGTAAAACAGCTTGCTTAACACGTTTCACGAGTTTAGCCTCAAAGACTGCTTAGCCTACGCTACCACTAGGGCAGCTAGTCCGAAAAGGTTGACTTACAACCACACCATAAGGGTTGCTTGGCATGGTACAAGGTGGTCACTAGAACTAGTGAACAGCATATACCAGGCCAACTTCTCACATTGGTGAGCAGCGGTTGGATTTGAGCTTGCTGTGTTTTACCATTGTAATCTCTTGGTTACCAATTGAAAGATCACATAGGTACCTATAGGTACATATAAAACAAGATTAGATATACTTAAGTTCTACTGAACTTAGTTGTTTTAGAGCAAAGGGAGTAGCACACCCTGACTACAACTACTAGATAGGTTTAGTAGGTAAACCCAAGTGTAGGTAGATTGCAACACATCCACCCACACTTAAGAGCAATGGCTGGGGCAGAGGGGTCCACTGTTCCCATCTCTGTTGAGAGTGACCCCCAGAGGGCACCATCCATCTTTGCTACCCTTAATCAGAATGAGCTCAGGCATTTGGCAACTCTTGGAGGCCTTAAACAGCCCAAGAACCCTACCTCTGCTGAGCTCAGAGAACTCTTACAGAATGATGAAAATCAAAGAGAGCTCAAGAAAGCTTCCCAGTTAGCCCCCTTAGGGACAGGAACAGGAGGCCCCCCTTCTGAAGATGCTACCGAGGTACCCCTTTCCAATAGTAACCCCTTAGATGAGGTTCCTACTACAGAGGATGAAAGTGAGAAGGGTACTGATACAGAAGGTAGTGAGGATGAAGGGAGAACTAGCCCAGTGCCAAGTGTTATACTTGGCCCAGCTAAACTAAGGCTATTGGGGACTGACAGTGGGTTTACCCCATTGGATCTCCCCAGTGGACTTAACACAGGGCTTGGGAGGCAAAGGAATCGCTCAGGTGAATCCAATGCTTCCCATGGCTCTAGAGGCTCTCAAGGTCACTTCAGGAGAAGGATGACCACCCCTCAGAGGAGGGAACATGAGGCCAGAATGCAGGAAGCCCAGCTGAGGATCAGGAAGCAGGAGCTAGAAGTAGCCCTGATGGAAGAAAAACTGAACAAGGCTAGGCAACCTAAAGAGAGTGGGTCTATACCCACTGGTGGCAGCATTGTCCCTAAGGACAAAGATAGGGTCTTTGATAATAGGAACCTGTCTAAGGTTGTGCCCCCCTACAAAAGTGGGGATGACATCCACAAATGGATAACTGCTCTTGAGAGAGCCTGCAAAGTGCAGCAGGTTCCTGAAGACCAGTGGGCAGCAATCCTCTGGCTCTCCTTTGAAGGAAGAGGCAGAGACAGACTCCTCACTGTTAGAGAAGAGGATGTCAGAAATTACAGAGTCCTGAAGAGTGTTCTGGTTGATGGGTTAGGCTTAACCACTGAACAGTACAGGTTAATGTTCAGAGACACCCAAAAGACACAGACTCAGGACTGGTCTAAATATGTTGAATGTGCCACTAATGCTTTGGAGGGTTGGTTGCTGGGAAGTAAGGTATCTGATTTTACAGGATTGTATAATTTGATGATGAGAGAACAGATTTTAAATAACTGTCAAAACCAGCAACTGCATCAACACTTGGTTGACTCTGATCTGACCTCTCCCCAAGAATTGGGAAAGAAGGCAGACAAATGGGTCAGAACCAGGGTTAAGCAAAAGAACCAGAACCAGGGCCAAGGGGGTGATCAGAAGAAAACAGACCAAAAGGGTGGAGATCAGAAACCTAAAGACCAGAAGTCTTCAACAGGGCCCCAAACTACTGCTAAGGAGGGTGGGTCCCAACAGTCCAAAAAGAAGAAAGAAGGTCAAAAGAAACCCTGGTGCAATCATTGCAAGAATACAACTCACTGGACTAGTGATTGCAAAAAGGGTGGAGCCCCCAACACTGTTGCCCCTAAGGCACCTGCTCCCAGTACTACTGTTAGCAGTGTTGGTCCCCAGACAAAGGGTGTAGTGGGAATCACTATGGGAACTGAAGGAGATTCTGACTTAGACAGAACCCTGACACAGGCAGTCCTGATCTGTGATGGGGACATTGATTTGTCCCTGACTGTGAGCCCCAGTAACCTGGGCAAGTACAGACAGACTCCTTTAATAAATGAAAAAGTGGCTCAAGCCTACAGGGACACATGTGCCAGTGTCACTATGGAGACACCAGGCTTTGTGGACCCTGGACAGTACATACCAGGTGAGAACTACCTGGTGACCAATGCCAGCAATGCCACTACTTCACATAGTGTGGCAGTTGTTAACTTCTCATGGGGAGGGGTAACTGGCCTCAAAAGGGTTGTGGTTAGTGCAGACCTCCCAGTAGAATGTTTGTTGGGCAATGACCTAGAGAGTTCTCTATGGTCAGAAGTGGAGTACAGGACTCATGCAGAGATGTTAGGAATATCATCACATGTCCTTGCTGTGACCAGGTCACAGGCCAAAAAGTGCCTCACTGAACCACAGGTCTTGGATCCTGGAACAATGGACCAAGCACCTAACAAGAAGAAGAACAGGAGAGTCAAGGCTGTGCCTTCCCCCCTGCCTCAGAGTGATGATCAGCCTTCCCAGGAAGCTGATCTAGAGGACCCTGAAGGAACTGTCCCTGAAGAGCTTGAACCTGATCAGGTTGAGTTTCTGGGGACAGGGGGACCTTCAAGGGCTGACTTGAGGCAGGCTCAGTTATCCTGTCCCTCTCTTGAACCCCTCAGACAGCTGGCTGCTGCTGAGGCTGCTGGGAATGCTCAAGGTACCCATAAAGTGTATTGGGATGAAGGGCTCCTTTATTCAGAGGCTAGAGACCCCAAGCCTGGTGCAACCAGGAGGTTGGTTATACCTCTGCAATTTAGGGGCTTCCTTCTTACCTTGGCCCATGATATTCCTTTAGCAGGACACTTAGGCCAGAACAAGACTTGGGACAGGCTTGTCCCTCACTTTCACTGGCCTCACATGAATGAAGATACAAAGGAGTTTTGTCGCTCCTGTGTTACCTGCCAAGCCAGTGGCAAATCAGGTGGCACCACAAAGGCCCCCCTAATACCACTACCTGTGGTGGGGGTCCCCTTTGAAAGAGTGGGAATAGACATAGTGGGTCCCATGGATCCTCCCACTGCATCTGGGCACAGATTTATACTGGTGGTAGTGGATCATGCCACCAGGTATCCAGAGGCAATTCCCCTTAGAACCACTACAACACCTGTTGTGGCCAGGGCCCTGCTGGGAGTATTCTCCAGAGTGGGGTTTCCTAAGGAGGTAGTATCTGACAGAGGTACCAACTTTATGTCAGGATACTTGACAGCTATGTGGAAGGAATGTGGTGTCAACTACAAATTCACCACTCCTTATCACCCACAATGCAATGGGCTTGTTGAGAGATTCAACAAGACCCTAAAGGGTATGATCAAAGGATTACCTGAAAAGCTCAGGCGAAGATGGGACATCCTTCTACCCTGCCTTCTGTTTGCTTACAGAGAGGTCCCACAAAAGGGGGTTGGCTACAGCCCCTTTGAATTGTTGTTTGGGCACCCTGTAAGAGGCCCACTGTGTTTAGTGAAGGAAGGATGGGAGTTACCTCTCAAAAAGCCTAAACAAGACATAGTGGACTATGTACTTGGTCTCCGCTCCAGGATGGCTGAGTATATGGAGAAGGCATCCAAAAACCTTGAGGCAAGCCAGGCCTTACAGAAAGCTTGGCATGACCAAAAGGCTGTCTTGGTTGAGTTTCAGCCAGGACAGAAGGTATGGGTGTTGGAGCCAGTGGCCCCAGCAGCACTCCAAGACAAATGGTCTGGACCCCATACAATCCTGGAAAAGAAGGGAGAGGTCACCTACTTGGTAGACCTAGGAACTCCCAGGAGTCCCCATAGGGTACTCCATGTTAACAGGCTTAAAGCATATGTTGACAGGGCAGACATGGGCTTGCTCATGGCTACAGATGAGGGACAGGAGGAAGAGAGTGACCCTCTCCCAGACCTGTTGTCTCAGAACCCTGAAGATGGCTCAGTTGAAGGAGTGACCCTTGGAGGCAACCTCACTGCCCATCAGCAGACTGAATGTAGACAGGTTCTACAATCATTTTCACATATGTTTTCCTTGATACCTAGTCAAACTAACTGGTGTACCCATGTGGTGGACACTGGTGACAGTCTGCCTGTAAAGAACAAGCTTTACAGACAACCTGACCACGTCAGGGACTGTATAAAGGCTGAGGTACATAAAATGCTGGAATTAGGTGTCATTGAACCCTCAGAGAGCCCCTGGGCTAGCCCAGTGGTTCTGGTCCCCAAACCTCACACCAAAGATGGCAAGAGAGAGATGAGGTTCTGTGTGGACTACAGGGGTCTCAATGCTTTCACCAGGACAGACGCACACCCTATTCCAAGGGCAGATGAGCTCATAGACAAACTAGCTTCTGCTAAGTTTTTGAGCACATTTGACTTGACAGCTGGCTATTGGCAAATCAGATTAGCTGAGGAGTCTAAGGCCAAAACAGCATTCTCAACCCCAGGTGGGCATTATCAATTTGTGGTGATGCCCTTTGGTCTGAAGAATGCACCTGCCACCTTCCAAAGGCTGGTGAACCAAGTCCTTACTGGGTTGGATGACTTTTGTGCAGCATATCTTGATGACATTGCTGTCTTTAGCTCCACCTGGGAGGATCACCTGATCCACCTGAAGAAGGCTCTTGAGGCTCTGCAAAGGGCAGGCCTCACTATCAAGGCTACTAAGTGCCAGATAGGGCAGAGTAAGGTTGTATATTTGGGCCACCTTGTAGGTGGAGGCCAAGTTCAACCACTGGAGAGTAAGATACAATCCATCAAGGACTGGTCTCCTCCAACCACCCAGACTCAAGTTCGAGCTTTCTTGGGCTTGACTGGGTACTACAGGAAGTTTGTTAAGAACTATGGGTCCATAGTGACCCCTCTTAATGATCTGACATCCAAGAAGATGCCCAAAAAGGTTCAGTGGACAGTAAGCTGTCAAAAGGCATTTGATGACCTGAAGGAGGCCATGTGCTCTGCACCTATCCTGAAAAGTCCTGACTACTCCAAAGAGTTTATTGTCCAAACAGATGCTTCTGAGTTGGGTGTGGGAGCTGTGCTGTCACAACTTAATGTAGATGGTCAAGACCAACCCATTGCTTTTATTAGCAGAAGGTTGACCCCCAGAGAGAAGAATTGGTCAGCTATTGAGAGGGAGGCCTTTGCTGTGGTGTGGGCCCTGAAGAAGCTGAGGCCATACTTGTTTGGCACTCACTTCAAGATTCAGACCGACCATAAGCCCCTCTTGTGGCTAAATCAGATGAAGGGTGAAAACCCCAAACTGCTTAGGTGGTCCATTTCCCTACAGGGTATGGACTTTACAGTGGAGCACCGGCCAGGTACTGACCATGGGAATGCAGATGGTCTCTCCAGGTACTTCCACTTAGGACATGAAGACGAGACTGGTCAAGGCTAGTTTAATGTCCCTGCGTTTGGGGGGGGGGGGGGTTGTGTAGGAGAGTAGGGTCTGCTATCCTATGGTCACCCCAAATATTTGCTTTTTGCTTCACTGGTTTTTGACATACTGAGGCTGTGGGCCTGCCAATCAGACCCCCAGCCTGCTGTTCTCTCTACTAAATTAAAACTATGCACCCTAGGTGCATAACCAATTGGAAGTGGATCACCCTGTCAGCCCCTGTACCAGTGTACACTAGGTACCCAGGGCATTGGTGTATCTAAGGCCTGCCCGGGGCTGAAGCATGTATTATGCCACCCCAGGCTTGGCCTAACAAATTTGACACAACTGGCTGATCACTCAGCTGGGGTAAGTTGGTGTAACCACCTCTTACTTAGGTGTAGTATACCTATTCCTAACCTTAAATGGGACACCTGGTAACCTATAAGTCACTCCTATGGCAGGCCTTAACAATCCTGAAGGCAGAGTGCTTGGTTCCATGTGAGATGGTGCTCTGGCATGAGCTGAGCCTGTCTGCAGTGGTTGGAACAACTTCCTTCTACTGTTTCCAGATATCGTCATACCATATACTCTTAAGTGCATTATGAACCTCGCGGTTAAATGCTAACTTTGGTTTGGCTTTATCAAAACATGTCGAGTAAGGTGTCATACGAATTGGAATACTAACCCCTCGCCAATTCTGGCGACGGGGTTAGCATTCCACCCTTCTAGAGGGACACGACATGTACAGTACCTGAAACCCGGGTAAAATCAGACATAGCCTCAGCTCCACAAAATGGATGCTGCCACCACAGACACAAGTCTGCCCTCCTGCTGCTGGGAGTCCTTCCAGCTTGGGAGGTGTGGACAAAGGGTTTCCTGCCAGGGGAGGTGCATGCACCACCCCAGACAGGATTTTGTGTATTGGTCAGGTAGGGCTTGAAAGAAACCAGACATGCCTGAGGCTCACAAGGAGCCTCGGTGCATATGCCAGTTCAAACCGGTCCTGGGGCACACCAGTCCCGGGCCTGGGGCGAGCTGGACAAAGGATTGGGGGTGTAACCACCCCCCTTCCTGGTCCCACCCTTAGGGAGGGACCTAGCAGGTAGTCCGGCCCCTAGAATCCGCTTAAAGGTAGGAGCTGTGTCCTAAGACTTCAGACATCCTGGAATCAACTTGAAACTAAGAAGAAGACGGGAACTTCGACGCTCTGCTGCACAGAGGACTGAAGCCAATCTCCCCTGTGGTCAGGGAGTGACCACCTTGCTAACGCAAGCACCATCCAGCGAATCAACGTCTGCGTTGCCGCCGCCTCCCGCCGGAGCCCGAGCCCAGAGACTGACAAGACCTGGACCTCCAGACCTCTCACCGCCCGATCCACAGTCCCTGAGAAGAGGAGACCCATGGAGGCACCGAGACACGTGGAGCCAGCCATCTTGAAAAGACCACGACAAGCTGCAAGCGCAACAACCGAGGCTCCCTCCAAGTTGTGCTTTGGGATCTGAGAAGCCCAACACCCGAGCAGCATCTGCACCAAAGGTGAGCCCTCCAGCATCTCCACGATCTGCGTGGGGCCCTTCTGCATTTTGCCACTCGACGCGCCTAACCGGTTGCTGGCCCGCTGGCTAGTGGCCATCTTGGCGACGAACTTCACGAAATACACTGCTGGTCTGGTTGCTCCAGACTGGCCCTTGCTCCCCTCCAAAGGAGCAATCCCTCTGACCTTGCTGGTCAGAACCATCAGCTTACTTCGTTTTCCACAACAATTGCTTTTGCCAAGGCTTGTTTGCTTCGATCAAGTCGCCGACAGCGAGAGCCTGCGTGGGACAGCTCGTGACTCGACTCCTGGACGTCGTCGACCTTCAGAGACCACGTGGCTGCAGAGACAAGCTACACCTTTCTTCCTGTTTGCACCCGACATCGCCTGGTACCCACCTGGTGCCACGCTGGTCACTGGCTAGTGACTGTGAACACTGTCCCCTCTGCTTACAGGTCTTCAACATCTCCGATCCACCCTTGGATCCACTGCATCTCCTCCGGACCGGTCACCTGCAGAATCTTTGTCTTCAGGCTCCACGGAACAGATAGAAGAAACCCGACGCACTTCGAGGCCTATGCACCCGCTTCCTGTGGGTGAGGTAAAGCTGGCACTCCTGTGCCCAAGTGTAGTATTACATCTCTAGTGCCTGTGTTCCAAATCTTGAGTTCCTAGTCCATCCGGAAGATCCTCTTTGCAGTAACTTTGTACTTTTTACGCACCCATTGAAAACCTATGGGAGCTCGCGTGTGACTATTTGCTCTGCACACGCAACCCGTGGACCTCCTGGTCACTAACTGAAGTTAGCTCCTTGTAGGCCCAGCGATTCTAGAGGCCCTAGGCCTTTTCCCTTTTCTGTTCGTGGTACTTATACCACTATTTTAGTATATGGTTTGAGCGGCCACCAGGGCCTATCCATATAAAGTGCAACTTCTGTATATTCTGTTATAATCTTGTTTGACGATTTGTGCTCCTGTGCTCATAAAGAGACTAGGGGTTACTTTGAGAAATAAATACATATATATTTTGAATATATATCTGTGTGGTGTCCTTTCATTGGTATAAAAGGGGGTTGCATTTGGTAAAACAGCTTGCTTAACACGTTTCACGAGTTTAGCCTCAAAGACTGCTTAGCCTACGCTACCACTAGGGCAGCTAGTCCGAAAAGGTTGACTTACAACCACACCATAAGGGTTGCTTGGCATGGTACAAGGTGGTCACTAGAACTAGTGAACAGCATATACCAGGCCAACTTCTCACAACCTGTGAAAAAGTAATCTCACAACTAAGTTCCCCAATGTGAATCTTGAATTGTCACTAAACACTTGTGTAATGATCAAGAGTGTTTTGTTGTATAGGATATGGCCCAAAATTAGCACATGCTTTGGCCAGCTGTATTAATTTCACATCGAAGGTATTTGTTTAGCTGTTAAGAGCATGAATGTAAGGGGCATATTTACAACGAAAAGTCGGAGCGCGGAGCTGCGCCAAAGTTGACAGAACATGCTCCGACATTTCCAAAACACAGGGATGCGTCAGATTTACAAACGGCGCACCCCTGTGTTTTCCCTAGCACTAAAATTAGCTGCCTAGTGCCAGCGGAGGCACCCTGGCACCATAGTGCAAGGGTGCCTGCATTGCAGGGAATGATTGTTTATGTGCACGAAGGTGCCCCCTACTGCACATAAACTATCAATAATGGCGATTTATTACTTCTATGTGTGCTACAGAATACAGCACACATAGAAAAAGCAAAAACGAGGAGCAATAAAAGTATTTCTCTTCATTTCGCCATTCTAACGGTTGACCTTGCATGGCATTTGTTTTCGGCGCTGCCTCAGATTTACACATCCTTGTAAATGTGGGGCAGCGTTAAAAAGCAATGGGTGTTGCTGTGGAACACCTACAGCAACACCCATTGCACGCCCCTTTCACGCTAAGTGATGTGTGTAAAGGGCCTTTATTTACAAGGCGGCGTTAAGCCACATACAGTGGCTTAACACCACTTTGTAAATAAGGAGAAGAGCATAGCATAGCTCCCCTTGTAAATGCACCCCTGTGTTTTTTGCAAGCTGTCTTTTTTTACCGTCAAACGGTTATTATCGGTAGCAGAGGTTCCACACTGTGGTATTTCTGTACCTAAGGCTATAGTAGGTCATTGCAACATTGCCACGAATACCGCAGAAACGGCCATTTACCATCTGCGGTAATCCTGATATACAAATCTATGGCACATCCTGAAGTCAATTCACGATCCAATATTGTTTAATATCAAGTGGTAATTTTTTACTAAAACAATTAAATTGTGCCATGCATCTATTAAATACCACCAAAAAAAACCAAGCGGTGATAACTGGTCGACCTTCCTCTGTCTCCAGTGCCTCACTGAGCTATACTGGCAAACTGACCCGGGAGACTCGGTGGCTCACTGCGGCGCTGGGAGTAAACGCTGACAGGAAGTTTGAGGTGCGCGAGCTCAGCATTAGCGCCGCTCCGTGCCCGAGGCTAACTGGAATCTGTGCAAACACGAAGCCGTCCAGTCTGAGTTTTGTGAAATCTTCTATTTTAAATATGCTTCAAAGAACGGCAGAGGGAGTTTTCCTTTCAGTAATCATTAAAATGATTCTTTGCATACAGTAATTCAAAGGAGGCCTCGGCAGATAACAGCATTCTCCCTCTCACTGGCTATTGACGGGCATTTGCATAAACTGCAGTGACATTAATCTGAATAAGGGAACCGCTCCTTTTCATTGTCGCGATGGAATGTCAACTTGATTAAAAGTCGGTCGGAGGAAAAGCATTCTATCCCTTGGAAAGTCTGGCCTCCAGCGGTGACTGCAGAGCCAGTCTGAAGTCTTTGCAACCACGGTTTATAATACAAGCGACTTATATTCACAAACAACTGTAATAATGGAAAAATACCTAAAACCTGCCCCTCTTAAAATAAACATGAAAGCTAATTCAGAACAAACAATAATTTTCCAAATTCAGTTATCAGACTTTTAGCTCTGTTTACCTTTTGTTTAACCCCTTCGCTGCGGCGGAAATTCCTCCGCAGCGCTGGGGGGTGCGGGGGGGCAGCGCGGTGGCCTGGTGCTCATGACGGAGCCACGCCATCATGAGCCACGGTTGGGCTGTGCTCATGACGGAGTGGTTCCGTCATGACTCCGCCCACTGCGCTAATCGCCCGCACAGGCGGGGAATTAGCGCCGCGTGGGAGGCGCGGCCGCCAACGGCCGCAGCATGACGGAACCACTCCGTCATGAGCACACGGCAACCGTGGCTCATGACGGCGTGGTTCCGTCATGAGCACAGAAGGAGTTAATATTATCTGCAGGCACGAAGCCTCTCACAATACTTTTCAAACATGCCCAGTAGACTTATTCGAGTTGCCTAAAATGAGCAGGTAAGACACCACAAAAATGGTGAACTAGTGAAGCTCTTCAAAGAAATATAGAACGTAATTATTGTTGCACAAGTAAAGGTAATAGTTCTCATTTTTGATATCGGGGCCCAGGCCTAGTCATTTTGCCAATGCTTTTTAGGTCTCGCCTAGCTATTGCGTTTACGCAATAGCTATGCGAGACTCTAGTAAGAGGGGCATTTCAAAGTGCTCCCAAAAGTGGATTGCATGGCGAACACGCGCACAATCACGTGCATCGTGCCGCCATGCAATCCGTTTGGGGAAGCGCTTCAGCCCACTGGCGCGTGCACGTGTAGCCACAGCCTCGGCATCATACTTCAAAGGGTCCGCTCCCCCGCCTGGAATGCGCTCCCCCGCCTCCGCCAAAGCATGCCGAGAGATTGTTTCCTCATGGCGCCTCTCACAACTGTCCCTCCCCCACCACAGGGCTAGTCTCACGGACGCATTCCCATCCATCGATTTCACTTTCATGCCCGTGTTCTCTTTGCCTTTCAGCACACAGCCCACCCTCCCCCCTCCGTGTTTTCTTGCAGCTTTGCCCAGATCTGAGTCTCAAACAACCAAAATAATAAGTTTGCCCTGCACGCTTTCTGCGCTTACAAAGTTAACATATGCCACGCTCATTCCCTTTTCATCCTTCTAAGGTCGATAACATTAGCTCCATTAATTCTGCGTCTAAGGATTTAAATAACCATATGTTTTCTTGCAATTTTAGGCACTTCACACACACAGCCCCACTGCTCACACACACAGGCATCAAGGCAGCAACAGAATGCTCTGAGCCCCACCAGTGTTTGCCACACACACATGCCTCTCACATCTCGTGTTTTCTTCCAGCTTTGGCCCGTGTTCTCTTTGCCTCTCAGCACTCAGCTTCCCTGTAACCACCATTTAACTAACATCCTGCCACACTCATTCCATTTTCATTCTCGCTTTCACTTTCATGCCCGTGTTCTCTTTGCCTTTCAGCACACAGCTTCTCCGTAGCCACCATTTAACGACCATCCTGCCACACTCATTCCATTTTCATCCTCGCTTTCACTTTCATGCCCGTGTTCTCTTTGCCTTTGAGCACACAGCTTCTCCGTAGCCACCATTTAACGACCATCCTGCTGTAAACACCATTTAACTACCATCCTTTTAGTTAAAATAAAATAATTGCCTCTAAGGGTTTAAGGAACCA
Organism: Triturus cristatus; assembly: GCF_964204655.1. Classification (NCBI taxonomy): domain Eukaryota; kingdom Metazoa; phylum Chordata; class Amphibia; order Caudata; family Salamandridae; genus Triturus; species Triturus cristatus. The sequence continues at coordinate 412,867,266 of NC_140593.1, forward strand.
TAGAAATACAAGGCAAGGCAACATACACTCCGAATGCCACTCAGAGCCACATAATTACATGCCACATAACTACAATGCACTCAATACAACAGACACTCCAAAAACCAATCAGTGCCACATAGTTACACACCACATAATTACACAGCGCTCAATGCCACATTCACTTCAAATACCACTCAGCGCCACATAATTACACACCACATAATTACACTGCACTCAATGCCACATGCACTCCAAATAACACTCAGTGCCAATTAATTACAATGCAAACAATGCAAGATACACTCAAAATAACACTCAATGCCACATAATTACACGCCACTAAAATCAACATACACTCCACACAAAACCACTCAGTGCCACATAATTATATTCTACATAATTACACCTAATCTATCTATTGCCCTCACTCGCTATCTATCTATCTATCTATCTATCTATCTATCTATCTATCTATCTATCTATCTATCTATCTATCTATCTATCTATCTATCTATCTATCTATCTATCTATCTATCTATCTAATCTATCTATCTTATCTATCTATCTTATCTATCTATCTATCTATCTATCGGACTATTGCACTCTATCTATCTATCTATCGCATCACCACAGCATCACTTAGCACCACCACAGCATCACTCAAGGGCACCACTACATCACTATGCGCTAGCTACCACAGCATCAATTAACGCCACAGCATCACTCGACACCACCACAACATCACTCACCGCCACCACATTATCAATCTGTACAACCATTCAACAACAACTGGCTCTAATATGTTCTCTCAATATTTAGGCTTTATTACAAATGGCACAAAAAAAATGATAATATTTAACTTCTGTTCTTGGATTTTAGGCGCAATTAAATACACTAAACATAATCTTCACAAGAGTTATTAACAAAAGTTTAAATGATTGCCATTATAATTTACATTAAATTTTATTTAAGTATTAATTATTTGCAAAAATTAAAAGCCATTGTTATTTGTAATATCAATACATCTAAGTGACGTAAATACAACACATATTGCATTACAAATGCTATAGGTGTCACAATTGCAACAGTTAAAACTATTGACATTGTACATGAGAAAGCTAGTAATTTCAATATTTTCAATACCAACACATAAATAAAAAATTAGTCAATTTACAATACAAAAAGCTCAAACTTTCCTAATGCGAGGCCTATTGCATTGCAAATGCTTGTTTAGGTTTAGCTTGACAGTGCAGCTGCATGCATGAAAGAAGAAGCCAAGCAAGAGGGCATAATTTTCCATCGTCCATCTGCACATGAAGGAAGATACTGCATTCTCCATTAATCATCTGCACAGGAAGTGACATCACTGGATTTCCTATGATCCATAGGCTGAAGAAGTGTCATCGCGTCCCACCATCTCCCTACTTGCTGGACATAGCCCTTTAGGCCGAGAAATCCCCAAACTTTTTGCCTTCATCCTTCCGTTTTCTGAACCCGTTTTGTTTGGCTTTTAGAAATCTGCGCACTTTAGCACTGCTAACCAGTGGTACAGTGCTTGTGCTCTCTCCTTTAAACATGGTAACATTGGCTTACACCCTATTGGCACATTTAATTTACATCTATGTCCCTAGTAAAGTGCCACTTCATGTAACCAGGACCTGTAAATTAAATGCTAATAGTGGGCCTGCAGCACTTATTGTGCTGCCTTCTTAAGAAGCCTTTATACATGTCTCAGGCCTGCCATTGTAGCATGTGTGGAGTTTTAACCATTCATTTTGACCTCGCAAGATAAACCACTTGCCAGGCCCAAACCGTTCTTTTCAATACATATAAGTAAACCCTAGAGTAGTCCCTAAATAGCCCGTAGAGCAGGGTGCAGTGTATTTAAAAAGTCGGGCATGTAATTTTAAGTTTTACATGTCCTGGTAGTGAAAAACTCTTCAATTTGACGTTCACTACAGAAAGGCCTACTTATCCCATAGGATAACATTAGGTTAAATTATTACATTTAATAAGTGATAATTTTCAATTGGGAGCAGATGGGAATGTCATGTTTGGTGTCTGACAAAATGTAATTAAAATTTCTCTTTAATGGGAAAGTCAGATTTTAAGTTACAATTTGAAAATTACACTTTTAGAAAGGTACCTTTTTTCTTGCCCTTAAGTATTTGGTGTTTGCAGCCTGTTCCTGGCTCACATGACTGAGTGCAGTTGGCAGTTGGACTTTGTTTATTCCTCACAGATAGCCACACAATAGAAGGATTAGGTGTGCCTGGATGGGCCATCAAATAGCAGGATGGGGGTGTAGCTGGGCACAGCCCAAGTTGCAACTGCATAGGCTGTGCACTGCCTTCCCACAGAAGACTTGTCACCATTGCATTGTTCATGCAACCAGCTTGGAGGAAAAGGGGAGGCAGGGAACTTCAAGGACTTCAAACGGAACTGTCTACAACCTTCTCCTCCTTCAAATTGGGCACCAAATATAAATTATTGGACCCCCCAGACTCAACTCTTCAGTACATATCTGGACCTATGGAAGACTCAGAAGGACTGCTATGCTGCTACGCAAGAAAGACTTCAACTTGCTTGCCCTGCTGCCCTGTTGCCTGAGCGAAGGACTGGATCTGCATCTTGAACCCAGGACCACCAGAGTGACTCCAAGGGCTAGTCGACTGGCCTCCTTATCAGAGGATAGACAATGCTCCAACCACCTTGCACCCAGCACCTGGACCCTGCCTCCGGTGAGTCCCATCCCCCATGTGGTGCCACTCCAGTCCTGGGCTCTTGCAAGTGGGCCTGAAGGTGCTCTGCCAGCCCAGCTGTGGTCCTGTGAAGCAGACCTGATGCAGCTCAATGCATCTCCTCGCAGCCACATCAGAACCACTGCAGCGCAACGCATCCCTGACACCAGACCACGCATTGCAGCCCGCAGTCCCCTCGGAAGTGCCTCTGCGTGACACATCCTCAACACAGGCCCTCACATCGCAAACTCTTCATCAACGAAATACTCAGCGATGATGCAGGACTCAGCATTGCAGCCCGACAGCTCCTCGGAACCACCGATGCGAAACACATCCTTAACGCGGGATCTCACAGCGCTCTGCAAACTAGGACTTGATAATTTGTGGATTTATATTGCGCGGTTTATCACCCATGAGGGTATCCAGGCACTGTCCATGGGCACAGGAAGATTAAGTGATTTGTCCAGAATCACAGGATGTTGAGCCGATACCGAGCCTCCAACCTGGTTCCCCAGTTTCAAAGTCGGCAGCTTTTCCATCTATGCACTGAGCATCTGGAACATCCCCATAGCCATCAGGACCACTCTGTATCTTCTTTGAACTGCCGGTGCGCAATGCATCTTTGATGTAAAACGTTGCTTTGCAAAGCCCAACATCAACAACACCCTCGATGATGACACAGGACTCAGCATCGCAGCCCCGCAGCTCCTTGTAACCACCGCTGCATAACACATCCTTGATGCTGGCTCTCGCACCGCTCTGCAAACCAGGGGCCGTATTACAGAAGACTGCGCCAGTGCTAATTGTCACTGTGCACCAGAGTATGTGCCCGACGGCATTACAGAGGATCGGTCTGTAATGCGCTGTGATTCCAAGATGGGCAAGGATGCATTTCTGTGAGAAAGTGGATTATTATTTGAGGTGGATGATAGTCAACCACAAGTAATAATATCACTATACTTATTAGATCCAGTAAAGATTTCAGTCATTTAAACCTCAGCTCAGCCCTGGTAGCTATGACATAGAGCAGACAGACGTAACTTAAGAAAATGTATAGAGCCTTTAGATGTAGCAAAACAGTTAAAAGTCGAAAACACAACACAATAAAAAATCCCACTCTATTTGATAAAAGCTGAGAATAATTTAATGTATAAAATGACACCAAAACGACAAATATCCAATAAGGGGAACCGCAGATATATATTTTTATAGTTATAAATGAAATTAGAGGCAAAAACGTTAAACGCCAACCACGGTCACCTGGTTGTGCTTGACCAGAACATAGGCACAATTTAGGGGTGACCCCAATGGAGCACAAGTCAGATACAGAAACTAGGTATGGCCCGGCCAGGAATTTCCCCTTCTTCATTAGTCTCTGAAATGGAAGTAAAAAATATCCTCAGTGGGCAAGGCAGCACACAATTGCAGAGAATGCCTCCAAGCGGGTGGATCGCCGTTGGATGAGGTCTTGGGGAAGCTGTTGACTTTTGCCAGGAAAGCTCCAAGTGGGAGAAAATCAAAATTCACGCCCGAGGAAGGATCCTCACTGGTGGGATACTTTTACCACCTTTGCCCAGGGAAGATTTCTACCTTCAGGCTTAGTCACTTTTTGAAGCTCGGATTGCTCCAGTGTGGCAAGGTTGAGAGCTGTGGCCAAACAGGGCTCCATGAGGCTAGACAGCTTTTCCGCGACGTCCCGCTGAAACTGATTTGCTGCTGTGGAAAAGCTCAGAGCGGAAACCACCTGAATCTTTTGCCCAGCAACACGCACTTTCGCCACATTAACTTGGAAGGTTTGTCCCCGTCCCCAGAGGTTTTGGAGCCAAAATGTTTCTAAGTCCCAAGTTTTTTAAGATGTTAGGAGGAGTACACATTGACACAGCCAATGGTCCCACAATCTCAGGAACAGTACGTAGGAGTCAACAGTCACTCCAGCAAAAGCCACCAGCAGGGTCCAGAGCTGGTCCAGCTGGAACTGGCCAGCTGAGCTCTTCAGGAAAAAGGGCTTCTAGAAGCTTGTTGTTTTCTTGTAGCTTAACAGGAGGTCAGCCACCTGGCCCTTGGAGTCCACTTCTTTGTCCTGGGTAAATGTGGGAGCAGGTATAGCCTTTCAAATCTCCTCACAGGTCTTAACAGCAGATGTAGTCCATCTTTTTACGTCCACAGGTCGAGGAGTGTTCTGAAGACAGTGCCCAGGGGTGACATATTTATGCCTGATACTAGCCTGAGGTTGGTGGTAACTTCTGGCCACTCCCTTACCAACAGGGAAAAAGTTTCCATGGGTAACCCTGTTCACTTTTGCAGCAGTTCCTGTGTGTCTTACTGCAAACAGTCCCACAAAGCCCCTCTCTACCTAAATCCAATATGGCAGAACCTTTCTTCCCCTCTGCAGAGCTCCACTGCCCACCTTTGAAGTGTGGCCAGGGCAATAAGCAACCCTTCCTCTGTGGTCACTCAACACTGATTCTGGAGGCAGTTCCTCTCTGACTGGGAGTGGTGTCTGGCTGACTGTGGGGGCAAAGTATGGGGCAGGCCCAGGCATTAGCTACATCTGCCTGTGACAGGGTAGGCCTGTTTGAAGTTAAATAAGTTCCTGGACACAGCCCAGATGGTCAGCCTTTCCAAGGGACAAGACATCCCCCCACACCCAAGGCCTTTGTCTTAGCTCCTGGAGCAAGTTGATTCTTCACTAAGGAGATATTTAACTACTGGCTGGCAGTTGGAAGCACATGCAAATGGGATTTAAAGCCTTTAGACAGATTAAAGCTGACTTTTTAAAAGTACATTTTGTAATATATTTATCACAAATATGTCTTTACCAGTGAATTGGGCTTATATTTTTTATTTTCAAAAACTAGAAGAAGAAACTTTGTAGGAGTTTTTTAGGTGAAAATAGAATTGTTATTTTTAATGTTGTATCCCAATGCTTTCCAATAGGACAGCTAATCCCACTACAGCGAAAATGGCTTTTCGGGTCTTGTCACTGTAAGCACACGCTTAACATAAAATATTTACATGCCCTACTTTTAAATACTATACACCCTGCCTTATGGCTGTTTAAGACCTTCTTAGGGGTGACTTATTAGTATTTGAAAAGGAGGATTTGGGCCTGTCCAAAGGGAATATTTTGACAGGTCGAAATTGCTAAGAACAGGCTACTGGCTGTAGGTAGGCCTACTGTTATGTTTTGCACCGCCACTCTAGTGATGGCACAATGTGTGTTGCACTAGTGACGTTTACCTTACACTTTGCACTACATACCAGGGACTTATAGGTACATTTATAATGCCTAATAGAAGTATAGACAATTAAAAAATGTTTTTAAGGGTCACAGCACATACACTGGGCACTGGGCAGCAGTGTTCCAGTGTATAGAGTCCAAAAACCAGCAAAAAAAGCTAGCAAAAAAGTGAGGCTGACAACGCAAAAAGGGGCATTTTCCTATACTTCTCAAGGGTATGCATGTGCATGTATGACGCCTATCTTGAAATGATTTCCTTATGCTTTATGAAATAACATTCCAGGAAAGCTGTGCGCCAACATACACAGGTGGGTGTCTTTAAAAAGCAGCTTTAGAGGTTGCTAATCCTGCTCTCTCCATTTTAATCTAGTGTCTTCCTTTGAGTGTTTCTGCAGCAGAGGAGATAACAAGCCATTTGCAACCAAGTTCTAGCACAGCCTCTTGAGAGTCAGTGAAACCTACCAGGTTTTTACAATTGAGAAAGCTCATATCAGCCATATGATTTCCACAGTGAATGCACACCAGGCCATTCTCAAAACCAAGGTACCCTTAGATGTACAATACTTAATGGCAGCTTCTACCCATGAGTTAATCACCTCATAAGTATAGAACCAGTGATTTCAAGCTTTGCCCCTCAGACCTCATGATAGAGAACTTACATACTGCCCATTTTAGACACTCAACCCCCCACCCCCAGAAATAGGCAGCCCAGGGTCTCTTAGTAAAGCTTTAATTAGCTGGTCCTGAAGGGGCCACGCCTGGATATTAATATATTGGTTCACTGTCACCACCTGCCATCCTAATTCCTCTTTTTGTCAGGTCGTCTTGATGACGTGTTCCTCTTCAATACTATTGAGACAGGCCTCTAAGTTGAACATCATGGTACTGAAATGAACAAACTATGCAAGAAGAGTGTTCTCTTTCAGTGCATTAGCAGGGGGCAGATATCAGCCCAAGTCATTTTGAAACTTCCAGAAGTGATACATTTTAGAATGACTCTTCAGTGCTTCTGCAATGAAAGAGCGAATGAGGAGTGCAACAGCAATTTTTTTTGTCGTTTTACAAAGCGCCAACTCGACCGAAGGTATCGGTGCACTTTAGATGAGCACCAGTTGCATTACAGATGGATACACTAATTATTTTTAAAGATACAGGAGATTAACAGGCACATGCATCAAAGGAAAAACCGGTCGCAAACGGGCAGATTCTCAGAATCTGCCCCTTTGCGACCGGTATTTTTGCATTTGGGATGCATCATCCCAAATGCAAAAATCGCAATTTAAGGAATCTCTAAATTGCGATTACTTAAATTGCGATTGCATTTAAGGAATCCCAAATTGAGATTCCTTAAATGCAATGCATTAAAGTAAAAAAATTAGCGATTTCGCTAATAGGGGGAGCAAATTACCATGAAGGTGAACTTCATGGTAATTTGCAAAAACTTAGAAAAATGCACTTTTGTGCATTTTTCAAAGTTTCATGTTGCGCACACACATGCCCTTAGAGCATGTGTGTGTGCAACATATGTGCACAGATCAATTTCAGGGGTGCAATAGGGTGTCATTTTGACACCCTTGCACCCTTGAAATTGCAAGAGCAATTTGCGAGTACCTACTGGTACTCGCAAGTTGCTCATGCAATCTCCAATTCATTCCTATGGGCCTGGAGGCCCATAGGAATGAATGGGACGGCATTCCTTAATTGCGACTCGCACATTAAGGAATGTGTAGGAATCGCTATTTTTATAGCGAGTCCTACATGCATAGGCTTTTGCGATTCCTTAATAATCGCAATTAAGGAATCGCAAAAGTCTACGTTGATGCATGTGCCTGTAAGTGATTTGCCCAGAATCACAGGATGTTTGAGCTTCCCGCCAGACTAAAACCTGGTTCCCCAGCTTCAAAGTCAGCCACCCTAGCCGCTAAGCAACACGGTCTCCCATTAGGTAAACTTGTATCAGCAGTGTAGAAGCCACCCTGGTAGATGGGTGTATTGACAAAGAACCTCCCTGTTTAGTGGCCCTGTGTAAATTGCTGTGTCCCGTGGTGTTGAATATATACATGTAAATATACAATGAGAACTTCATTCTGAGGTATAATCCCAAGAGCCATCAAGGCAGATGTCTTCTAGAACTTTGAAGAGGGATTCCTGAAACCTGGAGATGGCCGGAGCGGTGTTGATGTCCTGTTCCCTTCCCACCAGAGTTTCTGCCACAGAAAATGTAAAAATTAGTTAAAATAAATAAGATGAGGCAATCATTATGGGTGATATTGTGTGAGATCTCCTGCAAAGCAGCTGTCATGCTTTGTACTGCTAATCCATCGTACAGATCAACAGAGTTAGTGAGATTAAAGAGGACGTTTACATGAGCAGGGGCAGTGGCAGTAACAGCTCATCATGCAATCCCATATGCGCTGAGATGGAGCTGAAGTCAGAAGGAAAAGTTGGGCTTTGTGAATGTTCAGAAGGTCTTCCTTGTGTAGAAAGACTGCAGGGGGGCGAGCTTGTCAAAGAAAAAGGTGTATCAGTTAGTGGGAGCCGCGGAGTGATTAAACAGAACTGTGGCAAAGGGTAGCCATTAGAAGATATTTCGATTGAGAAACCATCGGTCTGTGGAGCTGGATAAGAGAGGGATTATGTTGCTTTGCTTTTTGTTATAAAAATCATATATTTATGTACTGCAGAGGATTTGTATTTAAGGTTGAAACAACACTACATAGGAAAGATCATTTTTCATCATTGATAAAACTGGCTCACCTTCATTAATCTGGACCAAACATTTAGAAAAATAAAGTACAGTTTTATGGTTTGCATATTTGATCAAAGAGGGATCCCTTATAGGTAACATTTGCCACCAAAACACAAAAACAGCTGTATTAAAGTATGTAAAGTGAATGTAGTGCAAAGCTTCATTTGATCCCTTTCTGTTAGCTTAGTGCATTTTCGTTCAGCAGTTTTAAGGTTTGAAGTGAAAAAGTAAATGGCCAATCATTGGATTAACCTTCTCTTACTCGAGAACTGGCATGTGCTTCTGCTGTTGCATGCACCCCATTCCACTGGCCTTGTCAAGGACTGAGGAAGGTTACCCCTGCCCAGAGACTCCCAAACTTCTTTTTGAATGCTCTGTGTTGCCCCACCCTTGCAGTAGGGATAGTGACAGCACCTTTAGGGTGGTTCTCAGGGTGACTGGGCTACTGGGCCACAACCTGGGTGGTTGTTCACCACTAAAGTGCTGGTGTCCATCAGACTATGGCCTCCCAAGCTGGGCCCCATTCACTCCTTCCGCAACAGACTCTCAGGGTAGCGAGGGCAAGCGGTCAAAGTCTTATCAGGAAGACAGTGTGGGGAGGCAAGGGCTCAGAACTCTACAATCAAACTACAGGCACACAGACTAATTGTTCACCCAAGTGCTTCACTTTAATGAAAAGGATAGTAATTTAATTTCACAAAAAAACAAAATACTGCACGCTCCAATGATAGTTCAGTGCTCTCACCCGTGAGTTCTAGTGAAGCGCTACACCCTCTTCGGTGTCCTCTACTCCCTTTTCAGTAAGTCAGCAATGTCTATGGCAACATAGACAAAGGGCTTGGGGATTGATTAAGCACATGTTCAGATCTCTACCAATTACCCCCATAGATAGTTCTTAAGTCACTTTAATAGTTTTAATGCACATAGTGTTTGTATTGGAAAAGGTTGGTGTTCTAAAAGCATCATTCGGACTCAGTCTCTTACTCATGCGAGTTCAGACCCTCGTTACCTGCTCAACAAAGTTGTGCATTGCTGGTTGGCGTTGTCTGCATTGGCAATGGGGACTGCAGACAGCTGTCTCACTCGTCCTTTACTCTCCAGGGTTGAATAGGCCTGCTGGGCAGGTGTATATTGTTGCCAGTTACGGCCTCTGAGCGGATGCGGGCCTGTGCTTGTCTTTGACACCCGCAGCCTGTGGTCCTGTGCTGGAGGGAGCTCTGCCCAAGTAAACAATATGGGCAGCCAGCAGCAACGTCAGTTTTTCAGAGCCTGGCAGAATGATGACGTTCTGAGGATTAGCTTCCTCATGCAGTTCATGGCTGCACTGGAATGTCAGGGACCTTTCATGGTGTGGGTCAACATTGACTTCTCTTTCTGAAGGCAGTCGACTACAACTGAGTGTTCCACATGCTGGGGACATCCTGTGCTTCTCCTCCTGGATGGTCTCTCCTCCTGCTGGGCAAGCACTGTCCTCTCTTTGAGCAGGCAGGCAGGCTTCTATGTGCTCGGCAGCTTCTCAGCTTCTCCAGCTAGTTGCAAATTTTGGATGATGTCCTTTCCTTTCTGGGAGACTGGCTGTCATACAGACACCAGCCCTGGTCACACAGCTGTCCTTTGAGTACTTTGTGAAGCTCTCCCTTCCTTGGTAAAGAAGAACCTGGAATTAGAAAAATGTTGGTAACTTTGGGTCTCATTTTTATAATAATTTTCCAGACCGGGCTGTGGATCCACTGAATAAGGTTTCAGAAACGGTATAGGGTGTTTTCTTTCAAATGTCATTCTCTAACTGTTTATCAAACACGGCCTTTGCACAAGGTGGTAGCTCTCATGGCAGGCAACAATGATGCTGCCTTCAACCAAGAGTATCCAAAGAATGGCATTATGAAATATGAAAACTGCACCTTGCTGTCATCAGTCTTCCTGAAGCAATAATGAGCAACAGAGAAAAGGGCAGTTCCTACCTAGAGACTTTTTGCCTTAGACAACAGAATCTACAGTCCTACCCTCTCCACTACCATCTACCAAATGAGAGTACTCAGGAAGAACTAATCAATAACCTTTTGCTAACGAACTTAATTGAATTTCTAATACTAGCCGTGTCTCCATTTTCCCTCACTTCAGTATCTGGGTCTCCACTCTCTAGCTACAGGAATGGAGTCAATATACTTTTACTGCCTAGGGGAGATGTACCCATCTTCCGTTTTGTGCTATGCTAAACCAGGGACCATCTAAAATGGACCCACTGGTTCCAGTACTCCGACTTTCACCATACATCAAGGCTTATCAGAACACATGAGCTGCACATCCACCACACATGAATGCACTCAACATGTTCATGGAATGTCAGTCCAAGGGTCCGGTCCTCACACTACAGTGGAGCATTATATGAATGAGGTCAGTGGACTGCAATCCTATCTGACGCAGAAAAAAACCTCTGGTCATTACTTAGGTTCACAAACATTGGTATGCTATCACCACCACTTTATGTAAATAACTCAGGACATGGACAGAAGTCCCATGTTGGTGATGAGAGCATGCTTGGTGCACCCCTCTAAGTCACAGAATACGCTCTGGACCTTTTATTACCATGAACAGGCCCAGACGTTCGTGTCTGCACTAGATTAGTGTGCTCACAGAGCCAAACAAAAAGTCAGGAAACCAGTTATATTTCATTTGGGAACTCAGGGAAAGCGTAGAAGCCATTATACCATGCATGGAACATTCCCGTCCCTGCCTTAAAGGTGGAAAGCAAAAATTAATAACTGACTGGTTGATTGCCACTGAGTATGTAGGACTTTATATGGTTCAGTGACTGAGTTAATGGAGAGAAACAAGAAGTGAAATGGTAATTGCATATTTTTGTTCTTGGTACAAATGGTTATATAGTTAAAATCTGCTATTGTGGATGTAATAGCATAGATTTGTTGGTACGCTGATGACTTGTTATCCTATGGTAATTTTTATACTGAACTAAGTTATTGTGGTTTGGGTACTGCATGGGTGATTTGGATTTTTCCATTTAAAAGTGAGGTTTCATCCATGTATGCATTAGTGATGTCCTCAATTATGTCATAAATTATGTAACGTAGTACTATATGTGCAAACTGATATCTCACATTATAAAAAGTAGATGGGGTAGAAGTTATGGATAGGTTCATCAATTGGTCAATTTGCTATACTTTAAGATTTAGTGTTGAAGACAGATATTGGCCCTGTCAACCTTAATTAAACTTTAGCATGCTTTCTTTTTTCAGTGAATTCAGAATGTTTTTATTAAAATTCTAATTGCCTACGGTGCAAAAACCTTAAAATGTAATGGTGCAACGTAATAACTATCAGAGTGGAGAGGTATATAACCTCCAATACCGTCTTGGCCTCAGGGACGACTGTTTGAACTAAGAACCCCTCTTCCGAGGTCTTGAGTTTGAGGAGTCCCGCCAGTGGATTCATCAATAGCATCAGGAAATGATGACCATACTTCCCTATATGCACTTACCTTTTGATCATTTGTCTCTCAATATTCTGTCTTCGATATTCTTGTATGTCGATATTGAGTAGTACAATATCTCTCCTCCTTCACTAGATGCCTGGGTGCCCTACACTGGCTGCACTCATCCATGTTAGAGGCCTTAGACTCTCCCTCAAGGACAAGGGCCCCCCGGCACACACTGAGACAGTTGTTACTTCTGCTCTTTCATCAGAGTGCAGCTTATAATAAGACACACCCACAAACAGCATGTTCATGGACAGGTGCCTGAGAAATTGCCTTCACAGCCAATCACAAAGAAAGATTTACTAGAAAATAGTTGGTCATGTCTGGGAGGTATGGTTTCCAAAGTAAATACGTAAATAATGCTGAATTACACTCTGTTCATGTGTGACGTTTCCAGCCGCGGCCCGTGGAGGGTGTTCCATGGGGCGGAAAGGCGGGGCGGGGAGGGGTACTAAAAACCGGAATATGGATAATTGGAGGTAAGTAAACAATTAAATAAATAAAACAAATTTCGTAGCGGGCGCTGCATCGCAATTTGCGATGCAGGGCGCGCTACGAAATTTGTTTTATTTATTTAGTTGTTTACTTACCTCCAATTATCCATATTCTGTTTTTTAGTACCCCCCACGCTGCCCCTCCCCCGCCCCGCCTTTCCGCCCCACGGAACACCCTTCACGGGCCACGGCTGGATGTTTCCCTAAATATACATTTAATAGATAGCTTGGTTATTCATTAATCCCTATATGCTGATACTAATAGGAAAACACTTTGCGACTTATACGGCTAATGGTACCCTGAACAATAATGCTTGATATTGCTCTTTTGAGTAAAACTTTCTTGGCAAATATTATGCTTTAGACACACCTTATATTGTCTTGCTTCATCCTACTGCATTTTCGATTTACTGTGAAATGCACTTTTTGTGTGTATTTTCACTTCTGCTACTAAAAGGAAATGTGAGGGTGCGGAACGACAAGGTTTGTGGACCAAGTTGTGCTTAATTGGAACCAGTAGTTTCTGGTGCCCGGTACCAGCACTTAATTGTCAAGACCGGCGCTTGTGACAATCTGCCACAAAGTGGCACTGTCTGGCTAATTTAGAGATGAACACAACAACAGTTAATTATTATTAATTCAAATATACAGTAAAAATGACTATTACCTGCCACCCAGGCTACCCTTTTAGCTTTGAGGGCCTGAAATTGTCTGAATTATCAGTCTTGTAGGAGTGTAATGGTTATTAGAACATTGGAATGTTGGCAGCTCCATTGAAAACAATGGAGTGCTCCGGGCTTATAATGGCTGGTATAAGCCCGGAGCGCCAACATTCCAATGTGTCTTTGTTCACAGCTCTGGCTGTGAACAAAGACTTCAGGGAGCCGGAGGGGATTTGAATCCCCTCGCGCTCCCTGAAGGCTTTGTTTTGTTAGAACATTCTGCCCTCTAGTGGCAGAATGTTCTAATAGCCTTATAGCCCTTCGTAGCAGGGCTATACCGGCTTTTAAAGTCCCGCTGCAGTTGTTAAAGTCCCTCGCCTTCGGCTCGGGCCTTTAACGCTGCAGCGGGCCTTTAACAGCCGGTATAGCCCGCTACGGCGGGCTATAAGGCTATAGTAGTTGTGTTGGTAGTCATTGGTTGCATGGCAGGGGCGATGTGTGATGTCTGATGAGAGCCATGGTACTTCTTTTTTTACAAATTAAGCACAGAGACCGATTCCCCTTTATATGCATATATAATATGCATTGGCAGTTGCTCTGGCTGTGCAGCATAGGGATGGTAGGCATAGAGGCCTGTTAGATATATTATCCTTCATGCACAAAACACCTGATGTAAAACAATCCTGCTCTGTCTATGCATTGAGGCTCTGGAACAAAAATACCTCCTACATCTCACCCAGCACTAATTCATGAAGATACTTTAAAGCATAAGGTGTCCATGACACCAAATAAACTACTGTTCAGTGGCTGCCTGGATCACCCTCACAATTATTCAGCAATGTCCCTGGCCTCTCTCAACTCCCTTACAACATTGTATTGTACAACTAACATGCAAACCTCTTGAGCTACGTAATGGTTCTGTCATGCATACCGTTGACTGGGACAAAAAATAGGCCTTAGAACCATAATAAAAGTGGCCCCATTAGTAAATCGGATAGGCATAAAAGTGGCCCACAATTCCATATCAGGAGAGTTTTGCACTAGTAAAACGCCAGGCCGTGATTCACAAACGTAAACCTACACTTTTGTGTAAGTTTATGATTGTTTGCTATTCACAAAGGTATTTTCCAAGTAGTATCTTTACAACTGCAGAGTCTCCACTCATAAAATAATAGAACAGTCCTATCTTGTTACGTGTGGAGACTCCACAATCATAAAGATATTACTCGTAAAATATCTTTGTGACTAGCAAACAATCGTAAAATTACACATAAGTGTAGGTATACCTATGTGAATCAGGCCCACACTGTGTAAGTGTTTTGCAAGGTATGGGAGACTGCATGTTTTTGTGCTTGTCGCAGGAAATGCTTTTGGTAATATCGGGGAAATCATCATTAAACAAGCATTGGCATTGCCAATCGGTCTCGCCACTAGGATCATATATGTATTTAGCTATGCAGCACATTAGCGTGGGTGCTGAATCAGTTCCGCACTAGAAGTCAGGGTAAGTGCTTATGAATAAGGCCAAGGACCAGAACAATTATTTTTATGGCAGATTTCACATCCAGCAGGGTAGCATAAATTCCTCGTCCACCATAGTGAAAGGGGTCAATCTGGCATATTTAAAGTTATCTCATATGTTGGTTTTGAATTCTCCTGTGAAGTGGCTGCCTTGGCCATGCGAGGAGCCACTTTGGCAGAGATATAGATGACGACACTGCAACTGTGTCCAAATGCATCGAACACGAGAATAGCAACAAAGAAGAGTCTGCTGTTGTGAGCGCCAAATAGCAATACTGCTGAAGGATTGAAACACACATGGGGCAAAGCCATTGACCTAAGCAAAGGCAATGGACTTTATCAAACTTTGGGCCAGAAATCCTAATATTAAGATTTCCATCCCGAAAGCACGATGGGTCAGACATTAAACATTTTGCTCATGAAGCCTTTTGAGTGTTTATGATGCCAGCATGCCAGTATATTTTAAAAATGGATAACCTGCTCCACCTTTACCACTAACATAAGTAAACAAAATTAAGCAATGTGATTGTGGAGAAAGTGTGTATTAAAGATGAAACCAAACACAAACACTGCTGGGAAGTGCTTGTACTCGGCAATGTAAATAAAGTAGATAAAGCACGCTGAACGTAAGTGGGCACCGCATTAATTATGAAAACAAATCGCAGTGACCAGAGAAGCCTAAATCCTAAACAAATGTAAAAAACATAAACACAAATGTATAAAAGACAATAAGTGAAAGCCTTTGCAGTCCAATATACAAATAGAAACACTAATACATTTTAATAACAAGGCCCATCCGAACCCCTGGAGTTTCCCAAACCATGGCGCCTCGCAGCCCCCTGGGCTACTATCAGATGTACCCTCTCAAGAAGACACTCGCATGTGGTTCCTCTAATACTTCCAACAGCCCCAGTTTTACCTCCGATACACACAAGGCCTTAAGTCTGTATCTTCCATGCAGGTGTCACCGGTAAGACGTTCCAGTCCACACATATTAAAAACTCAAATCTAACATCCCCCAGCCTTTATGACGAAAACTCTAGCCCCATTAGATACAACACCTCACTCCAACGGCCCCCACCATACTCACAGCTTCCCCGCCACTCCATCAATTGCTTACTGCAGTTACTGTTATACTCCCAGCTACCCTCCACCATCAGATACAGCAGTCTTTGCAGTCTTTCTCGCAGTACTGGAGATAGCGCACCTTTGTAATGACTGCTGGTCCGGCAACCCATTAGATACTCACAGCTGCACGGTCATCCAGACAGTCCGTCGGGTACTTGGGCTAACTTCCTCCGACTGTAGTTCATCAGGTCCCCAAAGCAGCTGCAAGATGCTGGGCAGTCGCGGCTGCATGCCCCTCAGAGGCTGCAGAGCAGCACCGCAAAAACTCAACGGTGCAGTCCAGGCCACGGGATTCCCAGCAGCAGCCGACAGAACCAAATGGCTGCTAGCGGGTGAGATCCCTGGGGCTCCTGTGCTCCAGAGTCTTCCCCACGTACGACTGCTCCCACAAGACACAGCAGAGGGGAGCCCTTCGCTCTGAGGGAAGCCGAACCTCGAGAGGTCCGGAAAGGGAGAACTGTCCAACCACCTCCAAGAGGAGCACGGCCCGGCTGTATGACCAAGTCCATGCTCCGATCCAAACTGTGTAGGCACTAGGCTCCACTCCATGCCAGCCCAGAGACGGACGCTCAGAGTACCTCCTCAGCCCAAGTTAGAGAGGAGCACTCCAAAGTCCTTCTAGGCAGTCCCGATCTCCGATTCTAATAAGGAGGTGTTGCAGGCCCACGGCCGCCTTTAAGCCACAATGTGAAAGCGCATGTGAAAATAAATATTAGCAATCCTATAGGTCTCACATTTAAATGCGAGACCTATGGCATTGCAAACAAACAGCGGCCATTGTCCCAACTTCGAAAGTGAAACTGGGCGTGGAGCGCCAACTGTAAGCAGATTCTCGCTAGAACTTGCGGAATGTCGGTGGTACACATAAGGTTACGCGCCTTGAACCTGTTTCCTGAAATAAGCACAAACATCACCCGCTTCTCACACGCCTTCGTGGGGCCAATTTGTTGACTCAAAAAATGAGAGTAAGTGTGGCACGGCGCACAGGAGTCAGCGCCACTGGAATTATGCAATTCTATGGGGTCGGTGTGTTTTGCGTAGCTATGGGTTAGCCGCATAATCCCTTAACTGCCGGTAATCTGCAAAGTTTATCGAACAAAACTGACCATAAATTACCAAAAAAAACATGGCTGACTTTTACCTGGTATCGGAGCCGGTACGGCCGCAGAAACGGGTCAATTTCCTGTCCACCGCAATCCTAGGACGACAGAAAAGAATGCGCAACCAAACACCACTGTTTTGTCGTGCATGCGTACGATGTAAGGCATCACGCGCGCATGTGAGACAGAGTGCAAATCCAACCACCAATCATATAACAAACAAGCATTGAAAATGCAATAGGACTCGTCTTTAAGTGAGGGCTATTGCATTTTCAATGTAAGTGTGGACGTGAAATAAGGCACGAACGGGAGGGGCTGGGGGGTGGTGCTGGTCCCAGAAGTAACAGACTACGGGAGGGAACAGGGAGAGGCAGGGGAACTTTGTTTTTTAAGTAAAGGGGCCGATAGCCTCGGAAGGAAATAAATGACGACATAGCCGCGAGGAGGCGGGAGTAACAAGCTAAACACCAATCACATTGCAGAATTTAAGACTGAAGCCAATCAAAAATATGGCCGTAAAGTGGGCGGAGCTTCCCCCGCTATACTGTATGTGGCATCTCTCGACGAGACAGCGCATGCGCTGCCTAGGCAAGACCTAAAAATGGGCCATCAGACCATAAAACAGGCCCTTGAACAGTGCCTAGTTTGGGGAGCGGCACATCCCTTTATGCATCAGACATTTACAAGAGCAAGAGAGGGAAGTGAACACACAAAACAGCATGATGCAGGGAGATAGAGATGGAAAAACTGTCACAAAGTGAGAAAGCAGGAACCTGCAAGAGTGAGATAAACAGGCAGGGGGTGTATGGAAGTGGATTCAAAAGGCATGAGGTGGATTTATGGTGTCAACATTTAACTGCACCGGCCGCGTACTTCTGAGCTGGGCTTTGAGCACCGGCACTTATTCTTTTATAAACTAAGCACTGCCCACAAATTGCCCAAAAATCAGCCCACACACTGATCTGTCAGACCAGCATTTTGGGCATTGCCAGATTGCCTTATACGCCAGTCCGACCCTGCCCATGCCTCACACACACTTCCCAGTTCTAAGTGGATTGCTCTACTAGCAAGAGCGTGGCAAATTCATGAAACATAGTGATATACAAAGAATGAAATAAAATAATACAGAAATGGCTAGTAAAAGAATGGGGTGGTTGTTAAGAGCCACCCTCTGGTTCACAGACTCACTCCAGTATGGAAAGGTGAAACACACTTGTGAGAGTTGAAAATACAGGGCACTAAAACATATTACACATGTAAAGAGGGCACAGACAGTTGTTCAATTTAAAATGGCCTAATTTGTTATATCTACAATCGGTAGATGTACACCATAATCAAAGGAAAAAACGGAGGAGATGTGGCCTAATGGCTAGAGGTTTCGACATCGGCACTGTGGTCCAAGGTTTGAGTTTTGGTCATGGCTCAACATCTTTTGATTCTGGCTAAATCACTAACCTCCCTGTGCCTTAAAAAATGTGCATTGCAAATTTGTTTTCATCTTTAGGGCCAAGCTCGCGCAACATATAATTGCAAAAAACTAAATAGAGTATCTGTGTGAATTGCTACGCCACCTTTACATGCAGTGATGCAGGCTGCACCGTGTGTTCTAAAGACTTGCAAAGAAGCTTCCAAGCAACAAGGGATGGTGATCCCCATTGTGGGAAAGGGGTAATTCATGGAGTACGCCTTGTTAGGTCTGGCTGAAATTAGCTTTTGTGCTTGTTGTCAGTGTAATGCATGACCAACTAGAGTGACTTCCATTTTGCTTTAATGCCAGTGCACATGGATGTAGAGGTTAGCGGTTGAGGGGTTTCCTTTGGTCTTTACTCTCAAATTTCAGTTGTTATTGATGCCAAATAACCTAACTGTCCCTTCTCCAAAGCAAACCAATGTCACATGCAAGAAACATCTTCAGTGTTAGGATCTGCTTATCAGAGCACTACAGTATGTAAGCCAATCCTTTTGTACACTACTACTAATTCATATCTATACCAGAATAGAACCTACAAATATAAAGAAAAACAAGAAACAAAACAAGAGAAATCCCATCCAACACATGGTTTCATGACAGGGTCCCAGTGGTAAGGTCCAGTAAATTAAGACAAGCCGAACTAGTTTTTACAGCTCCCAGAGAATGCTGTTCGGGTATTTAGAACAGCAGTTTATCGTTGAGCCTAAGCATGCAGGACACTAGGAATAGAAATTAGAACAGAGAACTTTCACAGCAGAGATTCCTTTCTACAAGTGAAACCCACAGACTCCACAAATGTTCATTTAAATCATTTACCAAAAACATTGCTCCCTTGGACTTATAAGAAAGAATCTACATTCAGTAGACCGATATTTTTGTAAATAATATTCAGGCACAACATTTATATCAGACTATAATTTTGCTATCGATATTTAGACATTTATATTTTGATATGCACCCCTGACTTCCCTGAGCAGCATTCTTGCTCAGTATCCAGTAGGAGTGGCTCTAAAACGTCCTGTCCAGATTTGTCCAAGACCTTCTGTTTGATTTTGCTATAAGTAAATGTTAATCGATTCACATTAAATACTTTCTTGAACCAAGAGTTGTTACTGAAAATTAGCAATTACACCTACATAGTTGTCATCTAAAATCAGCAATTGTCCCTACATAGTTGGGGCACCTGGCGAGAAAGTGGCAGAACTCAGGTGCTAGTAATAAAAAAAACTAGACGTAACCGCAGAGCACAATCCAGCTTACATCTGCCTCCTCCCCAGCCAAACACTTCAATCTAATCTTCAAATCCATTAATTCATCCACATATTACACATTCATTAATCCACCCATCCAGCCTCACTGCAATTTATCCATCTATCCGTCCACACACTCTCACTCAATCATCCATTCATCCACCATCCTTAATGAATCAATCAGGATTTATAAAGCATGGCCAATCACCCAATAGGGCACCCAGGCGCTTGCAGGCCCCGGAGGTTTATTCGAACAGCCAGGTCTTGAGGGCCATTCGGAATTCCGGAAGTGAGGTGATGGTCCGGAAGTGCGTCTGGAGACTGTTCCAGGTCTTTGCTATGATGTGGGAGAAGGAGCGTCCTCCACTTATGCTTCGGTAGATGCAGGGAGTATGGGCAAGTGAAAGGGAGGCGGAGAGTAGTCTTCTCAATGGTTGGTGAAAGTTCAGCCTGATGTTAAGGTAGGCGGGTCCTTGGTTGTGTAAAGCCTTGTGTGCGTGGGTCAGTAGCTTGAATTGGCAAACTCTTTTCACGCTCAAATTCATTCATTCATCGGTCCACTTATCCTCACATACCTATTCATTCCACTTTCATCTTAACACACGATGATCTATCTAGTCACCCGTCAATGCTCTTACAGTAACACATCCCCTCAGAGATACCTTTGCCCATAAATCGACAATAGAGCCTAGACCTATTGGCCTCGTCTGTGCTCGTTGAAAGAGAAATGATGTACTTCACCAATTGCACATATTGGGATTCAATCATTCAGATTAAATGATGCATTCACATGCAAAGGCATTTAAAATGTAACATTGCTGAAAATGTTTCATTTTGTCTGATGCGTTGGACAATATACTGTATTTGTTATGAATCATCACATTGGTAAAGTTTTCTCTTCCCTCCCATGAGGCCCCTGGCAATCTTAGTTCTAGGTTTCTCATTAGTCACGTAAAAGTCTGGAGAACCATCAATGAGGCCAACTGATTCAGCCATGCAGGCCTTTCAGAGGCACTGGCCAATCAGGAGGTTTGACTTCTTGAGACCTAAGTTTCTTTCTCCTGTAACACTTTCTAGCGTTGAGAGGCCGGTAAGATGGCGCAACAGGCTGTAGACTCACTGTCGGCATGTGTACAAGGCTTGTAGATGCCATGTTCACATCTTGGCAGGACTGACTACCTCCTGAGCTTAATGCACTGAGTGCCATGAGGTTATGTAATAGTTACGTTACGTAGAAGGATACGAAAAAGGAAACAGTGAGGCATCTAAAAACTACAAAAAAGAAACCCAGTGCATTCTTTGCTTGCTATATATCGAAATGTTGTCAAGCAACCGTTAAACTATTAACAGCACTGTACAAGGTACCTAAATAAAAAAAAAAGAATGAATGAACGATCCAGTCCTGAGCTTTCATTTAACGTAAAGTGCACTCTGGGAATCGTGGTTCTATTTAACCTCAATTGGACTAAACTTCCAGATTACAGTTGGCTGTGAAGTAAACCGGGCCGTCATATGGTGTCTCTTACGACGAGTGGGCATGTGGTATCTTTATCGGCAGTACTGTATCTGGAGTCCTGGCCACCATTGCACCTGGTTAGTGTTAACGTGTTCCTAGCTATAAAGTTTCAGTTTGTTTTCGCAAGTAAGGAAGGGAGGTTCTGGTCACGTGATATTGTTTGGTAGACCACTTCCTGTAAGGTCGTAGGAAAAATAAGGGTGTCGCGGCATGTAAACGGCGTGACTTCCTACCGTCATCGTTCGGAAATGACTGCCTGCTCCTCTGTAATGGAAGGGTGGCGTAAGCAGTTTAAACCAAAAATAGCGCTCTGTTAATTTAGAGCAGTAAAAGGAAGAAAACAAACCTAGGGGCATATCAACAAGGGCTGTATCTCTGCTTTTTTGGCTTTAAAAGCCAAAAAAGCAGAGATAAAACTAGCGCCCTATTAACAACAGGGTGCTAACACGCAAATTTGCATGTTAGCACCCTTTTACTCTACGCTTCCCCTTGCATCTCTAATGAGATGCAAAGGGGGGGTTCCAGAGTAAAATAATAGGAGAAATGTCGCTAAGCGACATTTCTCCTATTATCAAGAATGTCGCTAACCCTGTTAGAGACAAGAAAAGCAGCGCTAACCGCGGTTAACGCTGCTTTTTTACGTCTGCTAATTTTCAGACTTAGCCATGATATCCTATGGAAGGAGGATATCATGGCTAAATTTGCCTGACCCTATCAACAAGGTAACGTGAGATTATCACTGGGTTTCCAGCGATAATCTCACGTTAGCCTGTTAGCGTGTAGATTTTTATCGCTATTGAGATAAGCGTTGCTAATAGCACGCTATCTCAGCGATAAAAAATCACGCTAGCTGGCGATAATTATCCAAGCGCTAAGTGCGCTTTGCGATAATTATCGCCGGTTGTTGTTGTTGATATGCCCCCTAGTTTGGTATAGCGTTCTAGTCTGTAGTTAAACAAATAGTTGACAGAAAAAGAAAATTCTTGTATCCTCGTTTATGTACTTATTAAAACATCAAGGGCAAAGGCCAGTGTTGTCTTAAAAGGGTAAGGATTGCGTTAGAACACAAGGAAATATTTATCAAGCTGATGTCCCCAGAGTACTGTAGGGACATGGGATGAAAACAAGAACAGCCTAGCTACAGAAAAATCCAGCGCTCCGAACATTCACTGCAGACAGAACTTTTTTAATCTATATTTTATTGTACTTTCAACAAGGTCAATAAAAATGATCCCACCAGGCAATCACCCATAGCTGGAAGAGCTCGAGGAAGCCCGGACAAGTGAGTAAGACAGCCCTTGCCCCTTCCTACAAGTGTGACCTGATAGACAGACTGCACCTATAACATGAAAGAGGGGGCGCCAACCATGGCACTTAATGCGGAAACGATGACGAGTTGTGGCATCTGCCATTCCAGAATGTTCCAAGCTGAAAGAATATAGAGGACGGACACAACCATCCTTGAAAAACAATCCTTCCTTTTAAGCCTTATTACCTTATAAGTAAATAGTTCCAAAAAGCAAAACATGGGGTGAAAATCCCCAAAACAAATACAGGCTGTAAGAATCTCTGTTCTAGCCCTAAACTATAGTATCTTCAGAGGCGAAGGCTCGAGCACCGTCCCAAAGAAGGTACTCCTGACATATTGGAAAAACAATAATACTCCTTCACACCAGTTAACAGTACTCCCAAACTAAACTCGAAGTGAAAATAAAACGGAAAATGTCAGTGGCCCAGTAGGCAACAACCTGCAGCAAGGACAATTGGCACAGGCAGGGGTTATATCTGCAAGGCTGGAACCAGAGAGACTGGATGCAATCTTTCCTCAAAGGAGGACAGACTGTAGTGAGGCATTAAATACTCTGTTCGGGCCCCTTTCTGACCAATGAAAGCCCACCGGAGAGAGATGAAGCCAAGGACATGTTTATATAAAATGTACATGTGCACACGTGCCCCTCTAGGGGCTTCCAGAGCCCCACATGCAAGTGGCATCGCCACTGTCCTCATCACCTCATTTTCAGGTAAGGCTGAAAGGGGGAGTGGGATGTTGTTGTAAAGATTATGACTTTTCTTTCCTTTCCAACAGTGGCGGCTCCTCCGCTAAGGCGGAGGTGCGTCGCCCCACTGCTTTTTTGCAGTGAAACAAAGGGAAAATAAAATGATAATAACTTGCGTTATTATCATTCTATTTTCTCCTACTTCCTCAGCATTGCTTGAGAGGGTGGGGCAGGGAAGGAGTGGTAGCACTTTCCTAAGTGGCAATGACTGCTTGGCCGGCCCTCTTGGGCTGGCCAAACAGTCTTACACATTTCGCATGTTCTCCATGCAGGCTGCATTATAGCCTGCCTGGAGAACATGTCCAGTATCCCAGTCAGCGTCTGAGCTCTGAAACACGGCGCTCAGACCAATCACAACGCTGACAAGGCAGTGTTGTGATTGGCTGACTGGGAGCCTGGGTGTGCTTCTAGATGAGGCAGAGCGAGGGAGGACTATTCAGGAAAGTCGCGACGAGGAAGTGGCAAGAAGGTACATTTTTATTAAATTTTTTAATGCCAGCTTCCCACTGCATCCTTCCGCCCCCGCTTCCCTACCTCCCATCAGTGCTTTCCACGGCTGTTTCCACATTTTATTTTTATTTTGCATTGCTTATTAACCCCTTCAGTGCCCGCCCCTTTCCCCGCCCTGTGCCGGCGCTTTCATTAGCGGGCGGGGTTTATGACGAGCTGGTCTCGTCATGGGCACAGCGCAACCGCGGCCCATGACGAGACCAGCTCGTCATAGGCATTGAAGAGGTTAACATATTGGAAAAAAAAAAAAAAGAATTTGTTTCAATATAAAGATCATTAACAATAGTTTCTGGTTCATTTCTTAGGGGAATAGCAGTGGAATGTTGATTATAAATTGAAAAACGTGAAAAACGTGAAAAAGAGCTAGTCATGATATAATTTGTACAACATTGCATTAAAACAGTAGACTAATAGATCAGTCCGATTCAATGTTTGATATACTAAGAGCAGATGGGTGTTTAGGGAGAACAATTGTTGTCGGTTGTATAAAACTACATAACGGGGCCCTTTACATTTCCGTGCACAATACACTAGTATCATGACAGCAACATGTTCCAATTTGCTGGTGTAAAAGCCTGGATGATTCCAATGCATTTTTGTGAGTGCTGGAGACAGAGGAGATGTTTCCAGAAATCCCCAAGAGGCATGTTGGAATTTTACACTGGGCAGGGAAACTGCTTTCATAGTAAGACTTTAGAGTGAAAAATGGACATCAACCAGAACCTTGACCCCAGGTTGTACAGCCAAGTACTCTAATTACAAAATGACACTGTAGGCCTGTAACGCATTTGTTTCCCATTCGCCTTGGCTTTTTCTTTTAATACCTCACGTTTGTCTCTCTTTTATTTAATTTACTCTTTAGACTTAAAAGTACAAATGTATTAATCAGCATAACGTTTTGCTGGCCAGTAAAAAACAATGAAAACTTGTTTCAATATATAAATTTGGTAAAAGCTAGACTTTGTGGGAGGTTTAACCTGTTGTATGAAGATTAAATAGAAGTCCATTATTAAACCCTGATTTCTAAATGTATTGTTGCGGTCTGCGAGATACCCCCTAACTTACTAGGGCCCTCACTTGGAGCCGTCCAGTTAGTTGAGGTATGTGTGATAACTCCTGTTATTGCACACGTCACAATTATGAGTTTGGTGATAAATATTGGACGGTCAAACTTGTCATCATTGATGAGGGGAAAAATGGACTGTATTTGCTAGAGCATTATGGTTTTGGTGCGGTAAGCACCATATCCACATATTCTCAAAAATGTGTAATTGGGTGGCATTTAATGACTTTATCAGGTGCCATCACACCAATTACCAGGCCCCTTGTAATGAGGGCCTGGGCCGGACATTTTGATCCCAGAGCAATTTTTTATGGAAGAGAAGTAGAACTTCTGTTTTACTGCTGTTCAGTTTTACCGTATTCTGGCACTGACAACTCTGTTAAGGTAGCCCTGACTACACACAGTAATGTACCCAGTATTGGAATCAACCTTTACTAAGTATTAGAAGCCCTTGGCCTACATAAACAGTTTCATATCCAACGATTGAATCAACAATGATAGAGAACTGACCTACAGATTAAACAGGTATGGTGATAAAAGTAGAGCTGGATGGACTCCCATTCTAAATTCTTGACTGATGAGAGATTAGGTGGAAGCGAAACCCTCAAGGTGTTTTTGGTTAGGAAGTTTTCAACCATGCAGTGTCTATCCCTTCCCTGCCCCTGTATATCCATTTTTGTTTTGAAAACTACAGAACAGGGAACTAAGTCCTCAAATCCTGTAATGGTTGCCAGCAACATTTTTCTGATGTTTACGGCAGCCAATCAGAGAGCTTGCTCCCGTGGAGGTCCGACTCTCGTGGGAGTGAAGTTGCCCAAGGGAAATCAAGATACCTGGGGCAATCAGAATGCTCTATTTTTCAGCTGGCACTGCTGTCTGGATATACAATTATTTTTGACCCTTAATTACTAAAAAAAAACTACTGAACTGTGTTAGACCTGTCAGCCCTTTGGGTGGTCCCTCCTCACCATTATTTATTTTGTCCCACTTTTGCCTCAAACCCTGTTTGAATTTTTCCTTTTTGGGAACCACCAGACTTTTTCGTGTTGCTGCAGATTCAGGGAGCCATTTTAGCTGCCCCTGAAACTTCTGTCTGAGGGCCTGGAGCACAAAATGGTGGCCACCTGTGACATCACCAGCATCCACTGGAACCTGCTAGCACCTTCCAGAACATTCCAGAACCCTGTGACAGTTGGAGGCGGTTTAGAATGTTGGGAAGCTAAGAGAGAGTTGGCAGTTGGAGCTGGCAGTTGGCACCTGACTGGTGAAGAGAGAGGAGCACAGAACTGAAGGAGGAAGGAGTGAAGCAGCAGGGGTGGAAACTTGTGCCTGGAGTGGGGTCCATAAACCCACCCTTGATACTAGTCCCTACTGACGGAGCCCAGCCTAGAGCCCTGTGTGGGAAGAAGTCAGAAAAACCATCCTGAGGACCTGGACAGCAGGAACAGGCCTTAGAAACAAGAGAACAGCAAGATCCTGACCTGGAAACTGGTTTCCCTGAAGTCCGACGTCGAGTAGCCTAAGACCTGGAGCCCGAGGTGGAGAAGCGGCGCTGACTGGAAAAGCAGACGTCGTACCCGGAGCCGCCAGAGGTCGAGAGAGGGCGCCGTCAGAGGTCGTGAGGAATACCAGAGGTCGAGGAGGAAGTCACCCGAGGTCGAGTGAGCGGCGTCATCGGAGGAGTGAAGTCCGCCCTCCGGAGTCGTCGGAGACCGAGGTGAAGGGTAACGGAGGTCGGGAGTGAGGATCGCACTCCGGAGTCGCCGGAACCTGTGAGAATCGTGCCGGAGGTCGGGAGTGAGGATCGCACTCCGGAGTCGCCGGAAACCTAAGGAGAGGGATACCGGAGGTCGGGAGTGAGGATCGCACTTCGGAGCCGCCGGAAGTCGACATCGAGGCAAGGCCGGCCGACGTCATCGAATCCGAGGTCGTCATCGGACCGGAGCCGCCCGAAGTCGACATCGAGTAAAGACTGCCCGACGCCATCGAATCGGAGGTCGAGATCGAACCGAGGCCGCTGACATCGAGACCGGAGCCGCCTGCCGGCGTCGTCAAAGAACTGACATTGTGCCGAGGCCGCCGACATCGAGCTGGAACCGCCTCACGGCATCGACCCGACTCCAGCGGCGTCGGAGCATCAGAAAAAGGGCAGTAAGTGGAGTAGAGGGCGCCTAAGGCCCTGTGGAGACCTGAGAGACTGCTCTAAGGGGCTAGGGAGGTGCTGGAACCAACCTGACTGTGCCAGGGGTGAACTGGGACTAATCTAGAGAAGTTGTGTGGAGGGAGAGAGCAAGGTCTCTGGTATCCCCCCCTTGACCTACCTCAGTTTAGGCCTCAGCCTTGTCCAAACCAGGGAGTAGACACCCCCAAGCCTTCCACACCCCCACAAGCTGTGCCTGGGCCAAATCAGCCCTTAGGAATCAAAAGTGATCTGATTCCATGAGTGTCACTGTCAGCTTTTAAGTATTTATTAGGGGCACTGTATTTATTGTATTTAACCTATTTATTGTTCCACTGTATTTATTGGTCCACAGTATTTATTGATGCACAATATTTATTGGTTACAGTATTTATTGCCTCAGAATATTTAATTGCCTGTCTGTATTGCACTTTTATTTATGCCTTCAGTATTTATGATCACCCCTATTTATTGAATCATTAAGCCAGTATTTATTTGTCCTGCACTTTCTAAAAAGTTTGTATACTGTGATTGTTATTTATTTTCTCCAATCAGCAACTAAGAGAAAAAGCAGATAAAGAAAGATATTTTCATAATTTTTACGGTGTAGAGTCGTTTTTGGAACGGATGCACGCATGGTTATTGTTTGGGTATGTTGTATGCTTAGCACGGAGCCTGATTCCTGACCACTCGAGCCAAGCTACCACAGTGTGTTCGGAAGACCACCACCACCCCTTCTAGTGTGGGAGTGGGTTTCCAACATAAATTGGTGTTCAGTGGTGGGATAGAGCTGTGCCTACGCATACTCAACAATAACTGTGGGTAGTCCATAGGCCTACACCGGGAGTTTTCTCAAGAGCGGCCTTCCTAATTGTGGGTTTTTGTTTTTTCCAAATTTACTCTGGTGGTGGGAGGAGGTATTATTAAAGGTACCCCCCTGCATAGTTACTGCACAAAAACCTGTCCTCTAACCTGAGTGGGCAAGATGGAGTTTGTACTAGAAAATCTAGAAACGTACACTGTGGCCCAACTCAGGGAGTTTTGCCAGCGGGAGGGGGTGTACTGTCCCCCAGGAGCAAAGAAGGGTGCACTCCAAACCAGCTTAAGGGCTTGGGGGGAGGCACGCCGAGAAAGCAAGGCTGAGGAGGAAGACAGGGATGGAGAGCCTGACACCGAGGGGGCTGAGATGTACCAACCTGAGGTGGGGAACCTGTCAGCAGGGCCCAGAACCATTTCTAGGAAGGGCAGCAGTGCCTCTAGCGGTGGCTTGTCTGAAGTGGAGTTAACGGACCGGAGGGAGAAAAGACAGCTCACATGGGACCTAGCAAGGCTGGAAAAAGAGAAGGAGGAGCAGAGGATGGCCCATGAATTACGACTGAAAGAAATAGATCTTCAGATCTTGAGAATCGGGGCACAACCTGTTCCTAATGGTGGCAGCCAAACCCAAGAGATCACCAGGGAACCTAAACCATACCTGCCAAAGGACATAGTAGCTAGCTATGGAGTGGGCGA
This sequence comes from Triturus cristatus, assembly GCF_964204655.1. Lineage (NCBI taxonomy): Eukaryota > Metazoa > Chordata > Amphibia > Caudata > Salamandridae > Triturus > Triturus cristatus. Next base: position 412,895,935 of record NC_140593.1, read on the forward strand.
CGATATCGCCAAGTGGCTAGCGGCCTATGAGGTCTCATTGAGGGCCCATGGGGTTCCAGAGAAGTACTGGGGAGGGGGATTGTACAAGTACATGCCTCCAGCGGGTAGGGATGCTTTATTGGCCCTCGAGGAGGATGAGCAGACCCACTACCCCACCATGAAACTGGCGCTCATCAGAAAGTTTGGACTAACACCTGAAAAGTACAGACAGAAGTTCAGGGGTAGTCACAAACTGGGCACGCAGAATTGGGTGGACTTCCTGGACTATGCGAAGAAGGCAATGGAAGGTTGGATTCAGGGCAGTGAAGTGAGGAACTACGAGGGGTTGTTTGACCTGGTACTGAAGGAACACCTGCTCGAGAAATGTTTCCCTGAACTGCGGCAACACCTGGTGGATAGCAAGCTGACCAGTCCCCGGAAGCTTGCTGAGGAGGCGGACATTTGGGCTAGTACCCGGGTGTCCACAAGGGGGACTGGAGGGGATACTCAAAAGGCCGGACAGGGCGCCCCCCAGAAGAAAGAGGGAGGGGAAAAGAAAAAGGAGTTCTCCAAAGGCCCCCAAAATAACTTCCAAGGGAAGGGAACAGGATTCACCCCTAAGGCTAACCCGCCCAGAAACCCTAATCCTGGCCAGAGTCAGCAGCCAAGGGTTGTCCATTGCTATGAGTGCGGTGGCGTTGGACACTATAAAGGAGATCCGAAGTGCTTGAAACGACCACCCCCTCCCACTGGAGGAAAGACCCCCGGAGTAGCTAGTGTAGTGCTCGGGGAGGAGATGCCCTTAACTAAGGGAAGGGAGTGGGCGGGTGTCACTTTAGTGTCCCTGGGAGAACGGGAGATGGTTCCTAAGATCCAGGTGCCCGCAAATACCGCAAAGTATGGGCAATGGGTCACCATCAACGGCCAAAGAGGGGAGGCTCTGAGAGACACAGGAGCCAGTATGACTATGGTGCGTAGCCAACTGGTGTCTCCAGAGCAGGTAATTCCCGATGTACTCCACCCAGCCGCGATGGCTGACGGCAGAACAGGCCACTATCCAGTGGCCGAGGTTCCCTTTGAATGGGGGGGGGTTGCAGGTTCACTTCGAGTTGCCGTAAGCCCTGCCGTGCCAGTCGATTGTCTGCTGGGGAATGACATGGAGCACAACGCTTGGAAGGAGGTGGAATACCGGACTCACACCGAGATGCTGGGTACACCTGATTGGGCCTGTGTTAGCACAAGGTCCGCGACTACCCGAAGAGGGAGTTCATTTCGGCTGGAGCCTGGAACAAAGGCCCAGCCAGCTGCCAGTCAAGGGAAGAACCGAGGACAGGAGGAGCCTGCCTCGGCGTCCCCACCCCGTAGGACGGATAGGCCACTGGAGGTGGTGGGCCAGGAGTCTGCGGTGGGGGACGTTACCAACCTGGAGGACCTACCCATCCCGGCCGAGTGGCACGTGGAGGGAGGCCCGTCCAGGGAGGAATTCTGCCAGGGCCAGAGGGAGTGCCCTACCCTTGAGGGGCTGAGGCGACAGGCCGAAGCCCAGGCAGCAGGGAACGTTGAAGGGAACTACAGTGTTTACTGGGAGGATGGCCTCCTCTACAGTGAACCCAAGGCACCCCTACATGGATCGTCACGAGCCTTGGTAGTCCCTCAACGTTATCGAGCCTTTCTTCTGGAGTTGGCTCACGAGATACCATTGGCAGGACACCTGGGGCAAGACAAGACCTTCGCCCGTCTTGTCCCACACTTTTATTGGCCTCAGATGAAAGTGTCGTCCGATACCTACTGCCGGACATGTGTGTCTTGCCAAGCCAGTGGGAAAACAGGGGTGAAGCTGAAAGCTCCCCTGGAACCACTTCCTGTCGTTAGCACCCCCTTTGAAAGGGTGGGCATCGACATTGTGGGTCCATTAGATCCGCCAACTACAGCTGGTCACAGGTTTATCCTGGTTCTGGTGGATCATGCCACACGGTACCCAGAGGCAATACCTCTGAGGACCATAACAGCACCTGTTGTGGCTAGGGCCCTGATGGGAATCTTTACCCGAGTGGGTTTTCCCAAGGAAGTTGTGTCCGACAGGGGGACCAAGTTCATGTCAGCATACATGCGGGCCATGTGGAAGGAGTGTGGAGTGACATACCGGTTCACCACTCCTTACCACCCCCAGACAAATGGTCTGGTGGAGAGGTTTAACAAAACCTTGAAGGGCATGATCAGAAGTCTGCCTGAAAGCCTGCGGAGGAAATGGGACGTCCTCCTACCCTGTTTACTTTTTTCCTACAGGGAAGTGCCACAGAAGGGAGTGGGCTTCAGCCCCTTCGAGCTTCTGTATGGGCACCCTGTACGTGGACCTCTCAACCTGGTGAGAGACGGATGGGAAAGAACTCCCAGAAAGCTTCCCCAGGATGTGGTGAGCTACATGCTGGTCTTCCGGAGCCAAATGGCTAAGTTGTGGAAGCAAGCTTCTGACAACTTGGAAGCCAGCCAAGCAGTGATGAAGGCGTGGTATGACCACAATGCTCACCCGGTGGAGTTGGAGCCTGGCCAGAAGGCGTGGGTGATCGAACCCGGAGAGCTTAGTGCCCTCCAGGATCGCTGGTCAGGACCCTTTGAGGTGTTGGAGAAGAAGGGTAAGGCTACCTACTTGGTGGACCTGAAGACCCCTCGTCAGCCCCTGCAGGTGCTGCATGCCAACCGCCTCAAGCCCCACCACGAGAGGCCCGAAGTCATCTTGATGATGGTGACTGACGGAGGAGAGGACGTGGAAAGCGAGCCTCTCCCTGATCTGTTTGCGTCTCAAGAGAAGGATGGGTCGGTGGAGGGAGTGATTCTCTCCCCATCTCTAACTCCTGAACAGCAGGAGGACTGTCGCCAGGTCCTGGGGCAGTACTCCTCGTTGTTCTCCCTTGTCCCGGGTAGGACTCACCTGTGCGTCCATGACGTGGACACAGGAGACAGCCCACCTGTGAAGTCCAAGATCTACCGGATGTCAGACAAGGTGAAGGCCAGCATTCATAGTGAAGTCACTAAGATGCTGGAGCTAGGAGTGATCGAACCTTCTAGCAGCCCCTGGTCCAGTCCGGTGGTGTTAGTACCAAAAGCTGCACCACCGGGTGCCCAACCAGAACTGAGGTTCTGTGTGGACTATCGGGGACTGAATTCAGTGACCAAAACTGATGCTCATCCGATCCCTAGGGCGGATGAATTGATTGACCGGCTGGGAGCTGCCCAATATCTAAGTACCTTTGACCTTACTTCAGGGTACTGGCAGATCTCTTTGACTGATGGAGCAAGGGAAAGGTCAGCCTTCTCCACGCCCAATGGCCACTACCAGTTCTGTGTGATGCCCTTTGGGCTCAAGAACGCACCTGCCACGTTTCAGCGCCTGGTAAACCAGATCCTCACCGGAATGGAGAGTTTCTCTGCTGCTTATCTGGATGACATAGCCGTCTTCAGTAACAGCTGGGAGGATCACTTGCGTCACCTGCAAGCTGTTCTCCAGGCCCTGAGACAAGCTGGATTGACGATCAAGGCCAGCAAGTGCCAGATTGGGCAGGGGTCGGTAGTGTACCTTGGACACTTGGTGGGTAGGGGAGCGGTGCAACCCCTCCAGGCGAAGATCGAGGCCATCATGGCCTGGGAACCCCCCAAGACACAGACTGAGGTCCGAGCTTTTCTGGGCCTCACGGGATACTACCGCCGCTTCGTGAAGGGGTACGGTACCATCGTAGCCCCCCTCACGGAGCTCATGTCCAAGAAACAACCTCGACGGGTAGTCTGGACGGAGGCTTGTCAGCAAGCCTTTGAGAGATTGAAGAAAGCCATGTGCGAGGCCCCGGTCTTAAGGGCCCCAGACTTTTCCAAGGAGTTCATTGTCCAGACAGATGCATCAGAACATGGCATTGGGGCAGTGTTATCGCAACTCAACGAAGAGGGTCTGGATCAACCCGTGGTCTTCCTATCCCGGAGACTACTTCCCAGGGAACAGAAGTGAAGTGCAATAGAGCGTGAAGCCTTTGCAGTGGTATGGGCTCTGAAGAAGTTGCGGCCATACCTGTTTGGCTCGCACTTCCTAGTTCAGACCGACCACAGACCCCTTCGTTGGCTGATGCAAATGAAGGGGGAGAATCCCAAGTTGTTGAGGTGGTCTATTTCCCTACAGGGGATGGACTTTCAGGTGGAACATCGGCCTGGAGTGGACCACGCCAATGCAGACGGTCTCTCAAGGTATTTCCGCCTTAGTGATGAGAACTCCCAAGGGGTTGGGTAGCTCTCCCCACTTTCAGCTGGGGGGACGCGTGTTAGACCTGTCAGCCCTTTGGGTGGTCCCTCCTCATCATTATTTATTTTGTCCCACTTTTGCCTCAAACCCTGTTTGAATTTTTCCTTTTTGGGAACCACCAGACTTTTTCGTGTTGCTGCAGATTCAGGGAGCCATTTTAGCTGCCCCTGAAACTTCTGTCTGAGGGCCTGGAGCACAAAATGGTGGCCACCTGTGACATCACCAGCATCCACTGGAACCTGCTAGCACCTTCCAGAACATTCCAGAACCCTGTGACAGTTGGAGGCGGTTTAGAATGTTGGGAACCTAAGAGAGAGTTGGCAGTTGGAGCTGGCAGTTGGCACCTGACTGGTGAAGAGAGAGGAGCACAGAACTGAAGGAGGAAGGAGTGAAGCAGCAGGGGTGGAAACTTGTGCCTGGAGTGGGGTCCATAAACCCACCCTTGATACTAGTCCCTACTGACGGAGCCCAGCCTAGAGCCCTGTGTGGGAAGAAGTCAGAAAAACCATCCTGAGGACCTGGACAGCAGGAACAGGCCTTAGAAACAAGAGAACAGCAAGATCCTGACCTGGAAACTGGTTTCCCTGAAGTCCGACGTCGAGTAGCCTAAGACCTGGAGCCCGAGGTGGAGAAGCGGCGCTGACTGGAAAAGCAGACGTCGTACCCGGAGCCGCCAGAGGTCGAGAGAGGGCGCCGTCAGAGGTCGTGAGGAATACCAGAGGTCGAGGAGGAAGTCACCCGAGGTCGAGTGAGCGGCGTCATCGGAGGAGTGAAGTCCGCCCTCCGGAGTCGTCGGAGACCGAGGTGAAGGGTAACGGAGGTCGGGAGTGAGGATCGCACTCCGGAGTCACCGGAACCTGTGAGAATCGTGCCGGAGGTCGGGAGTGAGGATCGCACTCCGGAGTCACCGGAAACCTAAGGAGAGGGATACCGGAGGTCGGGAGTGAGGATCGCACTTCGGAGCCGCCGGAAGTCGACATCGAGGCAAGGCCGGCCGACGTCATCGAATCCGAGGTCGTCATCGGACCGGAGCCGCCCGAAGTCGACATCGAGTAAAGACTGCCCGACGCCATCGAATCGGAGGTCGAGATCGAACCGAGGCCGCTGACATCGAGACCGGAGCCGCCTGCCGGCGTCGTCAAAGAACTGACATTGTGCCGAGGCCGCCGACATCGAGCTGGAACCGCCTCACGGCATCGACCCGACTCCAGCGGCGTCGGAGCATCAGAAAAAGGGCAGTAAGTGGAGTAGAGGGCGCCTAAGGCCCTGTGGAGACCTGAGAGACTGCTCTAAGGGGCTAGGGAGGTGCTGGAACCAACCTGACTGTGCCAGGGGTGAACTGGGACTAATCTAGAGAAGTTGTGTGGAGGGAGAGAGCAAGGTCTCTGGTATCCCCCCCTTGACCTACCTCAGTTTAGGCCTCAGCCTTGTCCAAACCAGGGAGTAGACACCCCCAAGCCTTCCACACCCCCACAAGCTGTGCCTGGGCCAAATCAGCCCTTAGGAATCAAAAGTGATCTGATTCCATGAGTGTCACTGTCAGCTTTTAAGTTTTTTTTTAGGGGCACTGTATTTATTGTATTTAACCTATTTATTGTTCCACTGTATTTATTGGTCCACAGTATTTATTGATGCACAATATTTATTGGTTACAGTATTTATTGCCTCAGAATATTTAATTGCCTGTCTGTATTGCACTTTTATTTATGCCTTCAGTATTTATGATCACCCCTATTTATTGAATCATTAAGCCAGTATTTATTTGTCCTGCACTTTCTAAAAAGTTTGTATACTGTGATTGTTATTTATTTTCTCCAATCAGCAACTAAGAGAAAAAGCAGATAAAGAAAGATATTTTCATAATTTTTACGGTGTTGAGTCGTTTTTGGAACGGATGCACGCATGGTTATTGTTTGGGTATGTTGTATGCTTAGCACGGAGCCTGATTCCTGACCACTCGAGCCAAGCTACCACAGTGTGTTCGGAAGACCACCACCACCCCTTCTAGTGTGGGAGTGGGTTTCCAACAAACTGCTTTACACCAAATAATAAAAAGCACAATCTGTGGACCAAGATCTAGCTTCCTGACAGATATTATTCTGTTCAACAGTTTTTGCAGTGCCGCTTCTTAAAGAGGTCTATGGAAAATGCATGGGGATTTTGTGTTTTAGGACCCCCCTTTTTTCTCGCCCCTTATTGATGAATCACCCTGATACTTTCCATTCACAAACTAGTCAGAAAGTAGGGCCTTTTTGGAAAGGTTCGTGTAGATTTGTCAAACTGGACCAACGTTATTAGCAACACAAAAAACGCTTTTCCTATGGAATGGCTAACCAAACAATAACTACCCAGTGGCGACTGCCACTGCGTAATATATATATATATATATATATATATATATATATATATATATATATATATATTACGCAGTATTTCGTGGTCTGTAATCGTCTGTTCCGGTCCTCGTTCTATCCTTGAGGAATTTTGGCACCTTGGTGGCGAAGTTTGTTGATACTTTTCTACCGGGACTGCTTCTCCGGTATCCAAACAGACCCCTCCTTCTGACGTGGCCAAGCAGCAGGAGCAACCTTTCCGGTAACCCGGATATGTTTTGAAGTTCCAGTCAGGACGAGCTGCGGCGGCCCCCGGACCATATCTACACTTTCCCGGAACCGACAACGAGAACGGCGCCTGCAGTCGGATGACCGTGGATGCCAAGCTACTCGTTATGGTAGGGATTATTTGTATTGTCCGGTGAAGGAGTGTGCGGACCTTGGACATTGATATTGTTTCTCTTGTCCGACGCCCGGGTGAAAGTACATTCGTATATTTTTATACATAAGGTACAGCAAAATGTCTGCCGACGCTTTGAGAAGTAGAGAGGAGGCGGCCATGGACATGTTTGATGACTCGCCAGCTGGTGGGTCATCTGGCAGTATACAGCCAAACATTGTTCAAACTGATAGCCCAAATGTGCGCGATATGTTTAAAAGGTTGGAAAAGCTTATGAAAACCGAGCAAGCCAAATGGTGGGAGCATCGCTCTCTTACCCGATACCTGGAGGTTGGGCGAATTCCCCGTGGGCTCCGCATTATGCTGGCGCCCAGTTACGAACAGCCAGACCCCAACATGTTGAATGAATGAGCCGAGTGCAATTTAGAGTCCTCACGCAAGTTAGTAACCATTTCGGTGAAATATGTGGAAAGTGATGGAGCGATGCTTCAAACAAAAATAGATGATCTTAACAAAGAGATAGATGCTGTGGAGACTCCAGCTAACTGTGCCAAGTATAGAGAAGATATGCTGGTCAGATTGCGCAAAGAGGAGGAAATAATAAAAAAACGAAAGGCTTACAAATTCCAGCGTGACAAAATTGATTATCAACAAGGCCGAATTTTTACTTTCGCCAAAAAATTTGACACAATCAAAGCCTCTAACAATCCAATGCAGCGTTCACCTACCTATTGGAGCCAGCGCCAGCACAACTACTCAACTGGCCTCTTCAACTTCCGATCTTAGTTCACTCCCTGATAGCGAGTCGGATATAGAAGCAGGCAGACAGACGGCTGGATTGTGGTTTACAACATTTTCCCTAGCACAAGAGGTGGACTGCTTGCGTCAGGACCGCCGAGAAACCTTGCGACCCAGGAAAGTAAATGCAAACAACGCCAAAGAAACAACAAAAGGCGCAGGCAACGACGCAAAGCAAAATTCAGATGGCAAATCAAAAAGAAAAACCAATGCCAACAGAAGATGGAACAGGAAATGAGCTCTTCAAATGCTGAAATCAGCCAAGATGGGTTATCATTGACTGTACTTAATCTTACCAACATCCCTCTTAGTCCAGCTGAATTGCGAGTTCTGTCCCTGGGGCTTTCATTCAGTCCTGCCAGCAATTTCAACTACGCAAACACACGGATAGATCTCTACAAATTCACGCGCAAACTAAAACTTCAAAAATTCTTCAAATCCAATAAAGGGGCACAGAAGACCGCTCCAGTCCTTGGTACGGATGCCACACGCACATTAAATGCTGATGACTTGGAGTTGCTGCAAGACCTGTATCAACTCAATGATGAAACCTCTGGTCCGGATAACATTAATGAACACATTAATTTGAATATGTCTGGCAACACTAACTTCAAAATAAAATCTACATTTACACCTTTAATGCTTTATGACAATATTGATATATTTCATGAACTAACGGTTGCAGAATTGAAGAAACTATGTATTTCTACAACAAATGTCAAACATAAGCATTCATTGGCCAACAACTGTTATATTTGATTAGTGAAAAAGCTACAGGCCAATGAGAGTATAATTATACGCCAATCAGACAAAGGTGGAAATGTGGTTTTGTGGCCTAGGGTTTTATATTTGGAGGAAGCTTATTCTCAGCTGAATGACAACCAATGTTATAAGAGGTGTGACATTGTCACTGTGAAACAGGCACAATTTGATTATTATACACAGTTGTTAGCCTGGAGGAGTGCCGGATTGCTTAGTTTGCATGAGTTAAAATTCCTCAAAAACGAACATCCAGTCATTCCGGCACTTTACTTTATACCCAAAATTCATAAAAATTCTGACAAACCACCTGGCAGGCCCATAATATCGGCACGCGGGGGGTTGTTAGAAAACACTTCCATTTACATTGATGCTTTCCTTCAGGAACATGTGAGGGCTTTGCCCTCATATATACAAGATACAGGTGATTTCCTGAGGAAATTGGAAGGGGTTAGTTGGGATTCCTCTCATTGGTTGATCACATTGGATGTGACATCCCTCCATACCAGTATTTACCATCAAGATGGCCTAAAAGCCATCAATTATTACCTAGGACAGAGATCCATCCATTTATTCAACCACAACAAAATGCTATCTGTCATGATTGCCACATGCCTTAACAACAATTTTTTCATGTTCTCAAACCAATTTTATCAACAGGTCAGAGGAGTCGCCATAGGGGCTTGCTTCTCCCCGAGTCATGCCTGTCTCCATATGGGCATGTGGGAGGAGCAAGTCCTCTATGGCACACATCATGCAATCTTTACCAGACATGTTTTGCAATGGTATCGATATATTGATGACATCTTTTTAATCTGGCAGGGCACTGAACAACAGGCCTTGGACTTCATTTCTACAATCAATGTAAACAATCTCAATCTTCAGTTCACAGCCAATTTAAGTCAGGAATCTGTTTTCTTTTTAGATGTAGAGATTTTTGTCTCAAATAACAGAATTGAGACCCGTCTGTTTAGAAAACCTACAGCGGGAAACACAGTCCTACATGCTGCCAGCCACCATCCGGCACATCTCATACGCAGCATCCCGTATGGTGAGATGTTGCGTATTAGACGTATTTGCAGCACTGACTTTGAGTGTAACCTGGCACAGGAGGCTAGTAAAATTAGATTCTTGGCCAGAGGTTACACACACACAATGATTGATAAAGCCATCGCCAAAGCAAACAATGTCCCTAGGGCATTGGCTCTGCAAAATAAAACATCTATTGCCAAACCAGCACAAAGCCGGGAGCCCACCAGATTAATCCTGACCTATAACCGTCAGCATCAGGCCCTCCGTAAAATCTTCAAGAAAAATTGGAGTCTGATACGGAACGACCCCGTTATTGGGGATTCAATGAAAGACAGTCCTGATATCACATTCAGGAAATCATACTCTATGAGTAATGCTTTGGTAAAAACCAGCCCAGAGCTATTGAACAACAAATTTTGGCTCAACTCCAGTAAGGGTTTCAGAAGATGCACCAGCTGTTAAGCTTGCAGGCATGGTGTGAACAAAATTGAATACAAGACCCCCTTCTGTGAAATCCCCAAACCAATCTCTAGGCTGTATACATGCAAAACTGAGTTTGCTATCTATGTGCTGGAGTGTCCATGTGGCCTGCAATTTGTTGGGAGCACCAAGTTGCAGGTTCACAAACGGATCCTCCAGCACATTAGGGCAATAAATGTCAACGATGCAGCCTATCCGGTTGCTCGACATTTCAAGGAATGCCACAATAACAAAAGTGATTTGCTTCCATATTTTGTCATAGACTCAGTCTTGCCTCTCAGATGTGGAGGCAACAGAGAGGCCCGTTTACGAGCCCTTGAACCGAAATACATCCTAGAACTTGATACAAATACCCCACAGGGTCTTAATTCTAGTGAGGATTTTTTACTTGTCTTTAAATCGGTTTGAGATGTTTTAAACAAATGCACTGCTATTATGTCATTTAATTGATTGGCCTAATCCTCTCTAAAAGTTCGTAATTTTTTATGTTCGTTGAAATTATTCTATGTGTTCAAGCACTTTTTGCACTTTATTAGAAACGGACTTAGGTTGGGGTGACATGCTCAATCATTGTCTATTATGTCTTGTATGAGCTTTATTTCATCTTTGGCACATGTATATATTCTAACAGTTTTTTTTAAATGTTAACATATTAGGAGATTTACCATCAGGCACAGCCACATTGGTGGATTGGATGGCCTCTTTTGAATTGAAAAAAACTTTTTTCCTCGTATATGCATTATGCATGTAAGCTAATTCAGTATGGTTTTGTTTTTGAGGGATTATCAATATTTGGTAATAGAACTTAACCATGGATATTGGTGCAATTCTGGCCCATTAGGGTTTATTATGTTCCCAGATATTGCACGACTAACCTTCCTCTCTTGGTGTTTGGATTTTACACTTTTTTATCCAAGTTATCTCCCTTTGCAAAAAACTGTTTTCTACCTCAAAAATACAGATTATCTGCTTATTATTATTGATTTTCAATGCAATTTTAACAACAAAAAAATCTTTTTGGGGTATTTTAAATAATGTGCCTTTTTGTCACCCATGTTCTTTTCTCGTAGGGAAAGAAAAAAAAGTACACTTGTATTTTTTCTATGTCCTTGAGAATGACCAATCAGGTCTGTTGTCTCTAAGCACCGTGCAATTTAAATATGAGCATACTACTCTCATTGCGTCATGTGAACAAGGCCTCTAGTAGGCTGAAACGCGTCATGACAGACATGCTGATCGTTTATTAAAATATTCACCTGCACCTATTTCGTGGTCTGTAATCGTCTGTTCCGGTCCTCGTTCTATCCTTGAGGAATTTTATTTTGGGACCTTGGTGGCGAAGTTTGTTGATATATATATATATATATATATATATATATATATATATATATATATATATAGAGAGAGAGAGAGAGAGAGAGAAAGAGATAACCTTTGGCTTATTTACAGTTTAAATTCCTATATTTTTATTTCAACCTATTTTTATATACAGTATCTTAGTTATTTAAACATAATATTTAAATTAATAAAATTAATTCAAATTAATGTTAATTACTAAATTGATTAATTCCATTTAATTTAGATTACCTTATCAATTCAAATGTGCATATGCTTAACAATATGTACACATATATGCATATTTACCTAAGAACACAGTTCAGTGCAGTTATGGTTACAAATTAAAACCATAGAATCACTAAAATTGTTTTCACGGTTAGGATCAGCATCCATAACTTGCTAAAGGGCTCTGCAGACAATTACTCACACACCAATTACAAATGTTGCAAGTCATCCTTTAGATGAGATTACGTATCACATTACCCATAGCACTTTGACAGAATGACTATGAAAAGTATCATTAATTGGTTTGATTAAATGTTAGAATATATCTTGTTGTTTGATTTAATTTCTCTTTTAGTTGTTGCTATTCATTAGAATACATATTGTGGGTCATGTGCATTGCATTTAGCCTTACAAAACACACCCGCTAAGTAATGACTCCTGCAATGTGATGTTATGTAGTATTTTTTTGAGCGCACATCCAATTTTCCTCCTTGGCGCTAAAAGAAATGGCTATTCACTAAGGAAAAATTCCAGATTACACAAACGGATTGTGGGAAATTAAATGCAGCTTTACAATTATTTAATTGTTTCCTACCGGGGCAGGAGACATTTGTGAGCGTTATTTTACAAGTAGAAAGTTCCACGCAATGACCACTGCAATAGAAAAGGCCTTTTCCGAATATCAAATAGATATTTGCCAGAAGAGCATAAAGCTTGAGGATGTGTGTGAATGTAATGACTCCCAGTGTAAGGCCTGCAAACTAGCTGTGGTATACCATTATTGCATAAGTGCAGCCTGGTGGCAGACTCATTAAACATAAGTTTAGAGCAGCTTTAGTTATAATGCCTTGACTGCCGCCTGATTCAGCTGATTGTGAGGTGTTTAGGTCATGTGGTCAATGTAGGAAGGTGCCTATTTTTGTCATTGTCACCCCCACCTTTTGCCACTGATACTGATGTTTTTTCGACTGAAGTGCACTGGGACTGCCATCTAGGCCCCAGTGCAATGCTCTTTCCCTAAAACAAGGTAAAATCTTCTAATTGACACTGAATTGGCATATACTTTGGCACCCCTGTAAGTCCCTAGTAAGTGGGACCCCTGGTACCGAGGGCCTGCGGACCAGAGAGGATCCCTAAGGGCTGCAGCATGTATTTTGCCACCCTAAGGGACCCCCATACAAATTGCATACAGGCTGCCATTGCAGACTGCATGTCATGGTGCAAACCATGAGTGAAAACACCTCACAGCACACTCCCTGTGTGCCATGCCAAAGTCACTGCAGGTAATATATATGTAATGCACGCCTACAGCAGGCCTTGTAACCCTAAGGCAGGGTGCATTATATTATATGTGAGGGCATATCTGCATGAGCAGATATACCACTGTGCTGTCTAGTTCAATTACTAGCGGGTACAAGTGATCAGGGAAGCCAACTTAAGTACATGTACGGGCACTAGTCATTACAGGTTCCCCAGCTACATAAGGGCTTTACTGAAACCTATGGTGATTGGTATCTAACACCATGTCTTAATAAATCTGTACTGAAGCCAGCACAAATTTGTTATGGCATGCACCCAAAGGGCACCTTAGAGGTGCCGCCAGAAAAACCTACCACTATCTAGTGTGCTGGCTGACCGACCTCGACCAGCCCGCCATCACAGACAATGTTTCAGACCCCCTGCAGGCGAGAGCCCACGCTCACTGAGGCCAGAAACAATGCCTGGTCCGGAGGCAGGTATTCAGACCTCTTCCAGCAGGATGGCTAGTGATTTAGCATATCAAGGCCAGAGGTTACAAAACCCCTGTCGCCTTTGATATGGGACCCTGGCTTCCCCCAGACCCGGAAGATGCCACCCCCTGCCCTGAGGCCCATTTGGCACCAGGACTGATGGGGAACTTAACTATTCAGTAGGCATGATGCACCACCGAGCTAGTCACAACCCTAAGGTGGGCTGCCTGATGTGCTCCACGAAAGAAGGATTCCACCATCTTATATGAAATTAGGAACTCTGGGACAGGGTTAAGCCCACTCCCCACAGGATTTAGTGACCCCAAGAGTACGTAGCTTATAGGCTACTACCCTTAACACCCCTTAATGCCCATAAATTCAGTATTTATGTACCCCCCCTAACACCAAGAACTCAGAATTGCCTGACCCAATAAGGAGAAGGACAAGGAAGAGCCAAAGGATGCAAGAACTAAAGACTATCTGTGAACTTGGAGCCAAACCCTGCCTGCCTGCTCCTGTCTCCACAATTGCAAAGACCCAACTCATCCTGTAGCTGTGCATCCACTAAAAGCCTTGGAGGGCTGTTAGCAAATTTCAGCATCTCCCTTGAAGTGGTGGAGCCACTTCCCTGCAGGCACCGACCACAGCATCTGGTTCACCGATCTGCTGACCACAGGGTCCACCAACGCAGCAGCCACCCAGGAGGAGATCACCATGCTCCAGTAGGTCAGATCCATCTCCCCACCAAGTTTGGAGACTCCAGAATCCCCAGGACTGTCCACATCAATAACCAGGTTACAGGATCCTTATTAGCAACCAAGGCTTGCTTAGTGGCCAGTCCGGACCCCAACACTGCCAAGACCAGCCTGCCAATAAGGGATGTCAGCAGCTCAGAGGCCAGCACCAAAGTGGCCCTGCTGTCTTGCTTTTTCCCCCTCTCCAGGTCGACCCCAAAAGTCACAGCCTCCAACGCAAGTGACCTACTGGACAAAACACCTTTACATCCAAGTCCCACAGCTTGCTTCCGAGCCTACCGATGGTGCACCCTTGCCCCAGAGACCCTCAAGAACTAAACCCCCCTTTGAGTTCCGACTGACTTTTCCTCAAGTACCCACTTGCAGCCTTTTTCTGTTTACAGGTTTCTCCTTAGACTTCAGCTGTAGAATTCGTGGCTAACCTTGCAACCAGCACCTTTGCAGAAGGACACCCCGGGACAGGTAATCCAAAACTGCTGGTCGTACTAAGGACCTTGGCCCCTACTTACTTTAAGTCCTGAAAAACAGTCCTGTACGTCATTTGCAAGAGACCCTAGGCAGTGTATGTTTCTCCCATGGCCTCAGATCTGACAGCTGTATTTGTGTGGATGAATTTTTCAAAATCGCTAACTTGAAAAGTACTTGCCTATTCTTGCAGAGCTTGGTGTCTAAATAAATATGAAAAAAAAAAGTTTTAGGTCGAGATAGACAGTGCATGCGCTGTCTCTTCGAGACCTATTGTAATCATTCAGTCCATCCCATTTCTTGCCATTGCTTTCCATTTGTCTATGTCAGTGGCCTTTAAAACTCCTTGCTTGCTAGTGGTCAGTCCTGCCTCTTTGTCCCTCCATTATCTCTTCTGTTCCTCCCACATAGCAGGGACTTAGTACTGTCTCATTCTGTTATGGTTCTTTTTCTGTTCTTTGGGAGACTATTTTTTTCTTGGTTTCCTGCTCTGGTACTGTTTGTCTGTGTTCAGGTTCAGTGCCCTAGCTTCTTACATACAAATATAGCATTCTTACTACCACCTCCTCTTAATGCTGCCTTTTTTACTGCTGCCTGCCCCACTGTGGCTCCCACTCCATTGCTTATATTTTTTTAATTAGACTTTTTGCAGTTTTCGATCTCCTCTGTACATTGGGCCTTTTCTAGTAGGATACTTTTGGTTTGGACTTACTTTTAAGGGGGATTGGGCTTTTTTTTATAGGTATGGCCTGCAAAGGGTTTCCATCCCGCCCCCCCCCCCCTTTCCTTGCTTTTCATTGGTTCCTGTGCAGGCCACTTTTTTTCCCTCCAGTTCTATTGGCTGTAGCACACATTGACTAGTGCGTGTTATGTTCATGCTCTTTGGTCTCTACTTGCGTATCTCGTAAAATGTGTGCAGATTTCACTTTGCAGAAAGCTGCCACTCCTTATGTGTCTGCCTTGAGCTGCCGTGTGCCACTGGAAAGTCTTGACTAATGGCAGCCTTGTTGAGCTGCTTGATGCCAGCCTGGCAGTGTGAGTGTGCTGCGCATGGTGCATGCATGAGGGGAGGTCTGTGTTTGCCTGTGGCACAGCAGAGGAGGGAGTCTGAAACCAGAGCACCGGAGACAACGCTCGGAGTGTCTGGCGTTTTTGGTTGCAGGCCTCAGCTCCCGCTCTCTGCTCCTCTTTCCTGCAGAAGTGAAAAGAATGCAAGGAATCTAAAAAAGTGCCATCAAAGCTGACATTCATGGAACCCGCATAGCCAGAATCTGGAACAATGTGCAGAGCTGAGGGAAACCAAGGCAGCGAGCGAATATTGAAAAGTGCATCAGACACGCCTACCTGGGAGCAGCACTCCCAACAACAGCCTACAGAATGAGTGTTTTGTTCTTAACATGTAAACATTTATTTGCAAGCATTTAGGAACACAAACATTTCACTTTTTGATTTTTTTCTGCATTACAAGACGTGCATTTCTTCAGAGCTCCACTTTGTTTTGTGCTAGTTTGTTTTTCCAAGTAGTGGACATGTGTTTAGGGGCCATATGTAGGTAAAACGTGTTTTGCGATTCTCTAATTGCAATTTTTAGGGAATCGCAATTAGAGAATTGCAAAACGGAATGTAGGTAGGATTAGCAAAATATTTTGCGATTCCCACCTATTCCTTATTTGCGAATCCCAAATTGAGATTCGCAAATAAGGAATACCTTGCCATTCATTCCTATGGGCTAGAAGGCCCATAGGAATGAATAGGAAGACATTCTCAATTTGCGATTCTTAATTAGAGAATCGCAAATTGAGAATGCAATTTCAAGGTTGCAAGGGTGTCAATAGGACACCCTTTTGCACCTCTGAAATAAACATGTGGGCACATGTGGCGCACATACATGCGCTAAGGGCGTGTATGTTCGCCACATAGCACTGTGAAAAATGCAAAAAAGTGCATTTTTCAAGGAAATCGCAAATTACCACCAACCTGAGGTTGGTGGTAATATGCGATTCCTTAAGCCAAAATTGCACAACTTGGGTGCTTCCTACATTGCATTTAAGGAATCGCAATTTGGGATTCCTTAAATGCATTAGCAAAATAAGGAGTCGCAAATTTTGCGATTCCTTATTTTGCATGTGGGTTTTTGTGTGCTACATAGCACACTGCCCAAATTGCGATCGCAAACGCCGAAATTCTGCGAATTTCAGCATTTGCGATCGCAATTTGCCTTCCTACATATGGCCCCTAGTGTTTTAATTCGTCAGGAGTAGAAACAAGAGACTCAAGCTCTAATCCAGTGTTCCTCAGTCGACCATCTGTGTGATCCTCGGCCAATCACTCTCCTTCCATGAGTCTCGGTGGATTTATCTGACAAAAGGTGTGCTAACAAATACGTTAACGTTAATAATATAGATGTTCGTAATTAGTGATGCATTAGATGTTATCAAGTACAAACCAGATGTGCTTTTTACTGAGCCACTTATGTCACAGGAGAGTTGTAAATCCACCTATTTACTAAATGTCATTTATTGTCGTCGGAGGTAGCGCTTGCTGCCCGGCTTTGATCCATCTGACCCCTGGGCAGAGAGGTGTGATAAAAGCAGTGCCAAGAAAGGAAGGTAAACAGCTGTAGTTCGTTTTTGCATCTCCCACTTGAACTCTAGTTATTAGCATTTGAGATTTATAAAATAAATGCAGTGTTTGGAATGCACACTTGTCTGAAGGAATTAAAAAAATAAATTACATTTTTAATTATTGTCAATATCTGCAAACCGATGTCTGAATACAAGTTTCAACTCCTTGCTTTGCAAGAGTGATAGTACCTAGCAAATGACGTAAATGAAAACTTTGTAACGATGGCGAATAATGTAAGCCCAAAAACATAACTTGTGTTCAATACACGGTATATATGAACTACAGCAGTTGGACATTAATTCTTTTTCGGTGTTATCCTGTTATTTACCCAGAAATCTTCTTGTTGAGTTACACCCTAGGGGAACCAATAAATCGCTACAGTTTTGTGATATAAGTAGTTACCGGTGTTGTTCTGTGTTTTAATGGCTTTACATCCTATTACTTATTGTTGTGTTATTTTATTTAAAGCGTACTTGAGTGTCAATGATTGTAATGCTGTCAAGGTCATGACCTTGACATCACTTCCTAGAAAGACCAGGGGTTAAATATCCTGTGATGTCACTTTCTGTGATTTCGCTTGCGTACGTTGCCCCTGGCATACTGGCGAATCAATGTACACACAGACACCGCACAAATCAATTAACCTCTGCGGCGGCACCTATTACAAAGGAGAACAACACTAAACCAAACTGTGTAAGTATTGAAAATAGGGGTGTAATGCAGACCCCTGCAGTGCCTAGGGGCCCCACCCCTCAAAGGGGTCGCCAAACCTTCAAGGGTGTCCCCATTCAGCCCAAGGCCCAAGGGGAGACAAGGGAGCCCCTCATCACATTCTGCAGGGGGTGGGGCCATCATTTTACCTTACCCCACTGCCTTGAAAGAAATACAAGGTTCCCAAAGTGATTTTCGGCTTGAACTATTGCTGAAATACGTTTCATGGTGTGGTGAGGGGTGGTTAACTCAGCCGAGCTTTCTCTGGGATCGCCACAAAAATTTGGAACGCATTGCTGCTGAAATCAGACTGTTTCCCTCAACTACATCTCTCAAGAAAGTTGTTAAAGTTCTACTTATGAACACATTTCTGCCCTAGATTCTAGGAGCTTCTCATTTTGTACCTTTTATGACACATCAGTCTCACTCATGTCATGATTTTGGTGTTTACTTTTCTTTCTCTGACTTCAAAGTGAGAGGATTTATATGACAATAATGCTGGCTACACTGGGTATTCTGGACCATCGTATTTTGTTTTCTAGCACAAAACAACATTTAAATGCCTGATAATGAACTGTGCAGATATCTCAGAATATAGAAAGCACGAATGAAGCATATTTTTTGGTAATTCAGAATGTGGTGGAAACAAATATTTTAACCCTTTTGCTGCGGCGGGAATTTCGCAGCAGCGCTGGGGGGTGCGGGGGGGCAGCGCGGTGGCGCTGTGCTCATGACGGAGCCGCTCCGTCATGAGCCACGGTTGAGCTGTGCTCATGACGGAACGGTTCCGTCATGACTCCGCCCATTTGCGTTGTCCCCCCGCACAGGCGGGGAAACAGCGCCGCGTAGGCGGAGCGGCCGCCAACGGCCGTGACATGACGGAACCGTTCCGTCATGAGCACACGGCAACCGTGGCTCATGACGGACCGGCTCCGTCATGAGCGGGGAAGGGGTTAATGCAATAAAAACAAATCAATACACTAGGGAATGTCATTCACATACATTATCGCTTGTGTGCTTTATACTTTTATCAGTAAAACTGTATGTCTGTGCAAATGTAATGGTCATTCCAATTGAAGATGTATTGTCTGTAAAGCAGTGCACTGCTACACCATACATACTCCACCTTACCCAACTCCACTCTACTCTGAACCACATCACAACTCTCCACGCTATTCTGCACCACTCCACACTACGCCACTCCACACGGTGTCTCTGCACTATACTCTGTCCCACTCCACACTGTGTCTCTGCACTCTTCTCTTCTCTCTTTTGCTCTCTCACACACTCTTCCCACCTCTCTCATGTGGTTCGCATCAGGTCTTAGATCACAGTTTCTTTCCCTTGCCTTTTCAAGATTTCCATCCCCCAAACCCATGTGCTTCTCCTCTTCTTAGGGTGTCTTCTGTATACACAGGAGGTTCCTCTTTATGCGTCTTAGGCCTTCTCTCCCCTTCTTTTTCTCTTTCACACATACTTTTTCTGTTCCTCTGTCTTGAGTTCATTCACCGCTTCATGTACTAATTACCTCTCTATCATGCTTTCTATCTATTCTGTGCAGCTCTCACCCCTATGTGTTCACCATGCCACATAATTCCACTACACAATTGCACAACACACCACACAATTCCAACCCACACAATTCCACAACTAACAATTCCAATTCAACCCACATAATTCCACTCCACGCAACATACATCCACTCCACTCCAAATAAAAAACACATACATAAAAAACATTTTAATTTACAACGCCAATAGCTCTAACTCTCGCACATGCGAGACCTATTACATTGCAAATGCTCGTCTAAATTGGGTCAAATTTCCTTAATGTGTGTATTTCTCATTTTTTTACTCTGTGTGTGCAACAAATCCCTGACACTCCCCTCAGATAAGCTTAATGTTGCTTGACCCCACTACCACAACTAGAGCACCTTTGGATTGCTAGAGCAAGCCCCTTCCCACTAGTAAGGGATACCTGGACTCTTTGCACCGGGCACTTCATATCGGTACATTATATAGAGAACCAGCTTCCTACAGTCAACTGGTATTATAAAAATGCTTTCCTGTTCAGTGAATTATTATTCTCTGCTAGTATTGATATTATTCTTCCATTGCACCAAAGGAAAAGTTAAAAGTTGTTCTCTGAAGCAGCTGTTCCCATTTTAGCCACACTCGCTTTGTGGTCTTTCTTTATTTTTAGTAACTCCTAATTATTATTTCTGATTGCCTGCAGCTATAATTCGAGGGAACATTATTGAATAATCCTTGTTATTAGTAAGTAGAATGTTTATGTTCATGGTTCTGCTTTCTGTAGCACATCATGAAGTTTTTTCTTGTCTAATTGGCCCTTGGTCATCTGTTGCTGATTTTACCTGTTTTCACTTTGGAATCACCATAATTAATAGTAATTTCTCAAAAGCCATTAAGGGATTTAGAATTGTCTCTCCTGCACTAATAATCGTCTGCATTATTGGGAACACATTTGGTAAAGTTTCGGTTTTTGTAACTAAATAGTTGTACTTTTTTAAATCATGTTTTTATTTGATTGTATAACAATTAGGTCTTTAATGGAATCTTATATTTGAAGTGCTGTCTAGGAGTTTAAAATTGTTCTCTGTTCCTTTATATTCTTGTTTTACAAGAATACATTTTTTATCATATGACGTGTCTAATATTACTGTCTGGAATGCGTATCTCACTCGCATATCTCACACTCGTGGCCTGAAGGAAAGTTCCAAAAATTACCTGTGGAAGAATCTTTCCATATGCTTTTTCGTGGATGAACAACTTGCTGTTAGGGAAACCCCCTTCAGCTTTTCAGCAATTTAGATTCTTAGAGCTTGATTCCAAACTCAGTTTTTAACTTGAATTGACGTCGTTCCCATTTATCCACAGCCCCCAGAGCATTTCTTCCTATGAATATATGATTATTTTTTATACCATTCTTTATTCTGTGTTCAAATACGATATTCTTAACATTGCTACATGTGTAGTTGGTCGAGTAATCAGTAATACTTTTACTTATTAGAAGTGTTTTTGCCCATAAGTGTTTGTACTCACCTATACCACTCACTCATTCATTCAGGACAGAGGTAAAGTGGGTGCTGTAAACTGGGCCCCTATGAGGCTGTCTCTTCTTGGAGCGCCATTGATGACTCCTTGCTGCGTTCTACGGTAGGAAGGAAAGAGATCACCGTCAAGTTTAGATTTTCTAGTGGATGGGCAATTGTGATCCTGAGTGCGAAGTAAGACGATAGAGACTTCACCCATGGGTAGGGGAACGCTCAAGTGAGCAGCTTCTGGCTCACACCATTCACCCTGTCTCTCTGTTCTGAATACATGCCTGGCACTCAATTTGCAGAGGCCCCGAGCCCACTGCATAAGACCTTCTACTGTAAAGATTGATCTCGCAAATAGTCCTTGGCCTTTAACTATATCTTATGGCCACTTCTCTGGGCCCCAGAGCTTGCTGCACATGACATTACACTGTATACGGCAGGTTTGAGATGCAGTGTCTGGCATTTGACCACGCCCTACACACAGTTCCCTCTGCCTCATGGCCAAACTACCACTGGCTTTGGCCCGTCTCTGTAGCCTTAAAGTCTGCTGCTATGGAACTGCTTTTAGGTGTAGCTCATGCTCTTTGGCTGTAATCAATGCACAGTCTCAGTGCCCCCTTAGACTCCTGTGCAAGGTCCGTTTACAGGTACCCTGGATTGGGCCGCTAATCCACAGGTTCTAGCTGCTTTTCGTGTCTTCGGCTGGACCGTATTTCTACTTTGTCATAGTCACTGAGTAAACTACTCTGTCCCTTTGGTGGTATGCAAAGGAGGACATATCCTTCCACAGTGGGCTCTGGTGGTAGGAAGTGTTATACCAATAAACCCTGCATTCAGATGCCAGAGCCTTCTGCACATGGCCTCTGGCCCTGTGTAAAACATATTGAGCTTGGTTCCTGTTGCCACATAGATCACTGTGAAAAGTCTTCAGTCTTGTGCAGCAGACTTGGCCTTTTTCTGCCCCACACAGCCTTTCCATGTACCCCAGAACCTGTTGCATGCAGTTTGAATGCCCCTAGCGCTGTATAAGGTTCCCGAACCATTTAACAACTGCATGCATAACCGGAAACAGCTGCCACGGCTAATCCGACTTGTTTTTTAATTCAAACTCCATCTCAAACTGAATCATTTTTTAACTAGTCTTGAACCCAACATTGTACGTATTTAATGGCCTTTTCCTCCGAAGACCACCCAACAACTTCTTGTAATAAGAACTTCTCATACAATACTCAATTTGAAGAAAACTGCAAAACCACTGTATTGTTACTAAACTTCTGTATTCTTGCTAAGTTTGGTGTAATTCTGTTCTGCAGTAGTCACTGTAGCTTAGAGCAAAACATTCCTAGAGAACTTACGATGAAAAATGCAACTTTTAGCTCACTCAGCTAACTTTAACTCTCCTTGACACATGCATAAAAATGGTAATGAAGTCTTTGAGCTGGACACACCACATTTAATGAAGATTTGCCGAACAATGTAAAGTTTTTAGAAAATAAAAAATACTTTCCTTTCAAAGTCTTACTTTAACTACATTACAGAGTCAATTTATATGCATAGGTACATACCTAGGCTTTCTCCTATATTATTATGTGTATAGTATATTTGCATATGTACAGAGTATAATGTGCTATTTATAATTGTTGTGTATGGGGAGTGGCCAGTGACCATAGGGCAGAGGGAATATAACTCCACAAAATGGCCCCACTTCCAGTGCTCACACTGTGCTGTGTCATAGTGAGATAGGAGGCCTGAGGGTGCAAGAGACCCAGGGACCAGGCTGGGCCACCAAACTGCAATGCAGAGAGGTGACCTTGGAGCTTGACCCAAACCCAGGGACAATAACTGGACTGATTAACAAGTCCTTAACACCATTGCCAGTCTCAGACATATCTCATCCACCACTATGTCCAGAAGTAAGTCAGTTCTCACCTCATGTCAGTGTAGCCCCTACTGAAGGGCAAGCCCCGACCCATAGAAGAACCGTGATGGCAGCACCACTTGCTAGCACCAACACAAGATCTGCCATTCAGGTGTGGAGTATGGAGATGGAAGAAGAGCTTGTCGTTAAATGGAACGTACAGGCAACACTGAGTGTTATCCATTCATATTTCCTTTTAAGAAAGGGTTTTTGTTGGTTAAATGTAAATGTAAATGTCAAGGTACTTATAGAGCGCACTGTCACCAGGCGGCCACCTTGCGGTGTCGCCTTTTGCGGTTTCCTGGCGCTGATACTCATACCGCTGTGGAACCCCTCCTGGCTTTCCCTGTGAAGTGTCCACTCCTGGGCACCCCCAGGGTGAAGCCAGGCATCCTTAGCGCTGTTGGGGCCGGTGTGGAGGCTAAGCAAGCTATTGCCCAGAGTTGCAGCGTGGGGCCCGTGATTAGAATAGGCACCGAGGCGAGAATAGACAGGTCCGAGGAAATTGAGCCCGAGCCCTGCCGAGGCGGGAATCGAACCCTGGTCCCTGACCAGAACTCTGCCTCAGGGTCTGCCGCTCTAACCATTGAGCCACACTCCTCCACAATCACCAATGTGGTTTAGCACATTGGTGATTCTTTTATACTATAACAAATGTAGAATGCTAAATAGACAGGATATATTTCTTCAAGCACCATTTGAGGTGTCCTCAAGTGTTTTTGGCTCCTTTTCTCCTTGCTAATCCTGTGTGAAGATACATTTAAATATTATTTTAACAAATCTATCTCCTATGATGTAATATTGTCTTATGCACATTCCACGTAAAACTGCAGCCTTGAGAGAAACTGCTTCCTTTGTCAAAGCTACTGACACAAGCTCACCTGCTCCATCGTCTGTAGGAATATAGAGCAATTTAATCTGAATGTGCAGGGTAGGCTTTACAGGTAGGAAACACATTGCGTGACCTCTTGGGTATTCTGGGCTTAGTTTTGGACTCGTGGTTTTAGGGCATTTTGGAAAAATACATTGGGTATTATTCCTGAGGAATGATTGGGCTTTAAATGTGCTATTTAAACTCCCTTTCTTTAAATTTATAGAGAATTACCTAAAACTAATGTAGTAAAATCCGCTATTTGAAGCCATGTTTTTCAAAAATTT
Source organism: Triturus cristatus (assembly GCF_964204655.1). Classification (NCBI taxonomy): domain Eukaryota; kingdom Metazoa; phylum Chordata; class Amphibia; order Caudata; family Salamandridae; genus Triturus; species Triturus cristatus. Next base: position 412,919,987 of record NC_140593.1, read on the forward strand.
CTTGCTCAGCGATAACCCTCCCCGTCTCACACACACACACACATCTTCTTTCAGTTAACACTCATCGGTTAATGCACCACCTGACACTGAAACAGACTTGTTAAAGAAATCCTGTCTCCCAGGGAGAGGGTAGAGTTCTAGATGTGATTTGTCTGGAGTCTTAGGTTCTCAATCCTACTTCACACAGATCCCCTAATGAAAACGAGGGTCATGGGGTTATCCTAGAGTGCCTAGTGCTGTGGTCTAACTTTTCCTTAATAACCACTAAAACAACCTGGGTCTGGTGCTGAATCAAAAAGACAAAACCAGGAGAGAGTATATCTACCTATTCCGACATCTCTTTAAGAGAGAACCCTTCTAGGACAGGACCCATCAATCACAGAAGGGGCACTCTACCGAATAAAGAACATTTGAGTTCCTCTAGCCATTTTTATTTCCACCTTTATTATTTAGTGCTGCTTACTCTGGGATCCCCTTCACAACTTGTGGGCATACTGTCGCTTTTGACATTTTCTGAGATCTGACAGCAACCCTTCTTTGTTGCATTCTCTCTGAACGTTACCGAGTCGTTATGCCAAGACCTGGTACGTTACATTGAGATATACAGACCCAAATGATGACAAATCACCACCTTCTGTGATTGATGGGTCCTGTCCTAGAAGGGTTCTCTCTTAAAGAGATGTCGGAATAGGTAGATATACTCTCTCCTGGTTTTGTCTTTTTGATTCAGCACCAGACCCAGGTTGTTTTAGTGGTTATTGTGTTGATAAGTGAGGGAAACACAACCTGCAGGTCTATTTAAAAAAAAAAATTCCCTTGGACCTCCCCCTAGTTTGATTCGTGTTACTAACTTTTCCTTAGCCTTGGAAGAAAAAATAAGCTAACAAGCAGAGCATGCCACACTTCCCTGGTGACACCCAGCAGGGCTGGTTGTGGTCCTGACTGAGTGTAGAGAAAAGCAATTCTCTCTCTTTACCTGTGGCTGGGTGCCCAATGAATAGTCCCTGAAAGTTCAGGGCCAATTAGAAAAGAAGATATTATACTTTTTCTAAATTTGAGAGAATTTAAAACACCTCTGGAAAACTGATCCAAGGTGCCAATTCTAACCAAGTAGGCAGCATCTAGAAATTTTATTTTTCAGGTATATCTCGCTCGAAACTTTTGAGTACCAAGTTTGTGGCTACCAGGAGACCTTGAAAAGGGGGTATCTGACCTTGTGTTTTCCTCTTCAGCTGCCAATTGCAGGATACAACTTGTTCTTCCTCTATATCACAAAGACTCCCAGGGGTACCACCATCTACCAACTCTGCATCTGTGGCTGACATATTAGAATTTGCAGGTGTTGGGGCTCATATACAAGGCAAATATCAATGGCAACACTCCAGGTGAGTTCCTACATCATCAGTACTGCCAGCAGTGGAAATGATGCGTGTGGCAAAGGTACTGCCATGATGTGGGTCAACAACATGTGGGTGTGTCAAACAATCTGTGAGCTAACTGAGGGGTGAGACCTCCACTTCCTGTGGCCAAGAGGAAGAGCAGTACTCGGGAGGCATAGTGTCCATCAGTTTATCTACTTAACACCATGTAAAAATATGTGATGACCAAAGTTCCCCACTTTTGAAGCTCAAACAGTTTTTAAGCTGGCAACATAAGATAGAGGATAGCTTGGGTTATTTGAGAGTTGAACGAAAACATTTGTTCTTTATCATTCTTTAAATTCCCTTCAATTGGTTAGTTTTCTACTCCTTAAATATTTAGCACAAAAATGCTATTCATCCTCAAACCTGTGAATACTCAGGTAAGTTTGAATGAAACTGACCAGAATAAATTGGTGCTGTTTGTTAATTAGAACGGGTGAGATTGTCAAATAAAACACAATTTACGAACTCTGACACGGTAGATGTGATTGTCTTAAAGTCTTCTGGTAGATATTAATTGGACAGATGTTAAGGAGGCTTTATGTACTTTATATCTGTATTTGTGTTTTTTTGATTGGGTACTGTAGTTAAACATTGATTCCCTATTCCCAGGTCAAAGGGCATTACACTGCGTTGGACCACTTTATCTCCCGCAGCAGAGCTCGGTCCTCTGCCTACACCTAAGGGGCAATTATCCCTCTCTAATGGGTGTCTCGTATCATAGTAGGTATAGTAGGCACTTCACTAACATTTAGAATTTTGGATTGGGTTCTGCACACAAACATTGATTACTATTCAAGTGTAGACTACGTGTCATATTTTCTGGGCCTGACAAATTGCCTAAGATCCTGTTGGACCACATAGAGCTAAAAACATGTTGACCCTGATTCACATCTTATGCGCTGTCAAGGTTCATTAGTCCCAAGGACAGCGGCTTTCTTTTTTACACATGCCAAGGGAACCAATGAATTAAATTACACTAGATACCCTTTAGATATTTTTAACCACTCACTTCATCACTCTATACCCACGGCACCATTACATATGCTCATCATCATGGCAAACAACTTTAAAGATCTCCGGCGAAGAGTCCCCTCGAGGGTCCATTGGGCATTTCAGCACCAGACCAACGTGGAGCTGCCCGATGATGAAGCATGACACCCTTCTTGGTGTGTGAAAGCCATTGCTTCTGATAATTCAGATCTCCGATCCTGTTGATAAATGCCCCTGATTTTGGACTGACAGCTACCACTTTTCTCTCCCTTTTCTTTCTCTTGTTTGAGGAACACCATACCTTTTGTGGTTCCAGTAGAATTTAGCCTTTAAAATTATAAAAAGCATTGTTCCCCTATCCTTTCATTTGTTACATAATTCCACCCTCAATGTGTATGCCTCTGGCACGTCATAAGACGGATATGGTCTCCTTGGCGAAGCAGTAACAACAGCATAGCTTGGTTAAAATGTGCACAATTTAAGAAGTACTTCCCCCACTAATCCATTGTGCAACTAGGTGGCAAATGCAGTACCATGCGTGAGTCAAACTTGTGCTACTTGGGGGCTAATTTGTTAGTGGGTAGGTCAAGGGCATTACACAGCATTGGGCCACTTTCTCTCCTGCACCATAGTAAGTATAGTAGACACATCACTCACATTTTGATTTTGCACACAAACATTGATTCCCAATCAAGTGTAGACTAGGTGTCATATTTTCTGGTCCTGATGAATTGCTTAAGATCCTGTTGGACCACATAAGGCAAGAAACATGTTGACCCTGATTCACATCTTATGCAGAGTCAATGTTAATTAGTCCCAAGGACAGCCACTATATTTTATAACTCATGCCAAGGGGACCACCATATCAAATTAATTATTAGAGTTGGAGATGTGTTTGGAGTATGAGATGTATTATAATCTGTGACTTTCTCCTATTCACATGCTCGCTTATTGAAAAGTCACTTTTTTAAGTCACTTGCCTGCGGTAAGGAAATCAGCTGATTTCCCTCTGCCCTGTCACGGTTTTCTCACTCAGCTTCTTGTTATTTTTTGTGTTCAATTTATCTGTTTATTAAATATTTCATTGATATATTATTACCTTCCAATTTGTATTACCAAAATTGTGACATTGTTCCTAAATCCGATTGTATGGGACCTACTTATCAGGCCCTAGTCCATCCTTACTTTTTTGAAATTCTATTGGAACCATTTTAGATAGATATTAAATAATGTTTTTTTCTCTTTATTTGTTAAGCACCTACGTTTCTCTTTGATGATTGTAGTTAAACGCATGTCGACTAGACGCCTTTTTGCATTTTATTAGGCACAATGTGTTAATGTGGAGCTGCTGTTTATGTGTTTTTAAATGTATTTGTTTAAGGGAACATTTTTATGTATCAATTGTAAGGCTAACAGCTGAAACAATAAAGATCTTTTGTATTTTTTTGTGAATTAGATCTAACACTGGCCCAGTTAGATGTAATAATTCTCAGTAGACTCACTCATAATCAAAGACATCCTTTTAATTTCTCTATATTTCTTTTATTCTCACTGCACATGCATACCGATTGCACAGTTGACTATTTCAATTCACTGGCTCTTGCTCTTTCACCTGAAAGCATACATAGAATACTTTTTTAATATTCTGTATTAGACAAAATCAATTTGGGGTCATACACACTAAGTTTAAATGACTGCTTGATTCATCCATTCAACCTATCTTCAAAAAAATCCCCCATGATATTCAGCCCTCCTGTTTTAGTTGGAGCCAGGACGCTAACCCTCACCTCCACTGGGGTCGCTTTATTTTCATCCACCGGTCCACAGAGCAGTTCTCTAAGCACACTCCTACCTTTCTGATGCAGCATCAGCAAGAATGTATATAAAGAGGAAGGATCCTATCACCCTAAAGCAGCTGGGACTCAGCTTTTCTCTGCCTGTCAGGAGATCAGTGCTTCTGTAGACAGCACACAGCTCTGCACAATCTCTTGTACACTCCATTTTTTCATTGACGCAGAGCCATACCAGTGCCGTCTTTCCAAAACTGAGCATTGGAATCAATAGCTGAATTGCGATGTATGTGATGTCTGATCTGCTAATGGATTTTGTGCCAGAAGGCGTAAACAAATTCCAGTCTTAAAAAAAAAGCAGCCATATAGATGAAGCAGTGGGATGAGTTTTCCACACTACTGCGAAGGAAGTCCTAAGTATTTTCCATGAGCAAGGTGACTGCCTGTACCCATGTCCCGGGGGGGCTGGAGCAGAGATCCGTCTTCCTGGTCTGGTGGGTGCTGAGGTCCTGACTCCGGCTGGTACAGGAGCCACGGCGCGGCTTGGTGCTTCTGACCGAATGCGGCTCTCCTGAAGAGGACGAAGGCTGTTGTCCTGCCTGCTGCAATTGCAGTTTTGAGCCTTACGCTCCCCAAAGTAACCCCGAGATCATCTGACGACCTTATCTAACTACCTGTTGGAGCAGAGGAGAAGCGGTGAATGCAGGGCAGGGCCGGGCTTCTTCAGCCTGCGTTTCGGCAGGTGCCCTGGGGGCAGAAAGGCTAACAGCTGAGATTCACCTTCACAGGACTAAGGCGGTGGGAAACATTGCTGCCCTGTGAGAGGCAATGTCGCTTAAACTGTGGCTATTTTTACCTTTTATGCCCCTGCTCTGCTTTGCTTTGAGGGAAATTGAACAGCAGTACTAGATGGGCTTCAATGTATGACACAAAACAGAATTGAGGGACAGCCTGCCCTCGCCGATGTGGGCAGCTGCAGTGTGATTGTGGGGGCCTTTGGAGGGGTCTGACACACAGTGACTCGGCCTGAATGAGTGGCTGTGATTTGCCAACTCCTCTGAGGCCTGCAGACCCCTATCCCTGTGGACCAGTTGAGCGCTGAGGGTAAAGTGGCAATCAGTATTGGTAGCCTCACTTGTGGTGACCATGGGCAAAACCATCCACAGTTGATATCCGGACCTTGAGGGGACCGCTGGATCTCCTTCCTGATGGCGAGAGGCATCTCCAATACTAGAAGCCGATAAGAACCCCTCACTGCATGACATACGTCAGGCCATCACAGCATCTAGAACAATGCTGGAAACTATAATTGTCAGTCTAAGTTCCAATCTGAGCCTCTTACTCAATGATCATAGGCACCTAGTGGAGAGAGTTACCACTACTGAATGAGCACTGACATAAATACCGCCTACACTTACCACGATAAAGGAGTGAATGACCTCTATGGAAACAAAATTCCACCATAGAGCTCAGAGCGTGGGACGCCGAAAATCGCTCGTGTCAAAATAATGTACGAGTGGTAGGCCTGCAGGAGAAAATGAAGGACCCGGTATGGTATCCTACCTGTACCAGTGGCTACGAGATGAAGTGGCGCAGGAGGGTATTCTTTGCTCTTGAGTGCTCCCACCGGTTGCTGACGTGGCCACCTCTGCTGGGGGCTCCACCGAAGCCGGTGGTGGCTCGACTACTCTACTACAAAGATTGGGACCATATTCTAGCCCACGCCCGCCGTAAATGATTTTTCAAGACTTCTTTCAAGAGGTACAAAGATATAAAGCCACATTTCAGGAGGCCAAGAAGAAAGTGCGACATTTGGCCTTCCCTACGTGATGCTATTCCCAGCCCGATTGTGGGTGGTGGCACCATATGTGCTAGATTCTTTCACTCTGCCCAGGAGATATGGGACTGGCTGGACCGACGCCAGCCGCAGGAGAGTACGTTGCTCCCTCCCTGGGCACAGAAGGTCACCACGCAGTTCTATGGCTGCATCACAGGCCGAAGCGAAACTAGGTAGACCGAATGTGGTGGAAGCCGTGGCACAAATTAGCAGAGAAGACATAGGGCCCTCGACGCTGGAGATGGAGGCTACAGCACTCGATTCGGACTCGGAACAGGGCTCGATCAGCTCTGTAGTTTTGAGCCTTACGCTCCCCAAAGTGACGCCGAGATCATCTGACAACCTTATCTAACTACCTGGACAGACATGTACTAAGGCTGGGGAACTCATCCATGGACCTACATTGTATGCTGCAGAGCAACAGCTGTTCTATCTGAACCTCTTCAAGTTGTCATTTGATTAAAGCTGGATGGAGGGGTTGTTGCCTGATGGAATCCCTTGATCACTCATCCCCTTTCTAAGAACCGCGGGGGAACTCCTACAACTTTTCTAGCTATAGTGTATTTGCTTGGATGGTACTGAGTGTCCAGTGATATCAGCCGTCCATTTAGGATGAGACAATAGAATAGACCTAGTGGTGAACCAGAGCTCAGATACTTGCTGGCAAATCAGGTATTTTAAAGCCTGTAGCTTCAATCGAAACTCAGCTGTTTGCAAAAGGGGGTGGAAGGAAACAGTTTGCATGGGGGTAAAATATGTAACATACAAAAATAGCTTAATGTCCTCAACCATTGGACTAAAGAACTTGGATATGAGCAGCATATGCACAGGGTTTTGAATACCTTGGGTTTTGTAGTTCCAGGTTTGGTCAATTCCTTAGCAATGGTTAGAGATGCTAGGTATCAGAACCTGATGTCACTCAGAGGCGCACACGTACTTACTAATCTGAAAACTTCCTAAGGCATTGATCTAGGAAGTTCAGAACTTCGGGAGACGTGCCTAAACTCAGAAAACACCCTCAAGCACAAGAGGATGGCACAACATTATTGACTTTATCTTATAAGAAGCATCATCATCCTTGAATTTAAAGGCGTATTTAATTAAACAGTGTTGTTTATAAATGCTTGTACACTTGATGACTGAATGGACCTGTATAAACTAATAATGCTTTTTTAAAACATTTTTCTGTGAAACCGTGAGTAACACCTTAAAAGCGTTCTGCTGCAAAATGCATGTTGTAAAGATACCGAGGGGCATTTATGTGTTGTTTGGCGACATGCAATATCCCCAACATAATCACTGTTTTTTACTTCTCAAACACAAGCATAATGGTGTCCCATTCGAACTAAAATTAGTAATAATATCTATGCAATCTGCTATTCTTAAAATATGATGAATGTCAAGAGTAACTTTAGCATTTGAAAGGCAACGTGTGCCTTCACACAAAAGCGAAAAAGGCGATAGCAGACATAAAAAATATAATACCTAATGAAACAGTAAAAACATGCATGTTTCAAAAGCTAAAATATTTGACTGCCTGTGCTTAATGGTTTGATCAACTAACGTTAGTTCTCATTCTTTTGTGCTCTTTAGAAATCAACTCTCTGCCTGTGGAGAAGTACTAATTATTACCCGCTGCTAAGGGCTTTGCTGCCTGTTGGACGCATTCTACCCGTGTTGGGTGGCATGTTCTAATAGCATTATAGCCCTTTTGCCGCATGCTATACCAGTTGTTAAAAGCCCTTACCCTTGTTATAGGCCCTTGTCTATAGCTTGGAATTTAACTCAATTTCAGGACCCTTAACATCTAGTATAGCCCTCTGCAATGGGAAATAATGCTATGGTGTAGCCCTCATAGATAGGCTAGATTGCTAATAAAGTATTCAATGCCCTGATGGTAGAATGTTCTAAATTAAACAGGGAGATACAGAAATACAAACACTGGAATGCTGGAGCAAAAGACCAATGGCAGCCATTTTTGGCCCTTAGCCACTCTTCTTGTCTTCGCTGGAGGTCCTAACATTCCAATGTCCTAAATGACATTTGCAGATCAGTAAGTCTCAGTCTTGAAGGTGGAGATGAGCCAAACATACTATAACATTTTCACATAATAGATGTCAGGAAGACATTTAACATCATGTTTACCGCTCATGGCAGCTTGTCTAACAGGTGAACTCCATCCGATCTACAAGCAAATAATTTTCAATATGGAAAAAAATTGATTGGAAATTTACGCTTGAATAGATTTCTGATTTTTATCGCATATGTGTATCTGAATTGTTGCAAGAGCAATCATTTTGTTGGTAACACAGTGAGATTGTAACATTTTAGAGCATGTAATCAAAGAAGTCATGTTAAAATATTGTCGCTTCATGTGTACAATTGGGTGGCTTAGGCTACAAAGTGCAGGTGAAACATTTTATAATGAAACCAGTATTTAGTGAAGATCCAACAGTAGTCAGTCTCAAAGTAATATAGAACTTCATCATGAAGGACTGTGCATCATATCCAGGAACCAGGATTATAGATAGGCAGAGGCATAATTGGTTGGTCTGTTTGCATCAGGCTAAAATTAGGCTTCATGAAGATACCTTAAGTTTTATGAAAACATTGGAATGTGGGAAGCGGCATTGAAAACAATGGAGGAGCTCCGGGCTTATAATGGCTGGTATAAGCCCGGAGCTCCAACATTCCAATGTTTCTCTCTTCACAGCTGTGGCTTTAGGGAGCCTGAGGGGATTTCAATCCCCTCGCGCTCCCTAAAGCCTTTGTTTTATTTGTTAGAACATTCTACCCTCTAGGTGCAGAATGTTCTAATAGCCTTATAGCCCTTCGTAGCTGGCTCTACCAGCTATTAAAGTCCCACTCCCTTGTTAAAGGCCCTCGCCGCTGGAGCGGGCCTTTAATATAACATTATAGCCCGTCTGTCTTCAACGGAGCTTCCAACATTCCAATGTTCTAATAGCCGGTATAGCCCGCTACGGCAGGCTATAAGGCTATAGTATATGACTCAAGAAGTCGGACTACTCCTGTCCTTTAACAGGAGAACCATGACCCTGTTTCTCCTCTATGTGGCAAGAGAAGCAGTGAAACTCAATCCTACTATATTTTGGGATTAGAACATACTCAGTGTGTTTGTTTACACTCATTATTGTTCTTTATTACTTGTAAATGGTCATTCAAGAGCCCATGGAACTGAAAAAATGATATCCAAGGGTAGAAGAAAGTTGTGAATGAGACAAATGTGCAGTTGGCGAGAATCAACAAAAAGGTTTTTGATCCTTCCTAAAGGAGAAGTGGTTGGACTCTAAAGGAAGATTTTGACAATTTAGGAACAAAGTATCAGAACGAAAAAAACACCCACAATTACCAAGAGGATTGTTTTTTAACTTGGGATCCAGGACACTGACTCCTGAGAAACGTTACTGTCTCCAAAATTAGCAGATTAATAAGGAATATATACATAAAAAACAAAATTTTAAATTAAAATTTTAAAAACGCGCTGTAACTGTTAAAAGTCTGAAAGTTGATGCTAAAAATTAAGTTGGGATCCTTAGCTTGATTGTTGTTGCAGTGTAAGTAACGTAATGTAATGTAAGCTGGATTTATATATCGCACTGTCACCCAACGGGTATTCTGGCGCTAAGAGTTACCATGATGTCAATGTGCCAAAAACGGCACATTGTACAGAATAACACAATTTAGTAAGGACATTTGGTGGCCTCTATTGAAACCCTTCTATGGGCTAACAAAAAAAAAGCATGCTTTAGGAGCAATAAAGACAAAGTGATATGTCAGAGTCTAGTACATCACTTTTTCCTATAGAAATAACGCCAACTTTTGAAAAGTTCAAACATTCCCATTAAAAAATCGATTTAGTATATGATTGTGAAGAAAATACATATGTCATGATTTGTGTATTTATTTGATATGTTCTGTATTTCTCTGCATTGTTTTGAAGTTCAAATTATGGAAATTGCTTTGGCTGGGGTTCCAGCGTCCAATAGCGATTCTCTGGATGTTCACAGAAGTCAAAAGGATAAGAAAAGCTATACAGGCATCCTGTGGTGTCATACATAGAGAGTCTATCTTTAAGGCAAGATTATCTAAGAGCATGATGCCATGAAGCCCAGTGCATCCCACACAGCACTTTGAAATACACAGTCTGTGAAGCCAGTGAAGTGGTCGTCCAGCGGTTGACGCTGGATTACATTTCATCAGCCCTTCATACGGCAAAATTCTTTCATTGTTTTAATGTAGCTTTTCTTAGTCAGGAAGATACCCAAATAGTGTCCATTGAAATAATCTATGCACAAGAGAATGCAGGCAGAGGTGACTCTCACGTGGTTTGGCTTGGAAATAAATGGTAAAATCTTACCCAGAATTCAGAGTATGCGAAAACAAGATGAAAGATCTACTTTGACGTGTTCTTCCGAGGCAAGATTTTCAAGCCCCAAAGATTTAACCTTGGAAATGAAATTTTATATTGAGCCTGTGTTGCAGGGGGCCAGTGATGTTAATCACCAAATTTTGAATGCGAGCTGTATTGTTGCTTAGGTTTCCGAGCGAATTTGTGGATCTTTTATGAAATTTATTAACCTTTTGATGTTTATTTGCTGGCCACTGTTTTGAAGTAAGCTGTAGTTATATGCATACCTTTCGTCCCCTAAACACCATCAACAGTTTTTGAAGTTGGATACCCCTCCCAGAGATTCTGCAGTTTCCATTGTGAATGAAAGGACTCTAGGGGCAATTTGTTGGTGCTAATTGATGCTGCTGGTTCAGATCTGATCGACATCCTGTGTCTTGGGATGGCAAGAGGCATGCACCAAGGAAGAAGACAGAATGTGTCATTGCTCTACACAGATTTAGGACTCTGTAGAGATTTATCAGCTGCTGGAGATAATCTATTGCAATGCTTTGAGACTGACCGAGTGACTGCAAAGCACAGCACTGGATCATGCATAAATTACAGTCAAAGATAATATTCCATGATACAATGGAGGATCTATGACGTTACAACGCATGCTATTACAACGAAAGTTTTACAACGCGAGTTCATTGACAACGCAGGACATTACAACGCAAGTCTTTACATCGACTTGCACTAGATGGCGTGCTAACATTAAAAAAGTGTAATTTACTATTCCAACTCCAGTCCACGTAACAGTAGGGAAGGTGTTGGGATAGTAAACTACACTATTTTTAATGTTAGCACGCCATCTAGTGAAAGTCGATGTAAAGACTTGCGTTGTAATTTCCTGCGTTGTCAATGCACTCGCGTTGTAACAGTTTCGTTGTAATGGTAGTGCGTTGTAAAAGTTGCGTTGTAAAGGTTGTTCCCCCAATACACATATACTGCTCGCATGGTATTTGTCTGGCTTGACACTGGACTGCCTGTAACAAAGTTCAGGGATAAACAAATATACATTACATTCAAGCTGCTGTGTATGTTCCTTGATGTAACAGTGGCAGTCTTTAATTTGAGCCAGTGGTTTCTGTTGGGGGCCACTGGCACTTATTTATAGGAAGGCGGAGGAGAAGAAAGATGGAAAAACGGTCATAAAGGGAGAACATTAGAACCTGCATGAGTGAGATCGAGGAGCATTGATTGTCTGTTGATGGATTAAAGAGGCATGAGGTGGTTTTCAGACTATGCAGCCTTAGTATTGGGGGCACCAACATTTGATCGCACTGGCTGCAGGCTCCTGAGCAAAGCTTTGGGCCCTGGCACTCATTCTCTAAGCACTGGACAGTGCATACATTAAATCCATAAACTAAAAATGAGAAATATTAATATGTTTTCCCTAGGAAAACCTGTGAAATAGTAGGCCTCCGAAGAGCTCATGGAGTTTCACTCTGCGTAATTCCACAGAGTATCAGAAAAACTGCGCCAACTTCGCGGGGTTCCGTGAGCTGGCGAAGTATTGCTCAGCCACCCCTACTGATGGTTTCTGTCCATTTACCAGCTGTGACACTCCCAGTGAAACGCAAGCGATGGGCGAGGCACAGAGCAAGTGCGGTTTAAACAGATATGCAGGCTTTGTTCTGTTGAGCATGCTCTCCCTCTGAGGTGCTTTTATTGTTTTAATATTTAGGAGGCTAGTGGCAGCTACTGTTGCCCGAAGCCCATGGGACACTGTGGAATGATCTGGGCAATGAATACCTCTCCGTGGCCGGCGGTGAGCAGTGCAAATCTTTAATTCAGAACCACGGCCTTAATGCTCTGCAGCCCTCTCCGGCGCACACACCAATCCCAGGGGGGGGGAGGGCCAGTGCTTAATTTGAGCCGGTGCTTTCCTGTGCTCAGCACCAGCACTTAATTGTCAACGCCATACTAAGAACAGTCTACCACATGGTGGAGCTGCTCATCTAATTTAGAGATGAGCTGAACAACAGTTGTTTAGGAATACAATATACATTAAAACTGCTAATACCTGCTTCCCCAGCCATTCCTTTAGCTTTGGGGACCTGGAATAATCTGAACCGTCGCATTTACATGCGAGGGAGATGGTTAGTTGTTTTGGCAGCGATGACAAGGGTGTTGGGTGGTGCAAGGTGCAGTGGCCTCCTGAGCAGAGCCCTGGCACTTAATGTTTTACAAATTAAGCACTGGGGGAGTGGGGGGGGGGCGCAAAGCTGTTTCACAACTGGGACAGAGTGACAAGCAGGCTCCCTTGCTACCGCACAGGACTGTTTAAATGTCAGCAGGATCACCTCTAAAGGCAGACTGCTCTTACAGGACCCCCTGATCTCCTGATCCAGGTGCCAGTCCTAAAAACGCTAAATTGGCTCCCCTTTGAAGCACGAATCCAGCTAAAAATTGCCACGATGACCCACAAAGCAATCCACCTCAAGACGCCCAGGTATCTGGCGCAAAAACTTGAGCTATCTGGTGGTGCAAGAGTCTCTAGAAGCGCTACTACCTTACTTTTGAAACCACCTATCTTTAACAAAAAGAGAACCTCTCACAGAGCCTTCTCGGGTGCGGCTCCAAGGATATGGAACTCTCTTCCTCCAGAATTACGCAGAATCACCAGTACAACGGTGTTCAAACTGGAAGTCAAAAAATTCCTGTTGAACAAACTCCTTCAGTAATTGGGCTAATCACCTTGGCCCATTGACATTGTTCCTTCCCACATTGTGTCAACATCTACTACACTTTTTTTTTTTTTTTTTTTTTTTCTTTGACTCTTTGTTCTGCTGTCCTTACACTGTACTTTGTTTAACTTAACTTCAATGCGAACTTTCGTGCACTTTATGGTTAATTTGTGTGGGTTTTTTTTTTTCCTGTGGTTGTTTCCTGTTCTAGTTTGAATGTAAAGCGCTCTGATATCCCCTGGGATCTTGTTCGCGCTATATAAAACTTTATAAATAAATAAATAAATGACATACTTTTTCCACTGCTCGTTTCTTCTTTCAGGCAGTAAAATGCTGAAAAAGCCCCCAAAAGTTTGCATGTCACTTGCTGAGTCTGTCATACCCACGACTGCTACAAAACATATGTTCCTAATTTACAGAAGCTGAATAAACATGCAGCAAGGGGGGAAACGGGTGATTCTCTCTTGCCGCCCAGTGCTTCTAATAGTCCAGTGAACTCCCACACGTAAATCAGCGCTTTGCATACACAACTGGGCAGTCTGTGAGCTACAATACATCTGAAAGATTAAAAGAATGTGATGCATTTACTTTGACTAGAGAAATATCAGCACGATTTGTGATCTACTCTGCTGATTACCTTTCTCAATTCTATACTTCATAATATACTAAGTGAAGCCGCCCACGCTCCGCGAACCCTTTTAAGCAAATAGAATTCTTGAGTGATTGCAATGTACCGTTCAAGGGTTGATGATTTATTTAGTACAATAACCCCACCCTCACAGCCCCATTCAATAACTTGTGCTAATCTCTCCCAGGCAAGACACTTTCCAGGTTCAGTTATGTATAACAAAAGCGCACCTAGTAATCAAGAAATGCACCAACAATATGAAGTCTAGATACCTTGTTAAGTCCAAGTTTGAAACAGGTTACTGCAGCCTACTTTCAGAGCTGGATATTGTTTCAAAGCATGAGAAGTTGTTTGGTCTCATCTGGTGAACTACAGCTGTGCACTGCAGGTACCTGGCAATGATCAGAAATTGTCTGGGCCAGAGCTAAATATGATGCACTTCTACAGGAAGAGACCAGATGTCAGCAAAAAAAACCCTCGCACAGGGGTTGGATGCGCTGCCCATGGCCTTCCAAGACCTCATTAGGGATGACATGCACCCGGCCTGAAAGTACGGTCCACAGTGCAGATAAGATAACACTATAATATCACCGGGCAAAGCTCACTGTTAATTGGTGCCTTATCAGGACACTGTCCAATTTTCCACTGCCCACTTTCCTGCCCTAATCAGCAGAATTGCTAATGGCTGCATGTGTATATCCGGCATCCTGTGTTGGATCACATCACCCTCCCCACACCCTAATGTACCTCTCACAGAGAGGTCTTCCACTCAGTGACTCCAAAACTGTGCCCACAATTGGTTTCTAAGCACAAACTACAAGCCCCGCACAATTCTTTGATTGGTAAGCATCCAAGCCTTTCTCTTTTGAAAAAAACTGCTCTTCTGTTTTACCTTTAGTCCCCCCATATTATGTAGTTTCTGGTGTAGACCGGACAGACCCCAGGATATGAGGGTTGAACCTTTGACATTTAATCTCGTGATAAATTACCCTAAACCCGCCTACCAACCAATCAGACTTTTGAAACTATGCATAAGCGGCACGCAGCTGTAAACTTCGCTCCGCTGGCGAATGGCCTAGGTTTTGCTGAACTCCATGCTCTAGGCGGAGCGTAAAGTGGCAAAAACTCTGTGAACTCCACTAGCCGAGTGGAGTTCACTGCCCACCCCTATGAAATAGTTGAGTGGACATTTGGGTTCTGAATATCAATCCACCAATATATACATATTCATTTGGCAGAGCAACCCAGCATTCTGCTATAATTCCATTTTAACAATATTCCCTTGGAGCAAACCAAGCATGCATTGAGGTGTGAAAAACAGGAGTGGAGCGGGCGGTCTTTATTGTCTAGGATACTTAACGCTCCTCATAACAGCGGGACAAATATATTCAGAATTTTCTTCAGAGGTTTCTTAAGAAACAAAGATGAAATTAGCAGTCATTCAGCCCACCTTGAACTGAAAAAACGAATGTGAACATGTCATTCAGCTGGAGTCAGATTGATAGGAAAGCCTTGTATAGAGACAGGTGGAGAGTTCTGGTTGATGACTTGTACCCTAGGAGCAGGCAATAGGCATAAGTAAGTAAGTAAGTAAGAACATGTCAGACCATGGGAACATGTACCAATTACACCTCATCAGATTTTACAATTGCCAACAACTACCACAAAAACCCTGCCCAACAGCCCCAAAAGCCATGCAATCCTCCCCCAACCACATGTCCACAACCATCTCTAGCATCCACAGCCCGAAAAATCGCATCAGCAATTCTGCTCCAAATATCGTCTACAACAATCCACCACTCAATATCCTCCCCTGAAGAGTCCCATGCCTTTCAGGCTTAACCTACATAAGCCTCCAGCTCAACAATCCTTCCAACATGCTCCACAGCTAACTCAGCCAATCTTATCCAACAATTCGCCCCTCCTTCCAAATCATCCACAGCAATCTCTGCCTTACCCAGTTGCCACAAAACCACTAAAATGGCTCATCCATTGTAGAAAAAACAGCCCTACATCATTAACAATGACCAACATTAGGCATTGCAAAATAATACTGCACTTGAAGATGTCTGCTTGGTTTTTGAGACCTGTTATGACGTCATTCACCAAATAGACTCTTTAATCCCAGTCTTTTCCAGTAACCACTCATGTCTGATTCCAGGTTGGATTTCGATTCCTTTAATTTCTGTCTTAAACCACAATAAACAGTTACATGGCTCCATTTTATGAACCAGAAAGCTTGCTAAAGAGAATCAAAGAGTAAATTTCACTTTGACAAATCCGGCACTAGAGATTGGCCATACAAATGCATGGCCAATCTCTAAAATCTGATTTGCTAAAGTGAGATGATTTGTAATGCATTAATCAATTACACTTATTGCACTCCTAATCTGAAGCAGAGATGACCACTAAGCAGCTTCTGAGTAGATATAAACACATTTGGTATAGTGCTCCTTTGTAAGATTATGATGAGAAGGAAAAGGCGAGAGAAATTTCACCCCAACAGAACCGCTGTCCCCAGAATGCCTGACTGTGAGTTGTTTAATTAATCTTTGTCTCTGAAGGCAAATCAGCAATATTGTGGCAGGATCTCACTAATGATGGGTGAATCAGTTGGTTTTATGATTAGTTTAAGAAGAGTTATCTGAAATTAAAATGAGACTGGATAATTAAGGATATGTAAGCAGAGATAAAAGCTAAATTTATGTCACAAGTTTCCACAGGAAATCTCGCTCCATTAGTCTGTGACATACAAAATGTCAGTGAAAAACCCATAACACAAGTATATCAATGCTTGGTGTGTGAAAGACACATTATAGCTCATAGAATTGGCTGTGGTAGAGGGTCTCAAAAGACAAGGTACCATGATGTCAATAAAAGTGCATGAAAAATCAGTTGGCAATGATGTATATGTTCTCTTCTGATGAAGTTTGGTTGGAGAATTGCTCAGTCTAACCTTCGTTCATAGATAGTATACCAAAAGAGTAGTTATGTACATTCCACGTATTCAGAGCATTTGCTGTGCAGATAAGTACATGCCATTGCCAAAAGCATTTTTGTTCTGCATCAACTTAATTTGCCAACTAATACAGTGAGTGAAGGGGCAAGTAATGACACTCTATATAATGTACCATCCGTGTGTACGTCTTTAGATGCTACACAGCCAATTCCAATAAAGTCATGCAAATGCCCACTAATTTGGAGTGACCCCTAGTGGGAAAAGAATGGAATGGGTAGGATTAAGACAGCAAGAAGGTCTTGAGGCAAATATGGAACTTCAAGAATACATTTTCTAACCAAAACTTAGTGGATACGAAATTATTCAGTTTTGGTCCAAGAAGAGAAAGTTCACCCTTCTAAACTGGATAGCTCATAAATAGTCTGCAATAGAAAATGTTTTGGAAGAAAGTGAACTATTATTTTGGGTAGGCGGATGCCAACCTCAAGGAATAATGGCATTAACTTGCTGTGGTGAACCAAAAGGTTACTGAATTAACCTGAGCTCAACCTTCTCGTAGTTATGGCACAGAGCAGATAGGCTCAACTTAGGACAATGTGTAAAAAGTATGAAGTCCCAAAACCGTAATAAAGTCAAAACACCAAATAATAAAAATCTGAAACCCAATAAAAAAAAATAGAGTAAAATTTAATAAACAAAATCACACCAAAACAACACAAATTCCATTAGGGGACCTGGAGAATGTACATTTTTTAAAGTAAAAATAGCTCCAGAAAACAGTAAGCGCCACTTATAGTCTATGGTAGTGAAAGCCTTAGGCTCGATTTCAGGCTGACCCCATAGAAGCGCGGGTCGCATACACCAAAAGGGTTCGTCCCAGTCAAAGATTTTACCTTCTAACTTAGTCTTTTTTATGGAGCTCAAAATCCTCCAGTAGTGCAAGCCAGAGGCTGTACGCGAGAAGGTGCATCCAAATTGTACACTCTTGCTGCAAATTCCTCCAGACCACTCTTGGAAGTCCAAGCAATCTCTAAGTACTCATTTTTCAGGGTTTCTGGAGCAGCTCCTCTGGGTCCTCTGGCTCCTGAGATCCAAGCACGTAGGAGCCAAGACTAACTCCAATAGAGGCCACCAATAAGGTCCAGTTCAGGTCCAGTTAGTACTGTTCAGCTGGTCACTTCAGGCAAAAGGTGTCTTGCAGCTTGTTATGTCTGTGTAGGTCAGTCATCTGACCCATGGAGTCCACTGCTTTGGTCTGGACACAAGAGGGAGCAGGTCTGGTCCTTAAGGGTCCTGTCAGGTCACAGCAGGTCCCGTCCTCTTCTGATTTTCTGCAGGTCCACAAAGTGTTCTAAAGTGGGTGCCTGAAGGCAAGAACATGATTGTTATGCACATTGATATGTTTGCCAGCTTTCTTATGAGTATTGAACAAATACAGCAAGAGTGACGTGCACAACAAACACATTTCCTCAATTTTTTATCTGTTTTCTTGGGCTGTATTATCTACTCGCCCAAACTCAAAACAAGCATTGCCAAAGGCAGTATGTCTGGCTTTGACTGACAGCCTTTTTTACCTTTGGAAACACTTGTTTTTTCATATTTTGTTTAAAAGCTGTGGTTGAAGGAATTGCCATGCCATCACCAAAATAAAAACAAATTGGCAAACCCCCAAAATGTTGTTCTTAAAATGCACACAGAGTAGCCCTGGTATATTGCGTGTAGCAGTGTTCCTTGTGAATAAGCAAAATGACATCACTCACAGTGAACTTAGCCAATGGCTTAAGTAAACTGCACCATTCTGTGTGCTCTAGTGGGTTGAAGAAAAATGTAAATGACACAATAGCAGACCAATGGCAAAGTAATAAGCATAATGTATGTGTAATTTTACTAAAATCAAAAGGCGTTGGCTAACGCCAGCCCTAAAGAAAGAACTAAAATTCCCTAAATTATGCATGACAATCTCAGCTTGGCAACTTTATGTTTAAAACGTTTTTTATTGAGACAAAACAAACCATGGGGGAGGGGGATAGGAGGCAGGATACATGGAATACAGTCAAAAAAGAAGGGATGCATCTCCAGAGGGTTGGCAATAGGTGGCGCGGTGGCTCAGAGGGAAGAACACAGTAACTGAACGCTAGAATTACAAGCTGTGGAGTCCCACGCGCGTATCCGACACCCCAAAGCTGAGCAAGAGCATCCCCCCCCATCAACACCTCAACAGAACACAATCCCCCCCCTCCCATCCCCCCTCCTCCCAGTAACAAAACAACAACACTCCCCCCTCCCCCCCGTCCTATGGTTCCGCATCAAAGTAGCCCTAACCAGGAAGCCCCGCTCCCCCCCCCCTCCCCGGGGGTCCCCATCTCACATGTAAGCTAGTCCGCCGGGGTCACCGGCGGCCTCAGCCTGAGAAGCCTAAGGTACCTCGGGCAGGTGAGCTCCCGGAATTCAGTGGACAGCAGCGCTAGAAAGGGTTGCCCTAGCTCTTCAAATTGGTCTATCTCCCCCGCAACCGCAAGCGACAGCTTCTCCATCCCCAGCACATGCCAGAGCCTATGCAACCAACCGGTGATGGAGGGGACGGTGGATGTGCGCCAGTGGATTAGGATGTTCTGAACCGCAGACCCCAGCGCTATTGCAATCTGCCTACCCCTGCGGGACTTCAGTGGGTACATTAGGTCATTGGGGAGGCCCAGCAGGACATACGCCGGGAGTCGCGGCAGCTCTATCCCAAAGTGCTCATCCACCTCGTCCAAGACTTCTTTCCAGTAGGCGGTCAGCACTGGGCAATCCCATAGAATGTGTGTAAGGGTACCTTCCTGCCCGCAGCTCCGCCAGCACCCCTTCTCAGTGTGTTTATGCATTTCATACAGTCTCTCCGGGGTGTAGTACCAGTATGTGGACACCTTAGTGAATGTCTCCGTAAGGCCCGTGTGATATGCAGAGTGCCGAGCCCGATACGCAATTTTGTCCCATTCCTTGTGGCTGAGTGTCCTACCCAATTCCCTGTGCCAGCGCTCCCTCCCCGGGTTGTAGTAGTGAAACGGCGGGGGTTGTAGGTGTTTGTACAGATCAGTGATCAGTTTAGCGTCGGAGGTCCGAGTAGCCAACCACCGCTCGTACGGTGTGATTGGACGGGCAGCGGTGGCCCGCACCTGAGGCTGGATGGCCCAATGCCGAACTTGCATGTAGCGCAATCTGTCCAGCTCCGTCAGGCCGAACTCCTGGCGGAGTTGCTGAAAAGGAACCACGCCTTCCGAGCCATAGATCTGGAAGAGTGCCCTGCAGCCCGCCCGTACCCAGTGGGAGAAAACCCCCGGCTCCATCCCTGGGGAGAAGTCCGGGTTGCCCGTAATGGGCGTGAGCGGCGAAGGGAAGGTGGTAAGGCCCCGGGTCTCGCAAACCGCGTCCCACACACGCAGGGGGACCCGCGTAACAAAGGAAGCGTAAAGATTAGGGGGGCGATGCGTGCGGCGCAAGAATGGAACCTCTTGTAAGGTGCGGCCCGCCACTGCCTGGTCTTGGAAGAGCCAATGTTTGTCGGACTCCCACCTGCTCCACTCCACCAGATAGCGAAGCTGTGCCGCCTGAAAGTACTTACGGAGGTCCGGAATGCCGAGACCCCCCGCTTCCGGAGCAAGCGTGGAGAGGACCCTCTTCATGCGTGGCCTGCGGCCCTGCCAGACAAAGCGGGAGATGTCAGCCTGCATTTGTCGGATCCAGCCCACCGGGGGTTGGAGCGGAAGGGCTCGGAAAAGATATAGTATCTGGGGCAGCACCGTCATTTTGACCGCCGCGATTCGCCCCAGCCAGGACAGCAGGCCTTTGTTCCATCGGCCAAGCTCGTCCTTGATCTTCCTGCTGAGGGAGGCATAATTGGCCGTAACCATCTCCGATAATGTAGGCGCCAGCAGAATCCCCAGATACGGCACCGTGGACGAGGACCACTGCATGGGGAAGAGCCGTTGAAGATCCCTCCTGGTTTCCGCAGCCAGGGACACGTCTAATGCCATCGACTTGCTCATATTCATTTTGAAGCCGGCCACCCCCGCAAAGGCGTCCAACTCTCGGAGGCAAGCAGGCAGCGACCTCCTAGGGTCGTCCAAAGTCAGCAGGACATCATCCGCGTAGAGACTGACGGTGTGGACGTACTGGCCCATCCGGACCCCGACAGCATCCGGATTATCACGGATCCTCTGAGCAAACGGCTCCATGTAGAGGGCAAACAGGAGCGGCGAGAGAGGGCAGCCCTGCCGCGTGCCGCGCTCGATGGCGAAGCCACCAGAGCTACACCCGTTTACCCGCACCGACGCTGAAGGATGCTTATAGCAATTAAATACCATGGTGCGGAACTTATCGCCGATTCCCAGTTTTTTGAGGACCCGCTCAAGATACGGCCAGTGAACTCTGTCGAAGGCCTTCTCCGCGTCAACGGACAACAACATCCGCTCCCCCGAGATCCTTGAGGCCTTCTCCAGAACATGCGTCACCCTCTTGGTGTTGTCAACCGTCTGTCTACCGGGCACAAAACCAGCCTGGTCCGCCTCCACCAGGTCGGGGAGGCGTGGACCCAGCCGGGATGCGAGAATCCCCGTGTACAACTTGAGGTCGACATTTAGGAGCGAGATGGGCCGGTACGAGCCGCAGAGGGCCCGGTCCTTCCCAGGCTTCGGGATTACCGCGACCGTCGCCCTCAGGAGATCCGGAGGGATGGCTCCCGGTTCGGAGAAAGAGTTAAACAGCCGCGTAAGAACAGGGGCCACGGTCGTGCAAAAAGTCTTGTAGAATAGCGACGTGTACCCGTCCGGGCCCGGGGCCTTGCCATGTTTCAGCCGCGCGATAGCCGAAATCACTTCCTCCACATGGATGTCCCGCTCCAGGTGGTCAGCCTGAGCCGGGTCCAGCACCGGGAGGGTCACCGACTCCAAATAGCTATCGGCATCCCGTGGCGAGGAGGGCTCCTCAGCATACAGCGCCTCGTAGAAGCCGCGGAAAGTCTCCGCTACCTCCGCGTCCCCCGAGACAACCCCCCCGTCCGCACCCACCAGTTCTTTCACCACGCTGAGCTGTTGCGCGACCCGGAGCCGGTGTGCTAGGAGCTTGCCACATCTGTCCCCCCCAGTGTAGTAGGCATGTTTCAAGCGTAAGGCGGCATACTCCGCCCTATCAAGATCCAGAGCGGAGAGGAGCTTCCTCGCTGCCTTCAACTGCCTCCATACCCTCGGCGCTCCCGTACGGCGGTGGACCTGCTCAAGCTCCCGGACTTGAGCTGTCAACTCATCCCTCTTCAATTGCCGCTCCTTATTCTCGGCTGCAGAGATAGAGATGAATTCCCCCCGTAGGACGGCCTTCAGTGCCGCCCACTGTGTCGCCTGCGAAGTGTCAGTGTTGCTGTTGTGAGTGAGATAGTCCTGTATGACCTCCCCGACGCGTTGTACCACCGATTTTTTGTGTAGAAGTGTGTCCCGGAGGCGCCACGCCCCCCGAGAGGGGGAGGCCGCCGGCCACCGGAAAACGCCGGTGACTGGAGAGTGGTCAGACAGGGTCAGGACCCCGATGTCCGCCGCCGTGGCAGCGGCACGCATCGGTCCACTCACCAGGAGGTAGTCCAGCCGTGAGTAGGTGCGGTGTGCGTGCGAGAAGAAAGAGTAGTCCCTATCCGTGGGGTGCAGGGAGCGCCAGAGATCGTGCAAGTCCATTTCCGCAATCCGGGCCCTCCCAGCCTGGGACAGTTCCCCCGTCTGCGGAAAGCGCTGCGCCGATCTGTCCATCCCAGAGTCAAAGACAATGTTGAGGTCTCCGCCCAAGATAATGTGTCGGTCTGGGGAAGCAGTGACATCCACCAGCGCGGAATCTAGGAAGCGCTCTTGATGCTCGTTTGGGCTATAAACGGAGCCAACCGTAAATGCTATGCCTCCCAGGCGCATGCGGTACGCAAGGAGCCTCCCCTTCTGTTCAGCACACTTATGCAACACCTCCCCCCGAAAGGAGCTCGCTAGGAGAATAGCCACCCCCGCCGTCTTGTTCGCTGCCGAGGAAAAGAACTGGGTGGGGAACTTAGCAGAGCGCATCCTATGGCAGTCTCGGGGCAATAAGTGTGTCTCCTGCAAAAGGCAAATGTCCGCCTGCGTCCCCTCCAGCAACGACAGGATCGCTCTGCGCTTCACCGGGTTATTCAGACCCTGAACATTAAGGGTCACTACCTTTAGGCCCGGCATTCCTCGCAGGGATCGGGAGCGCCATGCAATGGGTAGGGAATCAGCGGGGGGGGCGCGCGGGGCCGCAGCGCGGGACAAGCCAAAACAAAGCGGGCATAGACAACATCGGACGGGACCTTCCCAACCCCAAAACAACTCCCTCCCCCACCCAAAACACAACCTCGGCAACTAGCCATCCCCAAACTCAAACACCCCATAGTCTCAGTCAAGCCCCAAAACGGGCAAGTCCGTAGAAAAAAGCAAAGTGGACGTCCAGCCACTCACCTCCGCCCGCTCCCCCCAACCCCCCCGCCCCGTGCCAAGCATGTTAAGAAGCTAAAGACATCTCCCCCCGGAGTGTGTGTTAGGCCGTCAAGGCCACGCTAGAGGAGCCGGTCGAGTCCCCGGCCGCCGCCCTCAGGGCGTCAGCCCTGTCCGCCCTAATGGTAGGGGAGTCCGGGCGCCCCGCGCTGGTCGCCGAGCGCCGCCTCGTTGACCTCCGCCGATTCCGTCCTTCCGAGGACCTCCACGACGGCGTAGCTCCGTCCCCCTCCGCTGCCGTGAGCCCCAGGACACCACAAATGTCTTGCAAGGAGCGTAGCTGGTGTAATACTCCGTTCCACCGAAAAATCAGGCGGAAGGGGTGACCCCAAGAGTACGGCGTCTCATGTTCGCGCAAAAAGTCAGTGGCAATCCTAAAGGACCTGCGTTTCTGTAGAGTGATGGCGGAGAGATCCTGGTAAAGCGCCACCGGCCGATCCCGAAAGGTCAGGGGCTGTTTCCTGCGGGCTTCAGCCATGATACGCTCCTTTAGTGGAAAGTCGGGCAGGAAGGCCAGAATGTCCGGTGGGGGCGCCGATGGCTGGCGCTGACGGCCAACCCTATGCGCCCTGTCGATGCTGATGGGAAAGTCCGTGGCCTCCCCCAGGATCTCTCGGAACAGGGCCCGCAGGTAGCCCCCCAGATCGGACCCCTCATCCGCAGTCGGCACGCCACGCACCCGGATGTTGTTCCTCCGAGATCTGTTCTCAAGGTCCTCAGAGTGGGCCTGGAGCTCCACACACTGTTCCCGGAGGCGAAGAACGTCCTGCTGGAGATGGACTATCTCCTCCGCTCGCTGTTGGCCCTCCGTCTCCGCCGCTTCCACACGCTCACCTAGGCCCTCCACTTCTCTGCGCACTTCTCGGACCTCGCTGGCCACCTCCCGCTTCAGTGTCTGGAAGTCCTCTCTGAGGGAGCTAAATAATTCCTCCATAAAGGCCCTCGTGACAGGCGGCTCCCCTCCAGTCACATCTGCCGGAGCCCGGGAGGGCCCCGGTGAGGGCTGTGTCCTGTCCCGCAGATGCTGGGCCCTGCCAAGCATGTCCGGCAGAGTACGGTCCCCTTTCTTCGGGCCTCCTTTTCCAGACATCGCCAGCTCCGCAGTCGGGCACCGATCCTGGCGCCCCAGGGATGCTCAGCCGCCGGCAAGCACTCGGCCCGGGTATCCCCCACAAGTGAGGTCGCTGCGTCACAGGTGACAAAATGGCGGCCTAGTCCGGTCACCGTCAGCCGCAAGAGCTAGCGTGAGACAACCAAGGGGACCGCAGCGGAGGGGTCCCAACAGCTCATCCCTCCGGTAGTCAATCCAGCAATAGCGGGAGGTCGCCCGCAGCCAGCAGCCAGGACTCCAGCGGAGGCCGCCACCACTGCTCCTTCGGGGACAAAATGGCGGCCGGGCGGAGCGAGCCAAAACGACTAGGCCCGGCGACACCTCCGGGGCCTCCGAGGCACCCCGCAGTAAAATAAGTTCCACCACCGGCCCCCGATTGTCACGCACAGGGGGCCAGATGATCCGACCCCATAAGAGAGTCCGCCGTACCTCGGCTAGGGGTCAGGGCTTCCGCAGTGCAAGGTGTCGCCATCACCAGTCCGAGTGCCGGGGCACCCGTCCCAAGCCTTCCACACCGTCGGGCCCCTTCCCGCCAGGCTCCTTCAGTCACCGTCGAGCGGCGGGCCAGATCCCCTCCAGACCGCAACTTTCAGCACCAGGCCCAACCGAGGCGCCCGGACAGCTCTCCAATACGCTCCGCCCCTCGGGCTCGCCGCCGTCGTCCTTTGAGCTCGGGCGAACTTTTGGGGGGGTTCCCCCGGGGCGATCCGGACCAAAACAGCACCGGTGTATGCCCCTGATGTTCCGCCACGCTCCTCTCCCGCGCTAAGCCTCAGCGGGGGGAGAGAAGCATAAGAAAAGGGCTTTAGCTTGGCCGGGCCGGAGGAGCTACGGGAGGAAGCGTCCGCTCACCCCGCCATCTTGGCCACGCCCCAGCTTGGCAACTTTAAAACAAATGTATGTTCTAAGTTCTTATCTATTTTCCTCCACCGAGAGTGGAACAATCCATCAGTTATTGAAGATGCGTTCCTGCATGTGTTTAAATCACAAGAGCAACCCTATCTGCCCTGGCGGATCAGGGTAGGAATGTATTAATATAACAATTGTCCCATGGGACTCATTCAAAAGTAGTGCCCTCTTATTTGTCTTAAAAGGAACCTAGAGTTACTCAGACTTATTAATCGGATCAAATTGTATCACAAAGAAGAAGAAAAAACACAGGACTGTTATAGTTTGCATTTTGTAATATTTTGACTCATATCAAGTGTAACAATCAACAAAATTAGTTATCACAGTGCAGGCGACCCAGTGTTCCAATGTTGATTATATGTACAAAGAACATAGATAAAAGAGACTGTACGGTTCCCAATGATTGTATGCATTGATTAATAAACTTCATAAAAAGGTTTGCATATGTCAGGGTGGAATCCCTTGAAGTTAAATTACCCATAATAACCAAGAGGGAGGGTTCATCAACTTTTTGACCCTGTGTGAATGTTAGGGTCTTGTTGCTCGAATGGGATTTCCTTAAAAAACAGAAGACGAGGCGTTTGGCAAAATAGGAACAGTTTGTTTAATTAAGCAGTTCGGCCGGGAGAACAGTTACAGGCACTAGGTCTGAGGACTGTCTCAATTTACATCGAGTTTGAGGTTTCTTTATATACAATATTACAACAGCAAGAAAAGGTTTCCGGCGTACCATATATGGTGAGGAATGTTGCTTGCTGCCTTTAGGGGCATAAATTAATGGTCAGTGGTTACTACAGGCAGGTCTTGCTCTGCATGGTCACAGTGTGCCAGTGGTGAATGTGTCCAGATGTCTGCATGGGGAGCATGTGATGACTATGTGTGCTAGGCCCAGATTGGTTATGTGTTTCTAACACATGTGGCATTTGACTTTATGGTGTTTTTAGGAGCGCGGACCCCCACCGGCCAATTGTGCTTTATTGGGGCAATCCTCCCTGACCATTGTAATGTCGCTGCGCCCATCTATAGAATTGATCAAGAGTTTCCTGCCCGAGTGTTTGCCTGCCAGCTGTGCAGTCTCCCGCCTGTGACTCATCAATCAGTAATCCCGGGCATATGTCGCAGGGCCTGCCTAACTACATACTTGAGTGCCGAGTTAGATGTGGAGTTCAGAACGGGTGATTCTATTTATAAGGAAGATACTTCATTTATGTTTCGATATCCATATTAACAGTCTCTACAGGACTGTGGGACAGATGTACGACCAGTGTAAATTACGAGTCGCAATTTGTGCTCGATTGCAATTTACAATGTGCAACAGTTTCAGAGACACTGATTGCGATTCCCAGTGGGTTCACAAAATGTGAGGCTTATGACTATTAATGAGGCACTCGCAATTTGCGACCCGATTGGGAATGGCTGGCCCTCGGAGGGATGGTGGCCTGCTGGGCTCAGCAGAGCTCCGTTTCTGGGAATGCTTTTCAATAAAGCAGCTTTTTTTTTTAAATGCAGCCATTGCATTACCACCCTCTTGAAGAGGGCAGTAAATTGTGAGTGTTTTGCGACCGCAATTGTGGCCGCAAAACATTTGTGCATGGCTTGTGATTCGCTATTAGGAAGCGAATGCTCCTTCCTAATAGCGAGTCGCAAAACACTATTTTGCGAGTCGTAAATTATTTGTGAGTCACAAAATAGTATTAGTACATGGCCCAGAAGAAAATTGCATACGCAAACGGGTCGTAAACCCGTTTGCGCATGCAATTTTTCATCATACATCTGGCCCACAGTCCTCTGACTAACCAGTCAAATGTTTCAGTGCAGAGCCATATTCTATTAGAACCAGTAGCAATCCTCTTCATACCAATTGCGGCTCAGCTGGTCCCATACAGATCAAACAAGTTCCAATATCAAGGCAAAATTGCCCAAATTGTCATTTGAATTTATTCTTCAACAAGAACGCAGTGGAGCTTATGTCACTCTGTTCGGCACCATTGTAGTGTGGTGAGACAGAGGCGTTCCTGTACATAGCATGACAGAAAAATTGATTAAAGACTGCTGGAAAAGAATCTTACTGCCATTATAGGTGGTTCCCTTGGCTTTGTCTGGATAAACTCTCCTAAAAATAGAAGGTTGGATACTAGCTGGCAATCTCTGTCCTCATTGAAGACATTGTAGCATTGCTTGGAGTAAGACAGAGCGAGTCTAGAAAATGTGACAATGTCAGTTTCTCAGGGCTATAAATCCAGCCAGTTTCTCCCAAAGTAATTTTCCATCCATCATTTCTGAGTCTATGCAAAGCAAATCATGTAAGAAAATGTGCACATTCTTGGGTGTAATAGCTCGAGCATACAGCCTGCCGCCAGCCACTCAGGCAATGACAGGAACATGATCATGACGGATTCATCGTGTTGAGAAAATGTCCATTGCTGCCACCATCCTGCTTCACAACATGAGGAGATAAGAAAATGTAGAATATCTTTTACCTTCAGCGCCCGGGTTCTCTTTTTCTATTTGTCAGGTAATTTAATATGAGCCTTCGTCTGTGCGGCTCCTCAGTTGTAAGGTCTTGAGGTGGTGTCCGTATGTACAGCTAAGAAACTCATTTAACAACAAGAATGCTTAAAACACTAAGCAAGCTTAATCGATTCACTCATAATTTGATGACCGATTCACAAAAGTAGTGTACACTTTTGAGCAGTGCTTAATTTGTAAAAGAAAGAGTGCTGGTGCCTGAAGCTCCCCTCATAAGATGGCGCCTGGTTCAATTAAACGTTGGCGTACCGAATACCAAGGCCGATCGTCTTTAATCCACTGCCAGACACTCCCTGTCCCTTTTTCTCGCAATTGCAGGGTCCTGATTTTTGTTTGCGACGGTGTTGCTGTGTTCTTCTTCCTCCATCTTTCTGATCTGTGTGTTTCTTGCCCTCTTGCACTCAGTAAATACCTGATACAGGAAAAATAAGTGCTGGTCCCCAAAAATAAGTGCTGATTCCCTCCACCAGCAACCACCGTCTCAAATTAAGCACTGCTTTTGAATACGTTTACTACTTTTTGCCTATTCACAAAATCAGAGTGGCATTTTACTCCAAAAGTGTAATTAACATATCCACCAAACTGAAGGGCATGGGGGGCTGTAAACTGTTGAGTATTTTATACTTTTGAGTAAGTTTACTACTTTTTGGCTAGTCACAAAATCAGTGAGAGTGTGAATTTACTGCAAAAGTGTAACTTACACTCTCATTTTGTGAAAAAGTAATAAACATACTCAAAGGTGTAAATTATGCAAAAGTGTAAGTTTCCTTTTTGAATCAGGGCCTATATCTTCAAAGCCTCACTAATCTAAAATGGCATGGTTTTGTATCGGTTATATCCCAAGTATTTTGGCCATAGGATATATTTCTCTTATTCAAAATGACGAGAACCTGTGCTACTGTCTCCCTTATGAAGGCAGGCAGGGCAGCAGCAAAACATATGTTCAGGTTTCCTGCCTGAGTCTAAATATCAGGTGTAAAAATCTTTGGTAATAACGTTATCTTAGGCTGAATTTGAAAGTAGTTACCCGCAGTGTCTGGGACAGTGCCCGTATGGTTGCCCTATGTATTCCTGTTCCATGTACCTTACATTTGTCTATGTGTCAGTTTTTTAGTTTGTGTCTTTGAGTTTTGTTGATATGTCATGGTATGCCCAAATGTCAATTGCACTCTTAGTCACCGCATTTATCTGGGGAAGAACATAGACCAACATTTTTTGAAAGGACTTCCAAATTATTTAATTTTGGTGTGGTGGAAGGAGGCACAATAAGTGAGGGGGCCTATTGAAAGAGTAGTTGGTCAGCTGCTATGCTATGATCTTGGCTCCTTTCATGCATAGTAAGGTCTCTTTCTTCCAGCGGCACATGTGGTCCAGGCATATTAACACATGGTGGCCTGGTTGGTAGAGCAGTTTTATAGTTGGAAGTTTATTTCAGTGTCTTTAGGGTGCAACTGGAGGTTCACTTAATGTGGGGCTAGACTCTTCGCCAGAAAGCACATGCAAAAGTTAAAGAGTAGGATAGGGGTGGCTTGGTAACTCCATATCTTGCGGTGCATAATGATTCAAAGCATTCCACTCCAAACATGTTCTCTTGCA
Source organism: Triturus cristatus (assembly GCF_964204655.1). Taxonomy (NCBI): domain Eukaryota; kingdom Metazoa; phylum Chordata; class Amphibia; order Caudata; family Salamandridae; genus Triturus; species Triturus cristatus. Next base: position 412,949,379 of record NC_140593.1, read on the forward strand.
ATTGAAAGGAAGGCAGTTCTTAATAGTCCATGGCATTCCTCGTGCCTTTTTGGCAGTGCTTTATGGTCCACAGTGTTGTAAGGTGTTGTAAGGCGCTGCAAGACTGATGAGTTGAGAGCTGACCTTTTATTTTTCTTCCAAGTAGAGAAATAGGTCATCTCTGATATAGACCAGATCATACTAAAATGTCACAGGCTTGTGACCTATTTCTTCAGGACTTTGCTGGGGGAGAAGAGGTTGAAAATCGGATGATAAATAGACAAGTCCTTCCAATCAGCCCTTGGCTTCTTCTGTGGAGGGTTTATGATGGCCGCTTCAGCATGCTTGGAACTAACCCTTTGATAATGGAGGCGCAGATCATGGACCTTTGACATTAGAGAATGAATTGCTGCAGACAAGTTGGCTGAATATGACTCTTTAAGAAGCTTCAGTTTTTTGCAATGAAATCAATAACTCCTCATTTGTCTAGAATGCAGAAAGCTGCAAGAGTAACACAAAGGTTTTCATTTACTGTAGCTGGATTCCTGGATTTGAGAGATATCAGTCTCAAGGAGCAGTAGAAGATTGTAACGGTGCTATTGAGGTGCACACGTGGTGTTTTTATTGCATTCTGACAGGACAACTCTGGTAGATTATGAAAGTCTCCTGTTTTAGTTTGTGAATCTCAGCTTTATTTAGCGAGGTATGCCTTTTTTGGCTCTGATAACGGCTCTATGGCAGCTCTTGCTATATCGCTTGCCGTGAGTTTTGGCCGTGTCCTTTCAGGTTTCACCATTGGCACAATAGTTGACATTTGGTTCATTTCATGTCAGCCTGGTCTCATTATACCTTTCATTGGTAACTTTGATGCCTGTTTTTGAGTGGGGCATGCTTGCCTACTGTGGTAAATGTGTTCCTGTCGATATTTTCTAGTACGGCTTTGTAGTCAGGGATACCTGGATAGTTTCTGTTGACAGAGTAGAAGAAGGTTGCCTCAAATTTCACACCACTGAGATCACTATAATGTTTGGTTAAAATAGAGTAAGGTGGCGGGTTGCTATGCTGTTAGGGGATTGTAGCACATATGTGCAGTGTAGAGATATATATGAACAATCTGATCTGGATTTTCTTGCAATAACATGTTACAGGTTTCCATGGTGCACACAAGCAACAGATCCAGTGTATGGTCGGCAATGTGAACTGGACCATGCACTGCATGATTCAGACCAACAGCCTCCATATTTTGAGGACGCCTGTTGTTTCTTAGATAGTGGAATATCAACCATCACATCCATAATTAGGATTTTTCAGCAATGGTCTGCTGATGAAGGTCGATTTAAAGAGTTTGTCCTCAAATGAATAACTGTATCCTAGAGGGCAGTGGATATATATATATATATATATATATATATATATATATATATATATATATATATATATATATATATATATATATATATATATATATATATATATATATATATATATATATATATATATATATATATATATATATATATATATCCATCCACCCCTTTCTCCGGTGTAGCCACAAGCACGGACCTCGATACTCCAGAAGCAAATCACAGACTCCCACAACTCATAAGTGGGTGAAGCAGTGTCGGTTTATTTAGTTGCTTGAAACCACACAACCCACAGGAACACTGCCTGCCATGCGCGTTTCGCTCCTCACTGGGAGCTTGATCACATGATGCGTCTCCTCAATGTGACGTGTTAAAAAGTGAAAGTGAGCACAACCGGCTGTGAAAACAAACTCTCCCGGCTCACATGTACAAAAAACAGACTACGGCATTCTCCTAGTCAGCAGCATACATCTTAAATACGATCTTGAAAACAATAATCGTGCAAATACGCATACTAAAACAGAGCAGAGTGAAAAAGATCATGAGAGTGGTTTAAAAAATATAATATATCTAAAACATAGTCATTACAAAATGCAATAAATAGGATAAAACCACCCTGCCAACAACCTAAATTACGGTCAGTATTGTAATCCAAGACAAAAAATATATATAGATAGATAGATAGATAGATAGATAGATAGATAGATAGATAGATAGATAGATAGATAGATAGATAGATTTATTTATTCTCTCTCTCCCTGGAAAAAGGTTTATAGGAAACATACAGGCACATGCATCAAGCAAAATACCGGTCGCAAACGGGCAGATTCTCAGAATCTGACCCTTTGCTCCCGGTATTTTTGCATTTGGGATGCATCATCCCAAATGCAGAAATCGCTATTTAAGGAATCTCTAAATTGGGATTCCTTAAATAGCGATTGCATTTAAGGAATCCCTAATTGAGATTCCTTAAATGCAATGCATTACACTTTAAAAAATAGCGATTTCGCTAATAGCGTGAGCAAATTACCATGAGGCTGGACCTCATGGTAATTTGCGAAAACTTAGAAAAATGCACTTCTTTGCATTTTTCTAAGTTACATGTTGCCCACACACATGCCCTTAGAGCATGTGTGTATGCAACATTTGTGCAGAGTGAACATACATGGGTGCAATAGGGTGTCATTTTGACACCCTTGCACCATCGAAATTGCGGGAGCAATTTGCGAGTACCTACTGGTACTCGCAAATTGCTCCCGCAATCTCTAATTCATTCCTATGGGCCTGGAGGCCCATAGGAATGAATGGGAAGACATTCCTTAATTGCGAATCGCAATTTGCTAATCGCAATTAAGGAATTTGTGGGAATCGCTAATTCTTTAGCGATTCCTACATGCATAGGGTTTTGCTATTCCTTAATTGCGATTCCTTAATAATCGCTATTAAGGAATCGCAAAACCCTATGATGATGCATGTGCCTGTTTGGGCCCAAACATGGCGTGTATCCCGTCTGCCGTTTTACAACTGATGTAGGATGTAATGCACTTGTAATATGGTGAAAGAGATATTTGCCACGCTAGAGTCAGAGTAACCCATCCGCCAAACTCTAACTCAGGACCCCTAGAGGTAAGTCTTTCGTAGTTCAAGATTTAAGGCCTTGTTTACCATTTGGTAGACATGATACTATTACACAAACTTTTCTGACATCTCATCGGCTGTATTAGGATGGGATTCACAAACATGGCCGAGATCACGTCCACCGTATTACAGGTGCATTATAGCTTAAGGCACTTGTAATACAGCAGATGGATGTCAGCCACTTCTGTCTAGGAGTATCTCGTCTACCAAACTTTGCAAAATGCCCAAAGCCATGCAAGGTCTTTGGATCATTTTGTCATTGTTTGATTGGCATAGATGGAATGGGGCTTGTATTTTTATGTACACATTTGAAAGTTATTGTACTGTTTGCAGAACCACCGGATAAGTAGAAAAATTGGCACAGCAATACATCAAAAAACGTAATAGAGGCTTTTAGGTGAACTAATAATGGTCATTTATGAGAGTATAAAAATAAAAAATAAATATGAATGGAAATTGGCACCTAATAGGTAAATCATTGCAGTTTAATTGTGTTTTAAACTCAGTGATGAGTGGGAATGAAATCTTACTCACTTGTTCTCAATCCCATATTACGTCATTCGCACAGCAACTACATACTGTGCCATTCACCATTCAGACATAGCCCTGAGCAATTTCCACAATTTGACCAACAAGTTTCTCCAATCTCAAATTACATCGCTTTTGAAAACCCTTTTTTGAAAAATTCAATTTCGCAGTAGCACTGAAAAGGCACCGCCATTAATCCAAGTTTGCGTGCACAGCTGCTGGTAATTGTTTGCCTATAGCTACTTTTTAATGTCTTTCATGCATTCTGCCTTTTCTGACATGTGAGATCGGAGGAAAAGCAGCTCCAAAATACCAAAGGAAAAAAATCAATGGAGACATTTAAAAAGCTTTATTTTCCCAGTTTGCCTTCGAGCTTTGTAGTCAACGATATTGTTGTGATAATGTGAAACCCAAGACGTGAGTATGGTCTGGACTGTATTGAAAGCATTTGGGGGTGTAAGTGGCGGCTCGCTGAGGGAGTGCTGCGGGGCAGTGTGGTGGGGCGAGGGAGGGACAGGGTGTGGGGGTAGTGGACTCTGACATACGGCGGAACGGAGTAAGGTAAGTAAATAAATAAATAAAACAATTTACCTTGCGCGTGCTGCATCGCCGAGTTGGAGAGGCAAAAGACTCCTCGTCTGAAGGTGTAATCACAGAATTACTAGTTGTACCCATTACAAAGTTATAGTTTCCTGGCATGGTGTAGCGCCGTATAGAATATTCTGCCTCCAGCATTCGATCTGAAAACTGAAAGTTCCAAGACGCCCCTGGGGAGGAGTTGCGCTTTCTAAATCACTCTCATTCATTCATTCAAAGTTCCTCAAGGCACTACTTAGCAATAATTCATATATTCTGCATCAGCATGACAACTGCCCAAAACTGACCCGCATGAATACAATTTTCGTACGCTGCCCGATTGTTGTGCCTGAACCTATATTGATTATTTAACTGTTTGTAACTATGCAGGAGGTATATTTCCAAACGTTTGTGAAGTGAAAAGGATGGAGAAGGCTATATGATGGATTGGTAAACCTTGAGGATTGTTTACAGGACCATGTTTCCTTGACCATATGGAGGTACCATGCCATAAGGGAATACCTTTATTAGGTCATGGAACTACGAAGTGAGTTGCAATATCCTTATGAATGTAAAGTTAGGGGGTATTTTATTGCATATAATGTTTGGGCCTTTAAAATATTCCTTTTACACTCCCTGATAATTACTAATTTTTATTGTGCTTTGGACTGGATTCCTGAAATTTCTAAGCAGTTTAAATAACAAATTACTTTAACTTTACTTGATGCATTTCAGTTTCCTTGAGCTGCAAAGGCAGACTCGGAAGGTTACAACTGTCACCCCACTGAGCCATGACGCTAAGAAACCCAGGTTTAAAATGCTTGTAATATATCATGTTTTGTTGGGGGAAACAGGAGTTAGAACATGCTAAATTCTGTTGCTCCTCTTTTAAACTCTTCTTTTAGACCTTAACCTTGGCTGAGCAGTTTTTTTGTCTTAGCAGCTCTGGAGCTCCTGCTCCCAGTCATCTCTCTGTTACTTCTCAATCACTAGTCCGATTTGCTTATTTCGTTTTATAAAGCCGCCATCGCTTTAAAGTTTTTTGCACTGATGTCCACGCACGACCTTTTGATCGTGACATAATACACCATGCTGTTATGACCATTGCTATTAAGACCATGGCCAGAGTATTCAGAAGCCCATATGGACTAACAACCACTATGCAGAGAACGCGTTAGACATTCCCACCAGAACTGGGGACACAACCACAAAACAGAACACTGCGTTCAATACTAGCTCCATGGATTGCTATCCCTGACTACAGAAACAAATCCATCAGCTGATCTGCCTTCTCATGCCAGGTGACAGGACCATGCTTTTTGTCAGCCAAATACAGAATACACAGGCACACCTGAAATTAAGAAGTGAGGTAAAATTAGGCTGTTGCTGAGATAATTCACCAGAGTGCTGGGCCCATTTCCATCAGGGCCACCGCATCCAGACAGCCACATGTACTAACAACCCACAACCACCATTCAGAGAAGAACAAATCCCTCCCACTGGAACTGGAAACACAACCACTGTGCTCTCTTGTTTCGCCTTGTACCATAACACCTACAATCTTCTGCCGCAGTATGTTCTTTGCCCAGTCTGCTACTAAAAAAGGTTCGAACATATTGATCCAACACAATCTCACATCCTATAAGACATGCATTTTCCACTTGACATTATTATGACAGTACTTTATCTAGGCTCTCAGTACCAATTAAGCAGGGACTACTCCATGCAAAGATCTGACAAACATAGCTGGAGAACAGGTAGGCTCTAACATAGTCCATCTCTGCAGGTCCCGAACCAAAATATTCTCTGCCTTACTGTAGGTCGACCATAACGCAACTAAGCAGATCTCCAGCCACTCTACCTCCTCTTTAGCCTTCACCCACCACCACAATACCTCACGCGAACACTCTTCTGCTGCAGTCAGTAGAAAAATTCTCTGGAAAACAAAATTCGGAAACAAACAGGGCCCTGCTAAGCCATTCATAGAAGCAGTCTAATACAACCATGAATCTGTGTGTCTGTCTCTCACACCCTTACGTCTATCACACCACTAAGCACTGCATTCCAAAACAAGTTAAGAGCACTTCCCTGTCCCTCACGCATGACACCAATAGGCTGCCCATAGGGCACACATCCAAGGACAACACACCTTAAACGACATACTCACCTAGGGTGTAGCAAGCTAGCCATCCAGAAAGGAGCTTCATCTTAATTATGGGTATGAAGCACAGTGTAAATATTGCAATACGATGTATTAATCTATTGTATATGATTTTGATGGGAAAGCATTATTCACAGCAAAAGTTCCTGAAAGCTGTGTATAATGGTTATATACTGTAATCTCACAACATATGGCACCTTTAGGTGACAGTGTTTCAATGATGAAAGTTCCTTTCACTGTCCCTCCCCACCAGGATCTCAGACTGAACATGTATGTGAAAAACTGATGCTTCTTCTAGTACATCCGCTATCTCCCTCGTACCTTTAAGCTGATGCCTAAGTAATTGAATCAGAGCTAGGTGTGTATCCATATTATAGTCATTTATCATTGGAATTAATTATTGTCTCTCTTAATGCTGGGCACAGATGCAGCACATGGAACAAATTTTGCATTCCTATTTGACAAAGATTACAGAGGGAAGAATTAGAAGGGTTACATCTCTATCTCATCATATTAAGAGGTAAATTCCATGTGCGAAAAATTATATTGAAACGTGTGACATTATGGTAGGTTTGAAAGAAAGGATAAGGTTGTACCTGACCAAATGGAATATCAGTGCATATGCTGTTGGATATTTTCAGTGGAGAGCAGTTTCCTACATAGAGAAAATAACTAACTGTGAAGTCTAAATTCAGAGCCATAATCTAAGATGCCAAGGGGTCCATAATCTAAGAACATCTATATTACAGTTAAAATACTCTAGGGGCTTGATTACAAGTCAAGTCAATACCGATACCCTGGGGGTTCATTATTTATCTGATGCAATAAATAGCACCTAATACAATTTATTGGAGAATAAAATGGGGATTTTGGTGTTTAACACACAAAAATCCGCATAGTAAACTAAATGATCCAAATGCAAGTCTAAGTAAATTCACTGGGATAACAGAGTTTACACTGCAAAGTTTATTGCAACTCTTCCCATCATAAGCATTAAGGAATTACCAATTTGCGATTTGTATAGGTTCTACAGCATAGTTTATAGTGGAAGGGATTTTAATTTTGTAGGTTTGTATTAAATGATTAAAATTCACACGCCCCATAGAGTTGTAAAGAGCTTAAGAGAGCTTTTGATGTATGATGTATTTTCCATTTATCCTTGAGGAATTTTATTGCCTTTCTGAGAGCAGACAAAAATTATAGGAACTGTGGTGTAGGTTATTTATATCTATGGATAGCTGTATTTCTATCTTATCCCTTATTGGCCTTCCATTTCAAGAACTGTTTTGATCTTTGTTTTTTAGGTGTTTAACTAATTCACTCATAAGTAATTCATATGTACTAATAGGCGTGTGGGGCAGCTCTATACAGAGCAGATATCTGGGGTCACTGCAATTTGGAGACGCTGGGAACAGCAGAGAATAACTTTTTGAAATCACTGTTAAAAATTCCTCAGAGCATCCCCACATTACCTATCCGTATGGATCTAAATTTGAGATTTATCTTGGATACTGCAGCATCAAGACCAATCCAGTACTGGTTAAGGGTCTGGGTGACAAGAGAACTAGAGCCCTATAAGGAGTGGCTCCAGTGTTTCCTAGAGGAAATGCAGATAGGATCCCTTGGTGTGCCTACATAAAGTCATGGCTATTCAAGCTGGGCCTCGGGGACATCTAGTCAAACCCCAATGGCATATCGGGTGATGCCATTGGAAAATTCAAAATGGCCTATTGAGCTTATGTCCTGGGAGAAAAAATTATTAAGACCACTTCGGGCACCCTGACCACTTACTTTCTATTTTTTAAATGGGGTTTTGTGTTGGAACCTTACTTAGACATGGTCCCAAATCTGTTTGCACAAACACTTTTATCAAGCTTAGGGTGGGCACACTACCGCTAGCTCCCTTCAGCTGCACTTGAAGAAGGGGTCAGGTACATCAACTAAGTGCCCCATGGGATGTGAGGCCATTGAGTCCATCGAACATGCTTTATTTTATTTGTGTGGCATACAAAAAGCAACAGAAACGTTGGATAGTACCAATATGTAGAATGCTGGGCCTCAATGACAGACCACTGCACTCAGAATATGTATCACAGACATGAGTGGACCAGTTGTCTTTTCTATTTGTAAATTACTGACAGCCATATGGTTTTTGGCGACAAGGAAAATCAACTGGGAAGAAAGATTTTTGGGGATATCTTAAATTTCTTAATTGTTTAAATTTCTTGTCAACAGGTCTGCAACACTGTTTTATTACTTTTTAACCTATAGTATTCATATAAATGCACATGAGCATTTGCATTTTACATTGTTACTCTTTGATAGTTTTTTTAATGATTAGAAACAAAGGCTATAATGAATATATCCGTTAGGTAGAGTTCCCGCAGTATTTGGCACTTTTTGAAAGTGCAATAATTCTCCTTTTCAGCACTTAATGCACTTTATGCTTTCTTGCACATTTTATACATAGCAGTGGCACCGCTTTCCTTACTCCTCTAGTAAAGGATGGTTCATTTAAGCAACATGGGTGTATGTCAACTTATTTTATGGTATTGTCAATGCCACTTGTTTTATACTTGGTGGCCAGACTCTTAACTGCTGCGGTTAATATTTGCAAATATTTTCTCATTTTAAAGCACCCCGTGCTATCCCTAGGGATCTAAACAGGAATGTTTTGACTTTCTTAATTAGTTGGACTCAAATGGCGTACCCTTGAGGTTTTTGTTTGTTCGCTTCTTACACATATGACAAACTCTAATCCACTTCTGTTACATTATCCGATTTTATATTAGGTTCTGTGTATATCATCTTGAAATTGACATGCTTGGTGCGGCACTTAAAAGGTTTTAAACACTTGACATCTATGTTTCGTCCATGTTTTAACTTTGTATTTTAACATTGGTGTTTTTTTGCACATATGTATACTTTTATGGTTATATACCGTAACCAAATAAAACATTGTGGTTGTACTGATGGGCTCATCAGTGGTTGCATCTTGGAGAACCGTGTGAAATGAGGCAACCGGTTCATTAAATAAGGTAATAATACAAAGGTTTCACTGAATTCTCCCATTTTTGTTTTTCATATCAACAAGACCAGAACCCGTTTCCAGTGACCAGTCTATGGTTTTTCCAGGGATATTTCCCACAAAGATTACGGAAAGGCATTATTGCTGTACTGTGTCTCCATTATATTTAGTTGTGATATCAAATCATGCATATGATTGTATCAAATGATGCATATGATACAATCGTAATCTATAATAGCAGAACCAAAGGGAACATGTCTTATCGGTTTAACTGGGATATAGGGATCTTATCACCCATTTAGAGGTACCGCCTCCCAAAATCTTCCACTCACCCAGAAGGAGTGAGCAGAGTCTATTTCCTCTGCCAACCCAATCAAGACAACATTTTTATTATGTTCTAAGAACAGCAAACAAGATACAGTACAAACCAGGCTCAATTACATGAAAGTTGATGGTTTTGAACCCGAACTCTTACCAACTGACCATTCACTTGGATTCACCCTGGACATCAACCTCTCCCTCGAGGGGCACATTACCAAAAAATTAAGACTGCCTGGTGCCAGCTCTCTCTTCTAAAGACAGTCAAACTATTTTTGCGAGAACGTGGCTTCAGAACTGCTGTTCAAGCCCTTGCACTCTTGCATCTGGATGGTGGTAATGCCCTACTCGATGACCTCCCAGGCTCCACAGTGGCTCCTGTTAGATGCATCCCTCACACTGCAGCATGTCTTATCCAGGGCCTGAAGTTATAGGATCATATCACCCCCATTCTGATGGAACTCAGTTGGCTCCTCTACCAGCCCACACCATTTTCACAACTAGCTGCAACATTTACCAAGCCATCACAACTAGCACCCCTGCTTATCTTGCAGTCAAGTTCACCATCTCTGGTGGGTCTTGGCACACCCACAGCCAGGACACTATCAGACTGTAGACTAAAAAGCCTGCAGTCTTTTTCCATGTATGCTCCCAGGATCTGGAACAGCATCCCCATATCCTTCAGGATACTCCAGTTAAGGAAATAGTTAATGACTCACCTCTTTAAAGAACACTACATCACAATGCATTAACCGTCCACAACTCGGCTTCCTCTCCTATTGCTCTTGACTTTATGCTTGCCTTTGACCATGTACAGCACTCTGCTGTCTTTTGGCTAGCTTAGCCCTTAGCAATATCATATATATACATACATACAGCAAAGAGATTCTGAGATGAACGTCTCTGTATAAATATAAATTGTTTAAGTTCATCAGTTAACATTAAGACCAGGTATGATAGATTTGATTTGTAGGAGGAATATATGCCTGAGGGAAGAAACAGACTGTGTAAACTAAGATTTGTTTTTCAGAAAGTTAAGCAGGTACATATGTTGATGCAACATAATTCTTTCTTGGATTTCCACAATGATTAACAACAGTTCATATTTGCATATAGATGTAGTTGTATTTCACATTTTTATGAATTTGTATGGACTGAACATCGCTATGAGTATTGATGTATAATATTAAAAGTGGCATATAGGAATAAGGTAAGCTTAGTTACCTAAGCCATTAGAATAGTGGTAAAGAAAGTAGAAGTGATAAGTGGTAGAGTTGTACAAACATAAATACCATTAATATTCAGGTCGTGGGGTTCATGAGGATCAGGTTGTTGAATGTTACAGAGGGTACTGGGCTGAATATCAGACTTTGTAATACGTACTCCAGGCCTAAGAGGAGAGGCTTGTAAGACTTCCTGAATGCTTGGATGGGGGTGCTCTCAAGTCAAGGAGCGTATCATTCCAGTGCATTGGGGCCACAAGGACGAAGATTCCGAAGCAGGATGGAGCAGGTGAAGGGCTGAGAATGGTGAGAAGGTTATGATTTCAGAATATCGTAACCAAAGTATCATCTGACAGATTTATTGTGTCATAATATTGTTTACAAAAATATTGCCTGATGGTAAGTTAAATCTACACCCAATGGGATGATATTGAAGATAAAGCTATATCTGATGGGATGATATTTTTATAAACAGTATTTAGGGCACCACATTTCTTTTAAACAATATTTTTTCTAATACTGTTCTGACATACAACTGGCTAGATGTTGAGTATCAGAGCTTATAGTACAATATAAGTGTTCATGACGGCTGAGAATCATTCTGCTAGATGGTGAGAGTTGGTGATCAGAATACTTCTGTGCTTTTGAGACAGTGTGCCTATTGCAAAGGTGTTGACTTTGTCCGCTAATATAAAAGTATAATTGGGAAGACTGTTGCAATAATCACAATTATAAAGATGTAGAGATTTGATCATAGTTAAGGTGGCCTTGAATGAGTATTCAAGAATCGTTTGTTCAGTGATAGTTATCATGGTTCTTTTGACTACGCTAGGTACTTTAGGTTGTATAATCTTGCTAACCTGGGGTTAAACTTACATTATAGTTGTAGTACAATTTCTGTTAACTTACTGCTGATGAGAATGAGTGCATCCATCCATTTCATTTGTCCACATTTATATATTTGCTAACTTGAAAACCAGACAGTAACACACCATGGCCCGAATTATACATAGTGCCCCGGGGTCTCAACGGGGGTGTGGACCCCCTTTGAGCACCCCCAGGGCACAATGGTATTAAAGAAGGGGCCACAGACGCTTGTGCATCTCTTTCTGTAATACAGATAGCGCTGGTGCACATGTTGCGCCATTATCATGAGACGCCGCTCTCTCATTTGCATGGGGAAGGGCCCCATGCAAATGATGTAATCACTTTGCCTCTGATCCCGCACCTTATTACTGAAGTTGGCCCAGAGGCAAACATGTCTTTAAGAGGTGCACTGTAAGTGTGCCACAAGAAGGTGGTGCATTTTCAGTGCGCTTCCTAAAGGCATCCCTCTAGGGCGGAGAAACAGGGTCCCATGGACCCCTCAGACATCCTCCTGCTGGCAGGTGCAGTCATTCACTGCACCCGCCTGCAAGGGGATCTCTAAAACCCCAGAAAAGTGCTGGCGGTTGCTGTCTGCACAATGAAACACGGTGCAGCTTTTAAACAGCTGCTCCATATTTCACCTGAATGCGCTTCCCTGGAGGAAGCACGAGTTCTCAGCTGCCCTGAAGCCAGTGCATTCATTCTAATACAACGCACTTTCCTTGTTTGTATCCGGCGCACCTTTTGAAGGGTGTGTTGTGGTGCAAACAAGGAAAGTGTGCAGTACTCGTAATACGGCCCTAGGAGAGAAATCCCTTTCATCAATCTGCTGAGCACAGGGTTTCTGCAAGATGTGCTTTAAGTAACAAAATTCAGTTTCTGTTCCTAAACACACAAAGTTGGCATTAGCAACTGAGAAGTTATGGTCAGGTCAGAGTTTCCATTGATAAGGCATTTTCTTTCTTTCTTATAACTTATGGCTCTTTGTCGAATATGCTCAACATTTTTTTTTTAAGGTTCATGTAATTTGGGTTTCAATACGGCAAGCAAGTTTTACACACATCTGTCAAAGGGGAGGGGTTAAAAATAAGGGGACGGTCAAAAAGTGACTTTTCTCATTTTAATCCCCATTTGAATTCCCAGAGTGATCTTGACTCTCCACTACAGAAAAAAAAAACTGAACAGGATTACACCAAACTTTGCATGAAGGAGGACTTTACGCAAAGAGCTGCTTTTTCTGGCTTGGCGTAAGTCTCTTCACTGGATTTCGAGAAATTTGTATTTAATTATCATTTTGGAGTGAACTTGAAAGGGTTAAAAAGTTAAAGATATCTGGAAGGTTACTCTGTGGATGGTCTCAAACTAATTTTGAAAAATTTTCAGCCCTGATTGGATGAGGGAGAGGTTCATCCTATCATCTATTTAGGGTCTACAAACTCAACGCCGGTTCCACAGACTCTCTGAATGGCTGGTCACAACTTGGATAAAAATTTACACCCCCAAAAAAATAATAAACAATAATGAAAAAAGGATGTCAGGCTCTGCATGGCTGCCCACACAATATTTATGCCAATAGGTAAAAACACATAAAACACAATATATTTAAAAATTTAACACATACTCTTAACAGAAATAGGGCAACATTCATAGTCATTGCTTTCATAGTATATGATATGGACCTGGAGGAATATTCTCAATATTTATAATTGCATCTGTCACATTAAGGATGAGGACATGACCATTGCCTTTGGCATGTGAGTTATCATTTGCATGGCTGTTTATTACCATTTTATTTTTCTCTGCTCCCATCCGTATTTGACGGCGGGGCCACTGCTGCTGACTGGCAGCAGGAGAGAAGTGGTCCTCACTGCAGTTTAGAGTACACATGTCACTTTAGGTGGCTGCCTTGCAACAGCCAGCCTGACGGGTGCACTTTAAACCTCTCCAACCCGAGCTGTCTTAGGTATGGGGAGAGCAGGCACAGGCCCAGAGTGCCTGAGTGAGCATTGAGCCAGCCCACTCCAACCATTCCTGCCTCTTCTCTCATGCTGCTTAACATTATCAACAACATTAGAGCAGCATCTGCATTGGTTAGGGGAATTGGTTCAGGCCATGTGCTCCGACGGACTTGAAGCACAAGGACCGGCAGAGGTGTGCCAGTGTATTGCAATGGGAAGTACATATTTTATTTATTTTTTAAGTTTATGACCCACTGACTACCACTGTGAGAAACTCGCACTGCCTTCAGCCTCAATGCCAGAGCTTTCAGTCGTGGTCCATTAAAAACACTGTTTATAACGAGCCATGATTGAGGGCTTTGACATTGATCTTAAAGGCATTGCTGGTTTCTTAAAGTGCCTGTCAGTTGGACAAAATAATTGATGTCCTTGCCCCACCAATTATCCGTGTCAACAGCCGCCACTGCTTTTACATACTTAAAAGGGGATATCATCATGAAACCGCCTGTGAGGGGAATGCAGTACTGTGTAAACTCCATACAAGAACCAAATAAACCTTTTTTTTTTACAATTTAATACATATTTTATGAGAGAAATGGGTATGTTTACCATTTATCTAGCTGCTCAAAATATTCCCCTCTGCTTCTTAGAAAGGAAGGACCTGATGTATTAATACTTTTTGCAAATGATTGATGTGCAGTTTGAGACGCGTCTTATGTACTAAGAGGTTGAATCTCAAATTGCATTCTCATTCGCAGGAGGGAAAAACCTGCCTAATGAATATATTAATTGCACAGGTCTGTGGATGCAAGAATGGAGGCATGCAAGGGACAGCAGACCTCTTTCCATGCATTTGCTTTCCCAATTGTTTCCTTCCCATTTGGGAAGTCATTATGGGGAGTAGAGACAGCTTAGCATTTGCGCATCAGTTACCACACAAACTTGGTGGTCGGCTACTGTTTAACGGTGTCTGGCCACAATTGTGCTTAGAAACAATTGATACATACCCTTCCAAACAGCAATAGGTGGTGGGCACCCTTTTAAGCGCCATCCTCAGTCGGAAGAGCACTTGTATGATAGGATAGACTTTTCCAATTCATAAGTGGCTTTATACATTGTAAAAATGCATTTTGTGGTTGCAAATCCTTTGAATCGCAGGGATGGCGACTGCAAAGGGACTTAAATACATCTACTGCATTGGACTTGTCATTATTTTACGCAAACCATATTATATATTTTTTTTTTAATTGATGCGTTCTTTTTATCATCAGATGGATCATGCATGTGATGACATCGATGAAATGTTCAGCAACCTACTGGGGGAAATGGACCTCCTGACACAGGTAAGCTGCCCCTGCAAGTTTAAAAATATCATGTGGTATGTATGCGACTTAGGTCCTCTTTTCATCTAAACTGCATCTTGCATCACTACAGAGACCCATGGAGAAAGGATGTCTATGCTGGATAAATAGAAAGCAGTAGTGGGTTTAAACGAAATTAGAGCATGGCATTTTGATATATGGCCGACAGAATTGCAAAGATTACATCACTGCACAGGGTTGGAGCATGAAACATCTGTAGGCATATATATGGAACAGGCCTTTTCTGAAAATGTATCATTTCTTTTCATGCTGAAGCCAACAATGAATTCATGTGTTCCTCTGTGAGCACAAGCAAGTTGCGCTTCACCTAATTTTCCATTTGCAGCATGCTGATTGACTGTCTAAGAGGGCCTGATTCACCCTTATTTCTAAACTACTGTGTATGTGTAACTCAAGAAAACTTGTCTCATGGTGTGTTTGTGCTCTTTGATGGGTGTCAAGAGAACCAAGTGTTCTGCATATTCGACTGCCTTTGCAAACGCCACATATGGTGGCAACATGGATAGCTTTGCACTGAGTGGAGGTGGGTGGGAGAGCTGTGTATGCTTTGGACTTTGGGGAGGGATATACAGTGTTGTCTATGGGTCCATGTGGAAGGTATTAGTGTCATGCAGTTTCTTCTGAAAAGGCAATCAGAACAACATGGCTGCTTACGTTAACACAGGATTGCACTTTGGAATATTGAGTACAGGAATATTGTGGGACACTAATATCATAGGAAAAATATAGAGGGACAACATATTGAAAGGTTAAGTGCATATGGGAAGCATAGCTTTACAATTCTTAACTTCACATCTATGTACCTTGACAATGTATATATTTTGTGGTACACTAATATTGAGGACAATATATCGAAAAGTAAGTATGTATAGATTTTCTATAAATAACACCACATCTGTGTACTTTGACATATATATATATATATATATATATATATATATATATATATATATATATATATATATATATATATATATATATATAATTTGTCAAAGGACAACACTAATATTGAGGATTTTGCTTTTATGTACAAGTAGCAGGAAATGTATCCGGGTATCTGGAGCTGGGTTTAAGGTTCTTATTTTCTACAAATGTATGAAATAAAGTGCTTAGCCTGGAACGTAGCGGGGCTGAACAGTAGAAACAAGAGATCCTTGATTACAGAAGAACTAAAATTACACAATCCCCATATTGCTCTCCTCTCTGAGACACATATTGCCGGGAAGGATAAGAAATTACTTAACCAATTGGGTTATGATATTGTGATCTGTTCGAGCCTTGGGCACTCCATCAGAGGAGTGGCTATTCTTAAGGATAAACGCTTCAGGACTGAAACTTTACAGACCCTCTGTGATAAGGATGGCAGGTGGGCGATTGCTCAGATTCGTTTTGAGAACCATAAATATGTCCTTTGTGTGGTCTACGGCTCTAACACAGACAAACCGATTATTTTCGATCAGTTGAATATCAAACTCCTGGATTGGGAGGGAGAACTTATCATCATGGGGGACTTCAATTGTATAATGGACTATAAAATAGATACAACTAGGTCCGGTAGTTTTCAAAGGATGCGCAAAACTAGGTCATCTATTTTTGACCTATGTCGCATCCATAACATTAAAGACGCTTGGCGATACTTGTATCCGAGATCACCGGGCTATACATACTATTCAGCACCCCATAAAATGTGCTCAAGACTGGATATGGCATTAATAAGCGATAACTTATTAAAGATTAGCACTATGGTCTTATGCCCCCGAATCTCTTCGGATCACAACGCAATAATGCTTATAATTACTACATCACATACCAGGACCTTGCCCAGACCATTCTCTTTTCCTAGACACTTGATTTCAGACTTACAGTACTTGACGCAACTTAAACTGCACCTTATAGAATTCATAGATATTAATATGGATTCAGCTGCATGCAGCATGGTATGGGACGCCTGCAAAGCAAGTATTAGGGGTTTCACTCAGGCCTATACGATCAGACAAAATTTGGAACGCAGAAAATGCAATGCTTTGCTTACATCTAAAATAATTACTCAAGAAGAATTGCTGGCTTCTGCACTCCGATTAAACTCACCAATGACCACAGAAATAGGCCTTAAACTTGGACTTTTAAAAAACGAAGTTAAAACAAAGTTCATTCAGAAGAGTAGTACTAGCATCCATAAATTTAAAATAGCACAATATGAGGGTGGGGATAAAATTGGTAAAATTCTGGCCTATAAAGTCGCTGAGGACAGAGCTCGCACTCTGATTACAAGTATCCGGGGGGACGACAATAAAATCTATAACCAGCCCCTAGACATAGTAGAACAATTTGCTGACTATTATAGAAAATTATATACTCCAGAAAACATTCCTAACCCATACACAATTCGGGATTATGTGGATAAATACATAATCAACCAGCAGGTCATATCAGGAACGGACTCATTGTCTGACAATATAACACTGGCAGAATTACATCAGGCTATATCCCTACTACCCGCAGGGAAAGCGGCGGGGGAGGACTCAATACCCTTGGGGATATATAAAGTGTGTTTAGCTGAATTGGAATCTCTGTTCCTGAAGGTACTGCAATCTGTTGGGCTCAATGGAAAAGCACCCAAATCATGGAACAGGGCGAAAATAATCTTTTTTTTAAAGAAAGACAAACCAAAGGAGGAGAGAGGGTCATACCGACCCATATCCCTGATAAACACTGACATCTGGCATTAAGATTGTCTCCTATTTTGCCTAAAATCATTAACCCACAGCCACACGGGTTCATAATAGGAAGAGACACTACAATACATGTAAATATGGCTATTACGGCATTTGACGTAGCAGAGATGGAGTCCACCCCACTCGGCATGATCTTATTAGATGCTGAGAAGGCTTTTGACCGAGTGGGGTGGGAATATCTCTGGTGTGTCCTGTCTAAAATGGGGTTTGGGGGGCAATTTTTGCGGGGGATACAGGCTCTGTATGATAATCCAACGGCCTGTACCTGTTATGGGGGCCTGACCTCTCCAGATTTCTCAATACTTCGCGGCACACGTCAGGGATGCCCTTTATCACCCCTTTTATTTGCCCTTTCATTGGAACCTTTCTTGTCCGCTCTTCAGTCCCAAACCCAAATCGTACCCTTTAGGTCCGGCTCGCAAGAGCTAAAAATAACAGCATATGCTGATGACATCGCGGTCTACTCACAAGATATTGTGGAGGCACTACAAGGCATTGTCTCCGAAGCCGGTAAATTTGGGAACGTTTCTGGGTATAAACTCAACTTACAAAAGACTAAGGTTATTGCTAACTATACCCCAGCCTTGGTGGTCCCCGAGATCTGCAAAAGTGCTACATATTTAGGCGTTAAATTAACGGCCAAAATTCAGGAAATTAATAACATAAATTACAACAACTTAACTAAATCCACTATTTTACTACTAAAAAAATGGCATAGATTACCCCTGAATTTAGTTGGAAGAATTAATCTGATAAAGATGATGATATTGCCTAAATTTGTGTACCTATTTCGTTCCATTCCATTGGCTTTAAATATTATGTTTTTTAAACAACTAGATGGTGCATTCAGCAGATTTATTTGGGGCTATAAAAAAGCGAGAAGGTCGCTGAATCTTCTGAAAAATAATACGAACACGGGAGGGCTTAACTTTCCTGATTTTAAGTTGTATTTTTGGTCTGCTTTTGTTTTGCGTATTTGTTCTTTACTAAACAGAGGAGGAGCACTTTTCTTTCACACCTTTATGTTAAAACACGACTCAAACATGTTTTTGCTACGAGCTAACGATCCTAACTACTTTAAAAGAGTCAAATTTAAGACTGCTAGAGACTTAATAAAGATCTGGGGCAACATATTAATCCACTGCAAAACTACTTTTTTCCATTCAAAATTGCCGCTGTGGGGCAACCCGGGTCTCCCGGGAATTTTTAATGACAACATCGCTCACAGCTGGTCTAGGATGGGTATTAGTGTCTTAGGGGATCTATATGGCACACATGGGTTCTTAGACTTTAACACTCTTAAATTGTTATATGATCTTCCTGAAACTATGAGGTACAAACATTTACAGATGCACGATTATTTGATCAACAAAAAACAACTTCTGGAGGTCTCAGATAACGATATATGGACCTGCTTATACTCTGTAAAAAATATATCAGTAATAAGTGACACCTACAGCCTCCTAACTAGTTTTAAATCAAACGATTGTTCTAAATTGGCTGATAAGTGGGGTAGTTTATTAGCCTCAAATATCACTTTGAGAGAGATAGTGTTCCCTGTCAAATATTAATAAGCAGGTCCGATCATCTAGTTTAAGGCTCCAACAGTTCAGAACGAGTTGTATGCTATACTATACGCCCGAAATAATTTCTAAATGGTCTTCTAATAATTCTTATAGCGATCGAACAAAATGCCCTAAATGCTCTGCTGAGGCCGCTGACCTGGTACATATGCTGTTCTCCTGTCCTACTCTTGAGGCCTTTTGGGGGGACATCCAGAAGGTCCTAAAAGTCAAGCTTATTCAGCTACCATCATTCACTGCTGCCTCTGTTTTGTTAGATATCTATCCCATTTCCTTCTCACAGGCTGCCCTGGCCTCAATCCTTATGTCCTGTGCTAAATTAACCTTGGCCAGAGCCTGGACCTGTTCTGATCCACCTACGGTATGGGATTGGTGGGCATTGGTAATAGAGATTCACTCGATGGAGCTAGCATAAGCAAATTTAAGAGGGATACGTTCGTTGAGCAAACATGAAAAGAATTGGGGAACTTTTATGGAATGATGTGGCTCCTGTCATCTGTTTAGCACTGCTAATCATTTTCCATCCCCCCCCCCCCCTTTTTTTTTTTAATTTTTTTTTTTTTATTCCTTCCCCGTCCTCATAGCTCTGTATCTCAGTCCTGTGTTGAAAGAATGCCATAATTCATGAAATATTTTTTTTCTTTTTTATATGCCCACAAATGCATGTATTAATGTATGCTTTTCTTGCCAGCCTGTTTACAAATAAAAAAAAAAGAAAAGAAAAAAAAAAACTAATATTGAGGACAATATATCCAAATGTAAGTATGTATAGATGTTCTATACTTAACACCACATCGGTGTACTTTGACATACATATATATATTTAAATATATATATATTTGTCAAAGTACACAGATGTGGTGTTAAGTATAGAAAATCTATACATACGTATCTTTCGATATATTGTCCTCAATATTAGTGTACCACAATATTCTGTATTCAATATTCAGGCTCCTTATCTTGAAGAAGAAAAGACGCTCTGACAAGAGAAAAACTGTTAATCTACTGGACGATAAGTTTCTTAGAAAAAAGTCCACCACCTCTAAATATTACCAGCTGTTTTGTACTAATGAGTAATGTTTGGAGTAACATTTACAGAACTGAAATCCAGTTAGCTATATCCAGTTATATTGGTTTTCGAAAGAAGTATCTCAATGATAACTGATTTAACTGAAATAGTGAGAGAACAATGTACCTCAGTTATAACATTACTCCATTTATTTTCAATTCTAGGACAGGATTATATACACTGTAACTAGTATTGGGCATGTTCAGCATCATTGTTGCTAAGTGTGCTGCAAAGCTGCATTGAAAATAGCCCAGCAGCTAGCTGTACAATCTACACAATTCTGCCCCTGGTTCGCAAAAATATACCATCTTTTAAGTGATGTTGTTGGTGTTGTTGACTGGTCGTGGAAACGGTTTAACCAAACTTTGTACACCCTAGCCTTTTGAATTGTCGTAATTCGTGTAGATTAACAATACTTATTTTGCATACATTCATGGCACAGCAAACCAGCACCATCCATAACTCTGTGACAGCGTGGCCTTCAAGAAGAGTATTGGCCTTCATCCGGTACTTTCTAAAGTCAGTGTCTTTTCATGTGGAACTAGTTAAAAAGTCTTTAGGGTTTACAGCTGTTTCTGAAAAAGCACTTGTGAAACCTTCCAAAACTTATTTCAGGTCGAGCAAGTCTAAGCTTCTGAAGTAGCATTTGTGGTGTGACTGTGTTCATTCCCCAATAATATTTTGAAAATATGTGATCAAATATTACATTTCCAGCACATTTCCTCCAAAAATTAGCATGAAAGCAGTAGTAAGTATTATAGGCATTTCAAATAATCTGAATATGCAATTTAACATGGACTGTCAGTATGTAAAAAGTACTTTCTTTCATTTCTGCCTTCCACTTCCTTTACTTTTCCCATCTAGCTATTTCCCACGAGGTAAAACATTGTACAATGTGACTGATGAGTTTGAAGAGGCAGGAGAGAGCAATGAAATGTTACACTGTTCTCACAATGACAGGTCTTAGAAAGTAGTGTTCGCCCCACTTTACCGATCCCAGGATGCTTGTTTCAGGCCAAGGAAGACCTGGCTTGGCAGTTCGGGCTGGACTGTTCTTATAAGGAACAGGGTCAAGACTGATTAGCATATGGGTGGGTCTGAACTGGGGTGGCAGAGTGAGCTAAATAACGAAGATGGATTGAACCCAGATCTGTGACTGGGGGTGAGTGTCTGAAAAGTTTCAGTGCTGCGTCAATCATCTCCTTGTGTTTGCTTTGCTCACCCTAAGTTGGCAGGGTATGCCCAGACGTGAGTCCCTTGCTCACTTTGCAACTGGATTCAAGCTAGTCTGGCTGATGAGGGGTGTTACCCTGAAACCTGTCCCAGGATCCTTGTTTCCGGTCCATGGGAAGACCTGGCTTCGTTGTTCGGGCTGGACTGTTCCCATAAGTAACAGGGTCAAGACTGATTTGCATATGGCTGGGTCTGAACTGGGGTGGCAAAGTGAGCTAAAGAAGGATGATGGATTCAACCCAGATCTGTGATTGGGGGTAAGTGTCTGAAAAGTTCAGCGCTCCGTCCATTATCTTGTACACTCAGACAGCAAAACAACTGTTCAGGGAGAGGAAGTGGCCTAACGGCTAGAGCGGTCAGCCTCGAAGCTGGGGAACCGGGTACGAGTCTCGACAGGGACACTCAACATCTTGGGATTCTTTCTGGGCAAATTACTTAATCTCCCCGTGCCTAACAAAATGAATGTGTCCGTCTGTAACGCAACTGGTGCTCATGTAAAGCGCTCTGATAGCTTCGGGTCAAGTTCACACTATATAAAACTCCCCCAAAAATGTTTTCAAAAATGGTTGTGTTGCAGGTTCACATAGCAGCTATGTCAGTTGAACTACTGTGGTCTTACAGTCTCAGGTTCCAGGCAGCAGTTATATTGAGCAATATCATGAATATATCAACATATTTCATGAAGTGAATTAACATGAGTTATAAAATAACTTCTATAGTAGAAAATGGGTTGCCTCTAAAATTTAAAATAATGCCTGAACATTAACAGTACTAAACAAGCATTGGCAAAGTCAGTTGGTCTCGCTATTGTGACCTATTGGCTTTGCCAATGTGCTGGACAGCCCTCAAGTCGCAGGCAAAGAAATACACCAGGAATGAGCATATACAAACAGGGTAAAGCACAGGAACAGAATAGAGCAGAAAAGGCAAGCCTAATATTAACCAACAGATAACGGAACAAATAATGGACAAACACACTTGGTTACCACTAGATTCATACACAGGTAAGTCTCAGAGCTACTTCCCACAGCTACAGGGAACGCAAATATCTCTGTGCAGAATACTCTTACAGACAGTCACACTGCAAACCTCATAGAAAGGAGGCAACAGAAGTGATTCAATATCTGGACCCTAGGGCATAAACAAGAATTGTAGTTTAATACACAAGACAAGCCCTCATGGGTCCAGCAGGAGACACAGTGCCTATTCCTAAGGAAATAGTAATGTCACACTGTCACAGTTAAGGCATTTAAGACTACATGTAACCCAGGACAAAGGACAGGAGAGGAATTGCCTCCTGTAAACTGGGAGGCAGCCCCAGTACAAAATGAATACACTTATTCACAGGTGAGGACAAAATAGCACAACTACCAGACACGAGTACAGAGAGAAAGTACTAGAAAAGAACCTAAAATCTGAAGCAAATAATTTGGAACAGGGCATTCAAGGAAAAAAACATAGAACAAACTGGGCAGGACAACAACATGGATTCTAGGAGCTGTTTCAAACAAGAGGGTTTAATTGCAAGGAGACTAAAGACTGCAAAAGAAACATTGAGAAAGGGCACATAAGCAAGGAACAGAACCTAGGAGACTGGGAGAAAATGCAGAAGCTATGGCAAAGAAAAGGAATAAGAAAAGGGAATTAAAGGCAGGAATAGAATAAACAAACTAGGACCTGTTAGAATGGAGCAGCCCTGGGCCGGCACCTACCTGCAGGAAAAAGGCAGAAAAGGAGTAACACAAAGGCAATGCAGGGTTGGGAGAAATGTTGCACAGGAACAGCACACCAGCTCTGTCTGAAATAAGCAAGGCATGAAATAGTCAGGGAAAACAGGCAACAAGAGATCTAGTGCACAGAGGAACTAACTTCAGTGCACGAACCAAGAGCTTCAGACAATGGCAGCTTATAAACAGTTCCAGGCATGCACTAGTACAGGGCAGAGTCACATGACTGAGCTGCATAAGACTCTTCACAGGTGTGTGAAATTCCCAACTCTGACAAGTCCTGGAAGAAAGATCCCAGTGCTGAAAAAAACAGGACCACTCCCATTTTAAGTATTGCCTAGTGGATGTCAGGTCTCTATGAATAATGAGCAGTGCATTCTGGGATCAATAACCCATGGAAGCAAACATAGGTTTTCCAATAAGCCCAAAACTGAAATGAAAAAGTTGCTGAAGTCATACGGGGATTCTGGATGAGGTTTATTGGTGATTTTCACAGGGACGGCCAGTGCAGGTAAGAGTGCTGGGGTGGGGAGAGTCGACATATGACAACGATGGAAAGTAAAATAGAAAAATAAGAAGACCACGTACCTTGCACTCGCCACAACGTCGACTCGACGAGGCAGCGAACGCAAGGTAAGTGGTTTTCTTTTTTGTATTTTACTTTCCCTCATCGTATGTCGACTCTCCCTCTTCCCCGCTCCACCGCTTTTACCTGCAACAGCTGTCCCTGGATTAAGAAGCTGCAGTTTGTCCATGTACTGCAGTTGAGCCTTAACGCCTGAGTAAGGGTCACATCACCTTACCACCAGCCTATATTAACCCTATTCCAAGGGCGTGTTATACCTGGCATCAAGTTAAAAGGCAAAGAGGACAAGAGTGCCTTCCGTGTTTGGGCCTGGTAGGGCCTAGGAACGTAACTGCTGCCCATTTTTCTAACTACACAAATTAACCAGAAAACATCCACAACAACTAACATGCACACAATGTCTTACAAAACTCCCACCTCCCACTCCCAGCAAGCAAGGTCACTTTAATCAACTCTTGCCCACCAACAACTATACACCTCTACAAAGCACTCCTAGATACTCTTCTTTCTCTACATACACGCAAGAGTCCCTTAACTTTTATACACACCGCAAATCTGTGCTAATCCTCAATCCAAAACACTTAACCCCAATATGCCACTACACCACACTGCACATATCCAAACTCTCCTCAATCTAGCACACCTTCACCCTTTCCCCCCTATATCTTTCCACTACCCTTTACCACCTCCAGATTGCCTGCCCTCTCAACCCTCTACTCATCACCCTATCATTCCCTCACCCTACACAACCCTCCTCTTCTTGCCAACCGAATCCCATGACAACACTCCTGCAACAGTCTTTTCCATCAATTAGCCTACCTCTACTGTATAAAGCCTAACACAAACCATCCTAACCCTGTCTATCCACTCTCACACACCCCAGATACTTTCCTTTAACACCCACCCCTATAACCCCTCCTTCAACTCACAAAACCAATATCAGACAATACTACCCCACGAAAAGAAACTGCAACACTCACACAACTCGCTCTGTAAAACATCTCTGACATTCATAAACTCCCAATCCAACAACACCAACATGCATCCACTATGAAATTTATAACAAAACACAGATAACTCAAATTCTCATCCATCTCTACCCATTTTCAAGCAACAAAGACACCAACCACTCAGTCCACAAATATGTAACATACCTCAGTCACCCTTCTATCATTAATTTCCGAATTAAGAGTCATAAAGACGCCCATGCTCCACCACCATCTCTCACTCGTAACACATGCACTTTCAGCACATGCAAAACAAAGCCACTCCATATTACGCTTCATGATCTCGATTCCTAATTTCTACCACAGAGCAATGCTACTATTCAAAGACAACTCCACAGGCCATACCTTCAGTTCCAAGAAGTCTCTTAACTACCTAAACACAGAGACTACAAAATGCAGTCTAAGCCTGTTAAACTAAGATAAAGGCGTCCCAAAACGACTCAATTTCAGTCCTATCAGAGGTAACACAATTATTAATAGCACAAGACTTGCAAACTCCAAGGAAAACACGTAGTCTCTTGCAGCACAAAACCGCTTCACCTCCCAAACAGCTCCTTTAAACTGCCTACTAATAAATGCCTATTCTGTGCCGAAAAACAAGTACTACATCCTCGACCTATTGACAGAATCAGAACCTGACTTATTCTTCAGACTGAATTATGGCTTGGGAAGGACATGGCAACAGTATTGAATAAAGCGGTCCCACCAGACTATAAAACTGTTATTCAAACTTGCATAGGCAAAAGAGGAAGCAGCTTGGCCATCATATTTAAGGAAATAACAAACCTGTGTATCCTTGCTGACCTTAACATATGATCTGCCAAACCTAATATGCCCCATTCCATAACAATCTTTACATGCCTAAACATATTCAACCTACAACAGATCATTCCCAGACCCACACAAATTGCGATAAACACTTTAGATATCCTTTCCAGCTATTCAGATTTTGTCGCATTCCAAAGAATTACTTCGGTCATGTGCTCGGACCACTACCTGACTGCCTTCTGACAAAAGACACCACAACTCACCTCAACAAAACACAGCTTACCTGCAACTGTGTATTGACCTTGGAACAAGCAGAATTTGTAGGACCTAAAAACACAACTTATTTCCAAAAAAGGATCTG
This sequence comes from Triturus cristatus, assembly GCF_964204655.1. NCBI lineage: Eukaryota > Metazoa > Chordata > Amphibia > Caudata > Salamandridae > Triturus > Triturus cristatus. Next base: position 412,975,470 of record NC_140593.1, read on the forward strand.
GACACAATAAACCCAGTACAAAAAACCTATGGATGGTTCCAGCTTTTGATATCTTAATCCCACAAAAAACATCAAAACATAAAAGAAAAAAGCCCCTTGTATAAATTCAGATTTAAAAACGAAAGATAAAACAACAATTCACAAAGCTTCAACAGACCTGGCTCAAAACAAACAATCCTGAAAACAAAATACGCCTGAACAGACATAACAGAATGCATAGGTTATCCATCCAAAAAGCTAAAACTGCTACAACTCAAGACCAATCCACAACTCAAATGCCCCAATAAAGATTTTTTTCAAAATACGCACAGAACTTCACAATCTAAAATGCACAGAAGGAACCCATTCACTTTAATGGCAAACTGGAAACTCATTACACAACTGAAGCAGAAATGTTAGATCCATGATTAGCAGGGAAAAAAACTGCACAGGCCTGCTTTCAGCAAACACAACCTGTTCTCTCTTTCAGAGAACTATCAAAAACACATTTCTGAATCTTGTCGTAGCTAGCAGGCCCACAGGGTTGCCTAATGGCCCTTGTCGTCTACAAATCTTCAAAAACATTTTCTATCAAATTTAGTAGCCATCCTAGTCAGAACACTGGTCAGCAATTCATTAACAGGAAGAGTTTTTCAAGAAAACTAAAAAAGCACACATGCACACATTATTTAAAAAAAAAAAAAAACCTGGACCCTCAAGACCCCATCAATTACAGGCCAAATGGTTACAGACCATTCCTAGGCAAACTCATTGAAAGAACAGCCTTCATCCAGAAGGCAATGCTCATTGAAGTTAAACTCCACACTTTCTGACCTCCAAACAGGATTCCATCTAGGCAGAGGCACCGACTCTGCCCTAATCTCCATTTGGGATTACCTTAAAAGCACAGTAGACCAGAATGGGGATTCTGTACTACTTCTCTTTGACCTTTATGTTGCCTTCAACACAGTCGATTATTGCACATTAATCCTAGGACTCTATGAAATGGGCATAGAGAGTTTCGCTCTCATTTGGATCTCACCTGACTTATGCAATAGAACAAATGTGATCCGTACTCCTCCTTGCTCATCAAAACCCTTGCGCTTAAAAGCAGGAGTCTCTCAAGGTTTGGATGAAATCTTTAGTAAAACTAATCAGTGCTTTTGAGTTCACCTGCTATACCTATGCAGGACCTTCTTAAACTGAAAAGCCGCAAGCATATTGCAAACTAGAAAATCTTCGATTGACGTTGGGCCGTTGACCATTGGTGGAGATCTAGGACCCCCACCAAATTGAATTACCATGGACTTAAACCTGTCAATAAATGCCTAAATTTTTAAGCTATCCATATCAACCTTTCTACCATGAATATGCTGAAAATCATCTTCCCTCACCTAGCACTCGCCCACAAAGTCCAAGCAACAATCTATCTTGTACTTTCTAAGCTAGATTACGCTAATGGTCTAGATCCAGGCTCACCTTTATCAACCATGACAATATCAAGGAAAATTCATAACACTGCTGACATACGACTCCTACGTGTACACAAACTAGTATCTCCCCTGCCTTGAAGGCACTCCTCAAATTGCCAGTTACCAGAAGACATTTTTTCAAGCTGCTTTGAATCACCCACAAAGCAATAAATGGCAACAGACCACTTTTCATCAAGAAGAAAATCACAAAAAATATCCAGTACTGGAATCTATGCTCTAGACTAGTACCCTATCTCATATTCCCAGCTTACCTTAAAGTTAGGTGAAAACGTCAGTTTAACTTATCAATTTTTAATAAATAACACTGAATTTTGACAGTTTTAGTTATTTCAAGTAACTCTAATTCGAGCCCTCGCCATGCACTGCTTAGGACCTCACATATTTCAACACTCATGACATATTCTCTGACATCATTTATAACTTTACTGATGACAGCTGAACTGACATCATTGACAACCACTATGTGAGCGGCGGGCACGAGTTATAGTTATGTGAAATAATTATAACTGTTGAATTTCAGAGGTTTTTTAAAGGTTAAAATGTTACGTTTAAACGACCATTTTCACCTCACTATAAGGTTACTTTGACTTTTTTTTTTGTCCAGTGAATTTCTAAGTTTTTTAAAAATGTAAAGTAAGCACATATTACTAATCTACTACCTATTTACCTCTAGCCTTGGGTTCTATAGTTCCAAGCTGCTTGCTGCAGAGCTCTTCAATGCCTCATGGGGGTAGTAAGGGCTATAGAATACAATTATTATTACACTATATTCCTCTGTGAGATCAAGAAAGTTATGCTGAACCTTAATTTCTATTATTAATATGCTGATTGTCCTTCTAAGAGGGGCCCAGTTCACCTTGTTTTTAAAACTGCTGTGTATATGTAACACAACAAAACATGTCTCATGGTGTGGTTGCCCTCTTTGCGGGGTGTCCAGAGAACTAATTCTTCTCCACATTGGACACCCTTACAAACAACACATATGGTAGCAACATGGATGGCTTTGCACAGAGTAGAGGTAGGAGAGATGTGTACGCCTTTGACTTTAGAGGCAAGCGATACGGTGTTGTTTATGGGTCCATGTGGAAGGTATTAGTGTCATGCAGTGTCTTCTGAAAAGGCAATCAGAACAACATGGCCAGTTACAGTACCGTTGAAGGAGAGAAAACTTTCTGAAGAAAAAATTAATAACTTAGTGAACGAAAAGGTTCTTAGAAAAATATCCACTACATCCAAATTTTGCTACTGTTTTGCGATAATGCGTAATGCATTTGCAGGACTGTGTGCCAATTTGTGAAATTGTCTGCCAATTTATGAAATTCTGTCATTTTCGGTCTTGGAAAATAGTGTTTTAATGTCATTCTCTTGAAAAGGACTTCAATGGACATTGTTTTAACTGAAATAGTGAGAGGAAAATGTATCTCTTGTAGCATTGTTTCATTTAATTTTCTATTCTGTGACCAGATTACGTGCTCTCTAACTGTTGTTGGAGAGGTTTGCACCATTTTTTGCAAATTTAACTCTTGCACCAGCATGGGGTGCAAGCTATACTACAAACTGCACTTGCATTGAAACATTGCCTACAAATTATACCAGCTGTATAATTCTGCTCGTGCTACACAAAAATATACAATAGTTTGAAACTTAAGAATGCTTTAGCGCTGTTGGTGACTGGTCGAGCCATTTGAACTGTTATAATTCGTGCAAATTAACAATTCTTATTTTGCAAACAATTTTGGCTCAGCAAACCAGCTGTACCCATAACGCTGCGACAACGTGGCATTCAAGAAGATTGTTGTCCATTTCCTTGTGCTTGCTAGTGACAATATCTTTGCATGAGGAACTATTCAAAAAGTCTAGTCTTTACAGCTATTTCTGAAAAGGCACATCTGAGGTCTTCCAAAATTAATTTGATGTCGAGCAAGTCTAACCCTTCGAAGTGGCATTTGTGGGGTGCATGTATTCACTGCCCAATAATATTTTGAGAATATGGGTCAAATTCTACATTTCTAGCACATTGCCTCCAAAAAATTAGCCGGAAAGCAGTAAATATATTAGGCATTAATAGTCTGAATATGCAATTTAACACGGACTGTTTTAATGTTAATAAAGTACTTTCCTTTATTTCTGCTTCATTTAATTTTCCCATCCAGCTCCTTCCCAGGAGACTGAAAAGTGTATAGCGTGACTGAGCATGAAGGTGCAGGAGAGACACATGAAAGGTTACACAGATCTCACAATGACAGGTCTTAGAAAGCGGTGCTATCCCCCAATTTAGATATATTTTACTCACTCACACAGCAAAACGACTATTCAATTTGTGGCTATCTTGCAGGTTCTGATAGTAGCTATATCAGTTGGTTGCTGTGGTTTTACAGTCTCGAGTTCAAGACAGCAGTTCTATACAGAGATTATATCATTAATATATCAATGTCCATCAAGAAATAGATCAACATGGGTTATGAAATAACTTCCATAGCAGAGAACGGGTTTCCTTTAAAATTAAAAATAATGACAGAAAATTAACAATACATTTTGTCAACTCAGCAACTGACATTCAAATTCGCTCTTATGCATTTTCTGGAACTGCACATACTTTTAACCAAACTCCAAGTTGGCATTTTTAGTAAATAAGCTGATCCACCCGCACTCCACCACCACAACAGTTTAGGACTCAATTAACAGATCAACATCATTGGCCCCAAAGTGATTAAGGAGGATATGTGTAAATAAGTCCGAACAGATGAGAAGAGTCACCTAATCTTGTCATTGAATAGTATATTAGAATTTCTTTCAAGTATTCTCATTTACTTCGGCCACATATAGTTGCATACAACTTTTTATTCAATTGCACCAACATAATATGCATCAGTAAACCCTCACAGTCCTCGTTAAACACCAAGGATGATCAAAATATAGCACAGTTGGAAACCAACTGGGCGCCACCTGAACTTTGTGTTTGGTAATCTGCCCAGCTTCCATCTCCATGGCACATGGAATTAGCTATTGAGAGGGTTATTCACATGGGTAACGTAAAGTTGTGAGTAATTTATACAATCAAGTTTACTCTTACAATTTTGAATAAATTTACTACTTTGGGCTATTCACAGAATCTGAGTGTAAATTACTCAACAGTGTACACATACACGTCTCCACCCTTTGAAAAAGGATGTGAAATCAAATTTATGAATGTAAGTTACTGCCACAAAGAGACGGTACTAAGTCCTGACTTGCTTCAGCTCCAAACGAGTAATATATTGCTATTAGGGGTCAGTTTCTGGCTGTAGTAACTATAGAGGTGCAGTTGGTGAATAGCAATAGACTTACTCTTTTGTGGGTGGGGACACATACCTCCCTTAACCACTCCCTGACACTATCTACACCCTTCCTTACTCCTACCGAATTCCCTCCCCTTTATTCATAAGTAGTCCCCATTTTCCAGCCACTCCCCACTGTCTTTACCACATTTACCACTAAAAGATATATGTAGGTGTCTGGACAGGACAATTGGGGTGGAGATTTCTGCTTGGAAAAAGATAGGAGTGGCGGAGGCAAAACCTCCACACAAAGGTTTTTATAATAGCATTTCGTATTATGTTAGGAGTACTATTTTGTACTACTAAACACACTGCAAAATGCAGTTTGTAAATAGGCCTCTTAGTGTGCACGCAAAATGCATGTTGCCACTCTGATTTTCCCTTATAAAGGCTGGGAAGCTAAAATGTATTGCCAGCACGTGTAGAATATTTCTTTACTCCTCTAAAACGTGAGGGAGAGTTTACAATGGACTGCTGCTGCACACATTCTACAGACGGAAATCTGAATACTAACAGACCTATGCAAACTCATTCTCACATATGGGGACCACACATGACCATCTAAATCACACTTCATTTGCTCATTCTGTAAGTTGTTGTTTCTTGTTCACTCCCCACCCCCCTTGTTGTCCCTAGCACCAAGATGCCACTCATGATTGTATTTGTGCTCCAATAATAATAATTAAAGTAAAATGTCTTATAAGCAGACATTGGTGCGACTAGATTAGAAGCTCGTTCTGCAGTCCTCTCTCCTAAATTGTAAAAACATTTTTATCTTAGAATTACTGTTTCTATATTGGTAGCAGCCTGTAAAAATGTCCCACTGGTAAACCAAGATCTGCACAAGGTGCCCTCATTAAGAAAAGGATTTTAAGATATCAATTTCTGTTTAGGAAATATCAGAAAACTGAAATTAATTTGTTTGTGTTCCGAAAGGAGGAAGTTAATTTGTTGTCTATCTTGGATATGAAAATAATTTTAAGAATGCAGATACTCCAAGTGGGCCACGTTGTCTCATTCAATAAGACCCATTGGGAAAGCAATCTGTCAGGGAACAGGGTTTAAGACCAATCATTTTTCTATTTTCTGTAACACTAGCATTGTTTTACTACCTGCTCTTTCCACACTAAACGCCTAACACTCACTTCACTATGCCACCTGAGAAACCTGATCGCTGTATGCTTCTGTCTGGGAAATGTGAAGATTCGCTTTGTTAAGCAGAGTGCTGGGATAGAAAAATATGGGGAGGACATGATAGGGACTCTTTTCCAGGAATTATTATTCCAGTAAGTTAGGAATTTTCAGTGCAAAGAACTCTGGGTTATTTACATCTAGATGATGTTCTCCCAGGGCAGAAAATACAGCATTTGGTAGTAAAGGGAGGTGTGGGTTTGTGAGGGAATGTTTGGTTGATTGGAGAGTAGTGCCCATACTGTGGCAGAGTCTGCACCCTTCAAGTACCTCTTGTAGGGTCAATGTTACTCAGACCCACCCAGGAACGCGTCAGAGAAATTAAGAAGCTTAGCCCAAGAAATAGCTCTCAGGGTTGGTAAAGGCAGCTGCCTGACTTTAACTCCATTGAAATATAAGTTTGCAACCTAATGGTAATGGTGTTACCTACTACAGATAGTACAGCCTGCATAAAAAAACCTTTGGTAACTTGGAGTAGAATGATAAAGTGTAAATGAGGTGCTGCTTGTCCATTGCTTCTCATGCCCTACAGACCCGCCAGTGTTGGTGAGAGCTTATCAGCCTGAGCTTTTTGTGGGTGTCTCAAAACTGCACATCAAAAGGATAATTCTTTGTAGAAAGTGGCCAGAAGATTGGTAATATGTGAAAATATTTTGAAGTTGTTTTCAGGAGTCGAGTCACTGCGTCAAGAGCACTCAAATGGCTTATACAGCCCAAAGACAACTTTGACACTGGTAGGATGTATCACTGGCTGTCGGTCCTTCGTTTCTATCAACCTCGGCTGACTTCGTCAAAACTCCCTGAACTCTCACCAAGTGACTCCAACACATGTAAGAGTTTAGAGAACAGTAAGATACACACACTGCACTTGGCTGCCCCAGGTTAAGTTCAACTGTAATTGTAGACCAGATTTCTCACAGATACCGCCCTCTTTCACACAGATAGGTTGTATCATATTTACTAAGGTACTATAAGGAATTATGTGCAATAAAGATATTGAAAACTATACTTAATAATGATAAAGCGTTTGTATTTTTTTTTTAAAGAATAAAACTGCTTGGACATTAAGAGTCTGATTACGATGTCAGGCAGGCTCACATCCACCCAACACCATTGCAGTCTCTGGACCGACCGACTTCTGGTCGGCGGTCCCAACACCGCTATTGCTAGTGCTGCTGTCGTAACCCGTCCGCAGCACAAGCTCCCATAGAGGAATGGGAGTTTCTTTTAATCCCTGTACCGCGTGGCAGGCACCTCAAGGTGCCTGCCACTCAGTTCAGGGATTAACAGGGGGCACCATAGGTGCCCCCTCGGCCCCCATCTGGAGGCTGTGGAGGAATCGGGGCCCTGCTAGGGACAACCAAAGTCACTTTCCGACAGGCTTTCCATGACAGAAAGCCTGTCGGAAACCAAAACCGTAATCCCGACTGCATTTCCGCTGTCCATAGGGATTACAGTTAAGCCTCTGACTGGCCGATGGGTCCTTGAACCTGTCGGAATCAAGCCAGAATGACCAACTAGTTACACTTTCGACTGCTGGCATTGTAATGCGGCAGTCGAAAGTGAAACCTATTATGTCTGACGGAAAGCCTCTGACCTGCGGTCGGAGGCTTTCCGACCGACATCATAATAGAGCCCTAAATGTATTGTGTGTAGTAAATGTGCTGCCTCAAATAACCGTTCCGCCAAACAGCATCCAAAATAATAACCCTGGACTATTTGAGCTCACTACTCCCTGAAAGAAAAAGTATAAAAATTAGGTAATACCTGGTTCTGATGTTTTCAACAGCAGTAATATTTATTTTAGGAGCGTCAAACTATCCTTCTGTCATACAGGATCTGGAAAACTAGCCTAACAAATACCATCAACAAATCACAGTATAAAAGTTACGGATTACCTCATTAGACAATAATTTCATGAACAAAGTATGGACAACATTGCAAAATGTAAGACATTCAACAGAAGATGAAATACTTGATTTAGAGCTCACCCACGCACATTAAAGTAATAGAGGCGGTGAAAAAGAATAGTTAATGGCAAGTACAAAGCGACACTGGAAAAAATAGAGAAAGATGAAAAGCAAACTACAAATGACATATAAAGCACACACTGCCCTTTCAGATGAAGAAAATCAAAGTAGAACTTCAACCAGGACAGAAATAACGGATAACAACTCAAAAATGAAGGGTATTTGTAGGATGACTGTAGGATAACTGAGGATGTTTGTGTAGTCATAGGAAAAAGGAGGGTGAAATATAGAGTAAGGAAGAAACATAAGAAAGATGGTGGTAAAAGAGCAATATTGGTGATTCTGTCTATGTTCAAAAGGTTTCATTGAGTTTTTGTATTAAGCAAAACACAAAGACAATACAGAAAAAATATTATTGAGTGAAAATACCTAATCATAATATAGAGATACAAAAGCAGCAAATGGATTGCAGTCAGTAACAACATTATAATTACTCAATGAAAAATGAAAAGAGGAAGGGAAGGGATACAATTAGAAAACTATTGCATTAACTAGCAGATAAAGTTCTACTATAGCAAAAACATTTGTCTAATAAAATTACAATAAGACTAGATATAAATATATAATTTAAGAAGAAAAATATATATCAACAGGTATCCAAAAAGATTGATAAGAGTTAACAATAAATTGGAGATTCTGCCCTGCAGAATCACATAAATTCAAAGGATGTAAATTCATCTTTACCAGAATGAATATTCAGGGACACAAGTTGTGATAGGATCAATATATACATAAAATGCAGAGAATACATATTGTATTCATCAGTCTATCTAATGTACTGACTGAAATAGTAGGATTGCAAACAATAATAGCCAGTGAATGAAATATGGCCATTAACCAGTATACAAAACAATGAGGCAGACTGGACCAAGACGCCAATAGAGGCAAAGTAATATTACAGGACCTCACCACAGCCAGTAATACTTGATACTTTTTAGAATGATAAATCTGCAGAACAGAGGATAAACATTTATTTATTGAGTGCACTAGAACCCCAGCTACACCATCCTAAGAGGTGCTCAATAAAATTGACCCCTGGCTTGACCGACCAACTTGCAAGTGTCAACTAAACTTTGTACTCATGCCAATTAAAGTCTTAAAATGTTATTAAAAAAAAGAAAAATATATCTGTGAATCACAGAATCAGTTGACTAGGGGTCCCCCAGCAACCCTAATATACTGAGCACAACTAGGCAAGCACAGGACTCAAATATATTGTATTTTACACACAGGCTTTCAATGAGAATTACATGGTTCCATGCAAAAAAAAAAGGAGTTTGCTGGTGTCGGAGACTGAGATCATGAGAAAGGAAGTAGACAACCTTCAGTTTTAACAAGAATGTAAACTGTATTTGGCTGAGCAAGCTAATCAAAACGTTCTTTTCTTGAGAGCTAATATGTGAAAGATTAAGTCTAAATGTCATACATGGGCACTTCCTTTAGGCACAGTTACAGTGAGAAAAAACATTGCTGCAGCAATTACAGTTACGCTGAGGCAATGGTTTAGGTTGACAACCTCTCCCCCTTGCACTGTTTACTAGCACAACGTAGGACACATCAGTGATCATTAAATGATTCACGTCCAAGTGTAGTCAGGCTCAAAACATTCTAAGGAGCTCTAATCAGATTTCCAAACCATGACATAGGTTATCATAAATTGCTTTCAATGTGTAAAATGGAGGAGTACCCTTGATTCGAGTAATGTGTTTGATGGAAACAAAGTAAACTCAAATTGTAATATAAATCAATATAAGAATGAGAAAATGAGAAAAATTACTGATAAAATTTCAAAAATCTTCATTCCCTAACCTTTACAAATATTCATCGACCAGGTGTTCTATCCTTCATACTCCCTTCCAATCATTAGTTGTGTGCAAGCTTTTCATGTCTTCAGGTACATGATCGATCTATTCCTGTGTGTCTAAGGAGACATTTAGAATAAAAGTACAACATTTGGAGCCTACAGTTGAACAAAATCCACCTTTAGCAGTCAGGACAAAATCTCAAGAGTCATGCAATTTTGTAAAATCACTGTACATTGTGCTTCCAAATGGTGGAGATCATCTCTAGTAGCTAGTTCTTGGATTTCATAGACAGACAGTCCTACTCTTCAGCTAGGAAACAGAGTGGGAAACAATGTGGGTGGTCATAGCAGTTTCTCTGGGTAGTTTCTTACGAATGGACTGAGGCTTATAAAGAGTGTGTCATAACAGGTGCAACATAAACAGGATCCTGGCCAGTCCTTTGATACTTCAGATGGAAAAATTCCCAGGTAGATCAGTTATATCTATGGGTATAGAGTATCCTTGATGGGAGTTTGAGGAAGTAAGTAGAACGTTCCGAATCAGGTCAGACTGGATAGGAGTCACATTTACTATAGCCTACAAAAGTACTGCCATTTCTAGGTTTGCGTCAGAGTCTATAAGCAGTGCCGGCAAGTTGAACCGCAGGGGGTGGTATTTGTTCGCCAGGAAAATGGAAACCCCAAGTTGTGAGAGGAATGTGGACAGTTACATTGTCACATTCAAAGGGGAAATGCCCATACAGATAAGTTTCAACGCATTTTTCATCTTCATCAAAGGGGATAAGAACGAAGTGTACTTCTCCATTAGAATCAGTGGGCAAATGGGCACAAATCCAATTTAGTTGTCAATAATAATTCTGCTACAGTGTGAGGTTCAGCAGCAGTGTGCCGGTATCTTAACACAAGATTCTATGAAGCCTCAACTAGATGGGAATCAAAGGCAACCAGATGCAAGTAGGGAGGCATCACAGCTGAAACAGCATCAACATTATGTTGAACCAGAATGACTAAAGCGAAACCGTTCCTTCTCTTATCACAGCAATGTGAAATATTTGGAGTAAATCTAATGTAGGGGCAGACGACAATGCTTGTTTCAGTGATACAAATGCTCGTTCTGCCTAATTTGACAAAGTTAAAGGTTCCAGGGTGACTTTTGAAACAAAATCTTGCAAAGGTTTGACGATGTTCGCATAAACCAGAATCCAATGCTTGCAGTAACCTACATCTGCAATTGAGTGGATACATGGGAGTCAGTAGCAGGTCAGGGGAACTTAAGTGTAACTTCTATTCAGTCAACAAACAAGTGTCAATCCCCTAATGTCATGATCTAACTGCTAAGCACAGAGTAAACTGAATCTAGTTTCTCTTTAGCCATTTGGGGCCCCTTTTTAGCTAATTCATTGAGTACATACTGGGAATCAACCACTCATTGGCCCAATGAGCTAGAAGCAACCAACAAATCATTAACTTATTGAACCAGTCTAGATGAGAGTGTCCAGATCATTCTTGAGAGCACATGAAAAGATAGAAGGTGTTGCACTATTTCCCGCTGGAGACAGGGCAGTCTTCAGTGCTGGTGGTGTCCGGTATGACAATCTTTTGTGGCAACCTTGCTAGGGATGTCTTTATGATCCAGTGTATAGCCAACAGGAAGAGAAAAGGCAAGAGCAAACAGCACTGGCAGACTACGGTCCTCACTTGGAAGGCTTCTGTGAGTTGTCCTTTATGAACTATTTTGCAGGTCATTCCCTCGTAAGAGTTCCTGATGATTCTTATGAGTTTATCTCAATCAATCAATCAGCTTTATTTCGATATAATGAATATCTTAAAAAGCAGTACATAGACTAATGAACAATAAAAGAATAAAAGGAGCCAATACATAGAAAAATAAACATGCATTTCATACTACAAGTGGTGCCAATAAATTAGATAAAAACTGTTAAAAATACAGATTAAACAAGATACAAAAGCCTAATTGATCTAATACGCCAAGCCCATCCTAGGAACTTTGCTAAGCCACAAGCAAAAAGGGGCCGTGGGTCATTTTTCAATATACGTAGGGCCTCCTTGTAATGTCTAGTTCCAAGTTCTCTACAGAGTGGCTTTAACCATCTACTGCGGGGGTCTACATAAGCCGGGCATTCAAACAACAAATGAGGAACAGACTCTGTCCTATTTTCACAAAATGGGCAGGAAGAAGTTGTTTGGGCCGGAACCTTCCACCTAGTGGTCAGTTCCCCGACGGGAAGTAGACCTACCCTGAATTGGAAATATAAAGCCCTGTCCCTGCGGTTTGTAATAATATCCAAATATGGTTCACAGAAAGACACATCCTTTACCAAAAGGAAATCCAAGGTGGTCCTGCACAAATTGGCATTACTACTTCTACCATCGGCTACCCATCTCCAATATATCTTCTTTAGGACAGATTTTGGGGGGGGCAGTTCTATTGTTCCAAGCGTCGTCTAGGCCAAGTTTGCCGAGAAGGCGCTTGACTTCCCTCAACCAACAAATCTTTGGCCAGCCTGGCAGGGCCAAAACATCAGTTAGGCCTTCCGCGTAACTAGACATTTCTGGAACTCTCCAGATTCGCGCCCATAAAAGGAGAGGACGGAGCCTAGCCTGATCACTAATTGCCCGAGTACCCATATCTAGAAGCAGTGGGAGGGTTGGAGTACTATGGGGGAGCCCCATTAGGTCTTTATGGAATTTACTTTCTGAGCGGGATAACTGATCCACATTGTGCACCCCCAGAGTTCAGCTCCATAAAGTGCTGCACTGACACCCCTTGCCCTGTAGATGTCTAATATAGGGGCAATGGGTTTGATGGTTGAGGCACGTTGTTCCTTAAGGAGGGCACCTACCACCCTCTTGTGGGTCAGCAGCATCTTTTGGTGGTGGCATTTCCAACTCATTGAGTCGCAGAGGCGAATACCGAGGTAATCTAACTCCGTGACCCTCTCGAGGGGGACAGAATCTAAGGTCGGTGGTTTAGCTATCTTTTTCGGGGGGTTAAGGACCAGGTACTTAGTTTTCCCTGTGTTAATAACTAACCCCCTTGCATCACAAAAAGATTTAAAGCTAGTTAACAGACTCTGCAGGCCTACCGGGGTTTTGGAGATCAGGAGGGTATCATCTGCAAATAGGAGGGTAGGTATTCTTCTGCCAGCCAGGGATGGTGCATCTGCAGGATGTTGCAGCAGGTGCTCCACCACTCCATTAACATACAATGAGAACAGAGTGGGGGCTAGAACACATCCCTGGCGTACCCCTCTATTTACAGGTATTCGGGCTGTTTTTTGTCCCTGATTACCCAAACCTGATCTGTGCAAAGTTGTCAACATGTAATTTAATTAGCATGTTTAATAGGTATGGTGGAATGCCCTGTTCCTCCAGCACACTCCAGAGTTGGCTGCGTGGGACCAGGTCAAAGGCAGTCCGCAGGTCTATAAAGGCGAGATACAGACTGCCTTTGCCCAGTACAACCACCTTCCAATACACCAACATAAGCCGGAAGGATTGCTCTATCATCCCCATACCCGATCTAAAACCGGCCTGGAAGTCAGAAAGAATGCCCTTTTCCTCAACCCACTGCAGTACTCTGCCCAAAACCACTTTTCCCGCTACCTTCTGTGAAGAGTCTAAGAGACTTATGGGGCGATATGAGTTTATCTGCAACATCATAGTGGGGGAGGAGTACCCAAAGGGTCTCTCTTTCCACACTGTCAAATGCTTAACATAGAGGGGTGAGTTCCATTACATCGACTGCTCAATGATGATGTGCAGTGTTGCAATCTGGTATGTACAGGATCAATCTTTGCAGAAGCCAGCTTGCTGATCTCGCAACTGAATGTCAACTTGTTCCTTCATTCTGTTCAGGATGACTCTGTTGAGCACTGCCTGTGGTTGATAGAAGACTTATCCCTCTGTAGTTTGCCTAGTTACTCATGTTACCTTTCTTGTGGATCTTGATGAGATATCTCTCCTTCCAGTCTGACAGCACCTTTCCCTCTTCCCTTATCCTTCCAAACATTGGGTGAAGTATGTCTACTGATGTTTTAATGCCTGCCTTTAGTATCTCTGTATGAATCTTGCCAGGTCCTGCTGCCTTCCCATTTCTCCAATGTTCGATGGCTTGCAGTATTTCTTCCTTGGTTGGTGTGCTGCAGTCGATTGGCATGCCCTTGTCAGCTGAATGTATCTCTGGTGGAGGCTGCAGCACACGCTGGTTCAGCAGTTCTTCAAAGTGCTCCAACAATATTTGTTGTTGGCCTTCGTTACCCATTATTGTCTTCTCAGCTTTGTCTTTAACAGTTCTTTCTGGCTTGCTGTATCTGACGGAGAATTTCCATGTTATGATGAAGAGTTCTTTCAAGTTTCCATGTCTTGCTATTTGCTGGGCTTCTGTGGCAAGACCATCAATGAATCTTTGCGTGTGTGGTCTTAAGCTTCTCTTTGCTACCTTGTTGGTTTTAGTGTGTTCACCCTGAGCTTTTGCTTTTTCTGCTCTTGTTTGGCTGGTGTTTATTGCAGCTTTCTTTTCCTTTCTCTCTTGAATTTTGCGGAGAGTCCCAATGGAGATTCATTCTTTATGCTGGTGTTTCTTGGGACCCTGTACCTCTTAGCAGGTTGATGTCTCTTGTGTTTTTTATCTTCTCCCACTGATTTTTTACATAGTCTCTGTCATCCTCCAATTCTTGCAGGACTTGAAACTTGTTACGGAGGGTGACTGAGTATACATTCCATTTCTGTTAATCTTAGAGGTGGGTGGTGCTATATCGCTACCGTTGGTTTGTTGGTTCCTTCCATGCTTTCTTCATCTTTAGCCTGGCCATGACAAGGTGATAGCCCAATGCCACATCCGCTCCCCTCATCACTTACACATCCTGCAGAGACCTCCGGAGCTTCTTGGCAATGCAGACATGGTCAATGTAATTCTCTGTTGAATTGTCTGGTGAGACACAATTCCTTGTGTATTCTTTTGTGTAATAATACACTACCGCCTATCACCATACTGTTCAGGGCAGAGAGATCTGCAAGCCTTTCACCATTCTCGTTAAGGTCACCAAGGCCATGGTTTCCCATGACTTCTTCGTACCCAGTTTTGTTGCTTCCAATCTTGGCATTGAGGTCCCTCATCAGCATGGGATGTCTTTCTCAAGGCATTTCTCTATCTAGGATAGACAGAAGTTTGTTCTAAAATTGTGCTTATTCCTTTTCTTTGCTTGAATTTGTAGGTGCATAGCACTGGATAACATTCACATTGATCCTCTCTTTCTTTTTGCGGAATTGTCGATATGACGATTTTAGGACAGTTGGCTTGCCATCGCATCTAAGCCCTGTTGGCTGACGTTAGCATCACTGCTACTCCTGAGGTTGTGGGGCGTTCTCTTTCTGACGTCCAGAATACAAAAGCTTTCCTCCTGGAGCCGATCGTTTCTATCTGAACTGTGTCCATCTAGTTGCGCTGATGCCAAGCAGGGCAAAGTTGTATTTTTGCATCTCAGCTACCGCTTGGGCTATCTTACCTGTCTGGTACACGGTTCCATGTCGTGATGGGGATTATCTTGTTCTAAAGCAGGTGGATCGGCGCTGTGACTTCCAGGGATCTCTGGCTTAAACCACAAGGCATCATTGTTCTGTGTGTAGGATAGTGCTCTCTCCCCAGTGCTGGGATGTCTTTTGGTTGGAGTTTCTGTAGCTAGGATTTTTTTACCTGGTCGGGTAGCTAGCCCCACACATAACCCTCCTCCTTTTGCTGTTGTGCTTAGGACTGGCTATCGCGGAGTTTAGATTCAAAATGCTGATTCTTTATAGTAAACCCTTTAGTGATAAATCTGGGTGTTAGAAATTGGGTCTCTAGTTGACAGAGGTTTGCACTCTGTCCAAGTAGGTACCACAGTCCTAGTCAGGGTAAGTCAGATACACAACCTAAATTAACCTGTGCACACCCTCTTGTAACTTGGCACAGAGCAGTCAGGCTTATCTTAAGAGGCAAAGGGGCAGGCCAGCAACAGGACTCACTTAGGGACCGCTGAAAAAGTACCTTGGATGGAGAAAGCTTCGGCATTGTAGACTCGATACTTCGGCTCTGATTCACACAGTCTGGTTTATTCGTCGAAGTCGAGCCTCGAAGTCAGGTCCTGTATCGTTGTAGAACCCCTTATCATGCAGGCACTGCATCATCCTCGAGCCTCGCAGTCGGGACCTCGGATCGGCACTGCGTTGTCGTCGAACTTCACAGTCGGGTCCCATGTAATGGTTGAGTCTCGCAGTTTGGTCTTGCGTCAACGTTGAGCCGAACAGGGATGCCTTACGATTGGCATCGTGTCGGCATCGAAGGGCCCTGCTTCGGTTACAATCAGCGTAAAGTTGTCATTGCATTGATTTTTGCAGGACAACACCTGCAAAACCCACTTTTAAGGCCCAGGACTGAATTGACACCTCTTGGCAGGGCAGAACTCACAGTTGGCAGAGTCCAGCACCTGAAGCAAAATTGAAGGAAGTCTTTGATGGCCCTGAAGCTTCAAGAACAGGGGTCAAGCCTTAGAAAAAACTTGGGTTCAAAGATGTAGAAAGCAGGCCATGTCCTTCTCACTTCCAGGCAAGAAGAAGCAGGCAGCAGGCCAACACAGCAAAGCAAGTAGCAAAGTGGCATCCCCTTCTACAGCACAGCAATCAGCAGGCCAGCACAGCAAAGCAGTTAGCAGGATAGCAGTCCCTCCTACAGCACAGCAGCTCTTGACATGGCAGAATGCAGGCTTATTTGGTGGTGTCAGGGGTCCAGTACATATACCCAGTTGTGCCTTTGAAGATCACAAGGCCCCTGCCTTTTCTGTCCTGGCTCCAGACTCACTATAGGGGACTATGCAGCCCTTTGTGTGGGGACAGGCACAGCCCTATTGATGTGCAAGTGCCAGCTCCTCCTACCTCAGGAAGGCCCATCAGCCTGTTGATGGGCCATCAGGATGCAAATTTCACAGCCCAGCTCTCTTTGTGTGTGACTGTCTAGAGGGAATGCACAAACCCCAGCTGTCACCCAACCCAGACGTATATTCAGAGACAGACAGAGGCACAGAATAGTTAAAGTAAGAAATGACAACTTTCTAAAAGTGGCATTTTCAGACTTACAATTTAAAATCCGACTTCACCATAAGTTGTGATTTTAAATTATGAATCCAGGGACACCAAACTCCAAATCTGTACCTTTTTCCAATTGTAAGTTACGCTTAAAAGATGTTTTAAGGCAATCTCAATATTAAGCTACGGGAAGGATAGGCCTTACAGTTGTGAAAAAGTGAATTTAGCAGTTTTTCAATACCAGGGCATGTAAAACTGAAAAGTACATGTCATACCTTTTAAATGCACTGCACCCTGCCCATAGGGCAGCCTAGAGTCTACCTTAGGGGTGACTTATAAGTTATTAAAGAGAAGGTTTGAGCCTGGCAAGTAGGTTAACTAGCCAGGCCAAAATAGCAGTTTAAACTGCAAACACAGGTTCTGCAGTGGCAGACCTGAGCAATCTTTAAAGGGCTAATGCATTGGGTGGCACAATCAGTGCTGCAGGACCACTAGTAGAATTTAATTTACAGTCCCTAGGTACTTATAGTGCATTTTATTAGGGACTTATACGTAAATTGAATATGCCAGTTGAGGATAAGCCAGTGTTACCATGTTTTGAGTACAGAGCATATGCACTTTAGCACTGGTTACCAGAGGTAAAGTGCCCAGAATCCCAACACCAGCTAAAACGAAGTCAGTAAAACAGGAGATCAAAAATCAAATATCAGGGGCTCTGTCATAAAACTCTTTAACATAAGCATAGGTATCAAGCAAAAAATGCCCTGTATCACATTTTCTAGTTTCATTGGTACTGTAGTAACTATTAGTATATTCTTATGGATAGATCAAGGGAAGCATCTCCGACACCACAAAAGAAATTAAAATCATGCTCTTCACAGATGGTATCAGGCTTAGAATATATACTGAAGCTGCAAATCACACAACTGGCGTCATTAAATGCACAGAGGGAACGATGAGAAGAACAATGGAAAGGGGGGCAGGTACATATGTAAGATAGAGAGTGAAGGTGAGGCTTACAGAAAGATACAGAACAGAGAAATAGAAAGAGGAAGAGGAAGGTAGAGAGACTAGTAGAGATATAAGATTTTAGTAAAAAGTAGAGAGGTAAAGGAAGCTAGAGAAAGGTTGAAGAAAATGTGTAAATAGGGAGAGTGATGACGTACACCAAGGTGTGAGGTAAAGAGAGTGGGCAGGTGGAAAGACATGAGTTAGTGTGAGGTCGAGCTGGAGAAAGGTAGAGGTGGACAGGTAGAGCAGTGAAGTAGTGAGTGAAGTATAGGAAGTATAGAGACATGCAAGGTAGAGAGAGAAAGTGGTGAGGCAGAGAGAGGACAAAGAAGAGGAATAGAAAAACATTTCAGGTCACAAGAGTTGTGAGGCAGAGATAAAGGTGGAAAGAGAGGTCAAGAGTAGAAAGAGATGAGGCTTAGTGATACAAGATGAAGAAGAAAAGGAAAGAAAGAGAGGTGAGGTTGATAGAGAGGCAGAGAGAGGAATAGATTCATAGGTGTGAGATAGCGAGGTAGGAAAAGAGGCAAGGAAGAGTGATGTGTAAGAAGGGAGATAGGCGAAGTAGGAAAGGGTATGATAGAAAAAAGTTAGATAAAAAAGAATGATGTGCATCAGTGAGAGAACTCTGGAAGAAGGAACAGAGGTAGAACGAGAGAGGGTAGATGAGGGTAGATGGAAAGGGGACATAGCAAATGTATGGTAAGGTATTCAACCGTGTTTGGTAGTGAGAGAGAAAGATAAAACAAGGGTAATGAAAAAGATGTAAGACAGGGACATGAAGTAGAGACAATAATAAGTTAGATAGTAGTGAAGAAGAGAGAGGGTTGAGAGAGAGGTACACAGTGTTGAGGTAAAGCAAGGGATGAGGTTGGAAGTGATGAAGAAGTGGGTGAAGAGGTACAGGGAAAATTAGATTGAAGCAGTACAATGAGGTGAGGTAGAGAGGGGGCTGCAAGGTACGTGAGGCAGAGACATCTTAAGGATTTTGGGGGCCCTGGGCCTAATGTAATTTTGGGGGCCCCTGTTCGGGACAGCTTTGAATTTATAATCTCATTTCAGCTCTTTCATGCTGTCTTTGGCCAGGTCACTGACAGGGCACGGACACACTCGTACAAATACTAAGGGGCATATTTATGAAATTGTAACGCAGCACAGCAAGTACACTGCATGACAGGCAGAGGGCAGGAATGCACAGTATTTAAGTGAATACTGCACAATCTTGCCGTTTCCCTTGCTGTGATGCCCTTTTTGCAGCCTAGCACCAACTCAGTCACCCTTGCACCATGGTGCAAGTGTGCCTCCTTTGCATACAGGATTGTTTTGTGCAAGGAGGGGCATCTACCTGCACGAGAGCAATCCCCTGAGGCATATTCATTATTCTATGTCTGCTTCAGAATGCAGCACACACAGTAAAACGAAGTAACAAGGAGAAATAAAGAGATTTCTCCTTGTTAACGCCTCCCCTAGGAAGGCATATCTTTTTGGCGCATTCCCAGGTTTGCCAATTCTGGTAAATCTGGGAGTTGGTCAAAATCTATGGAAGCTGCATGGGAGCACCCACGCAACACCCATGGAATGCCTTCTAAGGGCAGAGTAAGGCAATGCAGCAATTTGCGCAGCATTGCTTTATTCCAGACTTATGGAGCCATTCAGAACCACGCAAAGGGGCCTTCCGTGGCTTCATAAATCTCACTTAAAGTTTGCGTAATGCATGTACCACATTGTGTGGTGCAAATGCAACGCAAACCGGGTCATAAATATGCCCCTCAATGTGTTTACTTCTAATTTTCAAGGAAAACAACATGTGTTTTCAACATTGTAACACAGCAGCAGCTCACCAATATTACTGCACATAATCTCTGTGACATCCTTCCAATTCTCATACGTGAGATCATGTTTTAATCTAAAAGAAACTTATGGGTGTTTATTGCATGAAACATAAAATCAACTTTTCTCTTGATAATGTCTGTAATAGACTCACATCACTCACATTAAAAATACATTAAAGGCTCTATCAGTGGGCCATCCACATTAAGGAGCACAAGAGGGAATACTACAATCAGGTCACCCTCCACTCAAAAGCAAACAATATACTGAGCAGACCTCACTGCTTAGGACATACTACAACTCATTCAAATCTTGGGGGCAGGATACTAATCTCTCCGCCCAACCGCTGGCTTTTATCAATTGCCAGTCATGTCCAATCCTAAATGTCCAAAAGCTTTTTATATACGTTTATCAGTCCACCCCATTTATACCCCCACTTAAAGGTGGTTACAAAGAAAGAAAAAATGTGTGGAAAGGTCAGAAAGTACCTCACGTAAGCATCACCAAGGGAGCTGCTGGTAGGTACTCAGCGGATTGCTCACGTTTCTCATCGGTGACTTCTTACCCGTGAAAGAAAGGATCCAGTGTCTGACGTGAACTGAATATAGGAAGAGAAGAAAATATACAAAGAAAGTTTGCACAGAAAAGTGCTTGTGCCAAACTAGACCCTGTGGTATTGGAAAGCGTACCCACATTTCTCCAAACTAAAAATGAGTTGTGACTCACATGCACATGACTCTACTTTATTCAATGCTATGAGCCCACTAAAAATTAAAAGACGAATTGCATGTTACAGACCACTTTAGGACAGGCCAACATGTTTCATTGCCTTAATTCCGTTGCAGCAATTTCATCAGGGCTCGGGCCAAACTTCACCTCACTAGACTTCCAATTTAAGCCACGGGTGACAAAAGTACCAACCAGTCAGGACATCCTTCATAACATCTACTGACTCATTTCGTACAGAGGTAATATATGTAACGTAAAGGTCATAATATATTTACCAGGTGGTAGCCCTCAGAATTCATACTGGCTTCTCACCTTCTAGGAGGTATCCTTCAATCGTAAGTCCCCCGATGACACAAACCGTTGCCGTCCGTATACCTGTGAATGTATGCAAATCTGTATCTTACTATTCTCATCCCATAGTGATACAAATGATCAAAATCTGAATTCAAGCTCTGAAACTCAGGTCCCGCTATTAGTATGGGCTAGCTTATTCGTGACACTGTCAGTGTTTACACCCATCTTGAACCCTTATCCCCTCTGTACTGAGGTCCGCTCTCTGTTTAAAATAGGAGACCCGTGCCACACTAATCACGCATTCATCTACTTTGCGTGCATGCGGAAGCAGGACACTGGACCCCCTCACCCTTCTGTAAATCCACATTACCAATCATCCACCTTTCATCCCTTGCGCGGTCAGACCTCCGGGCTCTCTCACCGCCCTTCCAGTCTGTATGCATACCCTTACCGCATCTTCGAGCGTGACCGGTTTTGCCTCCTCCCAGCATCTCTCTCATCTAGTCACGCTCTACTTCGAGAGCATATCCCGGAAGTGCATCACCACGTGACCACGCTTCTGATCACATGCCCCAAGTCTGTATCTAAATCAGGGCCATCTTGGAATGGTTCTTTTTCCAAATGTACATTCAAAGTTCCCTTAATTAAGAAATGGTCTGAACACAATGTTAAAAATGTCAGCGTTATAGACAAAAAAGTTCCCCATTTCATGTGTTTGTATCACCTTGTCAAACAAATGCCATTAAAAAAGTTGAGTTATTAAATCTGATTTCCCAAAAGAGCTCTTACTTATTAGAAACAAAGAGAGGGGAAAAGAAATGAAGACAACACTAAGGAGCAATGGAGTTGTTGCTCCCTAGAAGTTCTACTATGGGATAATCTTCCCGTGGGACAGATTCTGCAATATCGCAGGAACTGCACGTCTATGGATGTGTATAAGGAGCAGTCTGCGGACCTTGTTGCTAAATTAGAACAAAGGGCCTACCCAACTAGGGTGTCAGAAAGAGCTTGCAAGAGAGCATTGAACACCCCCGTAATGCATTATTGGAAAGAAATGTGAGACAGAATGATGATTACTTGCCAGTGGTCACGACCTTTGACCCGTTGTCGACAAGAATTTGACAAACCATAATTTTCCAGCAGAACTTGTTTGTGGTAGACACGAAAACATGCAAAAGAACATTTTGTTCTTTAAAAAATGTGTGATAATGGCATATGGGCATCTTTCCTAGCATTGTGAACCATATGCATCATACTTTTCACGATCTGGGCCATGTAATATCATATTCAGGGGAGAAACCTATTCACCAGCTCTAGCAAGGGCTGTCAGCTTGATTACATAGGCTAACTAATAATAATGTGATGTTTCTGCGACTCATGTAGTACTGTAATAACATCAACAATAATGGTGTTGCCACCTGTGAATTTGGAACAAAACCACCAACATATATTCACACCATCATGTGAAATGAATGACTAAAGCGAGCCCAACCGATTGTCTCATGGCCATTCCTAGACAGCTTAGACAGGCGAGAGAGAGAGAGAGGAAAAAACAAAAAAAATACAATGTGTTACTTAATTTTGCTTACCCTTAATTTGCCCAGGAGCTAGTCTCCTACCCCCCTTCGACAGTAGGTAACCTAAGCAGGTGACCTCCTGGCGACAATACTTTCCTCTTTTGGCAGCTGGGCACGGACAGACTCGTACTCGTAGGAGATAAATAACCAGGGGTAACCACACCAAGGGGCCATGTCTAATACTATTGGACTGTACCACCTTCTAACTTTTGGTGTATCAGCACATTGAGCTAACTATAAAACATTAATCCAATGACCAACTACCAATTCCTTTAGCTATTGTGCTGTTTAACATGAGTGTGCATTAATGCAAACTTTATTTCATTGCCCCTCTCTGTGTCAGGAGCTACACATTACCCACAGACACTGCTGCCCCTCTTTCTCTCTCTACGCTCTGGCCCCCTCCTTCGAAACTCTCCTGTGTGGGCATTTTGCTTTCAGCGGTGCTAGTTTGCTAAATACAGAACTTGACCACCTCTGACCCTTAAACCTGTTGTCCCTTGTCTGAGCAAAGATATCCCCATGTGGCCATCACAATTCAAAGTAACTTCTTCAAGAAGCATGACTGGAGGGCATCCCTGCTCTGTGCCTGTATGCTGATATTTCAAAGGTAGGATGTAATGTTTGCTCATTATTTTTTTTTTATTCTTGTGCACTGTGCTTTCTAGCACCTAAAGAACTGGCTCAAAATTTTAGTTTTCAGAATGTCATAATGCGCCCAGAACTATTGTGCATTAAGCCGTGCACTGTAATTCACAAGTCTCTAGAGCTACTCTTTTTGTATAACTTTTAATTGTATTTGAGACTGCAGCCATTAGGCTATACTAGAAATCATATTTTAAGTTTGTCACTAAGATACAGTAATATTGTCATCGTTAGAGAAACTAATATTCACCATTTTAATTTTGATGCACAATATATTTAACCATTTAGATATTGAAATCTTAATGCACACTTTAATGCACACTTTGCACAGGGTAATTTCCTACATTGCTAAATATTATTGAATTTTCACAATAGTGTTATTAGACATTATAAAGATCATAATAATGCAAAAACGATTTTACTGCAATGACTTATAATAATTGTTTTCATGTAGTCATTTTTAAATAATGATCACTAACCCTTTTGTTTGTTTCTACATATGAAAAGCAAGCCTCATTCCTTTCCTTTTGTCTTTAAATGCATTTATTTATAACACTTACAAAACTTCTTTTGAAACTAAGCACATAAGCTTTACTGATACATAGAAAGTTTGTTTCACCTATTAGAAAGTAGTAATTATTTGCTATCAGATCCACAGATGTGCTTCTTAGAAAAGCAACAGGAAAGAAAGTCTGTACTTTTATCGTTTCTCTTTTATCCAAAACAATGAAGCTGTATTTCTAACTCTCAAAATTAGTAGTCTTTAATGCATGTGCTTTTATGCCATTTTGTACTAACTTAAAACTCTAGTTGCCACAATGTTTATTTGTAGCTTGTGCCTGAGTAAGGCCTGTCTTATTTATTTAGCTGTGTTTTATGACAGGCAGGTGTTAGCTTCTACACTTTTCAGGAGAGAAGGCAGCAGTTAAAAAAAAACAGGCATTTCAAGCCAGTCAAAATCTATTGTTTGCAGTGTGGTGAAAGGAGGACGCGTTTATTTTAGCTGCAACCAATTACTCATATAATGTGAATGCCTGTTAATATTTAATATGATGTATCTAAGGATAGTGCTGTAACATTTTGCACAGCTGATAGGCAGTACTAACAAAATGTTGGGCACCTATTTTTAATTTTGTTAAGTCCTAGTTGTGTAAAACACACAAATTAGTTTTTCTCTGTGAGGCCTACTTTTTCCTATTGAGTTTTAATTCTAATTTTTTACCATTATGCCAATATAATAATTGAATGTTCACACATCTATACTTTGTTACCGCTTTACTTTCCATAGTAGCGTGCAGCTACTTAACATATTTTATGTAGTTCATTCTTTGAAATTTAGAGTGTAATTCTTCCAATGGCATCTGCAAAACACAATGATGACAACAAAACAAATTGAGCTCATTCCAGACATTTTCAAGAAGGGGCCACACACTCATAACACACAACACAGCTTGCTGAGGCAAGCCATCCTTACACAAAGAGCACAGTCGCTACTCACTCAAACAAGTACTTCACAAACATTACCACCGGCAGGGCGGTGCGACCGGTGCCACCACACCGGATGCTGACTCTTCCAGGGTGCGCCGCGGTTGGAAGTATTTTATGTCCTTAAAAGCACTTGCTGCTGCATTGCTGGCCTCTGCAATTTCCCTACAAAAATAAAAATGTCAAGATAACAGTGATTAATGTTCTTCCTGGAGAGAGAAGGAGTTTTGTCAAGTGGAAGTTTTAACTCATTTTATGGTAGCACAGAGAGTTAATGTGCCTGCTGCAAAGAATGTGTGCCATGCAGATCACAAAGTGCACATAGTTTAAATAGGTCAGTGCTTTTGTCAGAGAGATCCTTTTATTACTAGCAGTGTAGATGTGAAAATCCTAACATGGAACAGTGAACTAATAACTCGAAGAACTGCATGCATAAGGTATAGATTGAAGCATTATGAGGTTTTCCTCCGTCTTTCATTATTCTAATGTTTTCAAAAAGGGTTCATTTCAGGAAAAAATAATTTTTGTTATTAAATGTAACCCCGAACCATGGGGTTATGTTTTAAATTCTGAGTCTTTGTTTCTCTAGACTAAGATCTCTTAAAATATACTGTCTACAACTATGTATGACATGTTACTCACCTTCTGGCCTATCTAACATTTGCTATGCACTAATTTACAAACATATTATTGATTGTCTCTGTGTAATGGGTGTGTGATGTAAAGTGCTTTAACACCCTACACTGGTATAGGTGGCACTATATAATTAATTAAATACATCTGAGAGAGAGTGGTTATGGAGACTTGAGTGGTCACTGTTAAAGGGTGGTAGTGAGGGAGTCTGTGGGGGCGCCAACAAACATTGTCGCACAGGGCGCCACCAGCGCTAAAGCCGGCCCTGACCACCGGTGTCAGTCCACAAACCTCATAGACACTCAAACACACAATCAACCCACAAATCAACACCAGGACAAAAACAAGAGGCAGCCCACAGACTGTACTCAAACCAATTGTAAATCATATTTACAAACAAAAAGAGGTCTCAAAAAGCAGTCCAGAGACTGCACCAAGACAAGTAATCAGCCCAAAGACTGTTCCATATTCAAGAAGACCGGCTCTAGCCCCAGACCTTTTTCCAAAATACGCCGAATTACCTGTTGGTCTGGCAGAGTGTTCGCAAACACTCTGTGTCTTTACCAAATCATACTTATTCCAGAAGGCATTCCTATTACAGTAGATCAGGATCCTTTTTCGTTTATTTGTTCCACAGTGTACTATACATTACCATATTTAATATACATAAACCTATTAGGTGTCCTCTCTAGGGGAGCCGGCTGACTACTTTCTAGATCCATATTGATACCTCCAAGACAGCAACACATTCTACGAAGTGTGCTAGGAGCAGGCATGCCAAAAATATTATAGTAAATATAATAATATAACTAAAGTAGTACTTCTCCCAAATATAGTACTTATCCCAAATATATTAAGGTTAGAGACAAAACATCTCCTCATTACCTGCCTTTGTTTTTTGCAATAATCAAATCAAACAAAACCAGAATCTTGGCCAAGCAAATCCAAAATAAGAGTGTCGCCCCAGCGACCTTACCAAACCAAAGTCTCCAACCTCCACCTGCCAAGCTTGTGTCGACCTAATGGTCACTTACGCCAAAGGCGATCTCAGTTGGGACCGGCCAACACCTGGAGGGTCAGATCGGGAAATCCGGAAAAACACATCGGTCTACAAAGACAAAGGGTCTCCTCGTACAGGGTACCTCCTCAGTAGATTCCTGTCCTCCGTCAAGACCGCTCCTTCGGATGGCCACATCTCTGATGAGCCTCACGAGTTGAGCACCAATTTGTGGAAATGAGCCTTTTTAGGGGCCCACCGGTGCAGGGGTTCACCCTTATCTGTCCACTGGTTCTTAGACCAACAAAATAGAGATTGTCACGGAAGCTGGAATATCAAATAACACGTTTATTAGTCTCTCATGAGTGGGACTACATCAATTCAGCACCCCCAGGCACTGTAGGAGGTAGTCCTAGGAATACAGAAACCAAGGGTCTCATATACCCTGTTTACAGCTGAGTAATCATGGAAACTCAAATGGGAGGTACAGGCATACACAGGAATAGCTATTGACTAACATGGACAGATATAAATCACTTGGTCAGCAGAGTGGTAGGGGAGACAGAACTGCTTACATCAGTTGGAACATCCTGATAATTACACTCTAAGACAGGTGCAGTCTAGCAGCTACAGGCCTTTCTGAGCTTATACACAGCTCTGGCTAGTACTGAAGGACTTAACTACAGTTGATGACTCAAGCAGAATAGAAAGGCAAGCAACAGTAAAGACGGAAGAATCACATGGCTAGCACATCGCTAACAAAATGGACGCCACAACCAAAATGGCTTCAGCTCAGGCTAACAGATTATCTGTGATATCCACAGTGGAGTAGAAAGAGGTGTTACGAGAGAGAGAGAGAGGTGGGGTAGAGATAGTTGAGACAGAGAAGTAGTAGCACACGGAGATGCTTAGAAGGTTAGAGAGGAAAAGAGAAAGGAGGAGGTATAAATGGTGAAGTACACTAAGGAGATAGAGAGGAAACAGACAGATTGATTTTCAGTTATTTAAACTTTCAGTTATTTGGACTTCTAGCTGCTACAACCATTTTATCTGCGAGGCTCTTGGAAGACGTAGGTGCCATGGGCAATTGCCCACTTTGCCATCTGTTCAATAGTTTTGTGCTCAGAAACTAGGCGCAGGCCAAAATCGGATACAATCCAATTCAAGAGATCTTGACAGAATGGAAATGTAACTCTGGAATTAGGAGATCTATTAGACACTGTTCAGATTGAATTGTTCTACGAAACGCCAAACATGTTCCACCTCTGGCAGAACCAGGACCTTTACATCCATGAATAAAGGTGAGCCAGTATCTTTAGAGCACGACCACTAGGTGGCACCAAATTACAAACAGATGGCTGAATGGTTGCCTCCCTATTAGTGGATGTAAGGCGATCCATCAACAAAATTACAGTAGCAGCTGGTACCGGACATGGGTGGTGGGACGAAAAAACAAAATAAAAACACTTTATTTGCTACAGCCGTCCGGCCGCTGCCTTTCCTCCATCCTCTTCTTCCTGTCTACAGACCTGGCAGCAGGAAGCACCCGGGCTCCCAGGCTCCCCTGAGCCAATCACAACGCTGAAATGCAGCATTGTGATTGATCTAAGCACTGTGATTTGGCACTCAGATGGGTAATCAGAGGCTGGGCATGTTCCTGACCAGGCTGTGCATTACAGCCTGGTGGGGAAGATGCAAATTGCACATGACTGTTTGGCCGGCCCAAGAGGACCGGCCAAGCAGTCATGCTCACTAAAGGAGTGCAAACCACTCCTTCCCCCCTTCTGGCCAGCCCGCCCCACCCCAATCATTTTATTTTTCCATTTGAGCATTGGAGCGACGTTCCTCTGCCTTTGCGGAGGAGCGGCCACTGCAAAATTATATATTTCTGTAACCACATTGCATCCTTCACAAAACTTGAAACACATGCTATTAAATTGACTTCAGTGATCCATACATTTCTGGGGGGAAAATGGGACCTTATAGAGGACTAGCATTGTGTTTATATTAATAACTTCCTGAGCATTGATATTGTAAACATGCCACAGAAGATCCTCAGCGTAGACAAAGTTACCAGCTCCAGATAAATGAGATCTTGGATGGACATGACAAACATGCAAGATCGACTTTTAACTATCAACATTGCCGGCATCCCTGCCACCCAACGACCGCAAGGACTAAAGACAGCTGGCCTGCAACAATATTACAAATACTGCGATTTACAAGGAAACGCTGTATTATTGTCCGAAAATAGACCAATACTACGTAGAGGAATAGGACAAAACTAACTCGATGTAGCCTGTATATCTTTAAAAGAGAGATAGAAATATTAAAATGTGCAATATCTCTGGAATAGCTAGACTGTCTAAGCACTGGAATGGATGGACCACCCCATTTTACAAATGGCCAAATAGAAAATGCAATAAATGCCAGATTTACACAGATTACCTTGAGGAATTTTTTTTCAGGATATCCTACAAGGGCACAGCAGAGCAGGTTCGAGGTCAAAAGTTCACCTTGAGCTGAATACAATGTATCTTACCAAATGACTCTGTAGATATACAATTGAGTGAATATTAAAACCAAAAACAGAGGCCATTTTGATAATGTATGTTTCGCCGTGATCGTAATAAAATATCCTTTGATAGGAGTGCACGAGATTGGAATTTTAATACCAGCAAAACATACTTCTCGCTCTATTTTTTGTACTCCCTGGATCCGTTTACTTTCCCCTTGCTTGATTTATGTCATAATCTAACACCACATCTGGCTTTATGTGAACCTGATTACCGATCATTTTGGCATCATTTCACGGTCATTGTTCTGTTGTGAAATAAAGCCTATTTAACACGTATTATTTGTACGGACAGGTTGCACATAAAAACGCCTGGAATCCCAGTAAACGTGTGTTTGCGGACACGTATCTAACTGCTAGTGTTCAGAAGAAATTACCGTTAAAAACAAAACAGGTTATTCCACAAAATTGAGTGAACATAGCCAAATCAACCATTGCAGATATTTTAGCTTTTAATATTGTGCACAACCACAAACTTATTTTGGTGCGGTAATATTTCTTGACAGTTCTCTACAAGACCAGTCCAAGCATGTGTTTCTTCTCCACATATTCTGGTCTCCTGCCTAGGCCTGGGCGGTAAATTCCACTCTCCACACTGAATTTGCGGAATTTGTGTAATTTCTCGTTACGCGATTCACGGCTTTGTGGAATCTTCTGCTTGTTCGCGCTTTCAAAATGCGTGTTTGCGAGGTATTTCCCCCCGAGCACACAAACAGCATTCGCAAACAGGAAAAAAGCATTGCAAACAAGCAATTCCGCGTGCTCGCGGAATTTTTACGTGCTTGCGGTGATTTTTTACCGTTTCACGAAGCTTTGCGTAGCGCGACTATGCAAATTCCGCCCACCTCTACTCCTGCCATAGTATTTCGCTTTGCTGATCTGCTGTTTTTTGTAGGGCACCAGTCAATAAACTGCTATTTAAATGAGGTTGGACCGGCAGTCCTTTTAATGGGGCAGCGTTTTCTAAGGTTGAATTTACTAGACGATTATTTTTAGACTAACGAGCAAGTCTGTGCATGCTTTAGAAGAAAAATAACGAGTTTTGTTAGAAACCAGATATACATAAAAGCTCCTCTGAGTGCTTCCCGTTGCAGTGCAACCTAATATAGCGCCTATAGCTGTGTTTTAAAATCCATTTCTGTGTACCGCGTTTTCACAGCGTGAAATAAATAGTATTCCCCAAGAATCATGAAATGATGGTTTAAGGAAGCTAATCTAACCCTTTCTTATCCAGCTTTCCTGAACGGGCTGATTGGTCTCAGGCTACTTCTGAAAAACAGGGAAAACTGAAAAGGCGCATTTTCTACAGGAGAGTTTCAGTGACAAAGAGTTAAAGCACTGATAACACGAACCTGCTGGAGCGAGATAGTGAGATAACACGAACCTGCTGGAGCCAGATAGTGAGATAACACGAACCTGCTGGAGCCAGATAGTGAGATAACACGAACCTGCTGGAGCCAGATAGTGAGGCGGGAGATGTAAATTCCTACAAACCCCCAGATTTAGGAAAGCTCGTTGGGGTGGAAGAAACTTCATTTTAGGGGCAGTTAAAACTTGGAACTCGCTTCTAGCCGGCATAAATAACAGCCCAAGGCTGTTATCTTTCAGGGAATTGCTAAAAACCTGGCTCTTCCCAATCTAATATTTCCTTCTACAGTTTTCATCGGCAACCTTTCCGGACTTTCTGGTACCAGCGCCTAGACGCCCCTGGGCAATAGTGTGCTATATAAATGTTCAAACCATATCAGATGAGGACTTAATATGTTCTGTTAACATAATGACACCATGATTAATGTGACCAGTAAATGACTAGTTATGTAGTAATTTGGCTGCATTTTAATGTCAGTCTCTTTTATTTTTCAACAGAGTCTAGGAGTACAATCAACTCAACCCCCATCACCCAAAATGCCTACCACAGATTTCAACTTTTCAGTTGGTTTCAAAGACTTGAATGGTGAGTAATTCTTGATATCATTGTTTAGCTGATGAATTCAAGATTGGGCTTTAGAAAAACAAAGCATATTTTTAAATTTATATTATTTTGGATTTTGTAAAGTGTTTTAACGAAGCTGTGGTGGTCTCAGAGTGGTTTGGGTATGGTACACATAAGAAGGAGGGGTGGAATTCAGTATGATGTATTGTGAGGACAAAATGCTGGAGAGCCAATCAACCACTGACAGGGAGGAAGAGTGCTGGAAGATCCCTGCCTACAAATATGACCCCTACAATATGACAAAGCCTTGATCAAGAGTTGTGAGAGCCTAGTTGAGAATCTGCAGGCAGTCTTCAGCGTCTGACCGGGCAGCACTAGTGATCTGAATAGAAAGGACTGTACTGAAAATATGGTTATCCAAATGCAAAGGTGAAGAGGGGTGTCTCTAAGGGTTTTCTGAATTTGAGCTGGTCATTGTGTAGTCTTGGGTATAGAAGAAGGGAATCCCACTGGGCTTAATCTTTTGCATAAAAAGTTAGATCACTCTATCACTTGTGTCTCAGTGGAAGGGTTACCAGTAGGCCACGATTGGCAGTCTTGAGTCCTCGAGAGGTATTCTCAGAGAAAATGAGACTGGCATATTTGAGACAATAATTAACCAACCATACTGTTGAGATACATGGAACTTAAATGTTCAGACCAAGTAGGTTAAAAGGCAGAAATTATAATAAAATACACTGGGTAACAAAGGGTAAAATAATGAACTGAGGATGTTTTAAAAAATGTGGAGCGTGACCAAAGAATATAAAAGAACCACAAATAGACCAAAGTTCAATTTAAAAGCACAGTCAGCAATCGAAAATCAGCATGTCAAATCACACCAGCTCATGCATTGAACCAATATCACATTCACAGGGAACGGGATTAAAGGTGCTTTATGCAATGTTGGAGCTATGGCTTGAGAACATCGAGTGACCGATGGGGTGGTTGTGAAAGAACCTCGCTACTGTGTGCATACACTCTCCTTTAGGTGTGCGTGTCATATTGTGTGTTGCGTGGCTGCTCTGTGGTGTAGGGTGACACCAAGTCATTGGGGTGACCTGGAGGTGACATACCATGCATCATTGTGAAACCCTGGAAAGCCTGAATTGGATTACGTTTTTTGACGTAACGCGAGGCTGGGATCTACGACAGCATTCCAGATTGTCCCATGATCACTCTGACATGAATAGAAGAGAACAGCTTTACCTGTGAGTTCCTCCAGGCATAAGATATACCCGAAGATGAAATGCCCCTAAACACCAAGATGGTGAGGCACTGTCCGAGCAATGCAGAGATCTCCTCTGACTCCCAACTCCACAGGTTAGCACAGTGCAGCAGAAAGGAAAACCAATACCGAACCTTACTTGACCTGAGCCTCCCTCTGGAAAGGTTTACAAGAAAACCTACTTTGGCTTGTACTTTGTGAAAGAAAACAGATGTTACTGTTCTTATTCAGTGATGAGTGGGTCCCTGTCATACCCGTCTCTGTTTCTGTGAGCGCCCCTTTAAGTGGCTGCTGGTAAGCAGAGCAGGTTTTAGGTAACTCCAAACACAGATGTGCCTATTAGGTAATTCTCTTTGGCAGACATTATTATATGCATTGATATATATCATTCTAACTTATTCTATTGTATTCCACATCCCATAACTGCTACAGAGGTACATGGTAATTTCTCCAGTGATCTGTTCCGGCCCATGTTGCATGTGTGCTGAAAATAGGGTTCTGAACGCATTTACCATTTAATAGTTACAAATAAATAACATCATTATATTTATTTAGGAATTAAACATTATGCAGCATAGTAAGGTGGAACTACCATGGACGTCAGTTTACCAAAATGCCATGGGTAGAGGAAGTGACTTCACATGTCCCTTGACTTTCAGTTTTACTCAAACATACACATGCTTACACATAAACACTAAGCCTGGGCAAAGAACTACGCTACGCTTGCGTAGTTTGCGAAGTTTGCGCTACTTCGCACTACGCAAATTGCACGTAGCACAGTGCAAACATGCGTAGCGTTGCATAGTGCAGCGGTAATTTTTTGCTTGCTCGCAGTCCTCAACGTCAAGTTGGCGACCTCAAGCAAGCAAAATGACATCCCGGCGAGACTTTTTCCTCGTTCGCAATCAGCAACATCAAGTTGGCGATCGCGAGCGTGGAAAATAAACCTCCCAGCAAGATTCTCAACGCGGGGAGGTCAGGTTTCTCATTGGGAGTGGTCGCGTATGTTCGCGACTGCTCGCGATGAGAAACTACCTGTCCGCGTTGAGAAAGCTGCTGCTCGAGTTAAAATCTACTTGAGCGGCAGAAAACTACAGCTTGCACTGTGCAAGATGCCGTTTTCAATGATTGCACAGTGCCGGATGCTTGTCCGCACTGTGCAATCATTGAAAACGGCATCTTGCACAGTGCGAACAGGGTACTATGCAGTTCGCGAAGTGCTACGCGTAGCTCGCGTAGTGCACTTTGCGTAGCTACGCGTAGCGCTACTTCGCGAACTACGCCCAGGGTTAAAACACGCAATCAGACATACACACACACACTTACACACACACTCTGTCTACACATTTACACGCACACTCTCTCTTACATAAATACACTCAAAACTGCAAGCACACACACAACATACATACATGTAACAGCATTTTGTTTTTACTTACAGCAGCTGCCAGGGAAGGTCATATTCCAGCTATTTTACCTCCATTTTTTATTAAGCTAATAGCGAATAGGGAAACACCGTTTGAAGCCTGCCTTGCCATACCTGTTGGGGGTCCCGACTGCTGCCCTGTGTTGTTGCGCTGCCGCTGATGCTCCTGGGTCTGTCGCGCTGCGTGTCTCCCCTGCTGCCGCTGTTCCACCTCGTGGCTGTGAGCAGGGGAGACTACACTTCCCAGGATTCATAGCGCCCCTTCTCGTCATCCTCGCGCCCGGAGGCGCACAAAAGGACGCGGCTCCCTCGGTGGAGCGGGAAACACCGTTTGAAGCCTGCCTTGCCATACCTGTTGGGTGTCCCGACTGCTGCCCTGTGTTGTTGCGCTGCCGCTCCTGGGTCTGTCGCGCTACGTGTCTCCCCTGCTGCCGCTGTTCCACCTCGCGGCCGTGAGCAGGGGAGACTACACTTCCCAGGATTCATAGCGCCCCTTCTCGTCATCCTCGCGCCCGGAGGCGCACAAAAGGACGCGGCTCCCTCGGTGGAGCGGGAAACACCGTTTGAAGCCTGCCTTGTCATACTTGTTGGGGGTCCCGACTGCTGCCCTGTGTTGTTGCGCTGCCGCTCCTGGGTCTGTCGCGCTGCGTGTCTCCCCTGCTGCCGCTGTTCCACCTCGCGGCCGTGAGCAGGGGAGACTACACTTTCCAGGATTCATAGCGCCCCTTCTCGTCATCCTCGCGCCCGGAGGCGCACAAAAGGACGCGGCTCCCTCGGTGGAGCGGGAAACACCGTTTGAAGCCTGCCTTGCCATACCTGTTGGGGGTCCCGACTGCTGCCCTGTGTTGTTGGGCTGCCGCTCCTGGGTCTGTCGCGCTGCGTGTCTCCCCTGCTGCCGCTGTTCCACCTCGCGGCCGTGAGCAGGGGAGACTACACTTCCCAGGATTCATAGCGCCCCTTCTCGTCCTCCTCGCGCCCGGAGGCGCACAAAAGGATGCGGCTCCCTCCGCGTCGCGGGACGCGCGCGGGCGGCGCTGGGCTAAGCCCGGGACAAGGGCGGGACCGTCTGTGGCCGTCCGAGGCCGAAGCAGGCCGGGCTGGGCCCTCCCTCTGACAAGTATATTTGAGTATTGTTCTTGACTATTCCCACCTTCAATTTTCTTGGCCAGATAAGTTCGTTTTTTTATGCAAGTCAGACACGCTCACATCCCTGTTGCTCAGTGTTAAATAATTGCCTCTCTTCTGTGACCTATGCATTTGGATCTTGTGACTGTTTGATTTGTGGCATTACACTTGCACCAATGGCTAAAGCTATCAGGAATGTGAAAGGGGGGTCTGGCACCTTAGATGCATTTCTCAAACGTGCAGAAACGGTAGTTGCTAAGGAGATTGAACTAGTTGAGAGGAGACTGTCTCTTGATCCACTGTGCAACATTCTAACAACATCAAATATTGTCCCCTCAATTCCAACTATGAGCAGTCCTAATGTTGTGACTGATTTGCCCTATGGTGCAGTCGCTTCGGTAGAGGATGGCTCGCTTAGGGGGGATACTACCACTATTCAAACTCCAGGGCCTCTCATAACCAGTCAATCCCCCTCTCCTCCAAATACACGTAATAGACAGGCGTGTAGGGAGCAAGCTACTAAACCCAAACAGCTCCAGAGGAAGCGGAAGGCTGGTAGTGGTGGCAATACTACTAAACCCAAAACCAAATATGCTAGGAAGTGCCCCACAAACACCGCTCAAGACTCACTAATTGGTAGCAAATCAACCCAGGATAACCCCATTGTCACCCCATTAGATAGTTCCCAGACTATCCCCTGCTTTGATAAACATAATGAGGGTGATCTTATGCCTAGATTTGCAAACATTTTGGAGGAACGCATTAAGGCTCTGATTACCCCGATCTTGGTAAAACTGGAGTCATTTGATTCTAGACTATCTGATCTGGAGAAACAAACACTAACCCAACAGGGCTTTCCTACTGGAAATAAGCAACATATATCATGTCCTGAGAGCGTCCCATTGCAAGTGCCCTCAGCCAATTCCATGGATACTGGTGCTTATACATCTCGAGCACAGGCTGTAGCACAGATAATTCCTGCCTCCACTAACCCTACCCACCGAGGAGACTCTATCCCTGCCAGTGAGACTTCTAGGTCCCATAGAAGAGATAAACATTATATCTCTACGAGGCATCCCAAATTTCATCTCCCCCCAGGCGTGTCCCTATTCTATAATTCTCACCAATGTTCCTAAAACATTAGACGGGAGGGAGGAACACTGGTCTTCACTAAAAAACAAAGTGTTGCATTATTTAAACACCAGAACAGTGTTGGGCAATGCTCTGTATTCTAACTTTAAGATGGCCCGTAGGGTGGATTGGATAGGAGATACCAAAAAAACTCTTGAAGGAGACTGTGTAGTTGTCAATTTTGCATCCCCTCAACTAATTGAGCACATTTTGAGACAGGCTGGCTCTTTGCTTATCCATGAGGATCGTATTAGTATTCTCCCATTAGGGTTTTTTTATCCACCCAGTTTTATGGTTCCAGTAGTAGGGAGAGTGCAAGCCATTTCCCAGGATTATTATGTCAGACCTATTCCTATTAGTAATAGATTTGAAGCCCTGAGCACTCTAGATTGTAAAGATTGACTTGATAATAGTTCAGCTACAGATTTATCGGGAATACCCATTGCTGCCCCCTTCGGTGTGAATGCTTCACCTCAAGCCGCTTTATATGATGATTCCTGTTTAGATCTTCACGGGGATCTGGTCACTGAAGTTTTGCGGGAAGTTACAATAAGCTCTACTTTAGGCTGTGATGAGCCCAAGGGCCTGTCCTCCCTAATTTCTTGGAATGTGGCAGGACTTAGGAATAAGGTTGACTCTGATGACTGGTCCAATTTTCTTACCAATAGGGATTTTATACTATTGCAGGAAACTTGGACGACCAGTGTGGACTATAGATCTGGCTATCTTAGTTGTTTTGTCCCCGCAGCCCCCAGCTCCCATGGAGGGGCTGAGGGGGGTCTCCTAACATGGATTAAACAAGACAGTGGATACAATTTGACCCAACTGGACTCCAAAAGCAACGACATCTTGCTTATTCGTGTCCAGTGTATTGGCCAAAAAGATCTTTATGTTTTTAATGTTTATGCCAGGGGCTACCAGGGGGCAAATCATCAAAAACGGTGGAGGAGTTGGATCAGCTCCTCGATTTGTATTGCGGAAAGGGCCATGTTATTGTGGCAGGTGATTTTAACTGCTGCTTCGAACCCCTGGACATTAATGACATTGACCTCACGTTTGAGGAGGACAGTGCCTGGAATATTCCCCACTTGACATTACCACCTATTAGGAAGTGGACGGAGGCTGCATTACAACTTAAGCTTCTTTGTATTGGCCATGGGCTCCGTGCAACAAATGGTAGAACAGTCTCTGATAAGCATGGGGCCCATACGTTTAATAATGGCCTCTGTAAAAGTCGTATTGATTACATACTTACGAACAAAGAATACTGGCTTAGAATTAAGGATATGGAAGTGGTGGTAAGAGTAGAGAGTGATCACGACCCCCCACTACTCTCTTTCCAATTATTCAAAACTAAATCCCAAGAGAATCCTCCTATGAAGGTTGAAGTTGTTCCAACCAATGACTTAAGGCGTGTCAAGTGGGCCAACTGTCTGGGGAATGACAAGCAGATTTTAATGATTAAACAACTAACTATTGAGGCTAATAATGCACTACAAAATTGTATTGCCCAGGAGGAAGCTTTGGATAATATCACTATTATCCATACTCAATTTTTTAATCAACTTAGCGTTTTTTTTACTAAGCAGACCCATGTAAAACCCAACAGACCAGTAAGAAAGGAGAATCAATGGTATGGGAAATCCTGCAGGATTGCTTATCGATCCCTGTCAGAAGCTGTTAGATATTGTCTCCATTAGGAATGCTCGTGCATTTTACAAAAAAGCACAACATGAAGCCAAACGAGCATGGGACCAGGAATATTGGAGGGATCTCCACTCTGCCAGTAAAGAGCGCTCACTGTGTTCGTTCTGGGATTTGATCAAATGGGGGAAGGGATCAAAGAGAGAAGCACCCTCAAATCATGTGCTACCTAATTTGTGGGTCTCACATTATGCATCCCAGTTTGCATCAAACGAAGTCCTGATGGACTGTTGTCCATCTATTGTCCATCCAAACGTGGGAGCAGCTTCCCTTGTTTTTACTATAAATGAGGTGAATGATGTACTGAAATCTCTCCCCAGAGGCAGAGCGCCTGGCTTAGATTCGGTTCCGGCTGACTTGTTCATGCATGACAGGGAACTATGGGCATCATATATCCTGTGCCTAGCGAATTGTATAGCAAAAGGCTCACCCATACCCTTAACCTGGAAGGGAGCCCAGATCATCCCGATCTTTAAGAAGGGTGAACGCTCCGATCCAGGCAATTACAGACCCATAAGTCTGATTGACTGTATACAAAAGGTAATAGCCAGACTTGTTTTAAAAAGGATCCAAGGATGGATCGATGAGGAGGAAGTTCTTTCCCCTCTACAGGCAGGTTTTCGCAGTCACATAAGTACCGTAGACCAGGTACTTAGGTTTCTGTTAATTTACTGGCGGGTGGTCTTATTGGGTGAGGGTTTACTTTTTGCAGCTTTTGTTGATCTTAAATCAGCTTTTGATTTAGTTCCCCGTGGCAAAATGTGGTCAGTTTTTACTGACCAAAGCATGCCTCTAGATATTTTAAATTTTTTTATGAAACTACATGAGGATAATTTTGCTCAAGTAAGATGGAACCAGGCGGGCAATACCACAGATAAATTTCCAATTGCCAGGGGTGTTCGCCAAGGGTGCGTCTTGGCACCAACTTTATTTTCCCTTTACATCAACAGGGCGATCAACTATTTTAAGAATACTCCCACTGATGCCCCCAAGTTGGATGGCAAGTTGATCCCCCTGTTGATGTTTGCGGATGATACCTTACTCTTATCTAAAACCCAACAAGGCCTACAAAAAGCCATTGACGTGTTTGAGGTCTTTTGCAAGGACCATGGGCTTATTGTTAATGTATCAAAAACTAAATTCATGGTCCTGCATAAATCCAAACACGTCAGAGGGACCGTATTTATGAATGGGGCCAAATTGGACCAGACTGAGGTCTTTTCGTACCTCGGCATCACTCTTGCGTCAAAGTTGAATTGGAAACCGCATATAGATCAAGTACTAACTAAACACGCCCAATTAACGGGCGCACTTACTAAAGAGCTCCACCTGTCCCAGACCAAACCCTTTCTACCTGCTCTTAAAATATATGATGCCAAGATTAGCTCGGCAATCCTCTATGGGGCAGAACTATGGGGACATATTAATCTCACCCATTTAACAAGGGCCCAAAGTAAGTTTCTGCGTACTATTACTAGCCTTCCATCATCCACCCCCCTTATTCCACTTTATTATGATTTAGGGGTCTTATTTTTAGAGGATATTGCACACTGTCGTCCAGTAGCCTACTGGAGGCGGCTCTGGGTAACTCCAGAACTCTCCGAGTACGGCCAGGCATTACTGGATGTTAGAGGGGTTGACAAGGCACATAAAATTGCCTGGATGAGTGAAGTTAGACTACTTTATCGTGCTATGGGGCTGTCTAACCTATGGGACGAACCTACACTACATACCTTTCCCCCAAAGAAGATTCTAAAAGACTATTATTGGCGAATAGTCACGGGAAAAAGATTTGTTTTTAGTCTTAGTTCGTCTCTAACCATGGATTTTCTTGAACAAAAGGACAGTCCTCTTTTTGAAAACTACTGGGACTGTATCACAGTTCCAGAAGATAGGAAGCGGTATCACCAATTTAGGGTGGGAACTCTTCCTATCAATTGTTTTGTATCCAAATGGCGATTAGGACTTAAATCAGATTGCCCCTTTTGCTCTGCCCAAAGGGAAAGTATTGCGCATGTCTTATTTATATGCCCTGAATATAGAAATCCTAGGAGGGTTTGGTTGAAACCTATATGTTTATCATTGGGTCTAAAGACGGGTGTTGAGGCTCTGCGGTGTCTTAAAACTGACACATCAGAATCTGTGACTATTGCTGTAGCAAAGTTTCTCCACTGGTTCTGGATTATACGTGCACGCAAATTATCTCTCATCTGATAATAAGGTTGTTTTTATTAATGTTTTGAAATATGAATTTTTTTATATTTTACTGTTAAATTGATATTTAATATAATATTTATTTTATTACTGCCACTGTATGTGCACTTTCTGCCGCCCTTGATATGAACCTGGACATTTATTGTTATTGTTTGTGTCCTTTTTATTTGTATGTTGGATATTGTTTTCTGTCTTTAACGATGAAAATATCGAAATAAAGATTTGAAATTGAATAATATAATATTATTCACTAGTAGGATAATACAAAATTGACAAAAAGCAAGGAGAGTGAAGCCCCCACCGACTTCCATAAGGACGAGCTACTTCTGTTCCTGGCAATGATTATGCCACTGCTGACACCAGGGGTCGCAAAGGCAGTGCCAGGGGTCACAAGGGACATGCCAGGGGCCGCAGCAGCGACCCTTAAATAACGTCCAGGGAACTACATGCACTCTAAAGTTGCGTTGTTAGCTTATAGAAGGCTTGGATAACTTTATCCTTTGTTACAACTTTTCATATATATTATTTCTGGCCAGCTGTCCACACTTTTGCATTACTAGAGTAACTTTATTGCAGTTTGGGGAAAAAGAACCTCATATACTTTAAACACCATACATGCGCTGTGCCTGGAGAGTGACTGCAATCACACCAGAAGGCAAACATCCGGTGTTGCGAAAAGTGTCTCAAAAGATGGAATCTCTCCGACATTTACCACGGGAAGACCAACAAAACGTTTAGACGTTTCCTAACGACATAAAATCTACTGTATTAAGAGCCGAGTCCATGGGTGAGTCAAGCTAGTTAAGAAAGTTAAGCTAATTGCCTTTTGGGCTCCAGGCCTCTGATTAGCATTTCTTGCAGATGTCTCTCAGTGTGAAATGACCTTACACTTTAAAGAATAACATGGTTTGCCTTCCTTATTTAATCAAACATCTACATTTTGCCTCGCTTCTAACCCTCGAGCAGTAACTATATATTTTAGTTGGATGTATAAAATATTGATGCAACTCACTTGTATACTGTTTGGGATAATTTACTGTAGCAATTCAAGTTACAATCAATAATAATCTTTATAATTAATCACAGCGGTGACATTTTTAAATGCCACAAAAGAAATGTAGTCTTCGAATTTTATTGTCCTGCAAAGCGCAGATTCATGATGCAGAGAGAGGCTTTGTAGTTAGACACCTACAGTCCCAAACCACCAGCAAAGGGTAGATTTGTTTTCGCAAAGCAACACATCGCAGAGACAACAAAAAATAGCTGGATTGCTTATGTAATCTTAATTACTCCTTAGCGCTACTCTTCATCACTGTCTTTGCTTTATAGAGGAATTTTACCTCTAAGGCAGCAAGTCCCAAAACAATGCTGTTAATGCGATACCCACCCAACCAACCTGGAAGGTGCTGCCATTCTGAGCACATTTTGAACGAACCAGTCCATGACCAAAGACTGACAGCCGGGGGTCGTTGATTGTTTTGTAACAACTGTGATGAGAATGAGTAGGACTAGGGGTGTTAGAAATGGGGGTCTCTAGTTGGCAGTGGTATGTACCCTGTCCAAGTAGGGACCCTTTCTTCTAGTCAGGGTAAGGGAGTTACACACCCAAGATAACCCCTGCTCACCCCCTTGGTAGCTTGTCACAAGCAGTCAGGCTTATCTCAGAGGCAATGTGTAAAGTATTTGTACAA
The DNA here is from genome assembly GCF_964204655.1 of Triturus cristatus. Classification (NCBI taxonomy): domain Eukaryota; kingdom Metazoa; phylum Chordata; class Amphibia; order Caudata; family Salamandridae; genus Triturus; species Triturus cristatus. The sequence continues at coordinate 413,016,631 of NC_140593.1, forward strand.
AGCACTACAAATGGACACCACACCAGTTATAAAAAATAAACTATATTTATTTAAACCAAACAAGACAAAAACAACAAAAATCCAACATACAAAATGTAAAATATCACTTTTAAAATGTGGTCCATAGAACCCTATGGATGCGGTGATTTTACACAAAGTAACTTTGGTGAATTAAAATCCAAATAAAAAAACAGCTGCAAAGGAGAGAAGTGTTGGAAGACACAGGGATGTGTCATTTATTGAGTACTTGGGTGAGCGATACATCAGTTCTTCTGCACGCAAGAGAAGTGTTGTGCCATACTGTGTGGAGAAGCGTTGCGTCGAAATCCAAATACAGTTCTGGTCTGCGAGTGATGCAGTGTAAAACGTGATACACAGGTGCAATGTGTAACAATCTGGGAATGCTGGAGTCGGTGCGGCAGTGGCAAAATAGGCGCTGTGCTGATTCTTCCAGCCGCAGACAGGTGATACGTTGATTCTTTCAGCCACACAGCAGGGCCTGCGCCGAAGTTGGAGCGGGGGTCTCGGACGTTGGAGACTCGGTGCTCTGGACTCAGGCTGCGGCAGTTCCTTCAGCCGTGGACAGGTGATGCATCGATTTCTTCGACCTCAGAGCAGCGGTGCATGGAAACTTCTCCTGCACGACAGTGCTGCATTGGAACATGCGCTGGAAGGGCGATGTGTCTATTTTGAATGGCTTTAAACAGCAAAATAACCTCCAAGGGCCCAGAACTGGAATTGGCACCACAAGACAGGTCAGAAAGCCTGGCAGTGGAGTTCAGGAATGCTACAGATGAAGCCTTTGATGACCCTGAGACTTCCAACAGGAGGCAAGCACACACAAGCCCTTGGAGAACCTTCACATGTTTCAGAAAGCAAAGTCTAGTTCTATCACTGCCCACAGACAGAAGCAGCAACTGCAGGCCAACCCAGCAAAGCAACACACAGCAAAGGGGCAGTATTCCTCCTGACAGCTCTTCTTGGCAGAGTCCTCGGTCCAGAAGTGTTGCAAAAATGTGGGGTTACAGGTCCAGTACTTATACTCCTTTTGGCATTTGAAGTAGGCATACTTCAAAAGAAAGTCTTTGTAGTTCACTAACTCCTGCCTTGCCCTCCCTTGGCTCCAGACACACTCCAGGAGGGTGGAGACAGCATTGTGAGAGGACACAGTCCTATTCAGGTGTCCGTGACAACTTCTTCCATCACTCTAGTTCACAAAGACCCATCAGCTTGGTGATGGGCCATCAGGGTATCTAGGGCACACCTCAGCTCCCTTTGTGTGACTGTCTAGAGTGAATGTATAACAGCCCCTGTCAGTCTAAACTAGATGTTGATTCCACAGGCAGGCAGAGACACAGAATAGTAAAGCATGAACATGCCCACCTTCAAAAAGTATAAATATAAAGTAAACAATGGTTCCCTAGGGAAACTGTTAATTTCAATCGTAATCAATCCAACAACACAAATCAAAAAACATCAAAAAACACAGCATTAATAAACCAATCAAATAATCAGTATTGAACAATGAATTACAATTTGGGAGACAACAATTTATTCTTGGTCTATTCAATTAGATATCAACTCATTCGAATATAGGGAAATAAACGAAAATCCTACATGAAGAATGAAAAGGCTGTATATACAGTATTTTAGAAAAACGACGCAGTGACAAAGTGAATAAAGTGACTCAGTGCAATAGTGAAAGTGTAAGTATTTACAATATAAGCACGTATTTCTTAAATAAAATCGAAATATACAAAAACAGTTATAAAAAGTCCTCAAGGCACATGTCCTATCTTTTTTTATAACAAGGAATTCCAATTGGTAAGGGACTGTGGAACTGTCAACGTTTCGTTTCTGTTTATTATATGATCAGGTTTTTTGATTATTTTTCATTTTTGTTTACTGCGGAATTTGTGTGAACATCTGTTCCATCGCCTACCACCTAGGTGAGTGTATGGAGATACTCTCGCTCTCCTCATCAAAAAAACCTTTAACACAGCATAGAGATCTATTACTTATACATATTTATTTTGTTTAGGCTGTTATACACCTCCAGTGTCCTGAAGAAGACCCGATATGACTGTTTACAACGAATGGTTGATGTAGGGTCGAAACGTTGACGGTTCCACAGTCCCTTACCAATTGGAATTCCTTGTTATAAAAAAAGATAGGACATGTGCCTTACAAGGTTTATTATATACCCATAAGGAAGTTGAGGACTTTTTATAACTGTTTTTGTATATTTCGATTTTATTTAAGAAATACGTGCTTATATTGTAAATACTTACACTTTCACTATTGCACTGAGTCACTTTATTCACTTTGTCACTGCGTCGTTTTTCTAAAATACTGTATATACAGCCTTTTCATTCTTCATGTAGGATTTTCGTTTATTTCCCTATATTCGAATGAGTTGATATCTAATTGAATAGACCAAGAATAAATTGTTGTCTCCCAAATTGTAATTCATTGTTCAATACTGATTATTTGATTATTTGATTGGTTTATTAATGCTGTGTTTTTTGATGTTTTTTGATTTGTGTTGTTGGATTGATTACGATTGAAATTAACAGTTTCCCTAGGGAACCATTGTTTACTTTATATTGATGATGCCCAGGTTCCTTGGGTTATAGGGTTACCCCTGTTTGTTTAATCCTCATCCTCCACCTTCAAAAAGTGGCATTTTCAAAGACACAATTTAAAAACCAACTTCACTAAAAGATGTATTTTTAAATTTTGAGTTCAGGGATCCCAAACTCCAAATCACTATCTCTTCCCAATTAAAAGTTACACTTGTAAGATGTTACAAGGCAGCTCCAATGATAACCTATAGGAGAGATAGCCTTTGCAATAGTGAAAAAAGAAATTGGCAGTTTTTCAATATCAGGACATGTAAAACACACCAGGTCATGTCCTACCGTTCACATGCACTGCACCCTGCCCAAGGGGCTACTTTGGGCCTACTTTAGGGGTGACGTACATATAGTAAAAGGAAAGATTTGGGCCTGTCAAGTGGGTACACTTGCCAGGTAGACATGGCAGTTTAAAACTACACGCACAGACACTGCAATGGAAGGTCAGAGACAAGTTTACAGGGCTACTCACTGGGGTGGCACAACCAGTGCTACAGTCCCACTAGTAGCATTTGATTTACAGCCCTGGGCACACACTAGTGCACATTACTAGGGACTTACTAGTAAATCAAATATGACAATCATGGATAACCAATCATAATCACAATTTACACAGGGAGCACTTGCACTTTAGCATGGATCAGCAGAGCTAAAGTGCCCAGAGTACCAGGCTGCTTCACTGTGAATTTTGTGTAGAGTACTGCCATGAACCTTTTCCCAGCTATGCATCCTGTTGAGCAGCCCGGATTCTCTGATAGTAGCTGAATAGTAACCATCTAGTATGTCAAAGCAATAGTTGTGCAGTTTCACCAACTGATAGTCATGTTAGACGGAGGATCCTGGAAATGCCAGTATGGTACTAATTTGTGGTGATTGAGCCTTACTCTGCAGCATTGTTTTGGAGATTCCTGTTTAAGAGGTGGGTTCATCTCGATAGTAATGACTGTGATGAGAAAGAGAGACTTAGATGTAACATCCATAGAAAGAAATGCATCAAATTAACCCACGTAAATTCCTTCTTGAACAACTAGTCCTTTAATATTACATGTAGCTCTGGTTTATCTATGTTTTGACATACACTTCAGGTAATATGTCTATTCTGGCAATGTAGAGTACTGGAGTAGAAAGACATCCATGGTTGGTGGATAGGTAGATACTCCACCTGGTTATTGAGGTCCAGGATAGTATACGTGTGTGATTCACTCGCGGGTCCAAAACAGCTACTGGTGCTCATGTGGCTGAGAAGTTTAATTACACATTACCGTGGCTGAAGTAGTACATAAGCAAAGCCACTGCTATTCAACATAGTAGGCTAAATATGTAACCTATGTACTTTCAGAACTTAATTATTACAGGTCCTAGTGGCTCGTTTTCAGGTATGATTTACTGTTCAGATCTTTCTGTCTCTCACCATGGGCAGAGGCTCCTCCTCCTTCCCTGGAAGCAAATACTAACAAGCATTGGCATAGCCAATAGGTCTTGCCTTTGGGACCTTATAAGTGTTTAGCCATGCAGCACAATATTCTGGGGGCTGTTCCTCCAGGGATTGAAGTGTGATACAATTACTACACACTAAGTGACCCATGTTCGCTACAGGTCTGTCCAGTTAGAGCGGTTATTAATATGCCAAAGCCCTGCCCTACGACTTGCTGTGTGCCAGCTTCCCTTGAAGATTGTTGCCTGTTCTCTTTTACTGCCTGCCACACTGACTGACAATACTACATAAAGTGTTCCTACTGGTATGAGTTAAACTTTATAATTGGCTGCTGGCGCTGTAATTACCCAGTTATAAAGGAGTTCAGCTCAGGACATATTCAGAAAGTGTGCCTGCTTGCTTTTAGTACGGAGAGCAATATTTGAGCCCTGTGCCCCCTTCTACTTGCACCAAAAAAAGAAGCACTGCGCTGGAGACACGCTGCACAATGGGGCTGTTGCTGAAGAAGTGGAGAATGGTAGATGTGTAATGTGACACGGCATGGTGGGATCAGGTGGGATATAAAGAAGGGAGAGGGGTGGGGAAGAAGAGCACTCATGTGATGCGAAACCAGCACTCTGTTATGCTGCATGAGGAAGAAACGATATGTGACTGAGATGACCTGGTGGCTGCACGACGGTCTCTCCCCTCACCTTCCCAAACACTAAACAAAGCCACGAGCCTCTGCCAGCAGCCAGCCCCATTGTCTCCTCTAATGTGTCATCAGTTTTCTGCTGCTGTGGACACGGTTTAAGCACCGTGATAGAAAAACAAGCAGGTGTGTGCAGGAATTAACATATCATGTGGCCCCCGAAGCTGCTGGCCTTCTTTACAAGGGGGAGAAGGAGGGTCTGTAATGCCTCATGCACTGGACGGGAACTGTATTGGTACGAAGATTTTTATAAAAATGGGGATGAGTTACACAGTAGCGACTGAAGTGTTGAAGGGCACTTACCTCTTAGGCAGAACATCCCTCACAGCCACGCGTTGAGCTATGAAGATGGCTGAAAGCGCTGAAGGGGTTATTGCCTTCTCTGATGTGATAGAAAAACAAAACAAGCTGATGCTTGCAGAAAGTAAAAAAGGTGTGGCAGCCTGAAGCCCCCGCCATTCTAAGGGGGAGTGGAGAGGCAACAATACCTCATGAGCTCGACGGGCACAGTATCGATAAGGAAAGTTTAATAAACAGTAATAGAGCGACTCAAAACACAAGTGCAAGGGGGTGTGGGGGGCTGCAATGTCTCATGTGCTGGACGGGAACAGTATTGGTATGAAAAGTTTAATCAAAATAGGGATGGGTTAACTCTGTAGTGACTGGGTCAAACAACACCATGCCCGTTTTTTCTGTGGTCGGTCAGCAACACATTCTAACATTTAGACACAACAGAGAGGTGCAGCTGCTGTTTTCTAACATGGCACTTCTTATCATATAAACCAAGACTTGCCTTTTGAAAACAGAGAGGAGGATTACTAGTCATTTGCCATGATAGGGATTTTCATTATATACAGTTTTCTCGTAATGCTGATTACTTTGCTCAGTTGTATGTTTCCTAATTGCAGCACAGTTGCGTTATGATAGAGCACAAAAATTTCAATAAATACTGTAAACTTTCCTTGTGTCTTTCTTTTGTTTATTATGGACATGCATGAATGAGAAAACGAAAGGTGGCAATCTGTTTCCACGGTTCCCCTGGGGACTAGAGAGTTGTTGTTGGAAGGAGGACCACCGGGGAGTCGGGGAGACTAGTCCGGCACACCTTCCTACCGCACAGTTATATCCGAGCGCCGCTGAGAAGCCCCCTTCGGGGAGGTCTTTCTCCTATAATCGTACTAGGCCCAGTAACACCACCACACAGGACTCAATATCAGTTGCTTGACTTAGTTCTTTATCAGAAGTAGCACGTTTCAATATTTACAGTGGGATCGAGGGATCCAGTAAGAGTCTCAATGTCTGTTAGAGGGATAGGGTAGCGGGACAGTCTTAGTACCAACCAGGTACGGGAGGGCTCTGCGCCAGACCTTGAGTGCTGGTCTCGGAGCGGCTCGGACATGGGGAGCCGCGACGGCGTCTGCAAGGCTCGGGTGGTAGTTCCGCTTGGGTCGAGCCGCGACACAGTCAGCAGGGCTCCGGTGGTAGGTCCGCTTCGGTCGAGCCGCGACGAGGTCAGCTGGGCTCTGATAATGAGGTTCAACAAGGTCAGGCCGCAACAGCGTCAGCAGGGCCCCAAAGGTTCGTGAAGGTCTTCAAGCACGGGGGAGCCGCGACGTCGTCAGCAGGGCTCAGAGTGTGGGTTCAGGATGAGTCTTCTTCCGTAGGGTCAGCCGCAATCCGATCAGCAGGGCTCTTGACTCCGGGATACAACTGTTGTCCTGTTGTCGGGTTGCCCCAGATATAGGACTGGAGCCCTTTGATGTCCGGACCCTTGCGCCCGGAGGGGGCGGAGAGGCCGGGTAGGGAGCGGCCAGACGCCCAGCAGGAGAGGCGCCAGGCCCCAGAGAGCTGTGAGGTGATCGCACCTGGGTGTGGAAGGACGGTTGGGGGTCCCATCGATACTGCCCTCCGCCGGGAGTGGGAAGGGTTCACGTGGTATACCCCGGGCCAGGGGTTGGCGCCTCGATGTCGGGCCTCGCTGGGACAGAGACCGGGTGAAGCGGGGTCACGCAGGTGGTCACGTGGAGTGACGTATAATCCAAAATGGAGGAGCCCCGAGGTGCATGGGACCGCGTGCAGCTTAGCGAGGGGGAACAGGACCCCGCCACAAGGCCGGCTCCCACAGTTGTGTTCTGGGTTGCTAATGTATCTGTTACTCTGGGAAGGTTAGGAGGGCACATGGGCCCATAGGTACTGATGTGGTATGGGGACTCAGTCCCTACATTCTGATGTCCTGTGATCCCAGGCATAGTTCTGTTTCCAAACAGAATCCCTGCAAGAGACTGAATGCAGGCAAATTAGAGAGTGTGCAGCAGGTAGAGATTTGGTCAGCTCTTCGTGGTGTGTGGATTGGATGTTATCTGGGGATTGGATGTGGCCAAATACTGTTATGAATCTTTATTATAATATTAATAGATGGTCGTTTTTGCTTGCTGTGTGTGTTTACTGGAATTTGGGGCTGAATAAAGTAAATAGAAATAGGACAAGCCAGTGATATGGAAGTATAATTTAATTCTACAACAGATAAGATGCTGAAGGCTGCTAGAATGTTGGTGGCATGTCCAAGAAGGAAACTTAGGAATGGGTATTCTGATGTACTTATTTGAGATTCAAGAACAGAGTTGAATGAACGATCAGAATATATACCTGAAGAAGCAGTAGACACTGCGACGCACGTGTTGGCGTTTGGTTATCTAAACTATTCATTCTGATATGCTTTTAATTTTTGTAACTGAATAACTTATCATGAGAATGATATGCAAATGTTAGAATGATGATATTTTTGAGGAACTCTAAGATATTTTTTGTAGTATTTTTTATGCTTTGATGTCTTTTTAATTCCCGCTAATAGCAATTCCCTATTGGATTGTTACAGTGGGAATATTATATTATAGTAGATTATTTTTTGATGAAGCACAGTCAGGAAGATTTGAGTCAGAACAGGGCTACAGGTGTGTATTTGGTACAAACCTTTGAGTTTCCATGAGAATCCCCTGTTTGGAAACTTGTGGTCGATCCAGCGTTAGGCGAATGCTCAAATTGGGGGAGGGGGGTGTAGATAGAGTTTTCCATCTATCTCTCTGTACATTTTTTCCCACAAGCAGCTACACTGTTTTTTTGCCACTGATTTTGAGAAAGTCAAGTGTCATTCAGGATTGACTGTATTATAGACAGTTTCTAAGAATAAATCATGAGGTTGGCATACGATTGTCGTGTCTGACAATGAGTTGGGTGCTGTTTGGCTAGATTAGAGCGACTCCACCTTCTGTCATTCTTCAGGAGCTTATAGCCTGAAGGCATTGTAATGTGCTAGTCGGGCTAGTGATGCAAGGTTTGGTTAGAAAAATGGGTGCAGTTTCAGGGCATCAATCAGATCATGAATCTCCCTATAGTGAGCGAGAAGGAAGCACACAATGAACAGTGAGCAAGATAGATTACCTTGTTAATTTGCTTATTTGTAAGCCGAGGTGGGCTGCTTGATATTTGGGAGAGGTGCAGTGAGGACACCAGTGATGTTGAGTCACGTGGGCTGTTAATATGGATGCCAAAGCCCATAATGCAAAAACAACAGTTGATGGACAGAATGCAGAACAATGTCATACATTCACCCCAGTACAGAGATCTGGGCCTAAATCCATCGTTTTTTTGCTCACCATGCCATTCCACTCTGAACCCAGCCATATGCAAATCAGTCTTGACCCTGTGCCTCATGGGAACAGTCCAGCCCGAACTGCCCCAAAAAAGCCCATATGACATTCTAAGATCTTAAAGGCGAGTGAGTGATTCCAGTTGTATGACTGTAATAGTTCACTGACAGTCTCTCTAGTCAACTAGGAGGCCTTAGAGTAGCTGACACTAATAAACATGTCTTAGGTACAACTTTGGCCTGTCATTGGCGCACTCAGTGCATGGCCATGTAGCAGCTGACCATAAACTAAAGGTTAGCTGGCCGGCCCTTGTTGCAACACCAAAGCACTATACTGCTGAGCCATCAACTGTCCCTAAAATGGCCACCAAAATATGGCCCAGTGCATGTAGAGAGTCTACCCAAGATAGCTGCAGTGTGACTTCCAACTGTCCAGCTGATAGAGCGCTGCGTAATTAGGTAGAGGAAGAAAAAGGACAGTTCTCTGCATGCAGCACTAAACTGATGCAAGTAGACCAGAGAGCAGATCCTTGCAGGTGGATCCAAATGCCTTTAAACACTTGCAAAGAGCTGCATCAGCCAGAATCAGCAGGTAAGACAGGCAAGGGTCTGGTTACACCCACACTGGAAATTTGAAAAAGTTTCATACCAATGCCTCACAGGAATCACTCATCAATAAGTAATCACTGATATGAATATCTACACTACAAACATTTTAATCTCTATTTAGTTCCTAAATCAATTTAAACTCCCTTTCAATTTAGTACTGAGATAATGTACTACTGTAACTGTATTCAGAACATATCCGGGAGCCAGTGCTTTAGGTTCAACTTGATATCATGCGTCAGTAAGGGCTAGCGCCATTGATAGGTAGCTGAGGCAGACAACAGGATTGTGTTTTATTTCGATGAAAATTTAACCTGAACAAAATGATTCTGACAAATTGATTTCGTTGAAGGCTTGTTAATGAATATTCATTTTAGAATGGGTTTCTCCAGATTGACAAGAAATTGCTGATGGACATCCTGGAAGAAACTAATTTCTTCATGTTTGATTTTTACTTTGTGGCTTTTAGGTGGGGGAGTTCCCCTCCCTTAGCCTTTGTTGCTTTTTTCCAAGACCCCTTTACCTGCCTTCCATGACCCTTGGGATATTTCACCATCTCACTTTACACCTTCCTCTCCCTCTACTATTGTGTGTTTTTACAAACTCATTACTCCTTCTGCCGATTTACTCCATATTTTGCATACCTGTTTGCCCATTTCTGATTTTCTCCCTTTTTTGTTCTTTTACAAACCCCTTATTCCCACTTTGCTTCCTTTCTTTCAAACCCCTTACTCCTCCTCCCCCAGTTTTTACTCCCATTTCTTTTTTTTACAAACCCCTTACTCCTATTCAGGCTTTTCCCCCTTTTCTAACGCCCTTACTTCACCTCCCACTTACTTCCTGTTTTATAAACAAATTTATCCCACTCCTGCTTTACTCCTTTTTTCAAACTCCTTCCTCTCCCTACATCTTTTCTTCCTTATTACAAATCTCTTAGGGACACATGTATCATGCATTCTCTGGTCACAAAGGGCCCGTTTTGCAGATTCGGGCAGTTTGCAACCGGTAAAATGCTTCTTGGTATGTATGAATTCCAATTAGCAATTCGGTAACATGTTACTGAATCGCAATTTGGAATTGCGAATACATACTGATTCAGTATTAGGAAGGGGCGTGTTTAGGGCGTCCCTTCCTAATACTGAATCGCAGTGGTATGTAGGAATATTTCGTGATGGAAATGCGATCACAAAACACTTGCATTTCACCATCTACTTCAAGTAGGTATTAACCCATTTGCAAATGAGAAAGGGTCCCAAAGGGACCCCTTCCCCTTTGTGAATGTTCGTAAAAATGTTTTTTAAGAGCAAGCAGTGGTCCAATGGGCCACTGCCTGCTCTTAAAAGATTTAAAGAAGACATTCAATTCTTCTTTTTTAAACGTAACCCGTTTTCCTTACAGGAAAACGGGCTGCATTTAAAAAAAAATATTGCTTTATTTAAAAGGAATTGCAGATATAGTGGTCTGCTGACCCCAGCAGGAAACCATCCCAGTGATTTTAGTGATTCCTAATTGTTCACAAATTGTGACCTGCCTCATTAATATTAATGAGGTAGGTTGATTTGAGACCCATGAGGAAACTCTAAATGAAACTCATGGAGATTCATACATTCAAATAGCGATTACCTAATTGTGCTTTGCAGAAAATACCAATTAGGTAATCGCTATTTGAAATAATCATATATGTGACCCTTACTCCTGTCCTACTTTACCCCTTTTTCTAACTCCTTAGTACCCTTCTCGCCTGACTCCCATTTCTTGACATATCCCTTGTTCCCACTCTGACCTTACTCTCTGTTTTACAAACCTTTTACTCCCACTCCACTTCCTTGTTACAAAGCCTGCTTTAATCCCATTTTTATAAACCCTTTCCCCCACTTTTGTACACTAGTTTCAAACTCATAAACCCCCTCGAGCTATACTCAATTAATGTTTTTAAAACCCTGCCTTCCCCATCCACTTTAATCCCTTTTTTCAAACAATTTATTCCCCTTTCTGCTTCCCTTACTTCCTTCTTTAATAAATCGTAATTGACTTCCATGTTGCATACCACTTTCTCCCCTTCGAACTTTATTTTTTTAACAAGCCCATCACTCCCACTTAACACCATTTTTTCCAAAACCTTAATCTACTTCCCACCATATCCCATTTTTTTGCAAACCACTTTTCCCCCTCCTGCTATACTCCCTTTTTAAAACCCTTACTCCCTTTTCCATTTCATTCCTTTTTTAAATGTCTTATTGTCGTTTCAGCTTTAGTCCAGTTTTTTTAAGCCCCTTACTCCTCTTCCCACTTTACAATTGCTTAGAAACCTGTTATGCTCTCTCCTGCTTTAATCTCTTTTTTCAAACTCCTTACTCCCCACAACTCTACTCCCTATTTTTAAACAAATTCTTTACTATTTCTCCTTGCCTATTCAGGCTTCATCCTGTTCTGTATACCCTCCCCCTTATACTTTCTTACTTCTTTATAATGCTGTTGTTTAAAATAAAAATGTTCCTTTCCACAGAAAGATTATATGTTCTTGTAAAAGGTACCTTGTCAGTTTAACTTTTCTCTAAAATGAAGTTACATCAGCCTGGTTTTCTTCATTTTTAAAAATAAAGATTTTGGTTGAGCATTTGGTGAACATTTTATGTCTCCATGAGCTCTTTTAACCCAGACAGAAGCTGTGAAGAATGGCAGTTGACCGATATCAAAGTATGCTGGTGGGTATACCCATATAAATGAACCCTGTTCAAAAGGGTAGACAATGTTTGGAAAAATAGTAGTCATTAGAACCCACACTAGACAATCTTGGGTAAATCCAGAAATACACCTTTAAACTAAAAAAGGATATTGAGCTGTAGAGCTACCAATGGTAAAGAAATTACTCAGTCCATTCAGATAATATATGTTTTCCTTTGACATAGTAATGAGATTAGGTGAGGGACTGTTCTACCAATATTAGTTCTGTTCTTTATAAAATACCCTCATTCAATGCAATGAGTTGAAATTTGCGAATGGGTGTGCAAGATAATTCCTCTACTGAGGCTTACATCCAATAATCTGCATAGTAATATGGCAATATTCCAATTCATAAATAGCTAGTTTGTAAATATTGTTTGCAATTTTTTTTGTGTATATTCTCACAAAACAGTACTTAAATGAATATGTGCAATTATAGAGTTTTAGTTTACAGTTCCCACAGAACGGGTTCATGAACCAATTGCATCTTCATAAAAAGGCTATCCGGTTTTATGTTTAAACCTTTAATAACTGATAAAAACCCACCGAAAGAGAAATAGCCCTTGCTCATGTAAACATATAAACACCGATAAACACCTGCATTACCACAAACTAAATGCCATTCAAAGAAAGGATAAGGAGAGTAAAAGAATCATTTTTATTTCTTCCTGAAGGGGCCAATACAATGTAACTTTGTTATATAAGGTAGCAGCAAGAAAGACTGGGCTAACATTATTCTGCTTGAGTTTTGTTGTTTAGGGATGTCACTAAAATATTGTTTCTTCTTCCTTTTGGTTTTTTCAGTTTTGTGATCTTTGGTCCTAGGATGCAGTGTTTAGAAGCATGTTTGAGATCCTATTTAATTATTTTATAAACTGTAGAGAATCAGGAAATATCAAACTTATAATTGAAATTTTGGCTACTTTTGGTTCTTTAACTGATAGGTAAAATGGCTGATTTCATAACAAATTCTCCCAAAGAGTGCTGTCACCAAGCATCTAGGAGAGTGGTGAAAACATGACAGCAGACTTCAGTAAAACATGTAATGCAGTGTAACTTGGAATGCTGCTGGAAAACATTCTTACCAAGTTCAACAAAGATTGGAGTGATATTGTTTGTATTTTCAGTGATTCAGCTATGTGTATGAAAAGGTTGTGTGATAACTTGTCAAAATCAATATCTGAGCTGAAGTGCTTCCCTGTAAGATGGTATGCTGAAAGCATCTTTACAATCTTCAGAGTTATTTAGAATGCTATTGACTTTGCAGTCCATTCTGGTGCATTGTTTCATTATACCTAGGAACTAAAACGCAAATATTTCTCATTTTGTGCTTTGTGTGGCATCAAAGAAATAGTCATCCCAACTATGTCATTGGCCACTGGTTCTAAGTCCTAGAGGCCGTGATGGCTATATTATCCATGTGGCTACCGTTTACAGAATTTTTGGTTAGTGATGATACCCAAGGGAAAAAAATTGAGGATCTTTGGACGCATATTGATAATGATATGAAAAAAGTACTCTCTACTCCATTGTTAGAATTTTACAGGAAAACGTGACTGTTGTAGTAGACATAATCATAATACTAGAGTCTGAAAAACCCTTGTCTATCAGGTGACCAGTGTAATTTTTGTAGATTTGAAACATCTCCTTGAGAGTAGGCTGGGTAACACTTTTAGTGACTTTGGCACTGCAACATGTTCTATGTTAGAATGCTTGCCACTTGGCAAGCAACGAAATTTAGAGGGTCATTCTAGGCAATGTTATTTTATAATGCATCAGAAATGGCTTGCCATGATGCATATAAATGTCCCTTCACCAACCATGGCATTTGAAGTCAACGAAGCCTCAATGTGATACTCTGCACAGGTTCTTGATCCCTTCCGTAAAAGGGAATTTTCCCCAAACTTTGAAAAGTACTGCTTTTTTTTTTTACCACTTCAACAACTCTGAGGGCATATGCATCCAGTTCAATGCATATGTTGTAGAACCTGTCCGAGAGAATTGGAATCTTCAGGTGCCCCAGTATTGGCATGGAAGGCTATGCCAGTTACCAGAGTTAGCAAATTGTGTACTGGCTGTTTTGGCATTGCCCGTCTCGAATGCCAATGTTGAGAGGGCCTTTTCATAAATAAAGGTTTACATGCGAAAGGAAAGGGCGAGTGTGCATGACCAATGGCGTGGTCATTGAAGAAGTATTGTATAGGGTACTACAATAAATTTGATTTGTACCATAAACACCAGAAAAATGCTGTTGCTGTTGTTTTTAATGGCACGGAAATGTGTAACCACTGATAACCACTGTTTTTAAGGTATTTAAATCACTGACAAACACTGAAAAAACCCCACCAGAATTTACCAAAAATTGAAACTGAAAACAGTAAAGCCTATTCATAAATATTCATTTAATTGTGCCATGGCCCTTTACGTTATAACTGCATCTTTTACATGGCCTAATTCTGTGCAAATTAATCATGCTTCCTGGAGTTTGTCCTGATAATTCTTTCACATACACACTGTGTGAAATTCGAAAAGATCTCACAGAAAGTAGTACCGCTCTGGAGCGACAATATACAGAAAAGAGTCTGCAATATTCCAGAATTAATACCCCCTAGGACAAGAGCTTATGCAAGAGGAAAACGTCTCCTAAGCCCAAAAATGCACAATACTAAATGATTGAATTAAAGAACACATTCCGGCAGGCATCATGGATTTCAGACATCCTCAACAATTGATTATACGATCATGTTACCAACTATTTAACAAGATAACAAGTATGTTACTCGTGGCACCGCAAATAAGCGATCATTACAGGTCTGAGTATCTATTTCCATTGATGGTGCCACTTAATGGAATCTCAGATACAGAAATACACTAGTAGACCTAAAGACAACAGTGATACACTGGTTACTAAAATCTAAACTTGTTTTTGAATACCTTATGCTCACCTTCCTAGAGAATATATCTACCATTCCACTGTCTGGCAATAATTGATGATTTGAGCAGCCCAAGCATAGATTGGTCGGAGTAAAAATCCTCCATCCAAAAACTATGGCTTTAAATCCTTTAAAGTGAACACAGAGAAGGCCTTATGTATACAACAGAATAGGCTTACTAGTTTGTTCCACAAGCAATCATCAAAACATTGTTAAAAAATTACTAGCTATTGATGAAAACTTAAGTAAGACCTTCCAGAAAGGATCTACAAACGGCAGAAGGAAGTAAGCTGAGGTGTATAAAATTTATTTTCCAATTGAATGTGATTTTATTCAATATGTCAAGCAGGTATTTATCCACATCTCTTCTTGGAGTAAACCAACACTCATTAAGGTATCAAATGTTCAAGTCTGATTTATTGTAAATAGTGTACTCCCTCAAAGCTTACTCCAGTCCTTCAGGGTCATATCTAATTGAGTTGCACCAGAATAAGTTCAGTAATTATGCATTACTCTTGTGAGGCGAAATTATGAGATTACTCCAGCTGGAGTATTTAAGAGTAATTTGGGTGAAAAATCCTACCACAGTAGCACTGGAACAACGAACTAAGAGAAAGCG